>NC_138998.1:99355705-100555705 GCF_964374135.1 Grampus griseus
CACATAAATAAATATAAGAGAAGGAAAAAGTAAGAAATGTAGTCTTCATTTTTGAAGATTATATATCTAGAAATAATTCTCTTTATGAAGGGAACAAATGGATATTGATGGACAATGAGCATATTTATTCATGTATTTTAGGAGGATGTAATCAAGAGGTGGAAAACAGTTATTTCCCTAAGCTGATACAATTAATAAATGGTGGAGTCTGTTCAAAAAATTTATCTGTAGATACAGTTTTGCATTTTAAAAATGTTTTTAACTTAGAAATTCTAATGACTTCACATTGGGTTTATTTTTATATTATGTGTTGATGGGTACCAGAATGATAATGGGAAAGAATGTCAACTGTAAAACATGAAACACAGAAAAACGTCACAAAAACAGCTTAATCCTACCAATCAGAAACAACAGTTGCTATTGATTTTGTGTGCATTACCTTCTAAGCTATTTATTTGTGGTTCTGTGTGTTCCTCATGACCTATCATGTAGAGAGAAATTAAAACTTTAGAGAATCAAGTTATAGTTTTAAGTTGTACTGTGTAATTAATTTATGGCATATATTCATATTATCTATATAGACCTCTCAACATACTTCATTTGTGGTGCTTAAATGGATAATCAATAAAAAAGTAAAATTTAGGGCTTCCCTGGTGGCGCAGTGGTTGAGAGTCCGCCTGCCAATGCAGGGGACACGGGTTCGTACCCCGGTCCGGGAAGATCCCACATGCCGCAGAGCGGCTGGGCCCGTGAGCCATGGCCGCTGAGCCTGCGCGTCTGGAGCCTGTGCTCCGCAACGGGAGAGGCCACAACAGTGAGAGGCCCGCGGACGGAAAAAAAAGGAAAATTTAAAAAATATGAAGAATATTAAATAGTAGATCAGGTGGAGAGAACAAGTGATTGGACTAAATGGTTCATAGTTAAAAAGACAATTTATTCTGAGAATCCAAACATTTCTTTACTTTCTCTATATTTAGTAAAAATGATTTTACATTTATTTCAATCCAGACTATTTTTTGCTAATTCCCAGGAAAATCTGAGTACATGTATTATTCACTAAGTCTGAATAAATGTTTTGCAATTTCTTGACAATAAGTGCTTGCATAAATTCAAGATGGTTTTGTCAAGATCTTGTTCCAACAGCACCTCTTTGAAAAGAGTCTGTGAGCTGTAAATAAGAAAATTGATTTATTATATAACTGCACTTCATGACATACAATTTAAACAAGTTTCTTTAATTCATTATAGTGACGATGAAATGTTTATGGTTTTCACCTTAAAATTTGGTAACTGAATTAGCATATGTAATAGATGTTACTAATGCTTATGACTATCCAGATTTTCTTTTCTTCCTGAGCACAGGGAATATAAATTTTAAGCTTTCTTACAATATAGTGGGAACATGTGACTATTTCTGGCCGAGCTATAAAAAATTAGTAGGTATTATTTCCAGGATGAAGTATAGAACAATTGTTGGGACTTTACATATTCTCTTTTCCCAAGTTGCAGGAAATGGCAATCATACTGTTGAACCACAGTCAACCTGGATTTAGAAGTAGCTACTTCGAGCCTTGCTCCCAATTACTGTCCAACTCTCTTGCATTGGGCATTTAGTGTAGATGAGAAAAAAAAGATTTTTGTTAGTTTAAGACATTGAGATTTTGGATTGTTAATTTTTCTGGCAGTGAAACTAGAATGTCATGATTAGTACAACTTGGAATAATTGAAGCTTTAAGTTTTATATTTTCTCTTTATTTAGTCTCTGAAATCATAGAATAAAGGAGTCTTGAATATAATACTATCTTATGTCCAGTTTTTTTCTGGTGGACCACCAAATTTTCTTATATTAGTTTATAAAAATGTAATTAAAAGTTGAATTATAAGTAAATATGTTACTTATATACATTTTATTGTTCTACATGTAGCTACTAACTTATCTGATGTAGTATTTTGGCATAAGGTTTAAATAACGATCATAGAATCAGAGAGACAGAAGACATTCACTTGTTGACTTACTATGATAGGCTGCAAATGTATTCATGGATATTTTCAACATTCATACCTAAAATTGAAATTTTATAACTATAACAATGGCATCTTGTTGTTTCTCATTCAAAGTTTCTGGTCAATAAATTTGTGTAGACACTAGGAAAAGCAGAAATCAGACAGAAAACCAGATTTCTCGTATATTGCATTATTTTAAGGGGAAAAACCCAACTTTTCAATTCACAGCCAAAATTTGATTTTAAAGTACTGAATTTGAACATAATTATGCATCTGTTTGAGTATGAGTTGTTGCTTTGAAGGTTAGAAGCAGAATTAAAAAGGAAAAGCAGAGATGAAATCTTTCCTCATTATTTCAGGCAGTACAGTAATCTTTCATGAGATATTTAAGTTATTCTTCTTACAAAGTCTGATATTTTGTCTCAGGTAGTTTGGTTGGATTTTCTTCGTAAATGTGAGAGATGGAGAATTATACTGTCCCATTCAATTTGACTTTAATTTCAAATAATCCAAGTGTAAGTAGAGTGTTATATTTAAAACTAAGGCTATAGTAATGTTTACTATAAAACCCTCAGCTTTTTCCAAATAGGTTTCTGTGAGAAGTAAGCCCTAACATCCTTAGACATCCATTAGATATAGTAAACTAAGTGCTTTCCTGTGCATCTAGAATGGTGCTAGTTATGTACTATTCTTTAAAAAATTGAGAAAATAGTCATTTTCTGTGTTCAGCAGAGTTAAGAAAGCCTTCAAGAATCATTCTGTGTTACATATAGGATAAAGCCCAAGCTTCTTAAAAGGGCATGTAAAACCCTCATTGACCTTGAACATCTTGTCCAGATTTGTTGCTGGCCTCTGACTGTATCCTACAAGAAATGGCTTATACTTCTCACACACACACAGTGATGCTTCTCACTTCCACTACTTGAAATATTTGTTTCTTTCAGTTCCAATTAAAAGCTTAATACATATACATCTCTTCCAAGAAACCATCAGTGATCTTCTTATCCAATAGATTAGCTTATTGCCCGTTATTCTTGTTAAGGCTTGTCCAGCAAGTACCAGTCAGCTCCACTAACCTTTTAGTTTTTATTGTCTCCTCTTTTCAAGTGCTAGAGAATTAGTATAAACCAGTGTGCTTCCACCTGTACTTCACCTTTATCTACCACTGTGAGGATCTTAGTAATTGGGAAAAGCTACGCCATGTGAGAGGTTAACACCATCCCATTTAGCACCAACATTGTGGTCCTTGTTGACATCTGATCAAATGACACAATTCTTAAAGCTCATTTTGAAGACTGCTCTCTAATGGCATCTCCGGTTCCAACTCTCTTACTTTGTAGTCCAGGCACACCCCACCCCAAAAAAAGAAAAGGATGAAGAAAAAAGGACTTAGGACTTAACTGCAGCTTATTAATTTGGGAAGTAGTCTTAGGAAGCACAAATGAGTGAGTAGGGAAAGTGAGACGATGAAATAAGGATAAAGGTGTGTCAATAGCATTTTACCACCGTGGGAAACAGGGACTCAATCCCACTGGGGACACTCTGCGAGAACCCATACGGCATACACCTCACAATGGTTGAGGGCTTCTTCCAGTGTTGGTGTGCTAATTTCCCAGTTTCCACCTTGAGCCTGCAGTGGTTGGTGAAGTAAGTGCCCAAAGTGCTGAAAAGCCTTTAGGCAAAGGCTTTCAGGTGAAGCTATCAGCTTGCTGGACACTTGGACCATAGCTACAGGTGAATTAAAGTGGGTTGAGCTGATACAGGGCATGGCAGTAACAGTGTCTGCTATGTCGCCTCAAGACGTCTTTGCATAATGTCACATATTATAACTATCAGTGATTATATTTTCCATGCTAGACTAAGAAATTTGAAAGAGAGAATTATGCATGAAAGTCCCCGGCACACGTTGTTCAGTGTGATAACTGTTAACAAGTCCTATACATTCAATTTCCCAATTGGTTCTTAAATTTACTTTCCAGTCTCTCCCCAGAACTCTACCCACTTCCCCATTTTTTTCTACTTGAGTATTAGAATACTTTCCTAACTGACTTTCCTATCCTTTGTCTTGCTTTCCCCTTATCAACTTCACCATTGTTGCAGTGTTGATCCTCCTAAAGAGTCCACTGCTTCAAGTTCTTAAAATAATATGAAAGCTTCTCATGTTGTATATAAATAGCTGCCATTTATTAAGTAGATGTGTATATGATCAATTCAAAGCACTTTGCAAAACTCATCTTACAGTCTCCCAACTGAATAAAATATTCTCTTAAGAAAATATCTGTCTTTTGGGAAAGAGAAATTTATAAGGGCTTTGCTCTTTGAAATGTTTATATGTAACATAGGCTGCACCAGCTTTTAGTGCGAAAATTTACCGAAAATTGAATTTCGGTAATATGAGTAACTCATATTTCTCTGGGTCTGATCCCCACATGTTGCATTAGGACCTTAGCAGTGCGGCACACTATAAAATTTCCTCCAATATTTCTGAGGATTCTTTAGGAGTGATCCTTGTAAGTCTCTGAAACTGATTTGTCAGCTCCCGTGGGACACAACAGCTTCTGTAGATGCTGCTGATGAATTACAGTCCTCAGAGTGTCTACTAAATATGGCAATGTGTGAAGAAACAGCATCTTCCTTGTTTTTGTTTTATTTTATTGAAAAATAGTATTATTTTATGCCTGGGTACTTTACAGTATTTTTATCTGAAAATATATTCTTTTAAGTTATTATTCACAGGCCTCTCTCTCACTCTAGGAAACACATTAGTTCCCGAGAGGTTGAATTTGAAGCAAATGTGAGAGGCAGAGCTCTGCTCTTCTCAGAAACAAACTTACTTTTTCATGCTGAGAATGTTGTGACTCGACCATGCCTTTCCATGTGCCTATCAAAAGGCTCTGCATTGGCTGGTCTGTTCTCGGAGTGACAGCAGTCTTGAAGCAGGACCTTATTTCGCTGCCCAGGAATTGAACCTAGCCACTAGTCCACCAGGGGCTACAGGCTAGAAGCAAAGTTCCCCTGGCTCTTGCCCCTTTTGAAAAATGAATTTCTCAAGGAGGCCAAAACTGCAAAAACAGGTACAAAGCTTATTATTACAGACACAGCACAACGTATGGGAGAGCACACAGTTTATTTATTTAAGTGAGAAGTAAGGCAGAAATACATACCTGGAGAGGAGCACAGGCTTCCTGAATGAGGAGTGCAGTAAAGAGATGATTTGTCACTTATATAGGACAGTTCTTCCAGGTCTTTGTTTACCTTTAGCCAATTATCTGGTTTCTCTTACACATCTGACCTGCCCTAGCACCCTTCCCAACAACTGTGTGTAAATTTTTACTAAGATGGACTCCAGCACAGAGGCCTGTGTGGGTATGTCCACGTTTATTATGGGGTGGTACCGCCTCCCTTTTTGACTCCCAAGGAACCTGCCTGTGCATGTGCAGTGGGGGAGGTTTCCTTGACCTCAGGAGTGGCCATCTAATGTCTTTACTCCAGCAGAGCTCAGCTCCTGCCATTAAATTTGTCCTTGGAGTGTCTAGGGAAAAAAAAGTTTGTTTTGCTCTGCTTGACAAATATCAGCTGTCCAGCCCAGGGGCCCATCTATCCCCTACCTCAGGTCCACCAGTTTATGTATATGATATAGTCTTATCTGCATATCAGAGGACAATGTGGCTGAATTTCAATTGTATTTTCTGCTGTAAAATATTTCTTATAACTTTTATGATATAATAAAATAAGAAAATCAAAAGTGCAATACGTTATATAGTTTCACAATTTTCATATTACCTTCCAATCCATATTTGAATGTATACAACATATATGTTAATTTTTTATTAATTGGAGTATAATTGCTTTACAATGTTGTGTTAGTTTCTGCTGTACAATGAAGTGAATCAGGTATACGTATACCTATATCCCCTCCCTCTAGGACCTCCCTCCCACCACCCCATCCCACCCTTCTAGGTCATCACAGAACACTGAGCTGAGCTTCCTGTGCTTTATAGCATGTTCCTGCTAGGTATCTATTTTATGCATGGTAGTGTATATGTGTCAATCCTAATCTCCCAATTCATCCCACCCCCCCATCCCACCCTGTGTCCCCATGTCCGTTCTCTACATCTACATCTCTATTCCTGCCCTGCAAATAGGTTTATCTGTACCATTTTTCTAGATTCCACATATATGCATTAGCATATGTATTTGTTTTTCTCTTTCTGACTTACTTCACTCTGTATGACAGACTCTAGGTCCATCCACATCTTTACAAATGACCCAATTTCATTCCTTTTAATGGCTGAGTAATATTCCATTGTATATAGGTACCACATCTTCTTTATCCATTCATCTGTCATTGGACATTTAGGTTGTTTCCATGTCCTGGCTATTGTAAATAGTGCTGCAATGAACATTGGTGTATATGTGTCCTTTTGAATTATGGTTTTCTCAGGGTATATGCCCAGTAGTGGGATTGCTGGGTCATATGGTAGTTCTATTTTTAGTTTTTTAAGGAACCTCCAGACTGTTCTCCACAGTGGTTGTATCCATTTACATTCCCACCAACAGTGCAAGATGGTTCCCTTTTCTCCACACACTCTCCAGCTTTTTTGTTTGTAGATTTTGTTTTGTATTTTCTGGTGTAAAATATGTTTTTTATAATTTTTGCATACTTCTGATTTTTTATTCAGCTTGGTGTATACACACAAGATCTATATTTATGCAATATATATATATATATATATTTTTTTGGCTGTGCCACAAGGCATGTGGGATCTTAGCTCCCCAACTAGGGATCAAACCTGCTCCCCCTGCATTATAAGCACAGAGTCTTATCCTGGACTGCCAGGGAAGTCTCTATAAGTTTTATTATATAATAAAACAAGAAAATCAAAAGTGCAATACATTATACAATTTCACAATTTTTGTATTACCTTCCAATCCATATTTGAATGTATATATCATATATATTAATTTTGTAAAGCTAAAAGGAATAGAAACTTTATGAGAATAAGCTGATTTAGTTCCCATATATTTGAAAGTCTGTTTTGAAGCGTACGTTTCTTACAATGCATAATATGATATATAAATACATTATGCTGATGTGCACTGTGGGAAGATTGTGCATTTTTTTTAAGGCAGAAGAGACTAGGGTACATGACTGACTAAAGATCAATTCAGAAACATGTATTCATGTTGAGAGAATTCAGAGTCATTGTTGAGTAAGGTCTTAGTCTCTTCAATAAAGGCTTTTCACAGAAACCTACAAAGCCATATTTGCCACAGTTCTACCAGGACTGGCATAGAATTTAGAGAGCTGGATTGTATCTTTCAGAAGTCAAGCTTTCTAGCATAGTTAATAGATTGTTACTTTTTGAAATAGCCTCATCCTACTGTGGAATAAAAAAGATATCCTTCAAAGAGAAAACCTATAATGGTCCCTTGTCAGGGAGATCATGGAAAGGATTTTGGTTTAAGAATACATAACCCCCAACACCCGTTGCAGCCCTAAGTTTCTATGAATTAATGCTATTTTAGTTCCTTTCCATAAATCATATCTCTAACATGATTTGTTTTCAATTTACCTACATGTTTGCTGTAGAACTTGCTCCGGGTTACCTTGAATAAAAGAAAGGTCCATGGATAAATAATGGTATTAACAACACAATGAGATTTTTAACACTGAACACTCAACGCACCAAGAGAAGAAACTATTATTGAAGCTAGCCAGAGACGTAACTGTGTAACAGAAAATCTTCAAGTTAGGTAATCCACACCCAGGTGATTAAAGCATTACTAGACTGGATCTTGGAATTTGAGTACAAAGTTAATAGAATTGAGTTTGAGTGAATGCTCTTAAGTGATTTTATGATTTGTCCCAGCAACATGTATGCAAGGCACTGGAAAACTAATGTTATTGGGTAATTCTGCTGGTGAGATAGAGTAAAAGAGCTGCAGAAATTATCCAGATTCTATGTTAGGTCTAGCAAATCGAAATTTCCGTCAAAATTAGTAGGGGCACTTCAATAACAGGAAACGTTCTCACAGCTGAGGATATTTAAAGGACTATTGAATTTTAGTAAGTAGTCTTGGTTCAGTCACTTTTTATTTCTTTTATTTATGTATTTATTTTATAAATTTATTTATTTATTTTTGGCTACAATGGGTCTTCATTGCTGCATGCGGGCTTTTCTCTGGTTTTGGAGAGTGTGCAGACTTCTCACTGCAGTGGCTTCTCTTGCTGCAGAGCACGGGCTTTAGCCACGTGGGCTTCAGTAGTTGTGGCACAAGGGCTCAGTAGTTGTGGCTTGCAGGCTCTAAAATGCAGGCTCAGTAGTTGTGGTGCACGGCCTTAGTTGCTCTGCAGCATGTGGGATCTTCCCAGACCAGGGCTCAAATTCGTGTTCCCTGCATTGGCAGGCGGATGGATTCTTAACCACTGCATCACCAGGGAAGTCCCAGTCACTTTTTTAAATGAATTACATTAAACAACTGATGTTACCTCCTCATGTGCAAAGTGGGGTTATTAATAACAACTTACTAGGGCCATTATGAGGATTTTAGTAATTAAATGTGAAAATGCTTTGTACAGTAGGAAACTCATTAAGTTTTAAGTGAGCCTGAAACTGTTAGATAAAAATGAGGAAGAGTATTACTGCTTTATATAAGGACTTTTGAATCATTCTTGACATGCTTGCTTTAATGTAAGCACCAGGTCATTTTGACTTCTTTGAAGAAAATGTTTTTTATTTACATTAAGTTTGCTCAACAACACCTTTATTTCATCTGTGGTTCTTGTAAAATCATTAGCCACATCTCCTACCTAATGTTTACCATAGTCCTCTCCTAAGTTTTGTATCCCATTCGATCCTGTTTCATTATTTCCTCAAGGTATGCCCTACATTTAACCATCTCTTAACTCATCCACAAACCTGGCCACTGTCTACCCTGATCAATCACGTAAGTAGAAGCTGAAGGATGGAGAAATGAGGTTTGACTGAAGGATAGAATGAGATTGAGTTGTGGGAGGGATAGATAGAGGTTTGGGTAAGGGGTCAAGTTTTAGCATGTATTTTTATACACTGCTTGATTTGACAAAAAAAAAAAAAAAAGAAAGAGCAAAATAACCCCCTCCCCAGCCTTCTTATATTTGATTGGGCTCATTAGAAAAATCAAAATGACCTATGTTATTATATGTACATCTTCTAAAAGTTGAGTTGAAAACAACTTTGAGGCTAGTAACATCTCTTGCTTTCCTCCTTTACCATATTTTTCCTCTTTTTTTTTTTCTTGCAACCAGTAAATTGTGCCTGTAAGTGCCACTTAATGGATGAAGTACTTAAATATTTATTAGCTCAAGGTACTTGGGATCTTTGACCTGAGGTAGCCTTTCCCCAAGTTAACTTACGCATTATGAGTTTATGTTTAAGGAAACAGTACCATTCCTATAAAATTGTGATTCCTCATTGAAGATGGCATATTTTACAAAGAGATGATTCTTTGTATATACAGAATGCATGCAAATGGACTTTCATAAAATGTGAATGAAGCCTGATTCATGGCTGAATTTCAAAGTCGTAACATTTATCTTCAGTAGGCTGAAGATAAATGACATGTTTATTCCATTCTGATTAATAAATTAGTAAGACAGAAGTGGGTGTCTCAAGAGTTTTCACTTCAGAATCAGAGACAGGATTTCAAATCTGAGATCTGTATCTTGTTAGTTGTGCTTCTTGGACAAACTACTTATTCATCTGAGTCTCAGTTTCTTTCATCTCAAAACATAGAATAAAATATTTCACCAAATAAACTTTCTAAAGATTGATTTAGAGATAAACTAAAAAGGCCTAAGAAATAATAGGTACTGAACATGTATTAGATTCCTTCAACAAACATAAATTAATTATTAATTATAATGCTTTTTATGACTACATTGAATTTAGGTTCATTAGCATGTTTTAAAAAGTGAAATGTAATTTTTATAATATTGATATATAGTAATAGCTAATTTTATTAGAGAGCTTTGCTGTATAAAAAGTAAATTTATGTACATTATTTCATTTGATTCCTAAATAATGCTTGTGAGTTTAATTAGTAAATTAAAAAATAATTACATAATTTTACAAATGAAAAAACTGAAGCTCATAAAGAGATTTGACTGAAATCACAAACATAATGAGTGACACAGGACAAGAACCCAGGCATTTTTGCCCTCAGATTTCAATATTTCCACCAAAATATGCTATAAATTACAATAATTTTTTTTGTTTTAGGGAAATAGTTCTTAGAAAAAATGTTTATCTTACCACAGAAAGACAACAAAACAGCAAAATGTCTAAGCATTGTCAAGAAGTTTCCATCAGTCATCCATTTGTCATCAAAGACCTGATGACAGAATAATAAAAGATGATCCTCTTCTTGTTATTCTATACAAATCAAGAAGTATGTTAATATTTTTCCAGTTCTGTACTCTGAAACTAATTTGTTACATAGATTACTTTCTATTAAGTGACACAATATTCATGCATGAATTGGTATTTACAACTTTTTATGTTCATATAGTAGATCAGTTTGGTAATTATGGATCAAAGTTCACAATCTGAAATGGGTCAAGTGATTTGAAATGAGATGTTTAATTTGTGAGACAGAAAAATAAAAATGTGTACTTATATTTAATGCCTCTACAATTTAAGAGTCAACTCATATGTATACAATCAACCAGATCCCGGTCCTTTCTACGTTAGTCTATTACTCTATTCCATGAACTGTAATAAGGTGGAAAGAAAAACTGCTTTACCTACTTTGAAATAAAAGTAGATCTTAAAGACAAAAATATGAATATTAAAATTTTTCTGAACTTCCTTATCATCAGGAGAGCTTATTATAAAATCTGAATGGCATACTGATTTGTACCTTGTAAGTCTTCATACACATGATATTTTACATCTAGGCTTATTATTAGAACCACAAATTAAATGTCTATTAAACGTTCAATCACTATGCAACATGACAGTGTCCAAGGGAATTCTCAATAGTTTAAAAATCAAGAGGAATATCAGCATAATATAATGTGTGAAGCATTTTATTAGGTAGACAAAAACAGACCAAAAAAAAGAGAAAGTTAATATTATATATGTGTATTTACATATATATAATATATATGTACTAGGTATATTCATACTGATGGATTGTCATTTGTGCTGGATAATCACTGTGGTTCTGTTTCATTTAAGGTTATCTTAATAACCAAAATGAACTAAAAGTTACTAAAACAGATTTGCCTGGATGACTCTCCAAGTATATTTATTGCTTTATGTCAACTTTTAGAGTTTCTAAAATATACCTAGTCAGGGAACTAGCTCAGCACAGACCGAGAAAATGAGTGTGAATTCTTCCCTAGAGCAATGCATTATTCCACAGAAAGTTAAAGTTAAAATTAATATTTATAGAATACTTATCATGTGCTAGGCACTGTGCTAAATAATTTGCTTGAATTTTTTTTTCATTTAGTTCTTACCTAGCCCCCTATGGTATATATATAATGCTTTTGACAGTTATTTATGGCTTGTGAATAGCTTGACTTAATTTTGCTCAGCTTTCTTTCTCTCTTTGACTTATCTCTGCCTACAGTCTGTATCTCCCTTCATAGGATGGGGAGGGGAAGAGGTGTGGTAGTGGTTGATGACTGAGTAAGTTAGATTGTGACAATTTTTTGAATTCCTAAAGGATAAAGTTTGGGTGGGAGTGCCTATCTGTGGCAACCAGGGATGAAAAGAGAAAATCTCTGAACCAAAAGCTTTGAGGAATACCAAAAATCAAGTCTGGGAAACCGTAATTAGTATGCAAATCCAACAGGAAAGGGAGAACAAAAGTCAGGGAAATAAAGCAATAAATGAGGGTTGGTTAATGATAGGTAAAATTGGGTTGAATTAGAAGTGGGTCAAAACCAAAAGGAAAAACTAAGGAGCGTTTGAGAAGTGGAAAGACAGCTGTAAATAGCACCAGAGTTTCAGAGACATTCATTTATTTGTTGTGAAGCAGGAACTAATGAATGGATTGAGTTGGCTTATACGTGCAAGATCAAGTAGATTAATCACTACCTTTTAGTTTTAATGAGTAAAGCTTGTAGGATGGAATTATAGTTTTACTCTATTTGTTGGAAAGAGAAGCAATTTGATTCCCTCAGAGATGAATCTTGAATGCTGTGATGAATGGTGACAAAGAACAATATTTAACGATATTACATGAACTCTTAGTATTTTTGGTTAGCCATTTTATAGCCACAGTTGTGTGGGTTAAAAAGGTAAGCAACAAAAAACACTATGACAAATATTAGGCAATAAATAAATATTTGCCTCATTTGATTCTTTTCTGTAATTTGTGTTTTTCCTTGAAAGAATGTTCTTATGCAAGCTATCATCACCATATTTTAATACCTCCTCTATTCTTACTTTTTCCCTGATATACTTTTTCAACACTGAGTAGGAAAAAATACATACTCAAATGTAATCAGGAAGGAAAACAAGAGAAATTAATGATCGGTGTCATCCATAGAGTGAGTAGACGGTAATTTTATAAGCTTAACATTTTAACAGTTCTGAAAGTGCAATTTATTTTATGACATGGATGAATCATCATCTGTTGTTACTCAAAATAGTTTCTTTTATTTCTAAATATATATTTGATTTCACATAAAAGTGTATCAATTTATTCCACCTTGACTCTAATTTAATAGCAGCAGTTCTCTTAAAAATGGAATTTTACCATTAGAATATATATTTTTTCTTCAGAAAGAATACATTCTTCCTGAGTACAGATGTTAAGACATTAGTATTTAACATAATAGTTGCTTATTTAAACCACAGGATGGAAGGCAATGGCGTTCCCAGACCTATCAGGAATATTGCTCTCTATGGTCATCAGAATTGTGAGATATCCTTCAAGATTCCCATCCTGGTGTACATACTTTGTATGATCCCTTTTCCCTTGAGTGTGGTCAGAACCTGTGACTATGACTGGGTATGTTTATGGAGTCTCAGAAAGAGAAGGGGGAAAATGTACTAGAAATAATTTTGAAGAGGAAATTACTGAACATTTTCAAAACTGATGAAGACAATAAGCCATATATTAAAGAAAACATATGATTATAAAATAGGATAAAAGAAAATTAATCTATATGGTAACAAAACAGTAAAACTCACAGAAAAGTAAAAACAAAAAGAAAATCTTAAGCTACTAGAGAAAAACAAAACAACAAAAGAATTTGTCTATTTTCTCAACAACAGTGATAAAAGCTAGAAGACAAATTATAAAGTGTCAAAATAAAAAAACTGTCAACCTAGGATTTTAAAGCTAGAAAAAAAGCCTTTAGAATGAATAGGAAAAAAGGCATTTACAGATACATGAAACTTGAGATAATTTACCATAATAGATCTGAAATAAAGGAAACACCAAATATTGCTCTTTAAACAGTAAAGGTATAGAAGCTGGAAGATACAGGAAGAAATAAGGGTAAATATATTGGTGAATAGTGGTTACCAGGACATGGGGGGGGTGATAAGAGTGATAGTGTTTAAGGTTACAAATTTGTAATGAATAGCAAATAAGCTGTAGAGATGTAATGCACAGTAAAATGGATATAGACAATGTATTGTACTATGATTATGTAATGTGATAAATATCACCAAAAAGCAAACATATTACAGTATATAAATGTATCAAAGTAACACGTTATACACTTTAAACTTACACAATGTTACATGTCAAATATATTCAATAAAAAAATAGAGCAGTCAGACACAAACACAAATATTGGTGAAGAAATAAATATTGCCTCTCTCAAAACAGTAATTATAATGAGTTATAAAGTATAAAGACACAGAATTAAAATGCATGGGAAGAGTATATGGAAATTAGAAAGGGGGAACAGAGTTAAAGTGTCCGAAGGTTCTCGCTTTGTTTGGGAAGAAGTACAGTTGTGGTTAGCATTAGACCAAATAAACCAAGACTTATGTTTAACCAGTAAAACAATGGTAAATGTGTTTATGAGTTCTGTGCTGTTTATTCTGCTTGTCATATTCTAGATAGATCAGTTCTCTATATTTCTTTGTCTTGTTCTCTATCCCAGGAGGCTGACATTACATGAACATTCTTGCCCTTTGATCTCTTTATTAGCTTTGGCTAATAGAAAGCACTGGTGTGAAATCTAAAGTTAGGAGAATAAAAATTGGATATATTCCCCTGATCCAATCTTTCTGGCTGCTATTATATCCCACTAAGGCTGCATGTTGAAGAGCCCTTATTCAGTGGCTCGAGGCTGTACTAACTCCATTTCCTCTCTTGCCCTTTAGCCATAGGTATAGTTCCTATAATACATTCCTATAATTGTTCCTTCCTGGTTCCCTTAAACTAGTACAAAATAAAATAAATTCTTTCACTAAAATATTATCAAAATTTAAAACCTTGTTTTTTGCTAAGACAAAATTTGATAAAATTTCTAAATGAATAAAGGAAAAAAATGAATTATAAAAATATCCGATCAAACTAAAATTACGTTAAAAAAAAAAGAGAAAGATAACATAAAGCTCGTTGGCCAAAGAGCAAATGGTTGGTAGATATAAATATAGAAGTAATTAAATTAAATGTTAAGGAACTAAATATTCCAATAAAATGACTAAGACTATCAGAAGGGGAAAAATCAATCCAGGGAGCATCTGTGAAGATTATAGTTATCTACATTACTGAATTCAAGTTGCTAGAAAGACTTTCAATTATATACTTGAACATGTAAACAACAATATAAATAACTGAGTTAATCTAGTTACAGTAGCTTATGAAAATGGCCACAAAACCTGCATTTTCACCCTTGTAATCTTGAACCCCTCATCAAGAAGTCAATCTATTTTCTCACTCCTTGAATTTGACCATGAAACTTGTTTTGGGCAGTGGGACATTGACAAACATGATGTAAGCAGAGCCTTGAAAAGAACAATGCTTTGAGGTCTGCTCTCTTTCTGTCCTTGAGAATCCTGTGAGCAAGTGTGAATGAGCAAGCCCAAGTTAGCATGCTGAGAGACAGGAGGCCGCACAGAGAACAGATGTGCCCTCAGGGGCAATCAGCCTGTTCTCCACTAAACTAGAAACTGACTGCAGGTACAAGAGTGAGCCAAGGTGAGAACTTCTGAGCCTGGGCAGACCAACAGTACCATGATCTACTGAGCCCAGGACAAATTGCTAACCCGCAGAATGATTAGCTAATAAATAAACATTTGATGTTTAAAGCCACTAACTTTTAGAGTGATTTATTATGAAACTAAAGCTAACTAGTAGAGTAATTAGTAGCATTTCCAGTAAATGTATTTACAATCCTTATGATAACTGAGAAAATCTAATTGATTTGGGGAAGTCAAAAGTTATTTCCAAATTGAAAATATTTTCCTGTGTAAATTGTAGGTTAAAATTATTATATAAGATTAGAGTTCTTTGAATGATTAAAAATCTCTACATTTAATATTTTTTAACTTTAAAATAAGAGGTTGAAGTAGGATGATCATCATTGCTAACATTCCATGGAAGTTTTATGACAGCAGATTCACCATAGATGTTGATTTTATGGTGAATATCTAAGTCACAGTCCTTAGCCAGAATGCACTGAAGAAAGGAATAATGTTTCTGTGTCCCCAGCTATCTAGAATATGACTGAAGTGTTGTACCAAAGTTTATGGTCATAATTCTGTATTACTTATAACTTTCTGCTAATAAAATAAGACTCTAAAATTTTAAAATTTGTTCCAGGTTTTCAATTCCAAATTCTTAGAATTCTGTGGCCTTATTAAGATATAGTAATAGCAAGGGCAAAGAAGATAGGAAAAGTGAAAGCAGGAAAATACCAAGTACTTCTCAGAGTTTACAGAAATCTTTGTTGTGCTAAGTTAGTCTCATGGACAAAGTATATTACATTGATAACTTGTATTAGAATCACCACAGTGTTGTTAAAAACGTAGATATCTAGAGTCTTTGTTTAATTTTCTGAATTGGCATCTCTGAGTTTTAGAATTAATCATAATGTTTCTGAAACTTTAGTGCACCTTTCAATCACCTGTATTCTGATTCTAAAGCCAAAATAAAGACAACTCGGTATAGTATGAGACTTTAGGTTTTTTTTTGCGGTCCGCGGGCCTCTCACTGTTGTGACCTCTCCTGTTGTGAAGCACAGGCTCCGGACGCGCAGGCCCAGCAGCCATGGCTCACGGGCCCAGCCGCTCCGCGGCATGTGGGTTCTTCCCGGACCGGGGCACGAACCTGTGTCTCCTGCATCGGCAGGCGGACTCTCAACCACTGCGCCACCAGGGAAGCCCTAGTTTATATTTTTATAAAGAACTACCAGTGGTCAAAAAAACCACATACTATTGGAATATTTCTTCAAACAGCTTTTTATTAGCTTCATTATTTGATAGATCCTCAGTAATATATGCTTAGTACAGTGCCTCATTATGAAAGTGCTTAATTGATAATTGTCATTGAATTGATGACATATTTAGATCTATTCACATTCAGAATGGGCAAGACGATATTTTTAATTCTTAACGTGGGCTAATTTATAATAGATATTACATCAACTATTATATATATGTCATATACTTGTTAAAGAAAAATACTTTCCAATGACACCTGTTAAAGATGGCAAGGCAGATTTTATTCAGGACTTTTGCAATAGTGTAGGGACAACTGCAATGGGATTTTACAGTGGGGGAGAGAGATTGGGCTCAACTCCTAATACAGCATGAACAAGTGGGAACTTATAGCCAAGGAACAAGGTTGGGGGTGGAGGTCAGTGGATACAAAATTATTAAGAGGAAACCTCAGAGGTAGAAGGGGTTTTGGCTAAACTAACAGGATTCTTGCCTAGGACTGACCAGGGTGAGTAGACATTACCCTGGGGAATGGTGGAAGATGAGGAACATGATCAGATATTGAGGGTGATCAGATAGGGAGGGTGAGGAGTTCTGGTTAAACTGAATTAGCAGGGTTCTTGCTAAAACTAGATTTTAAAAGAAAGTGAACAGTTGTGCCTAGGAGAAGATTCACGAGCCTGACTAAAGTTTGGGCAAGCAAAGAATCTTTGGCATACTTCATATATATGAAGTATATAGGAACATTAAATCTTATTTCATTTGGTTGTCATGTCAAGTGAATTAAATGATGCAGGTAAAGTGAACTAAAAGGTTATATAGCAGTCTTACTGAATGATTAAGATCACTAAAACTTTAAGAAGTTCTAAGAGATTCAAATTAACTGATTTAGGAGGACAATTAAATTGTATCTATAGCAATAGAGGGAATATTTATCTCTCTTTCTACAGTATAGTGTAACATCTCTACTTATTATATACTCAGCAGGTTATGTATTCCTTGCTGACAAGTACAAATAGGGATAGCTACATCAGCTATTTTCCTGGGAATTTTTTAAATGTTACATAAATTTGTAAATTGATATAATTATATTATTTATAAATTGTTACACTTCCAACCTCATAATTTTAAAAAAAATGCGGCACAGCCTCTCTTTTGTTAAAAATTTGTGATATTCTTATTTTCCTAGGAAAAATTCCTTTAATAATGCTTTCTTCTTAGCCTTAGATTTTTAAGCTGCTTAAGATAAAACAAAATCACAAGGATCAACTGCTTATTTACAAAAATGTGTAATAGGTCATTTCTTGAATAAATAGCACCAAAGACGTTGGTGTAATCTCAGCTAAAAAACTGCAAATCATGTTTAATGAGTAATTAAAAAATCTAAATATTGAAAAAAGGAGGCTGTTCTGGAAGTTAATAATAAATTATATCACTGTGCTCATCACCATACCTTAAAAAAATTGGCATACGCAAATCTATCAATGTGATACACCATATTAACAAATTGAAGGAGAAAAACCATATGATCATCTCAATAGATGCAGAGAAAGCTTTCGACAAAATTCAACACCGATTTATGATAAAAAACCCTGCAGAAAGTAGGCATAGAGGGAACTTTCCTCAACATAATAAAGGCCATATATGACAAGCCCACAGCCAGCATTATCCTCAATGGTGAAAAACTGAAACCATTTCCACTAAGATCAGGAACAAGACAAGGTTGCCCACTCCCACCACTGTTATTCAACATAGTTTTGGAAGTTTTAGCCACAGCAATCAGAGAAGAAAAGGAAATAAAAGGAATCCAAATCGGAAAAGAAGAAGTAAAGCTGTCACTGTTTGCAGATGACGTGATACTATACATAGAGAATCCTAAAGATGCTACCAGAAAACTACTAGAGCTAATCAATGAATTTGGTAAAGTAGCAGGATACAAAATTAATGCACAGAAATCTCTGGCATTCCTATATACTAATGATGAAAAATCTGAAATTGAAATCAAGAAAACACTCCCATTTACCATTGCAACAAAAAGAATAAAATATCTAGGAATAAACCTACCTAGGGAGACAAAAGACCTGTCTGCAGAAAATTATAAGACACTGATGAAAGAAATTAAAGATGATACAAATAGATGGAGAGATATACCATGTTCTTGGATTGGAAGAATCAACATTGTGAAAATGACTCTACTACCCAAAGCAATCTATAGGTTCAATGCAATCCCTATCAAACTACCACTGGCATTTTTCACAGAACTAGAACAAAAAATTTCACAATTTGTATGGAAACACAAAAGACCCCGAATAGCCAAAGCAATCTTGAGAACGAAAAAAGGAGCTGGAGGAATCAGGCTCCCTGACTTCAGACTATACTACAAACCTACAGTAATCAAGACAGTATGGTAGTGGCACAAAAACAGAAAGATAGATCAATGGAACAGGATAGAAAGCTCAGAGGTAAACCCACGCACATATGGACACCTTGTCTTTGATAAAGGTGGCAGGAATGTACAGCGGAGAAAGGACAGCCTCTTCAATAAGTGGTGCTGGGAAAACTGGACAGATATGTATAAAAGTATGAGATTAGATCACTCCCTAACACCATACACAAAAATAAGCTCAAAATGGATTAAAGACCTAAATGTAAGGCCAGAAACTATCAAACTCTTAGAGGAAAACATAGGCAGAACACTCTATGACATAAATCACAGCAAGATCCTTTCTGACCCACCTCCTAGAGAAATGGAAATAAAAACAAAAATAAACAAATGGGACCTAATGAAACTTCAAAGCTTTTGCACAGCAAAGGAAGCCATAAACAAGACCAAAAGACAACCCTCAGAATGGGAAAACATATTTGCAAATGAAGCAACTGACAAAGGATTAATTTCCAAAATTTACAAGCAGCTCATGCAGCTCAATAACAAAAAAACAAACAACCCAATCCCAAAATGGGCAGAAGACCTAAATAGACATTTCTCCAAAGAAGATATACAGACTGCCAACAAACACATGAAAGAATGCTCAACATCATTAATCATTAGAGAAATGCAAATCAAAACTACAATGAGATATCATCTCACACCAGTCAGAATGGCCATCATCAAAAAATCTAGAAACAATAAATGCTGGAGAGGTGTGGAGAAAAGGGAACACTCTTGCACTGCTGGTGGGAATGTGAATTGGTTCAGCCACTATGGAGAACAGTATGGAGGTTCCTTAAAAAACTACAAATAGAACTACCATATGACCCAGCAATCCCACTACTGGGCCTATACCCTGAGAAAACCAAAATTCAAAAAGAGTCACGTACCAAAATGTTCATTGCAGCTCTATTTACAATAGCCCGGAGATGGAAACAACCTAAGTGCCCATCATCGGATGAATGGATAAAGAAGATGTGGCACATATATACAATGGAATATTACTCAGCCATAAAAAGAAACGAAATTGAGCTCTTTGTAATGAGGTGGATAGACCTAGAGTCTGACATACAGAGTGAAGTAAGTCAGAAAGAAAAAGACAAATACCGTATGCTAACACATATATATGGAATTTAAGAAGAAAAAAAATGTCATGAAGAACCTGGGGTAAGACAGGAATAAAGACACAGACATACTGGAGAACGGACTTGAGGATATGGGGAGGGGGAAGGGTGAGCTGTGACAGGGCGAGAGAGAGTCATGGACATATACACACTAACAAACGTAAGGTAGATAGCTAGTGGGAAGCAGCCGCATGGCACAGGGATATCGGCTCGGTGCTTTGTGACCGCCTGGAGGGGTGGGATAGGGAGGGTGGGAGGGAGGGAGACGCAAGAGGGAAGAGATATGGGAACATATGTATATGTATAACTGATTCACTTTGTTATAAAGCAGAAACTAACACACCATTGTAAAGCAATTATACCCCAATAAAGATGTTAAAAAAAAAAAGGATTTGGTGTTTGAATATAGATTTCTCATTTATTACTATAATACTACTTTTTTCTCTAGGTATCATAGAATTGAGTAAATCTTATAATTTTCTTTATCACAGTGTTCTATTAGCCAAGTGCTGTTAAAGTATATATGAAAATGCTGACTATATTGAAAAACACGTGA
Source organism: Grampus griseus (assembly GCF_964374135.1). Taxonomy (NCBI): domain Eukaryota; kingdom Metazoa; phylum Chordata; class Mammalia; order Artiodactyla; family Delphinidae; genus Grampus; species Grampus griseus. The sequence goes on from NC_138998.1 coordinate 99,376,220, forward strand.
TTAAATTTCTAATTCTAATAGTTATTTATATTATTTGGGGCATTCTTCTATAGGAAACTCCAAGCAGACTATCAGGGGGAGGTGATCAAAGATGTATCATTAACAATGGCCAAGATTGCCTCTCAATTTAATATGGCTATTTCAAGTTTTTACTATGGAAGAGTCAGGGTCAATGGTAAAAATGAATAAGGTACATAATTGAGAATTGGGTTTGAATTTATCATCTCAAGTTTCCTTGGTCTCTCAAACAGAAACTTAAGTCAAATTTACAAAATATTATTGGGTTCTCAATACCGTCTAAATGATAAATGTGTTATATAGTGTTCTATAATTTATGTTTTATTTTTAAACATGTTAAACATTTATTTCATTGCATGTTATGCCCTAAGTATTTTATGTATTTCAAAACTAAGTTATTATTTCAGAAACTAAACCAAGAGATTCACTATATTTAAAAAAATCTTATTTGATGCTTTTCATGACAATTTCTTAGTGTCTGTGTTAGTGTGGAGCATGGTTTATCCCATACATAGATGAAGAAATTGTGGTTTAAATGTTATGTGTTTTCTTCAAGTACTGTCATATACAAAATGCTGGATTTGAGTCTATTAGATATTGTTAGGACATGATACAAAGTAAACAAACTAAAATTTCTGGTGTCCTAGTTATTTCTTTCTGCCACTTTTGTCTGCTATGACTTTGGTTTGAGATGCAGTTTCACATTAGGTCTGCGCAATATGTATTCACAGTTTGCTACCTCAAAGGACAGAGTTTTCTGGGTCGTGTCCTCCTTCCTCATAGCACAGGGCACAGGAACAAAAGGGCAGGTGACAACTTGCAGTTCCTTTAAAATGTCTGCTTGGATGTAGCAAACATCCCATTTACTCATATTCCATTGGCTAAAGCAAAATGATTGTGCAAAAGCAATGACTGAAGTTAATGGGGGCTGGAGAGTATTATCTGTTAACAAAGAAATAAGAGTGAATAACTGAGAACAATAACATGATCTACTGTACAGATTTTCAGAAACATGTTTTCAGAAACATAGTTTCTTCCTCTTTTTCATATACTCATCTGCGCTGTCCACTATGAGGTATATACGATAAAAAGATTTGTAAATCCTAGGGGAAGTTTTGATTTAGGTTTGTAAATAATTATCCATAAAGGAATTATCTAAGAAAAAAGGTGCGACCAAACAAATTTCAGAGTATGGTAACGTGTAAATTCCATAGAAATTCAGAGGAAGAAAAATTAGTTTGTCTGCCGATGGAAGATGCTGCATCATGGAAGTGGGGATTGAAATAAATCTTAAGAAATGATATATTTTTATTGGCAGAGAAAAAATAAGAGGACATTTAGATGCCAAAAATAGGAGCATGGACACAGCTGAAATGAACTTGGTAGATATGGAGAGCATTATGGAGATTTACTCAACTCAAATAAGATTTCTGTTGTATAATTAGGAAATGTGATTGGATAACTAAGGTAAAAATCAGCTACTGCAAAACCTTCAAATAAAGAAGAAAATTGTAAAAAAAAAAAAAAAAAAAAAGAGAAACCTCAACTAAATAGAGTTGGGAGGCCAGAAGGGGGAGCTCTCACACCCTGCAAAGATTGCACAGCCCATCAGGGAGAATGACTCCTCTCTGGGAAAGAACTCAGCCAAAGAAAAGCTATGGAATCGTTGTTTATTATAACCCTCCCAACTACTTTTTCCTCTCTGTAAAAGCATTCTACCCACTTTGCTGTTTGGGTACTTGCATGTGGCTTGTCATGGTTGCAGACTCTGAACTGTAATTCTCTGCTGATCTCAAATAAACCCATTTTTGCTGGAGAACTATCTGGCAATCTATTTGTTTTAGGTCAACAAAAATGATATAACAATTCATAGGCAACCTTCCTTCCCAAAACTATAACTAAAATTATGAGATGATTTACAACAACACAACTATGTTAGTGTGTTTATATTTTAAAGATTGTTATTCTTCATAACAGCTGTGGGGAAACCTCTCTCTCTGTTCCACGTAAAATATTTTATTGAGAGTCTGTTTCCCCAAACGGAAGGTAAGGAATTCTTGAAGACAGAATTTACATTGCATACATTCAACAAATGTTCCCACATAAAAGTATGTATAGCACATATTTAAGTTATGAAGTGTAATAAATATGCATGTATCCACAGTCGAGAAAGTCTTGAATCTCCTAATGTAGCTGGCTCCTTCATGTCTGAATTTGCTTTACCTCTCCCTGCCATTGCCTCAAGGAGTTCTGTCTCAGATCTTTACTGTGATAGCTTGGTGGGATACTTGGAAGTAAAACCCATGAAGCTTGCGAGATTCCCTAAAACTGTGGTCCCCAGGACTTTCTCTCACTCTCATGCTAGTTCACACTCAGCCTCCAGTAATTCATCAAAATTTTCATTCAACTGCTCCCTCCTTTCACTTTATGGCTCTAGATGCTTCTGTTTCAGGCAGACTCATGTAATACTCTGTATTCACCTGTCTCGTCAGACTTAAGAGTAGTGATTTACACTTTCAAGTCTCATTCTTTGATGAGTCAGAGTAATGTTGATTTTCAGTTTCATCTTTTTCTTCTTGTAAGGATGGATGTGACAACTTCCAAGTTGTCTACATGTCAGTTGTGAAACCAAATTCCTATCATTTTCTTTTTTTAATTTAACATCTTTATTAGAGTATAATTACTTTACAATGTTGTGTTAGTTTCTGCAGTATAACAAAGTGAATCAGCTATACGTATACATATATCCCTATATCCCCTCCCTCTTGCATCTCCCTCCACCCTCCCTATCCCAGCCCTCTAGGTGGTCACAAGCACCGGGCTGATCTCCCTGTGCTGTGAAGTTGCTTCCCACTAGCTATCTATTTTACATTTGGTAGTGTATCTATGTCACTTCGTCCGAGCTTACGCTTCCCCCATCCATATCCTCAAGTCCATTCTCTACGCCTGCATCTTTATTCTTGTCCTGCCCCTAGGTTCATCACAACCACTTTTTTTTTTTAGATTCACAAATTTTTTTTAGATACACAAAGCAATCTACAGATTCAGTGCTCTCCCTTTCAAACTACCACTGGCATTTTTCACAGAACTAGAACCAAAAATTTCACAATTTGTATGGAAACCCAAAAGACCCCGAATAGCCAAAGCAGTCTTGAGAAAGAAAAACGGAGATGGAGGAATCAGGCTCCCTGACTTCAGACTATATTACAAAGCTACAGTAATTAAGACAATATGGTACTGGCACAAAAACAGAAATATAGATCAATGGAATAGGATAGAAAGCCCAGAGATAAACCCATGCAGCTAATTCATGACAAAGGAGGCAAGAACATACAATGGAGAAAAGACAGTCTCTTCAATAAGTGGTGCTGGGAAAACTGGACAGCTACATGTAAAAGAATGAAATTAGAACAGTTCCTCACTCCATACATAAAAATAAACTCAAAATGGATTAAACACCTAAATTAAAGACCGGACACTATAAAACTCTTAGAGGAAAACAGAACGAACACTCTTTGACATAAATCACAGCAGGATCCTTTTTGACCCACCTCCTGGAGAAATGGAAATAAAAACAAAAATAAACAAATGGGATCTAATGAAACTTAAAAGCTTTTGCACAGCAAAGGAAACCATAAGCCACACAAAAAGACAGCCCTCAGAATGGGAGAAAATATTTGCAAATGAAGCAACTGACAATGGATTAATCTATCATTTTCTTATAGTCTGAAAAACTTTCTTTAAATTCTTGTAATCCAACATCTACCTTTGATAAATTCTTTAATTATTTGTTTTTCTGAAACCATCTTTATTTCCCTTTCAAATTTGAAAGGTATTTTTGTTGGATATAGCATTTTAAGTGTAAGGTGTACATCATAATTATTTGATTTACATACATCATAAATATATCACAATAAGTTTAGTGAATATCCATCATCTCATAGAGATACAAAATTAAAGAAATAGAAAAAAATGTCCTTGTGATGAGAACTCTTAGGATTTACTCTCTTAACTCTCATATATAACATAGAGCAGTGTTCATTATATTTATTATGTTGTACATTACAAGTTAGTACTTATGTATCTTATAACTGCGAATTTGTACCCTTCGACTGCCTGCATCCAACCACCCCTGCACCCCCACCCTCCACCTCTCATCATCACAAATCTAACCTCTTTACCTATGAGTGTTTTTTTGTTTCTGAGGTGTAATTGACCTACAACACTGTTAGTTCCTGTTTTACAACATAGTGATTCGATATTTCTATACATTTCAAAATGAGCACCTTGATAAGTCTAGTTACTATATGTCACCATACATAATTATTAACTATATTCTCCACGCTGCCTATTTCATACCCACGTCTCAATTATTTTGCAACTGGAAGTTTGTATCTCTTAATCTCCCTTACATTTTTCTTTCCTCCCTCCAACCTCTCCCCTCGAGCAACCACTTGTTTGCTCTCCCTGTCTATAACTCTGTTTCTGTTTTGTTGGATTTGTTCATTTGTTTTGATTTTTAGTTTCCACATATAAATGAAATCATATGGTATTTGCCTTTCTGACTTATCTCACTTAGCATAATAACCTCTAGGTCCATCCATGTAGTCACAAATGACAAGATTTTCTTCTTTTTTATGGCTGAGTATATTCCATTGTATTTATATATACCACATCTACTTTATCCATTCATCTACTGATGGGCACTTAGGTTGCTTCCATATCTTGGCTATGGTAAATAATGCTGCAATGAACATCAGCGTGCATATATCTTTTCTAATTAGTGTTTTTATTTTCTTGGGATAAAATACCCAGGAGATGAATTTCTGGATCATATGGTAGTTCCACTTTCAACTATTTGAAGAATCTCCATACTGTTTCCCATAGTGGCTGCACCAATTTACATTACCACCAATAGTGCACTAGAGTTCCCTTTCCTCCACATCCTCAAAAACACTTGTTATTTGTTGTCTTTTTGCTAATAGCCTTCTAACAGGTGTGAGGTGACATCTCATGGTGGTTTTGATTTGCATTTCCCTGATGATTAGTGATGTAGAACATCTTTTCATGTGTCTGTTGGCCATCTATATGTCTTCTTTGGGAAAATGTCTATTAAGTTTCTCTGCTCATTTTTGAATGGGTTGGTTTGTTTTTGTGATGTTGAATTGTATGCATTCTTTGTATATGTTTAATATTAAACTCCTATCAGATGTATCAGAAGATGCAAATATCTTCTCCAAATCAGTAGGTGAGGTTTTTGTTTTGTTGACACTTTCCTTTCTTGTGCAAGAGCTTTTTAGTTTGATGTAGTCCGACTTGTTTATTTTTGCTTTTGTTTCAGTTGCCTGAGGAGACTTATCCAAAAAAAATATTACTAAGATTCAACTCAAAGAGATTACTGCCTAGGTTTTCTTCTAGAAGTTTTATGGTTTCAGGTCTTAAATTTAAGTTTTTACTTCATTTTGAATTTATTTTTGTACATGGTGTGAGAGAGTAGTCCAGTTTGATTCTTTTGCATGTAATTGTACAGTTTTCCCAACATTATTTATAGAAGAGGCTTTCTTTTCCCTATTGTATATTTTGCCTTCTTTGTTGTAGATTATTTGGCCATGAAAGTGTGGGTTCATTTCTGGGCTCTGTATTCTGTTCCATTAATCTGTATGTTTGTTTTTGTGCCAGTACCATACCGTTTTGATAGCTATAGGTTTGTAATGTATTTTGAAATCAGGGAGCATGATACCTCCAGCGTTGTTCTTCTTTCTCAAGATAGTTTTGCTATTTGGAGTTTTGTGTGCTTCCATACAAATTTTAGAATTATTCTAGTTCTGTGAAAAATGCCATTGGTATTTTTTTTAATAAATTTATTTATTTATGGCTGCATTGGGTCTTCATTGCTGTGCGTGGACTTTCTCTAGTTTCAATGAACAGGGGCTACTCTTCGTTGCAGTGCATGGGCTTCTCATTACAGTGTCTTCTCTTGTTGCAGAGCACAGCTCTAGGTGCACGGGCTTCAGTAGTTGTAGCACGTGGGCTCAGTAGTTGTGGCTCGTGGGCTCAGTAGTTGTGGCTCATGGGCTCTAGAGCACAGGCTCAGTAGTTGTGGTGCATGGGCTTAGTTGCTCTGTGACACATGGGATCTTCCCAGACCAGCGCTCGAACCCATGTCCCCTGCATTGGCAGGTGGGTTCTTAACCACTGTGCCATCAGGGAAGTCTGCCATTGGTATTTTTGATAGGGATTATGTTGAATTAGTAGATTGCTTTGAGTAGTATGGTAATTTTAACAATACTGATTATCCCAGTCCTTGAACATGGTATATCTTTTTGTCTGTGTCATCTTCAATTTCTTTCATCAGTATCATATAGCTTTCCATTTAAAAGTCTTTTTCCTCCTCAGTTAGACTTATTCTTAGGTATTTTATTCTTTTTGGTACAATTGTAAATGGGATTATTTTCTTAATTTGCTTTCTGATAATTTACTGTTAGTGTATAGAAATGCAACAGACTTCTGTATATAAATTTTTTATCCTGTAACTTTACTGAATTCATTGGTGATCCCTAGTAGTTTTTGGTGGTGTCTTTAGAATTTTCTATGTATGGTATCATGTCATCTGCAAACAGTGACAGTTTTACTTCTTCCTTTCCAATTTGGATACCTTTTATTTATTTTTCTTGTCTGCGTATTGTGTCAAGGACTTTCAATACTGTGTTAAATACAAGTGGTGAGTGTGAGCATCTTTGTTTTGTGCTTGAATTTAGATGAAAAGCTTTCAATTTGTCATTGTTGAGTATGATGTTAGATATGGGTTTGTCATAAATGGCCTTAATTATGTTGAGTTATATTCCCTCTATACCCACTTTGTTGAGTTTTTATCATAAATAAATGTTGAATTTGGTTAAAGATTTTTGTGTGTCTATTGGTTGCAGGGACAAGTGTCCCAGATCTAGTGTCAGCCTGCTGGTGGGTGGGGCTGGGTCATGACATGGCTGGCTGTGGCATCTTTGGTGTTCTGAAGCTGGTGTCTGCATGCTGGTGGGTGGGGTCAGATGCTGAGGTGACTGGCTGAGGGTCCCTAGGTGTCCCAGAGCTGGCATTGACCTGCTAGTGGGTGGAACCAAGGCTCAGGGAGTCCTGAGGCTGGTGCAGGCCTGCTGAAGGGTGGTCTGGGTCCTCCTGACATGACAGGTTGTGGGGCTTCAGTAGTCCTAGGGTTAGTGTACCCCTGCCAGTATGTGGGACCAGGTCCTGGAGCTAGTAAAGGCCCACTGATGAGGGGAGCAAGGTCTGGGATCTCTGGCTGAGGGGCACAGGGATCGTGGAGCTGGTGTCAGTTCACAGGTGAGCAGGACTGAAGCCTAGGGGGTTCTGGTGCTAGTGCTGGCTCACTGGTAAGTAGAGCCAGGTCCCAGGTTCTCTGACTCCAGGTCCCTGGGTGTTCTGGAGTTGATATGTTGTCCTGCTGGTAGGTGGGACTGGGGCCCAGGTTGTCCTGGGGATGGTGCCTGCTCACTGATGTGTGAAGTTGGTCCTAGGACTAGTGCTGACCCCTGGTGAGCAGAGATGGGTCCCAGCGTTTCTGGCTGCAGGGCTCTGGGGGTCTTGGTGTTAATGCCAGTGCCCTGCTGGGGGGCTGGGCCCTAGCTCTTTGGTGGACAGGGACAGGTTCTGGGGTGGTGTGTGCTCAAGGGGTCTAAAGGCAGCTGGCTTGCTGGTGAGTGAGATTGTCTCATCCCACCTAGGTGCTTGGCCTGAGGTGTCCCAGTACTGGTGCCAAGAAGCTGATGGGTGAGGCCAGGTATCAGTGCTAATAAGCTAGAGGGAAGATTCCAAAATAGCGCTTGCCAGCAACATTTTTTTGTAGTAGAACAATCTCCCAAAACTGACTGGGACCAGTGTCTATGTCTCCAGGGTGAATTCCAGTTGCCTTCTGACTCTCTGGGAAGCTCTCCATGATCAGCAAGTGTGTCTGACCCAGGCTCCTTTCAAATTACTGCTTCTGCTCTGGGTGTCAGAGAGTGTGAGATTTTGTGTACACCCTTTAGGAGCGGAGTCTCTATTTCCTACAGCCCTCTGGCTCTCCTGAAAGTAAGCCCTTCTGGCCTTCAAAGCCAAACTATCTGGGGGCTCATCTTTCTGGTGTAGTATTCCGAGGATGGGGAGCCTGATGTGGGGTTCAGACCCCTTGCTTCTTAGAAAGGAGCTCTATTATTATAACTATCCTCCAATTTGTGGGTCGCCCACCCTGGGGTATGGGTCTTGACTATAACATGTCTCCAGCCCTCCTACCCATCTTGTTGTGGTTCCTTCCTTATATCTTTTAGTGTAGAAGATCTTTTCCATTAGTCTTCTGGTCTTTCTCATCAACAAATGCTCTGTAAATAGTTGTAATTTTGGTGTACCTGTGGGATGAGGTGAGCTCAGATTCTTCCTACTCTGCCATCTTAAGTTCCAGTTGTCTCTGCTATTGCAAGCTGAATTTCCATCTCTTTAACTCAGTGCAGTGTACACTGCTTAGTATCCACCACCCTTGTCTTCATTCTGGAAATGACTCCAGCCAGAAAGCAAACAAAGTTATGTTTCTATCATTTGTTTCCCTTTTCGCTGGGGTCACAGTTGTCTGTTGTCCACTGTCAGAAAAATTTTATTTCATATATTTTTCTGTGTTTTCTAGTTGCTACTCAAGAGAGAAAGTCTGGTAGCAATTTTTCTAATTTGGCTGGCAGCAAAAGTCCTGGTCAGTTTTTCTCAACATTTTATTATTAAAATTTTTAAATATACAAAAAAGTAGAGAATTTTACAGTTAACATTCACATCCTTACCATCTAGATTCTGCCATTCATATTTTTTATCTCACATGTGTCCATATATTCACCTTGGTATCCATCCGTTGATATAATTTATTTTTATAGATTTTAAAATAAATTTCAGACATCCATACACTTCCTGCTACATACTTCAGCATGCATACCATTAATTAGAATTCTATATTTGTTTACACGTTTTTTAAATATATGCAGATTTCCATATACAATGAAATGCGCAAATTTCAACTATATGTTCACTGAGCTTTGATGAATGCTGTATTTAATCCCCATCTTGATATTGAATATTACAATCAACTTAGCTCATTCATACCCTTTCCCATTTAATTTCCAGCCCTATCCTCCAAGAGGTCATCACCATTTTGATTTTTCCATCATAGATTTTTTTAACGTGTTCTAACAAGTAAATGGAATTATTTATAATGAATTCTTGTCTATAAGGATTCTTTTACTTATCATAGTGACTTTTTGAGATTTATCCATGTTATTGCATGTATTAGTATTTTATTCCTTTTTATTGTGTAGTATTTGTCCATTGTATAAATATACAATAGCTATTTTTCATTCTACTGTTGCTAGACATTTGGTTTGTTTCCAGTCATTGGCAGTTGTAAATAAAAGTGTTATGAGCAATTTTGTATGAGTCACCTATGGACATATATTTTTATTTCTATTTGGTAAATCTAGAATTGGAATTGCTGGGTGATTGGGGTAAGTATTTATTTAGTTTTCAAAGAAACTGCTTAAATTTTATCTAGGTAGTTGCACCATTTTATATTACCACCAAAAAATGGATTTTTTTTATCACTCCACATCTTGCCTGTTTGATAAAATCAAACTTCAAATTTTAGCTGTTTATGAAGGGGTAAATATTTTAGTAACAGCTCATTATAGTTCTAGTTTGAATTCCACTGCTGAGTTGATGTTAAGCAATTTTTTTAACCTGTTTTTGACCATTGTTTTTATGTTTTATTTTGAAGTGTCTGCTCAAAATTTTGCTCACTTTTTTTGAGTTGTTTTTTTCATTGAGTTGCAAGAACTGGCAATATATTCTAGATGAGCAGAGGTTTTAAATTTGATGAGCAGAGGTTTTAAATTTGATGATATGCAGTTTATCAATTTTTCTTTAATGGTTACTGCTTTCTGTGATCTGTCTGAAAACATTTTTCATTTCTTTAGTCAAAAAGATACTCTCATGTTTAGTTTTTTAAGCTGATGGTTTTAGCTTTTATGCACACATATGGCTCATCTTAATTAATTTGATATAGGGTGTGAGAAAGATGTCAAGGTTAATGGTTTTTTCAAAAGAATATTCAATTGTTCTGGCCCATTTTTTGAAAAAACTTTCCTTTTTCCATTGGATAATTACACACCTTTGTCAAAAATCAAATAATTATATAAGTCTGTGTTCAGTTCTGGGTTCTTTACCTGTTGATCCTTAATGTCGGTGACATACTGTCTTGATTATGGTAGCTTTGTATTATTTCTTGAAGACATGTAATACAAGACGTCCAAATTTGTTTTTTCAAGAATGATATTTATTTTCTATGTTCTTTGTATTTCATATACATTTCAGATTAAGATTTGAAATTTTCAAAAAATAAGTCCTGCTGAGATTGTTTTTAAATTGCTCTAAATATAGAAATATTTGCAGAGAATTGACAGCTTAACAATATTGAAATTTCCAACTTATGAACATGTATATCTCTCCATTTTTTAGATCTTCTTTAATTTCCTTTAGTAATATTTTATAGTTTAGTGCACATCTTACACATCTTAAAAAAATTTTATTCCTAATTATTTGGCCTTTGATGCTATTGTACATGGATTTTTAAAATATTCATATTTTTTGTTGCTAGTACAGAGAACTACAATAAATTTATGTATCTTAACTTTGTATACTGCATTTTTTCTAAATTCACTTAGTACTGTGGTGTATATACATGAGAGTAATGCATACAAATGTCCACTAAAATCATGTGAAAAATGTTCATAGTGGCACCCTTTTGTAATAGCCAAAAATGAAACCATACAAATGTTCATCTACAGAAAACTGGATAAATTGTTATTTAATCAATGGGATATGATACAGAAATAAACATGAATGAACTATTACATACAAAAACATGGATAAACTTTCCAAAAAAAATTTTTTTTTTTTTTCGGTACACGGGCCTCTCACTGTTGTGGCCTCTCCCATTGCGGAGCACAGGCTCAGCGGCCGTGGCTCACGGGCCCAGCCGTTCCGCGGCATGTGGGATCTTCCCGGACTGGGGCACGAACCCGTGTCCCTTGCATCGGCAGGCGGACTCTCAACCACTGCGCCACCAGGGAAGCCCCCAAATTTTTTGAGTGAAGGTACCCAGACACAAGTAATTTTATCTATATAAGATTCAAAAGCAGATAAAACAAATATATGATGATAGAAGGCAGAAAATATGATTAAACTTTGAAGAGGAAGGAAGGAGGTAATTAGATGGGGGTAACTGAGAAGCTTCTGAGATAATAAGTAATGATCTATTTTCTCTCATGTTTGGGAGTTAACTGGGTATATTAATTTTGTCCTCATTCCTGTATATGTACAGTTGTTATTTGTGTACTTTTTTTTTTTTTTTGCTTGGTACGCGGGCCTTTCACTGTTGTGGCCTCTCCCGTTGCGGAGCACAGTTTCCGGACGCGCAGGCCCAGCAGCCATGGCTCACGGGCCTAGCCGCTCCGCGGCTTGTGGGATCTTCCCAGACCGGGGCACGAACCCATGTGCCCTAGCATCGGCAGGCGGACTCTCAACCACTGCACCACCAGGGAAGCCCCTATTTGTGTACTTTTTATGTGTGCTGTATTTCAATGTCAGAATTTTACTTAAAACATTCCCCTACTTATTCTTGTATAGATTTTGTAAACCAAAGTATTATAATTCAGTATTGTTTTGAGGAAATTATATTCAGTCACTAACTGATGAAGAGTAAAACTGTAGTGAGGAAAGGATGAACGACTCTAATATAACAACGGATGAACTGAAAGATTTTACAATGCACTAAAAATAGGGTAGGGGAAATCACCTTACAATTGCTTAAGCAAGTTCCTTTTTTGTTTTTTTTTTTTTTGCGCATGTAAGTAAAAGTCATTTTGTTTACTATATCACTAATAAACTTCTGGGTAACATATTTTTTAAATAGTTCATATTTTCCTAATAAAAATTCAACAATGGGGAACATTTATAAAAAAATAATTGGGCTGGACACATGACCAATTGTGGAGTAAAGAAATATTGCCTCTAGGATTTTCCATTTCCTTTTACTTTTCTAAGCCATTTAATCCAGAGCCTGCTGATTGGGTAGGACAGGTAACTGCCTAAAGTGACCATATATAAAGGTTTCTGAAACATCAAGGGAATGGATTAAAATACAGTTTTTAGAAGTAATTCTTTATTTAACTAGCAAAAAGGAAAACTGAAAATGCTTCAGTTGCGATAAATACATACACATCTACAGACACAAAAAAGGGAATAATATGGTATTACAGAAAAGTGCGAAATGTTTTACTAATTTTTTCAAGACATTTCCTATGAATCAATTAGGAGTTAATTATTGAATTTATTTCTCAATGTAAATTTTATTTATAGATAATAAGGAGGTCTTATTGAATTGAATATATAATATTCAATATATATTGAATATATTCAATATTATATTGAAAAACAAAGAATGTCTATTTCAAAATAAACCTTATTATTAGCCTGTCCATAGCACCTACTATAGGTTTCCATATCACACTTTTTATACTGTTTGCTATGTATCCTTCCAGGTACTTGGCCCTGGGGCATAGCATGCAGAGGGATAAAACTGAGTATTAACTAGCCTCAAAACCATGAATAATTCTGCAAGCTCATAATATTAACTGAGCCTTTGCTTAGAGAGCTATTGTCATTGCCTGAACAAGAAAGAAACTTCTCTTAAAAATATTGTTCATAATTAAGTTCCAGAGGCATTGGATGGTTTAGAGGAGGCACAGGCTCAATGGAACATTAGGAGATGATTGTTTTCCAGCAGAGGGTAATAAACAGATCACATGCTTCCACAGAGGCAACTCTGGCTTTCATGCTTTTCTTTTAATTAGTATTTAATTGCTTAAACTGGTAATTTTCTCTCTTAAAAGCATCAGTAGTTCTCAGTAACAGGCACCTGATTAAATAGTCTTTATAATTCTTATTTGCCCTATACCTCTCTAATGTTAGAGATAAGCCAGTCCATTTCCTTCCACTCCTCCAGTTCACTGTGTGTAAAAATCTTAGTAATTGCCTTCTACAGGATGTTAAGAAACATCAATATCCCAGTATGGAGAGACGGGATTCTTATTGTTTGCTAGCTGATGCATGACTGAACTCCAGAATCCTTAGAATCTGCTTCTTAGGGCCATTCCTGTACTAACTCTCTTAGATTCAGTTCCTGGAAACAGAGACTAAGACAAGAATTTGAGAACACACGATTTATCAAGGATTTTCTCTTAGGAGAAAAGATTTACATAAAGAAAGAGGGATGACACAGTGGAGACCCATGCAAGGACGTGGTCTCAGGTCTAAACTGCATACATTGCAACACAAAGTTGATCCCAACTTGAGGCAAAAGGAGTAGGAATTTGTGCCCCCTTTTAGTCAGTCCTTGGCTGTGGGCTTCCCCTGGATGGGCAAGACCTCTCAATGAGGCATCTTCTATTTTGCCAAGGGCAATTTTACAAGAAGAGGGAATCTTTGAGCCATTAGAAGTCAACTCTCACAACAGCTGGGAAATAAATGCACTGGCTCAGAAAAGTGGGCTGGTAACTCTGCTATAAGAAGTGAGTTATGGCAAGAGTGAACAGTTAAAATTTGAAATTGATATATAATTTCATAACTTGCACCCTATCTGGTAACTGATATTTTATCAAAAAGTGATAAAAATGTCTGCAATGAATATGTTTTATTATCTTTCAAGAACTGAAATAAAGATACTTCAAAATGGTATTTACATAATTTTTCCTTGTTTTTGTAATCTAAGATTATTTATTACCTGTGTTGTAATTAGCAATAAAATAGTATTTAATTAACTCTAGTAAGTAGCTAAATCATTGGTTATATCAACACTTGAAATCATCTATCTTGGGTAGAAAACCAAATATATAATAAAAAACATTTAACGTGGATGCAAGCGAAGAATACTCTTGATTATAATATCATATTTGTATAATTTTTGTTATATATCTTATTTGAAAGTGACATTCCCTTATGTCTGAGGTTTATGCTAAGATAAACCACCTATAAAACAATATATAAATGAGGCTACATATAAATTTTTTGGAAAACCTTCTGGAATAACTAATAAAGAAGCAGTGTAGAGTCTGGACTTCTATAAACTCATCAATCTGGCTGAGCTGTCTATAGGCAGGAGTCCCTACTAACAGCTTCTGTCAGTGTCCTGATGGATCTCACTGGATTTTATTTGTAGTGAGAGACTGACAGGATGCTCTATTGTGAATGAAGTTCCTCTTCACCACCAGATTTATCAAGCAGACACTCATTAACAAAATCACACCACTCATTTTTTCATTCGGGGACTGTTTGCTGATTTGTGTTCCCAGAAGAGGACGAGCAATTTCTAATTATAAAAGAAAGCCCATGAAATGGTGATAAATAATGTACATTTTTATAACACTGTGCAGTTTTTCAACCACTGTCACATTTTTCCTCTCATCTGATTGTTGCAACTGCACTATGAAGTTGGCAGGGCATAACATAGCTGGATTTTTGGTTTATTCGTTTTACATTTTTTCTTTTTTTTTTTTTAATTTTTATTTATTTTTTTTGCGGTACGCGGGCCTCTCACTGTTGTGGCCCCCCGGGTTGCGGAGCATAGGCTCCGGACGCGCAGGCTCAGTGGCCATGGCTCAGGGGCCCAGCCACTCCGCGGCATGTGGGATCTTCCCAGACCAGGGCATGAACCCGCGTCCCCTGCATCGGCAGGCAGACTCTCAACCACTGCGCCACCAGGGAAGCCCTCTTTATTGTTTTTGGTGAAAAACAGACATTCAAACATATCTAAGGTAATATAGAAAGGAAGTGTTAGATCCAAGACCAGACTCTAGTCCATTTCCTGATCTCTCCAAAGCTTTTTAAAATTTATAATGGTACAGTGTTTTCTCTCAGTAGGTAATGAAACATTTTATAAATATATGTTTGTAAAAAATACATATCATTATTTTTACTTTATGAATGAAATACATCAGTCACATACTCCTAGAGGTTTAATAACACAAAGTTTAGTAGGCACCGTTTGATACTTCCCTGTATTTGGAGAATTACAGTTTTACTAATCACTACCTTTTCAATTGTCAGCAGCGGAACTTACACTTGGTGGAGGATTTTAGCGATGGAATGATACTTAGCAAAGTGGCCCAAATTCAGGTAGCAAGCTAAAAGAGTGTGGCAGTACAATTCAAAATACCTTCCCAACAGGAAGCAGTTTAACACATTTGCTCTGTTCAGTTTACTGCACAGTGCTGTTATGTCAGCTGCTTAACTCAAAGATCACTCAAGTGCAGCTCCCCTCCCTTCTAACGAGGAGACAGCAGGTGCAAAGATCACATTCCTTCCCTGGTGTGGAAACATGGCATTCAGCAGAGTAGGCAGGGACTCAAATCAAACAATAGGTGTCAAGAGCATGAACCCTACAGAATAACTGCCAACCTCCTGCACTCCTCAGATGGATGACTCCAGCTTACTCCATCTTCCTGTTCAATCTGATCTTTAGGAATGATTCCAACAGTGGAGAATAAACAGCAGGGGTTCAAGAAAATAAAGAAAATGAGACAGTCAGATAAATTTACGGCCCATTTAGAAATCTGTGTGCTCTTACAAGTCTTACATTCGGCAGTGTACCACAAGGCAAAAAGGGGAAATCTGAAGGGGTTAACACTAGCTTCATTATATGGCAGATGGTTTATATCTGAGGCTTTGTGCTCATGCCAGTCTCAGGCCCAGGTAATTTATAATAGCCTAAAGTTCCAATATAAAAAGCACATACCTGTAGGGAGACATGTCAGCTTCCCTATGTAGCCTGTCATTTCCTTGGAAACATAATAATTAAGATGTCTGGTATAACTGCTTCTGCCAGAAATATTTTTAGATTTCAGCCCATTTCAAGAAACTCTGAATTCAAGGAGAGAATTATTAAATACTGCATGACAAACTAAGGAAAGTGGTCTTACAGATTTAGTCTGTCAAAAGGAACAGATACTTCATCTAAATCTCTCGACAGTAAGTAGAGGAATACCTAGGCTTGAATTAAAAATAAAAGGATTGACAATAGTTTGATTAGAGCAAAATCAGATGAGATGGAAGAGAAACATGTACTCCTAACCAAATGCAGTTTTTCCATCTAGAAGACTGACGTGGTTTTAAAGGTAGAGTGGCATTGTCCCCTCTTCTCAATGCAATTCCCTCTTCTGATTACCCATATTATTCATAAACAAACTACTCATCGTAGCATAAGAGTGCTACTGAGGGTGCTATTCAGTATCAATTTGCTTGCAACTATCAGAGGAGGCAACCCATGACATTTGTATGGTAAATTAATTTCCTGGAGGTATGATAAAACTATGTCAATTGCACTAAAATAATTTACCTTGTAATATGTTTAACTTATAGAGGAATATGATTAGATATTTAAAGGAAGATTTAAATTCAATGGGGGTAAAATAATTAAAAAGAAGCTGAGAAGTTCCCTTTAATAGTGAAGGCTATTTTTCTGACCTCTTTCAGGTGTTTTTTTTTTTTTGCAGTACGCGGGCCTCTTACGGTTGTGCTGTTGTGGCCTCTCCCGTTGCGGAGCAAAGGCTCCGGACTCGCAGGCTCAGCGGCCATGACTCACGGGCCTAGCTGCTCCGCAGCATGTGGGATCTTCCCGGAAAGGGGCATGAATCCGTGTCCCCTGCATTGGCAGGCGGACTCTCAACCACTGCGCCACCAGGGAAGCTCCTCTTTCAGGTCTTCTTAATAAAATCTCTTATTATGAACTCAGGTGAGGCCATAAATTCAGTTCAATTACAGTAAAACAGTCAATAGCTGTATGAATGACAGCAAAAACTATATTACAATTTTATGATGAATATTAGGAGAAAGAGTAATTAAAAAGTCATTTAGTGCTTCCCTGGTGGCGCAGTGGTTGAGACTCCGCCTGCCGATGCAGGGGACACGGGTTCGTGACCCGGTCCGGGAAGATCCCACATGCCGTGGAGCGGCTGGGCCCGCGAGCCATGGCCGCTGGGCCTGCGCGTCCGGAGCTTGTGCTCCACAATAGGAGAGGCCACAACAGTGAAAGGCCCGCGTACCGCAAAAAAAACAAAACAAAACAAAACCAAAACAGTCATTTAGCTTCAACTAGCATTAGTTTAAAACTTAGTATGTGCCACGTAATGTGCTAGGTTACCACCCTGACATATGTTATCTCATTTAATCCTCATGACTATCTACTTAAGGATCCATTTTGTTTCCATTTTTAAGCAAGGGGACCGAATCTCAACATCATAGTTATCAAAAGGCAAATTTGTAATTTTTCTCTATTATGCTTAGTCAGTGACTCTTTTAAGTTTGAATTACATTTCTTTAAGATTTTTATTATCTATTTGTTTACATGGAAGACCACTAAAAATAGCATGCTAAATTATAATTCTACCATATATCTACCATAACTCATTACACAAAAAGGTCCTTGAGAATGAGAAGACTTCATTTTGAGGAGCTATTTAAGCTACAATAATACTAGGCTAAATAGACTCCTATTCAAAATATGACTTAGAGGCTTATATGGACTTTGCTAATACAAATCAAAGAAGTAGAACCTTAATGATGTGATGTTTATTCTCCTTTCTTGCTCTATTTATTGCACTGATAATCTCTTTATCTCTAACTCTACTTCTACCTCTATCTCTATTTCTGTATCTATTTCTTTGTATACCTCCATATATATGTATACATTCTCCTATTTAAAATCTATTTATATTTGCTGCCCCCCATCCCAATAAAAAGTGAGCAGCACCTTGAAGGCAGAGAATGTGTTTGGTTCATTGACATTTTCCTTCATCTGATTCATAGCAAGTTCAATAAATATATATATATATATTTTTGGCTGCGTTGGGTCTTCGTTGCTGCACACGGGCTTTCTCTAGTTGCGGCAAGCGGGGGCTACTCTTCGTTGTGGTTTGTGGGCTTCTCATTGGGTGGCTTCCCTTTGTGTGGAGCACAGGCTCGAGGCGTGCGGGCTTCAGTAGTTGTGGCTCACAGGCTGAGTAATTGTGACGCGCGGGCTTCAGTAGTTGTGGCTCTCAGGCTCTAGAGCGCAGGCTCAGTAGTTGTTGCAACAGGCTTAGGTGCTCTGTGGCATGTGAGATCTTCCCGGACCAGGGCTTGAACCCGTGTCCCCTGAATTGGCAGGCGGATTCTTAACTACTGCGCCACCAGGGAAGCCCTCAATAAATATTTGCTGGATGAAGAAATGATGTACTTATTGACTGTCTTATAGAAATGTCTGATTTACAGGTGTATTGGGTTGAATTATGTCCTCCCCAAATTCATGTCCATCCAAAAACCTCAGAATGTGACCTTATTTGAAATAGAGACTTTATAGGAGTAATTAGTTAAGGATCTGGAGATTAGATCCTCCTGGATTTAGAGTGGCTTAAATCCAATGACTGATGTCATTCTAAGAGGAAAGGGCACAGACACACAAAGAAAGCCACGTGAAGATGGAGGCAGTGATTGGAGTTATGCTGCCACAAACTAAGGAATGCCTGGGGCCACAAGAAGCTGGAAGAAGCAAGGAGGTATTTTTCCTTACAGCCTTCAGAGTGAGCATGGCCCTGCTGGTGCCTTGATTTCAGACTCCCAGCTTCCAGAAAGAGTAAAGTTCTGTGTTTTAAGCCAACCAGTTTGTAGTACTTTGTCAGGGGTAGTCCTAGAAAGGAAGTACAAAAAGGGAAGTCCTTTTTGTATTTGATCAACTTTGGCTACAAAAAGAATTTGCTAGAGTCCACTCTTCCCAAAGAATTGAGCAAGGCATATGGGATGCAGAGGTGAATAGGATTAAGTGGTACGTGAGGAATTTACAGTTTTCTAGAGGAGACAGAAAAAGCACATAGACAATTGTAACTCACAAAAATAAGCAAGTTTGCTAAATGATAGAGACATAATAAAGTTGCGAGGTATAAGAAAATCAATATTTTAGTTGTAAGAATATGAGAAAAAAGTTAATACCACTTTTATATGTATTCTGGTTGCTCCTGTCTTAAAATAAGACAGTATGACAGTATGGCTACCATGAGTACACATGTGTGTGATGTGTGTGTGTGTGTATCTGTGTGTATACATATATATGCCACAAGATTATTGCACCTGTCAGTTGTCGATTATATTTGTATTTATGTGTGTGTATGTATACACACACAGCCATACATGTGTAATAAATATATGTATGCATAGAAACAAATTGCTAGAATGCCTGGCCTAAAGTAGACGTTTAAAGAAGAGAGTTGTGTCTTTGTCCTGGATCACTTAATTGTCTTAATTTTTAATTACTCTGTTCTTGTATGAATTATTTATTAATACTTCCAGGTCTCCAGATGTTTTAATCACTTGCTGGCATGTGTACTGAAAAGTGTTTTATCCCTCTGTATCTAACGTGCAATGATTAGTCCAAAAATTATGGCCTAAGCACACAACGATCCTCTTCTTTCCTATTCACTATTTTTATTTTCTAAGTTTTACTGAATAAATCTGTGCAGGGAACTAAACACTTTTGTCCATGTACTATTCTGCAGTTTGGGCAGTTCCTCCAGGCTTGGTTGGAACTAAAGGGGGCTTTCTTGACTTTGGCCCCCAGCAGGAAGGTTATCACATTCTATCTTAAGTGCTGCTTTGGAGACTATTTTCTAAAACTCTTGTCCTCACTGGTGTGTTAGCTCTCCTTACCAACTGCAATAAATTTTCTGTGTTTGGACCTGAGTCTTATGGTCTTATGTGGCTCCCTTTGCCAAATATATACCATCTCTTTGCACAGAGTATCTGCTCCATATGGATAGGTAAAAGCAGATAGCCGTATTCCACAAGGCTGAATCTCTCAGGAATTACCCTCATGAAAATGTTTCATTCTTTCATCAAAGATTATTTCAAAAGTACACTTGACATGAGAGGCACTAATGAGAATAAAGAGATAGAATAATTAATTGGAATCAGAATGCTTGCCTTCCTAGTCTTGAGAATGTAATTCTGATGAGGATTCTTGGTTTTTCAGGCCCAATTTGTAATATTTTTCCATCTAGAGAAAGAGTAGGTGCCTCTTACACCATACATCAGATCACCAATATAGCAGTTGGGATGATGGTCTGTCGGTATTTCCAAACTGAAGTTACTTTTTAATCAATACTTCTAATGCTAGCATCCAATGTTTACACGTCTACCATCGCCACTACATCAAACTAAAACCTATCACAATGTTAATTATTCACATTTAAATTTGTTTTTGGAGTGGTGATGATAGGGAGAAAATATTTAAATTTTTCATTAGAATCTCCTAAGTCAATGAGGCCTTGAAATACAATATTTGATACATGTTTGTATATTTGTGTTTTGGGGGTATAATTTTAAATTATAACTACATTATATACTCTGGATTAATTATACTTTATTAAATTATTTATATGAAACAATCATATCTAGGTTTCAAAGATTCACTTATATATTCCTTGACAGCTACTGACCCAGTACAAAATCCATGATTTCTCTATTCACCCGCACTATTGTCAGGTGTACCTTACAATTCCCTTCTGGTCACATTTTACTTCCTTTCTACAAGTTCTAATCATGCCCACCATTTTAGAACTGATTTAACTGTCATTACTTTTTGATAGTATTTGGTTGTAAAATATAAACCTATTTTTATTTATTTTTATTTTTTATTTTTTTTTGTGGTATGCGGGCCCCTCACTGTTGTGGCCTCTCCCATTGCGGAGCACAGGCTCCGGACGCGCAGGCTCAGCGGCCATGGCTTACGGGCCCAGCCGCTCCGCGGCATGTGGGATCTTCCCAGACTGGGGCACGAACCCGTGTCCCCTGCATCGGCAGGCGGACTCTCAACCACTGAGCCACCAGGGAAGCCCCTATTTTTATATTTTTAAAACTGGAAATATTTGACAAAATTCAGATTCTTTACCATAATAATAAGTCATTGAATGAACTTGTATAATGACTTAACTCTCCCTAACTGTTAAACATTTACTAAGCAGAACTAACAAAGTCTTCAATAAATAGTACTATTACATATATGCTGTGCCTATAAAGATATGGCATAATGGTAATATCTAGAATATTAGTGTGTATATTTGAGAGGACCATTGCTGAAAAGAGATATTTCAAATTTTCTTTGCATAGGATTTGAAATATGTAGCCCTTTGCAATCAAATTTGTCATTAGAGGCAAAAATATCACCAATCTTTTTTTTAATTTGGAAGCACTTAGGTCACTCTCTATACATTATTATATCTCTTTGTTCTCCCAACTCTGGTTACACTTTTTAGCTTAGACTGCACACTGTCCTGCAACTGTTAGTTTATATCGCTGCCATTCCCTAGTCTGTGAATAACATAAGGGCAAAATATGGTTCATTTATCTTTGGGTCCTGAGTTACTGGCACACCTGTAGAGTTCAACTAGACAACCTTTCAATTTATAAGAATGTTTAAATTTAAAGAGGTTAAGTGACTTGCCTCAGAAAATAAAATTGCATGTTGACAACAAGCTAGACCTTTGTTTGTTTGTTTTTATGTAAACATTGAAAACAAAGACATTGACAGAAAACTATGAATGATCTTTTACTCATTAAAGATGATCTTTGGCCTAAGCTGGCCAACAGCCCTCAACAGTATTTAATAAAAGATGTATCTGCCACTATAATATCCACACTGCAGATTATCTATAATAAATTACTCTCCTGACAACCACTATATTCTAATTGAGTTCATCTTCCAATCGATTGGTATGTTAGAAGAGGAACTGATTAATTTTAAGCATAGAATGTACTAGATATAATCATGAAGCAAATTTCCCTCAAATTTCAGGAATAAGTAGGAATGAATGTTGAAGGAAGCTGTACTCTAGTTCTGAATAAGTGTATAACCATTTGATAAGCGTTTTTGAAACGTCTGTGAGAGGTAATGGTATTTTGCTGCCTAACTGAGATGTTTAAATCTGATTAATCCATGGTTGTTTCATGCAAAAGTTACAGTTTAGACAATTCTACAGGCCCTGAATATTCCATCTTTTTCCAACTGGTGGCATCCAGTTCAGAAAGTATTCTTTATGTCACTTATCTATAAAAACTTTGAAGCTATGGATTAGTTTTATTGTTATACTTCCCTAGTCCCCACCAAGCAAGGAAATATAGAGATGGATAAATTTCATTTGCAAAGCATAGGTATGACTGTTTATCAAGATATTCTGCTCCAATTCTTATAAGGATTCCAGCCCTAGAGAAGAAATTATCCAGGAAATAAGATATCTCAGAATTCAGTTTACTGTATAACCCACCTCTTGTCTACTTAGATCAGTAGTGATAGTATTGTATGCCATTAAGGAAAATATAATTTATTGCCAATGTTGATATTACCATTTTCACAGTCTCAATTTTTTAGTCCCTTATGACCTCTCTGGAACTGGAAACTGTTCTTCTGCTCTTCCCTTCTGACTTTCACAAGCTGAGTAGATACGCTAACTCCCTTCAAACTGATATCAAACATTGCTATTAAAATCCCATCAATGAAGTAATTTTCAAAATTGCATTTGTTTTCCATGATTTGCCCATGGGGCTTTTCAATAAAAAGTAGTGATTTCCATTTTAAAAGACTGTAAAATTGTCACCAGCTTCAATTCCCTGATGACTTTAATCTAAGTAAAGGTCATTGCTATCCTATTACAAGGTTTTTGCGAAGGACCAAGCGAAAACAAAATTGACAGTAGAATCTCTGGTCATAAATATATTCGTAAAACCTTATTACTTCAGTTGAAAACCCAGGATATTACTATTTCAGCTGTGCCGGTAACAATAGAAATCTGAATTGGTTTAGATCTATATTTATATTGTTAGCGCCTATTTGGCAAGACATGAGCTTTGTAGCTTTTCCAACAATGGCCAAATAGCAATAACAACAATAAAATAAATATATATTTCTGAAAAAACCTAGGCTATGATTCTGTCTAGTAGGAAGTTACCAGGAAATTGCACTAGGACTAGACATCCCTTCTAATAATTCTGTTCCTTAGAAAGAGCCATATTTTGACATTGCTTTACAGATGTTGCAAAGCAAAATATGATTTAATAATTAATACTCTCAAGGATAAGAAAATAACCTCTGAAATAAAATTAATTAATATAATTTTATTAGAAGAAAAAAATGCTAAGCTGCCCTTCCATATTTACCTTAGATGCATATGAAATTGTGGAGCTAGGTTTATAGAAGGTTAACCAGTTTTATCAATATGATTCTGGCTACAAATTTTAAAGATTCTTGGTATGGTTAAAACTGCATACTGTGGGATTGGTTCTAACTCTTGGAACTCAAGCAGAGTGTGTTGGGAAATAGTCTTTTTTTTTTAACATCTTTATTGGAGTATAATTGCTTTACAATGGTGTGTTAGTTTCTGCTTCATAACAAAGTGAATCAGTTATACATATTCGTATGTTCCCATATCTCTTCCCTCTTGCGTCTCCCTCCCTTCCACCCTCGCTATCCCACCGCTCTAGGTGGTCACAAAGCATCGAGCTGATCTCCCTGTGCTCTGTGACTGCTTCCCACTAGCTATCTATTTTACGTTTGGTAGTGTATATATGTCAATGCCACAACTCTCACTTTGTCACAGCTTACCCTTCCCCCTCCCCATATCCTCAAGTCCATTCTCTAGTAGGTCTGTGTCTTTATTCCTGTCTTACCCCTAGGTTCTTCATGACCTTTTTTTTTTTGCCTTAGATTCCATATATGTGTGTTAGCATACGGTATTTGTTTTTCTCTTTCTGACTTACTTCACTCTGTATGACAGACTCTAGGTCCATCCATCTCACTACAAATAACTCAGTTTTGTTTCTTTTTATGGCTAATATTCCATTGTATGTATATGCCACATCTTCTTTATCCATTCATCCGATGATGGACACTTAGGTTGCTTCCACATCCTGGCTATTGTAAATAGAGCTGCAATGAACATTTTGGTACATGACTCTTTTTGAATTATGGTTTTCTCAGGATATATGCCCAGTAGAGGGATTGCTGGGTCATATGGTAGTTCTATTTGTAGTTTTTTAAGGAACCTCCATACTGTTCTCCATACTGGCTGTACCAATTTACATTCCCACCAGCAGTGCAAGAGTGTTCCCTTTTCTCCACACCCTCTCCAGGATTTATTGTTTCTACATGTTTTGATGACGGCCATTCTGACAGTGTGAGATGATATCTCATTGTAGTTTTGATTTGCATTTCTCTAATGATTAATGATGTTGAGCATTCTTTCATGTGTTTGTTGGCAATCTGTATATCTTCTTTGGAGAAATGTCTGTTTAGACCTTCTGCCCATTTTTGGATAGGGTTATTTGTTTTTTTGTTATTGAGCTGCATGAGCTGCTTGTAAATTTTGGAGGTTAATTCTTTGTCAGTTGCGTCATTTGCAAATACTTTCTCCCATTCTGAGGGTTGTCTTTTGGTCTTGTTTATGGTTATCTTTGCTGTGCAAAAGCTTTGAAGTTTCATTAGGTCCCATTTGTTTGTTTTTATTTCCATTTCTCTAGGAGGTGGGTCAAAAAGGACCTTGCTGTGATTTATGTCATAGAGTGTTCTGCCTATGTTTTCCTCTAAGAGTTTGATAGTTTCTGGCCTTATATTTAGGTCTTTAATCCATTTTGAGCTTATTTTTGTGTATGGTGTTAGGGAGTGTTCTAATCTCATACTTTTACATGTACCTGTCCAGTTTTCCCAGCACCACTTATTGAAGAGACTGTCTTTTTCCACTATATATTCTTGTCTCCTTTATCAAAGATAAGGTGACAAATGTGCCTGGGTTTATCTGTGGGCTTTCTATCCTGTTCCATTGATCTATCTTTCTGTTTTTGTGCCAGTACTGTACTGTCTTGATTACTGTAGCTTTGTAGTATAGTCTGAAGTCAGGGAGCCTGATTCCTCCAGCTCCATTTTTCATTCTCAAGATTGCTCTGGCTATTCGGGGTCTTTTGTGTTTCCATACAAATTGTGAAATTTTTTGTTCTAGTTCTGTGAAAAATGCCAGTGGTAGTTTGATAGAGATTGCATTGAATCTGTAGATTGCTTTGGGTAGTAGAGTCATTTTCACAATGTTGATTCTTCCAATCCAAGAACATGGTATATCTCTCCATCTATTTGTCTCATCTTTAATTTCTTTCAACAGTGTCTTATAATTTTCTGCATACAGGTCTTTTGTCTCCTTAGGTAGGTTTAATCCTAGATATTTTATTCTTTTTGTTGCAGTGGCAAATGGGAGTGTTTTCTTAATTTCACTTTCAGATTTTTCATCATTAGTGTATAGGAATACCAGAGATTTCTGTGCATTAATTTTGTATCCTGCTACTTTACCAAATGCATTGATTAGCTGTAGTAGTTTTCTGGTAGCATCTTTAGGATTCTCTATGTATAGTATCATGTCATCTGCAAACAGTGACAGCTTTACTTCTTCTTTTCCAATTTAGATTCCTTTTATTTCTTTTTCTTCTCTGATTGCTGTGGCTAAAACTTCCAAAACTATGTTGAATAATGGTGGTGAGAGTGGGCAACCTTGTCTTATTCCTGATCTTAATGGAAATGGTTTCAGTATTTCACCATTGAGGACGATGTTGGCTGTGGGTTTGTCATATATGGCCTTTATTATGTTGAGGAAAGTTCCGTCTATGCCTACTTTCTGCAGGATTTTTATTATAAATGGGTGTTGAATTTTTTTTTTTTAACATCTTTATTGGGGTATAATTGCTTTACAATGGTGTGTTAGTTTCTGCTTTATAACAAAGTGAATCAGTCATACATAAACATATGTTCCCATATGTCTTCCCTCTTGCGTCTCCCTCCCTCCCACCCTCCCCGTGGGTGTTGAATTTTGTCGCAAGCTTTCTCTGGATCTATTGAGATGATCATATGCTTTTTCTCCTTAAGTTTGTTAATATGGTGTATCACGTTGATTGATTTGCATATATTGAAGAATCCTTGCGTTCCTGGGATAAACCCCTATTGATCATGGTGTATGATCCTTTTAATATGCTGTTGGATTCTGTTTGCTAGTATTTTGTAGAGGATTTTTTGCATCTATATTCATCAGTGATATTGGCCTGTAGTTTTCTTTTGTTTTGACATCTTTGATTTTGGTATCAGGGTGATGGTGGCCTCGTAGAATGAGTTTGGGAGTCTTCGTCTCTCTGCTATATTTTGGAAGAGTTTGGGAAGGATAGATGTTAGCTCTTCTCTAAATGTTTGATAGAATTCGCCTGTGAAGCCATCTGGTCCTGGGCTTTTGTTTCTTGAAAGATTTTTAATCACAGTTTCAATTTCAGTGCTTGTGATTCGTCTTCATATTTTCTATTTCTTCCTGGTTCAGCCTTGACAGGTTGTGTATTTCTAAGAATTTGTCCATTTCCTCCATGTTGTCCATTTTACTGGCATAGAGTTGCTTGTAGTAATCTCTCATGATCTTTTTATATCTGCAGTGTCACTTGTTACTTCTCCTTTTTTATTTCTAATTCTATTGATTTGAGTCTTCTCCCTTTTTTTCTTGATGAGTCTGGCTAATGGTTTGTCAATTTTGTTTATCTTCTCAAAGAACCAGCTTTTAGTTTTATTGATCTTTGGTATCGTTTCCTTCATTTCTTTTTCATTTATTTCTGATCTGATCTTTAAGATTTCTTTCCTTCTGCTAACTTTGGGATTTTTTTGTTCTTCTTTCTCTAATTGCTTTAGATGCAAGGTTAGGTTGTTTATTTGAGATGTTTCCTTTTTCTTAAGGTAGGATTGTATTGCTCTAAACTTCCCTCTTAGAACTGCTTTTGCTGCATCCCATAGGTTTTGGGTTGTCGTGTCTCCATTGTTATTTGTTTTTAGGTATTTTTTGATTTCCTCTTTGATTTCTTCAGTGATCATTTCGTTATCAAGTAGTGTATTGTTTAGCTCCATGTGTTTGTATTTTTAACAGATCGTTTCCTGTAATTGATATCTAGTTTCATAGCGTTGTGTTTGGAAAAGATACTTTATACAATTTCAATTTTCTTAAATTTACCAAGGCTTGATTTGTGACCCAAGATATGATCTATCCTGGAGAATGTTCCATGAGCACTTGAGAAAAATGTGTGTTCTGTTGTTTTTGGATGGAATGTCCTATAAATATCAATTAAGTCCATCTTGTTTAATGTATCATTTAAAGCTTGTATTTCCTTATTTATTTTCATTTTGGATGATCTGTCCATTGGTGAAAGTGGGGTGTTAAAATCCCCTACTATGAATATGTTACTGTTGATTTCCCCTTTTATGGCTGTTAGTATTTGCCTTATGTATCGAGGTGCTCCTATGTTGGGTGCATAAATATTTACAATTGTTATATCTTCTTCTTGGATCGATCCCTTGATCATTATGTAGTGTCCTTCTTTGTCTCTTCTAATAGTCCTTATTTTATAGTCTATTTTGTCTGATAGGAGAATTGCTACTCCAGCTTTCTTTTGGTTTCCATTTGCATGCAATATCTTTTTCCATCCCCTTACTTTCAGTCTGTATGTGTCTCTAGGTCTGAAGTGGGTCTCTTGTAGACAGCATTATATAGGTCTTGTTTTTGTATCCATTCAGCCAGTCTGTGTCTTTTGGTGGGAGCATTTAATCCATTTACATTTAAGGTAATTATCGATATGTATGTTCCTATTCCCATTTTCTTAATTGTTTTGGGTTTGTTATTGTAGGTCTATTCCTTCTCTTGTGCTTCTTGCCTAGAGAAAGTCCTTTAGCATTTGTTGTAAAGCTGGTTTGGTGGTGCTGAACTCTCTCAGCTTTTGCTTGTCTGTAAAGGTTTTAATTTCTCCATCAAATCTGAATGAGATCCTTGCTGGTAGAGTAACCTTGGTTGTAGGTTTTTCTCCTTCATCACTTTAAATATGTCCTGCCACTCCCTTCTGGCTTGCAGAGTTTCTGCTGAAAGATCAGCTGTTAACCTTATGGGGATTCCCTTGTGTGTTATTTGTTGTTTTTCTCTTGCTGCTTTTAATATGTTTTCTTTGTATTTAGTTTTTGACAGTTTGATTAATATGTGTCTTGGCGTGTTTCTCCTTGGATTTATCCTGTATGGGACTGTCTGTGCTTCCTGGACTTGATTATTTCCTTTCCCATATTAGAAAAGTTTTCAACTATAATCTCTTCAAATATTTTCTCAGTCCCTTTCTTTTTCTCTTCTTCTTCTGGGACCCCTATAATTCGAATGTTGGTGTGTTTAATGTTGTCCCAGAGGTCTCTGAGACTGTCCTCAATTCTTTTCATTCTTTTTTCTTTATTCTGCTCTGCAGTAGTTATTTCCACTATTTTATCTTCCAGGTCACTTATCTGTTTTTCTGCATCAGTTATTCTGCTTTGTTCCCTTGTAGAGTATTTTTAATTTCATTTATTGTGTTGTTCTTCGTTGCTTGTTTCCTCTTTAGTTTTTCTAGGTCCTTGTTAAATGTTTCTTGGATTTTCTCTATTCTATTTCCAAGATTTTGGATCATCTTTACTATCATTATTCTGAATTCTTTTTCAGGTAGGCTACCTATTTCCTCTTCATTTATTAGGTCCTGTGGGTTTTTACCTTGCTCCTTCAGCTGCTATGTGTTTTTCTGTCTTCTCATTTTGCTTATCTTACCGTGTTTGGGGTCTCTTTTTCGCAGGCTGCAGGTTTGTAGTTCCCGTTATTTTTGGTGTCTGTCCCCAGTGACTAAGATTGGTTCAGTGGGTTGTTTAGGCTTCCTGGTGGAGGGGACTGGTGCCTGTGTTCTGGTGGATGAGGCTGGATCTTGTCTTTCTGGTGGGCAGGTCCACGTCTGGTCGTGTGTTTTAGCGTGTCTGTGGCCTTATTATGATTTTAGGCAGCCTCTCTGCTAATGGATGGGGTTGTGTTCCTGTCTTGCTTGTTTTTTTGCATAGGGTGTCCATCACTGTAGCTTGCTGGTCGTTGAGTGAAGCTGGGTCTTGGTGTTGAGATGGAGATCTCTGGTGGATGTTCGCCATTTGATATTACATGGAGCTGGGAGGTCTCTTGTGGACCAGTGTCCTGAATTTGGCTCTCCCACCTCAGTGGCACAGCCCTGATGCCTGGCTGGAGCACGAAGAGCCTTTCATCCACAAGGCTCACAATAAAAGGGAGAATAAGTAGAAAGAAAAGAAAAGAAAAGAAAGAAAGCAAGCAAGCAAGAAAGAAAAAGAGGATAAAATAAAATAAAGTTAGATAAAATAAAATAAAGTTATTAATATAAACAATAATTATTAAGAAAAAAAATTTTTTAAAAAGAAAAAAAAAAAAAAGGACGGACAGAACCCTAGGACAAATTGTGAAAGCAAAGCTATACAGACAAAATCTCACACAGAAGCATATACATACACACTCACAAAAAGAGAAAAAGGGGGAAATAATCATATATCTTGCTCTCAAAGTCCACCTCCTCAATTTGGGATGATTTGTTGTTTCTTCAGGTATTCCACCGATGCAGGGTACATCAAGTTGATGGCGGAGATTTAATCCGCTGCTCCTGAGGCTCCTGGGAGAAATTTCCCTTTCTCTTCTTTGTTCCCACAGCTCTCAGGGTTCAGCTTTGGATTTGGCCCCACCTCTGCATGTAGGTCGCCTGAGAGCGTCTGTTCTTCCCTCAGACAGGACGGGGTTAAAGGAGCCGCTGATTCGGGGGCTCTGGCTCACTCAGGCAGGGGGGAGGGAGGGGTATGGATGCGGGGCGAGCCTGTGGCTGCTTTCCTCATTAACAAAGAATGTGTTCTTCATTATGGTTCGTACACACTTGTGTTAATTAGGACTTTAAAATTCTGTTTCTATATTAACCATAATTAATTATTCATCTTTACAATATATTGCAGATCAAATTGCTATCTTGATGTGTATTCATTTATAAACAATAGAGTCAATGTTAATCATATTTTTATGCCTTTTTAGAAAAACAAACAAACTTGCTTTATTTTCAGTTACAAATGTTGATTCGGAGTCTGAGTTTTCACTTCCTGACATTTCTCACAAGATGCCATCATCTGAGCTTTGTTGTGAATGATTCATTTTAGAGGAAAGCACATTTAAGAAAGCAAGTTTGATGGTGAACTGGGAAACATTCCATTCACTCCTTTTTTACATCAGGTAATGGAGTAACTATCAAGTATCTGAAACATTTTCTTTTTAAGCACCAAATTTAACATTTATTGTAACATAGGCATTTTTCTAAAATTGCACTATTTTATGCTTTTGTGGAAAGAATTTTCTAATGAAAAACTTTTCTTGATGCTCAAGGATATAATTATGAATGTTATTGTATTCTTTTAAATAAAAAATACTTAAAATTACTGAAGTATATAAAATTATCTACTCACACTTAAAGGCCCTAAACTTATATGATTTGTAAATTCTGTAGTTTTTCAGAATCTCTGGCATCTTGTTCAGTGAGACAATACCAAACTGACTTTCTTTTTGTAATTGAGAATTAGTATCTAGCAGTCATTAATACAACAGGTCATAAGCTTTGCTTCAGAAAAATCGTGTTTGAGTACAGGGTATATCATGAAACTTGGTTAAATTAATTAATGATGCCTCAGTTGATGACAATAAGAGGATCTAACCTAGAGTGTTGTGCTGAGATTTAATTAAAATCGAGCATGTAGAGCTACTAGAGTAGTAATAAGCAGTCAATAAATGTCATCAATTGCTAATACTATGACTTTAATGCATACTAGTTACACATTTGAGCTAAAATCTGAGAGATGAAAAGTCAACCATGCAAAGACTGGAGTAAAAAATATTCCAAGCAAAGTTGCAACTGAGACATCCTTGAAGTAACAAGAGTATTTTTGAGTCACAGATATGAAGTCAGTATGCTTTTAGTAAAAATCTGAAATAAAGTTGGAGCTGTAAGAACCCTTCATGAAGGGCCTATAGAACATGGCAGAAAGTCTGGATTTTCCCTTAAACTCATTGCATGAATTTAAGTAATGGAATGGTCATGATTTGATTTCTGTTTTAAAAATATTACTCTCATTGCTTTTTATGTAGGAAAGTCTATGTAGATAAGTGTAGGGAGACAAGAGGTGTAGTATAGGTAAAAAAAAGTAATGGTGAGGCAGATTAGGGTAGTTTTCATAGAGAGTGAAAGGAAAAGATGTTTCTCTCTTATGTTTTATTCTTGGATTCCATAAAATTTGATTTGTGATTCCCTAAGGGAATTATAGGCTTACTCATTTTTTCATGCTTTCACATGCCAGTGTTATCCTATACAAATATATATATTTGTGCATATATATATGTATATCCATTTATATATCACCACTTTATGATTACAACATCCCCTTGAGTTTGTTATATGTTGAATTGTGTGCCCCCTGACCAGATTCATTGGTTGAAGATTTAATCCTCAGTATTATAGAATGTGACCTTATTTTCAAGTAGGTTGTGGCCAATGTAATTAGACAAGTTTAGATGAGGTCATTCTGGAGTAGGATGAGCCCTTAATCTAATGATGACTGGTGTCCTTATTAAAACAAACAAACAAAAAATGTCATGCAGAGATACTTGGCACAGGGAGAACACCAGGTTCAGATTGTAGTTCGGTTACCACAAGTCAAGGAAGTACAAGAAGCTACCAGAGAGAGAGGCCTGGAGCAGTCATTTGCTAGAGAGTTTAGAGGGAACATTGCCCTGCTACACCCTGATTTCACACTTCTAGCCTCCAGACTATGAGACGATAAATCTCTGTGGTTCTAAACCACCCAGTTTGTGGTACTTTGGTATAGTAGCCCTAGCAAACAATTACACAGTTATATGATAGTACTATCGTCTGAAGAAACTAAGACAGAGAGGTTATAAATTCATCTAAGATAAGACAGCAGTAAATATTAGAGCTAAAGTTTAAGCCAAGTTTAAGCTAAAGTTTAAGTCACTCCAGAGACTGAACTCTGAATAATGATGCAAAGCTGCCTGATATGTGACGTTGAGATATCCCTTCAGTGTGATGAGTTATGTGCTGTCTCTATATTTTTATCCAATGCATAGAAATTTAAGATTCTTTTTATAGCAGTGAAAATATTTCTCAGAAACTTATATTTGAATCAATTAATTTAACTTTAAAAATAATAGAGTTAATTAGTTGGAATTTATAATACTCTGTACGCTTATGATAATTTTTACATTTTACATGAAAGCATATGATAAGTTTTGTTTAGAAAATATTTTAGGGGACTATCATTAATTAAATATTAGATACTCTTAATAGACTGAATATTTTGTCACTCTCAATCTTTTTTTAAAAGGTTTTTGACAAACTATGAAATTTGAAAGCCATTGTTTAACTTTTTATCTCCAACAGTTGTCCAACTATTATTTAATATGACATAGAGAGATGTGATGTACCAAGAAAATGTAGTTTGTAACCTATTTTTATTCATACTCTTGTATTTTTATGATTATTAGAAGTTTAAGCATAAAGTAAGTACACATCTTTCCATCAGTGTTGCTTGTACGAGGGAGGAGCTAAACTGCATTTAAAAGTTTAAGGGAACATTGCAGTGGTCTTGTGCAAAACAGACTTGTTTGCAAGGCTCTCTTCTTAATATTTCCTCATACCGTAGTTCTGTGCTATAAACCCCAAACACCATATTATAATAAATTAAATATTAAATTGTATTTATAATTATTCAACTTTTAAAGTACTTTTATCCAAAGAATTAAAAAATGACTTAAAATACTAGCTTAATCAGAGAAAAACATTCTTATTTTATTGACAAAAACATGCATACATAAAGGAAATAATTCAGAGGTCATTAAATTATCTACTCTTACCATGTCATGCTGTAGAGGAAGAATCTGACGCTCAAAAAGATGAAATTCTGGGCTAAATTCCCAGAATGAACAGTGGCACAGCCTAGAGTAATGGCATACTGGTTTCTAAACTTTAAAATTTTTCACTTTCTACTACATTATTCTGCCTGTCATGACTTTACTATATTAGGAAATGATTTTCTTTTAAATCCTCTTTTTCCATATCCTGTCTACTTGTGCCGTGTACTCATTACTATTCGAAGATGTTCCAATGGTCAGCATAGCTATTTTAAAAAGACTCTAAATTTCTTAAACATTTTTCTTGCATCTACACTGCAATTTTATAGTTTTGTTTATCTTGAGAACCTATTTTTCTCAAATAATAAATTTACCTTTAAATAGGAAAAGTCAGCTTCCTTCTATTACCATCTCTATATCCATTGCCCTGGAGATATGCTCCGTAATTAGTCAAATGGGCCACCTAATTAGCTGAACTCTAATTTTGAACTGTCTGTTCACTACCTTCTTCTTCACTGAGACAAGCCCTCGGGATTTGAAAGCTTGTCATCATAGTTTCTGACTGTGAAGGGTTATAGTTCACATAATTGCTGAATATTTTATTTGTCATTCAACCTTTTCTTTGCCTCTTGCTAGGAAAGTACTACTTGCCATAAAAACATATTTGTCTGTCTTAACCTTTCTGACCCAAGCCAGCTCACAATCGCCCAAGCTAGATCACAGTCACAGGTGCAGTTTCTACGTTGAAGTCAAAAACAGATATTGTAATTTTAACCACTCCATACTAAGGAATAAAGGACAAAGGAGAGGTTTGAGGGCATCCCCTCTTCCCACTTAATTTTCTTTTTAATGACTCCAGCCCTCTTGGAAAATACCATATGTTTGGCTGAGTGGGCATCTTAGCTTCTTTTTCAGAACATAGCTGGAATTATCTAAGGAGAAAGAGACAATATATCTCAGTAAATGTCCCTTAAACAACGTGATTCTTCTGTAGAATAATGCATTTTACTAAGCAACACATAAAATCATGGAGATTATTTTAGCAATTGACAAAAATTATATTCTTTAATACATACCAATATGCCACTTGG
Organism: Grampus griseus; assembly: GCF_964374135.1. NCBI lineage: Eukaryota > Metazoa > Chordata > Mammalia > Artiodactyla > Delphinidae > Grampus > Grampus griseus. Next base: position 99,410,286 of record NC_138998.1, read on the forward strand.
GGAAAATAATCATTGCAAGTCACAGTACCTTTAAAACAGAATGCTCATTAGGGAGATGTAGTTGTTTGACATCTTTTCATATTGTATTCTGCCAAACACTTAACAAGTATTTTCAGCGATCTTAGGGCATACCTCCTCTTGGGTTTCAGAAAAAGAATGGTTTCATGGTAAAGAAATGAACACTTAATAAGCATTCAGAAAACCTACTGGTTGATTAGCTGACCTATCTTTATGAGTGCGATTCTTCCATTCATTAATATATTTGATAACCACTTTCCTAGGAAATGAAGGAAAATTGTTTTCACCAATTAAGGCATTAACTAATCATATGATAGATTAAAATGAAGCCCTTTTCCTGAAAGCAGAGTCCAATAAGGTTTTCAGTGACTACATCAAGATTTATCCCAATAAATCTCCAAAACTTTTGCTGCCACATTCCCTCCTCAGTAGGCTAAAATTCACAAGGTTGAGGAGATAAAACTTAAACTGATTGAATTTTTATTCTTCTGTTCACTGTACATACTTATTACCCAAGACTCAGTCACTCATCGTATTAAAAAATAAATCAGGAAATATAGATAAGAAAAACAAAAGGAAAAAAAAGAATAAACATCACCCTAAATCCAACCACACAAAATTAAGCACTCCTATCATCTTGTATAAAGTCTTTCAGGTTTTTCCCATGATATTATGTTGATACACTGTTGGCATCACAACACACTCTGTTCTATAATCTGTATTGGTTACTAAATATTTTTATTCATCTTTTTCTATCAAGAAACATATAACTACATTTTCATTTCATAGGGCTGTATGTAGTATAATAGCTTTAATATTCCATAGTTTTGATATGCAGACCCCTATTCTGGACCTTAAATTGTTTTCAGATTTACAAAAGTATTTACAAATAGCCATCTTATATATGGTTAACCAGATATTCAAAATGATTTACATGAAATTTCATCTGTAGCATACACATGTTTTTTGTATTTGTATATTGTCCTAGCTTTTCTTTAATTTTCATTAATTATTGACATTTTAGTATTATTGGTATATTTTACTATACTGTGTCCCAAAACAAATCTGAATAACCCATTTATCTGTTAGTCATTTTAAGAATAATGGTGTTGCGGGAAGAAGAATTTATGTATTTTATGCATTCTTCCCATTTCATCACATGGAACATGAAAAAAGATGTGTATATAAGTGTCTAAATTGAATACAATTAATTACATTTTTGTTTCATCAAGGGCATTTAAAAAGTGAAACTGGCATTTTTATTTTGCTGTGAGTAGATGGCTTTGTAGAATTAATGACTATGAGCATAGTTTGGTGCCACTGTCAGAACTGTTACCCACCATTTCTTTTGGACCATCAGTGCCAATGTTAGCATAGTGAAAAAAGGCAAAGCATGCCTTGGTATTATTATGAAATTAGTTTCCACTTTGGGTCTCCCCAAAAGAAACTTAGAGTCATCTCTCAGTTAAAAAACCACTTTTGTCTACCACTGACCTAATGAGACTGACTTAGTTATGTTGTCCATGTAGTCTTAGAAGCATTCTCTCAACAAGTATCTACTGAGCACATTTCTAGTCTGTGGAGACACATTAATGAACCAAATAGTGAGTCAAACTCACTGATGTCTTTTAAAGTACAGAATAGTCATCATATGTGAAAATATTGAAAAAATATTGAATAGAAGCTGATTATTGCAGAATATTGTAAGATCTTGGAAAATGCTATTCATGATAAATTGATTTTTTTGTTTTTTTATTTTAAAGGTCTGATCTTACTTTTTTTTTTAAATAGATCTTTATTGGAGTATAATTGCTTCACAATACTGTGTTAGTTTCTGTTGAACAACAAAGTGAATCAGCCATATGCATTCCTATATCCCCATATCCCCTCCCTCTTGAGTCTCCCTCCCATCCTCCCTATCCAACCCCTCTAGGTCATCACAAAGCACCAAGCTGATCTCCCTGTGCTATGCTGCTGCTTCCCACTAGCTATCTATTTTACATTCGGTTGTGTATATATGTTGCTGCTCCTCTCACTTCACCCCAGCTTCCCTGTCCCACCCCCGCGTCCTCAAGTCCATTTTCTATGTCTTCGTCTTTATTCCTGCCTAGCCACTATGTTCATCAGTACGATTGTTTTTTCTAATTCCATATATATGTGTTATCATATGATATTTGTTTTTCTCTTTCGGACTTACTTCACTCTGTATGACAGACTCTAAGTCCATCCACCTCACTACAAATAACTCAATTTCATTTCTTTTTACGGCTGAGTAATATTCCATTGTATATATGTGCCACATCTTCTTTATCCATTCATCTGTCAGTGGACATTTAGGTTGCTTCCATGTCCTGGCTATTGTAAGTAGTGCTGCAGTGAACATTATGGTACATGTCTCTTTTTGAATTATGGCTTTCTCAGGGTATATGCCCAAAAGTGGGATTGCTGGGTCATATGGTAGTTCTATTTTTAGTTTTTTAAGAACCCTCCATACTGTTCTCCATAATGGTTGTATCAATTTACATTCCCACCAACAGTGCAGGAGGGTTCCCTTTTCACCACACCCTGTCTAGCATTTATTGTTTCTAGATTTTTTTGATAATGGCCATTCTGACTGGTGTGAGGTGATACCTTATTGTAGTTTTCATTTGCATTTCTCTAATAATTAGTGATATTGAGCATCTTTTCATGTGCCTCTTGGCCATCTATTTGTCTTCTTTGGTGAAATGTCTATTTAGGTCTTCTGCCCATTTGTTAATTGGATTGTTTGTTTTTTGATATTGAGCTCCATGAGCTGTTTGTATATTTTGGAGATTAATCGTTTGTCCATTGTTTCATTTGCAAAATATTTTCTCCCATTCTGAGGGTTGTCTATTCATCTCGTTTATGGTTTCCTTTGCTGTGCAAAAGCTTTTAAGTTTCATTAGGTCCCATTTGTTTATTTTTGTTTTTATTTCCATTACTCTAGGGGGTGAGTCAGAAAAGATCTTTCTGTGGTTTATATCAAAGAATGTTTTTCCTATGTTTTCCTCTAAGAGTTTTATAGTGTCTGGTCTTACATTTAGGTCTTTAATCCATTTTGAGTTTATTTTTGTGTATGGTGTTAGAGAGTGTTCTAATTTCATTCTTTTACATGTACCTGTCCAGTTTTCCCAGCACCACTTATTGAAGAGGCTGTCTTTTCTCCATTGTATGTTCTTGCCTCCTTTGTTGTAAATTAGGTGACCATATGTGTGTGGTTTTATCTCTGGGCTTTCTATCCTGTACTGTTGACCTATGTTTCTGTTTCTGTGCCAGTACCATACTGTCTTGATTACTGTAGCTTTGTAGTATAGTTTGAAGTCAGGGAGCCTGATTCTTCCAGCTCAGTTTTTCTTTCTCAAGATTGCTTTGGCTGTTCAGGGTCTTTCGTGTTTTCATACGAATTGTAAAATTATTTGTTCTAATTCTGTGAAGAATGCTATTGGTAGTTTGATAGGGATTGCATTGAATCTGTAGATTGCTTTGAGTAATACAGTCATTTTCACAGTATTGATTCTTCCAATCCAAGAACATGGTATATTTTTCCATCAGTTTATGTCATCTTTTATTTCTTTCATCAGTGTTTTATAGTTTTCTGAGTACAAGGCTTTCGCCTCCTTAGGTAGGTTTATTCCTAGGTATTTTATTCTTTTTGTTGTGATGTTAAATGGGATTGTTTCCTTAATTTCTCATTCTGATTTTTCATTGTTGGTGTATAGGAATGCCAGAGATTTCTGTGCATTAATTTTGTATCCTGCAACCTTACCAAATTCATTGATTAGTTCTAGTAGTTTTCTGCTGGCATCTTTAGGATTTTCTATGTATAGTATCATGTCATCTGCAAACAGTGACAGTTTTACTTCTTCTTTTCCAATTTGTATCCCTCTTATTTCTTTTTCTTCTCTGACTGCCATGCCTAGGCCTTCCAAAATTATGTTGAATAATAGTGGTGAGAGTGGACATCCTTGTCTGTTCGTGATCTTAGAGGAAATGCTTTCAGTTTTTCACCATTGAGTATGGTGCTTGCTGTGGGTTTGTCATATATGGCCTTTATTATATTGAGGTAAGTTTTGGGTTGTCATGTTTTGATTGTCATTTTTTTCTGTGTTTTATTAACATTTCTTCTTTGATTTTTATGCCCATTTCTGGAGAGTTTTTATCATAAATGGGTATTGAATTTTGCCAAAAGCTTTTTCTGTATCTATTGAGATGATCATATGGTTTTTATTACTTAATTTTTTAACGTGGTGTATCACATTGATTGATTTGCATATATTGAAGAATTCTTGCATTCCTGGGTTAAATCCCACTTGATCATGTTGTATGATCCTTTTAATATGTTGTTGGATTCTGTTTTCTAGTATTTTGTTCAGGATATTTGCATCTATGTTCATCAGTGATACTGGTCTATAATTTTCTTTTTTGTGTGTGATGTCTTTTTCTGGTTTTGGTATCAGGGTGATGGTGGCTTTGTAGAATGAATTTGGGAGTGTTCCTTCTTCTGCAGTTTTTTGGAAGAGTTTAAGAAGGATTGGTGTTAGCTCTTCTATAAATGTTTGGTAGAATTCACCTGTGAAGCCATCTGGTCCTGGACTTTTGTTTTTTGGAAGATTTTTAATTACAGGTTTAATTTCATTACTTGTGATAGGTTCGTTTATATTTTCTAAATCTTCCTGGTTTAGTCTTGGAAAATTGTACCTTTCCAAGAATTTGTACATTTCTTCTTGGTTGTCATTTTATTGGCATATAGTTGTTTGTAGGAATCTCTTATAATCCTTTGTATTTCTGTGGGGTCTGTTGTGATTTCTCCTTTTACATTTCTAATATTATTGATTTGTATCCTCTCCCTTTTTTTCTTGATGAGTATGGCTAAGGGTTTATCAATTTTGTTTATCGTCTCAAAGAACCAGTTTTAGTTTTACTGATCTTTGCTATTGTTTTCTTTGTTTCTATTTCATTTATTTCTGCTCTGATCTTTATGATTTCTTTCCTTGTATTGATTTTGGCATTTTTTGTTCTTTCTCTGGCTGCTTTAGGTGTAGGGTTAGATTGTTTATTTGAGATTTCTCTTGTTTCTTGAGGTGAGATTGAATTGCTCTAAACTTCCCTCTTAGAACTGCTTTTGCTGCATCCCATAGGTTTTGGTTTGTCATGTTTTGCTTGTAATTTTTTTCTATGTATTTTTAAATTTCTTCTTTCATTTCTTCAGTGATCTCTTGGTTATTTAATAGCGCACTGTTTAGCCTCCTTGTATTTGTGTTTTTTTTCAGTTTTTTTTCCTGTAATTGATTTCCAATCTCATAGCATTGTGGTCAGAAAGGATGCTTGAAATGATTTCAGTTTTCTTAAATTTTGCGAGGCTTCATCTGTGACACAAGTTGTGATCTGTCCTGGAGAATGTTCCATGTGCACTTGAGAAGAGAGTATATTCTGCCACTTGCAGGTGGAATGTTCTATAAATATCAATTAAATCTATCTGGTCTGTTGTGTCATTTACAGCTTGTGTTTCCTTATTTATTTTTTGTTTTGATGATCTGTCCATTGGTATAAGTGGGATGTTAAAGTCCCCTACTATTATTGTGTTACTGTCGATTTCCCCTTTCATTGTTGTTAGCATTTGCCTTATGTAATGAGGTGCTCCTATGTTGGGTGCATAAACATTTATAATTGGTATATCTTGTTCTTGGATTGATCCCTTGATCAGTATATAATGTCCTTCTTTGTCTCTTGTAATAGTCTTTATTTTAAAATCTACTTTTATCTGATATGAGTATTGCTACGACAGCTTTCTTTTGATTTCCATTTGCATGGAATATCTTTTTCCATCTGTTCACTTTCAGTCTGTGTGTGTCCCTAGGTCTGAAATGGGTCTCTTCTGGTTAGCATATATATATAGGCCTTGTTTTTGTATCCATTCAGCCAGTCTGTGTCTTTTGGTTGGGGCATTTAATCCATTTACATTCAAGGTTATCATTGATATGTTTGTTCCTATTACCATTTTCTCAATTGTTTTGGGTTTGTTTTTGTTTTTCTTTTTCTTCTCTTGTGTATACCACTTAGAGAAGTTTCCTTAGCATTTGTTGTAAAACTGGTTTGGTGGTGCTGAACTCTCTTTGCTTTTGCTTGTCTGAAAAGCTTTTGATTTCTCCATTGAATCTGAATGAGATCCTTGCTGGGTAGAGTAACTTGGTTGTAGGTTTTCCTGTTTCATCACTTTAAGTATATCCTGCGTCTCTCTTCTGGCCTGCAGAATTTCTGCTGAAAAATCAGCTGATAACCTTATGGGGATTCCTTTGTATGTTAATTTTTTCCCCCTTGCTGCCTTTAATATTTTTTTTTGAATTTAATTTTTGTTAGTTTTATTAATATGTGTTGTCTGTGTTTCTCCTAGGGTTTATTCTGTATGGGACTCTCTGTGCTTCCTGGACTTGGGTGACTATTTCCTTTCCCATGTTAGGGAATTTTTCTGCTATAATCTCTTCAAATAAGACCCTTTCCTTTTCCCTTCTTCTTCTGGGACCCCTATAATTTGAATGTTGTTTCATTTATTGTTGTCCCAGAGGTATCTGAGATTGTTTTCAATTCTTTTCATTCTTTTTTCTTTATTCTGCTCCTCAGCAGTTATTTCCACCATTTTGTCTTCCAGCTCACTTACTCATTCTTCTGCCTCAGTTATTCTGTTATTGATTCCTTCTAGTGTATTTTTCATTTCAGTTATTGTGTTGTTCATCTCTGTTTGTTTGTTCTTTAGTTCTTCTAGATCTTTGTTAAACATTTTTTGTATTTTCTCCATCCATGCCTCCGTTCTATTTCTGAGTTTCTGTATCATCTTTACTATCATTACTCTGAATTCTTTTTCAGGTAGATTGCCTATTTCCTCTTCATTTATTTGGTCTTATAGGATTTTACCCTGCTCCTTCATCTGTGACATATTTTTTGCCATCTCATTTTTTTTTTCTTTTGATGAGTGGGATTGTGTTCCTGTCTTACTGGTTGTTTGGTCTGAGGCTTTCAACACTGGAGTTTGTAGGATGTTGGGTAGAGCTGGGTCTTGGTGTGAAGAAGAAGACCTCTGGGAGACCTCACTCCTGGTGACTCTTCCCTGGGGTCTGAGGTTCTCTGTTAATCCAATGGTTTGGACTAGGAGCTCCCACTGCAGGACCTTTGGCCTGACCCCCAGCTTGTAAACCAAGATTCTGAAAGTGGTGCTGGGTGACAAAAACATAAAAAAAGAGAACAATAACAAAGTAAAAAATAAAGTAGACTAGGAAACTAACAGATATGTTCGAAAGAATATAAAAATAAAAATATAGATGAAACAATAACCAGAAGGTAAAACAGAACCATAATAGTAAAAAAGAGGAGGAGAATATAAGAAAAAGGTGGAAAAGGCCTTGGCTGTGGAGACGGAGGCCTAAGCAGGGGCTGGGTTTGGGCATTGGGCAGGGCCTATACTTAGGACCCATGGGCCTGGAAAAGGCCCTGGGAGGTGTGAGGGGTGGGCCTTAGGCTCAACGGAACAGAAGGGGCCCAGGCTTGTCTCCTGTCTCTTGTCTCAGAGGGTGGGGGACCCCTTCTTGGAGTCCAGAAGGCTTCCCAGGGGCTCGAGTGGGTGGGGCTATCTCCCTCCACTTCTCTCCTGCTCCTCCCATCCTGGAGGGCCCCTCCCACCTGCCTCTCCTGTTCTTCCCTGCCTTCCTCCTATACCCCCAGGACCAACGCAGCCCAGGACGAACCTCTGAGGGTGTAGGACCTGGCCTGAGAGCAGACTTCCCTGGCTGATTGGGCAGGGGAAATGCTGGGTGCGCTCCCCCCGATCTGAGCCCCCAAGGGTCCTTCTAGGTGTGTGAACCCCTCTCCTCTCTCAGCCACCCCTCCGGGGTGCTGGTCCTGTCCGGCCTCCACCTCTCCTCCCACTTCAGTCCCCCCATGTCCTACCAGTTCACTTGGGGATTCCTCCTGTCTCCTTGGGCATTGAGGTCTCTCACCAGCATCTGGCAGCCCCCCTAGTTGTGGGGAGATGTGAACTCTATGTCTTCTCACACCACCATCTTGACTCTATCCCCCCATAAATTGATTTCTATGGGTACTTCAATTTTAAGTGAGCTTAAAGGAAAAAACTTGGTAGTTGTCTCATTACTGATGCATTTTTTAAAATAGATGAATAAATATCTCTAGCACAAAGTGTGCTTAAATAGACCTTTCAACTTTTGATCTTACCTTGAAAATTATTTACTGAATTAACTATTTAGAAATATATAGTAATATATATTATCATGCTGCCTATTTTTTGGAGAGCTAAGATCAATGAAAATTTGTCAGCAAATATAAATCAAAGAAAATGGCTTAATCAAATACCACAAAGATCTGGTGTTAGTGAAATTGTCAGGAAATAAAGCTTAATCAGTGGATTACAAAGTATTTTTATGAATTCCTAGTGTGTTATTTCTCAATATCCCTGTAAAATACCTCTTTGGCAGGGAAAATAGACCCCAGCTGAAAATTATACAGTTAAATCAGTGAAAATTAAGACTTACATCCAACCTATTTCTAAAACCTGAAAAGATTTTTCAGTAGGTAAAAACAGTTGGAGGCATATCAAGGAAGATCTTTGTTGACTTGTAGATGTTACATGTGTCTATCAGGCAAGGCTTCCCTTCTGTCAGGGAAGGCTTTAGGCTTCCCAACAGATTACTGCTTGCAGGTTTACAGATGCCTTATTTTACCAACTATAAAACCTAGGAAACCGGAAATAAATTGTACTTTTCATCCTTATCCTTTATCCTTTCCAAAAACTTTCTGAGACTTCCTTAATCATATTCAATCTGTCAGAATACTGAGTAGAGGCTGCTGGCCATGGTTTTCTTTTGGGAGTTATAGCTCAACCACATAAGATTTATAGGCAAAACCAAATCAGGAGGAGCCATAGGGCAATGTATTTTCAAATTAAGATATCTGAATGGCAGACCTTACTGAAGCAATAGCACCCAAGTCTAGGAGAGATGTCCTGTATAAAGGTACTAAAGGTGTTAGGCTTTGTATTCATCTGTCTCAAGCTGTAGCCTGGAGAGCAGGACGCTCTAACCTCCCAGATGAATAGTGGTGATAGTGAAGGAATAGTCCCATATTTTCTTCCTTGACAAATATTAGGTCTATTTCAACATATATTTTGTCAAAGATAAGTAAGCAGAAAAAAATATTAAAAAATCCAAAATATGGAATATATTTTGAAAAAGAAGAAAAAAGAAATAATATTATAGAATAGTAGGTGAAGCTGTCCACAATCAATGAAATAAAGGAAAAATATTTAGACAGATTAGATTTATGTTCTTTAAAAGGTACAAGAAAACATCACCTCAATGAAATGAAAGTGAGAGGTCATAAAGCACAATCAAGAAGAATGATAGCAGACCAAGGATTCATAAGATCCTATTGAGGTATAAGCACTTAAATGAAGACAGAGAAATTAAAAGTTAATTGAAAATGTAATAGCAGAATTATAATTCATTTACTTAGGAAACTGGAAAAAATGCACTGAGGAAAATTGCAACAGTGATTCTCAGGACGTTTAGAGAAAGTCCCCTAGCATATCAAGTATAAGGCATATAAGCCAAACTTTCCAAGAATGAGACGGTTGGCATTGAGGAGAAAGGAAAAAAAAAATGATACAAACTTATAATATTAACTTACTTGCATGAAGGAAAAAAAATAATCAAACTTGTGATAGAAGAAAGGCAACTTCCTGATTTGATAAATTACCTGGCTAGCTGTCACCAAAGTGCTTACTGAATCCAGACAAAGTTAGTGAAAAGATAATTTTACATTTTGAGTTATAATTATAAAGGAAATAACATATATCCATACAAAAACTACGAAGTTACTTAAACACAAAAAACAAAACAGAAAAATTATATCAGATTATATTCAGATATCATCTCTGAAAGACTAAATGTCAGGAAAATGTTGATCAATATTTAGAGGTTTAAAAGTAATATTATATTAATTTGTCACCAAGTAATTTTGATTCCAGATACAATAAGGATATAGAAAATGATCTCAACTTCCTACTCAATAGTCACAGAAGAAGGAAGACCAAATTTGTCAATACAAAATGTGTGACAAAAATATTGTGTCCTGGCCCAAGAACTTGACCTTTTTGGTTGCCATGCCAAATACATTTTGATTTTCCAGATGGATTCTTCAGAATTTGCAAACCTGATGATATTCAAATTTCAGATTATTTTACGATCTCCATTTACTTGGATTCTATTCTTCCCAAACAAAATGTTGTTTGCATATTGGCTGCCAATGTAAGATACCTACAAAGAGATAATTTTCTAACAAGAACACTTGTGTCCAGATTTCCTTTGAAGTTGTTATTTTGCGGTTCTTGAATATGGTAATTTGGCATATGGCTTATATGTCAATCCAGAATATTTTTGAAATAGAAATATCCTTAGTTTGTGAGAAAAGTTTGTGTCTCGAAGACTTAGGGCAAAATTTTGTACTATGAAATATTTACTAATGGGTATAAGGTCTCTGTGAACCCAAGTAACTTATTTTACCTTTCTTATTAAAATTCTACTTTAGACGTTAGGTTACAAATCTTTGTATCTTTGATTTTCATAGTAACTACAGTAGAAATTTCTATTTTTTCTTCATGTTTTATGTGAGATAATTGAGCATCCAAAAAGATAGGAACATTGACAGTATTCAGTTTTTTGTTTTGAAAGCCTCTTTAATTAGCATATTTTATAGACCTTTGTGCAATATGCAGACAGTAGAAATTCATTTTCATAATAATTCCACCACCACCTTTAAAATCCTGCTTCGGTATATTGAAATTCAATGTATTCATTCTAATTCCTGGCATTCGCCTACAAAGCACACAATATAAATATGTTGTAAATGTTTTTAAAATGTTGTATCTTGAAGCAGATAATATAGAGGTTCCTAAAATTTGATGTGCAATGAAATCTCATGCATCCTAGATTATTCCAGCAATACTTTTATTGCCTCAACTTCTCCGAGATACACTCAATGAATAAAATTGAAAATAGTAGCAGTTGCGGTATTTTTACTAGTATCATCAGTGAAATATTTATCACTTGTTTTAAAAGCATGATAAGCTCAGATTTCTTTTTTTTTAATTGAAGTATAGTTGATTTACAGTGATGTGTTAATTACTGCTGTATAGGAAAGTGATTCAGCTGTATATATATACATTCTTTTTTTCTTTTTATATTCTTTTCCATTATGGTTTATCATAGATATTGAATATAGTTCCCTGTGCCATACAGTAGGACCTTGTTTTTTATCCATTCTATAGATAAAAGCTTACATCTGGGGCTTCCCTGGTGGCGCAGTGGTTGAGAGTCCGCCTGCCGATGCAGGGGACACGGGTTCGTGCCCCGGTCCGGGAAGATCCCACATGCCGCGGAGCGGCTGGGCTCGTGAGCCATGACTGCAGAGCCTGCGCCCCGCAACAGGAGAGGCCACAACAGTGAGAGGCCCGCGTACGGCAAAAAACGCTTACATCTGCTAACCCCAACCCTCCACTCTATCCCTCTCCCAGTCCCCTCCCCCTTGGCAACCACCAGTCTGGTCTTTATGTCCATGATTCTGTTTCTGTTTCATAGATAACGTTCATTTGTGTCACATTTTAGATTCCACGTATAAGTGATATCATATGGTATTTATCTTACTCTTTCTGACTTACTTCACTTAAGTATGACAATCTCTTGTTGCAAGCTCAGGTTTCTTAATTAGGAGAGTATAGCTCACTTTAGGCATACTGCAACAGTGAAATGATAAAATGGGAAAGCTTCTCTGATAGCCGCATTTTGAAAATGCCAGATCCTTGTTTAGGGCTCAACATCTGGGAATGATATGCTGTGGCTGTTGTATCTGGACCCTGAGTAATCCCTCCGTTTTTGAGAAATATAGCTCAGGTTTGCTGCTAAGTTGGTTTCTGTCTTTCTTTGATAGATATGTGATGAATCTGTGTATATTTAACTAGAGAAATTAATGGATGCTAGTTATAACTTTGCTAGAGGTGTATACTATTAAAATTCTTTGAGTCACATGTTGGAGGATGTAGTTACTAGAATTGCTATATTTTATTTGGATAGAAGAAAATAGAACTAAATTTGGATACCCATCAAAAACAAATGTTTTCTGAAATTGAAGCTTTGTATAAACCAAAGAGGTGCAACTGGCCATCACATCTCCTTATATATTTGAAATAAGGGGATTTTGTAATGGGACTGCTGAAGTCAGAATAAATTGTTCTGTCATATATAGTAGTTTTCTGGTATGAGTTATATTTCTTTTATGTGGGGAATAGAATGGAATTGTTACTGTGTGCATGCATGTGCAAGGACTCCTTGGTAAAAACCGTAATGGAAAATAAAATTACCCTTTTTCATCTTGAGACAAAACTGCATGTACTAGTTATTTATAGCTGTATAACATTATCCCAAAGTGACTTAAGATAACTATAAGCATAATAAATGTTTCTGCTTATGTTAATAAATGTTTATGGTTATGTTCAGACCCTCATAATTTTGAGGATCTGAAGTGTCTTGATTGGGCAGTTCTCGAACTGGGTTGGGTCTGTTTCTAAGAGACATTAACCAGGGTTGTAGTCTTCTGAAGGATTGACTGGGTCTGGAAGTTCTACTACAAAGTTTACTCGCACATCTGGCTGGCAAATCGGTGTTGATTGTTGGTGAGAGGTCCTAGTTCCTCTACAAGTGGGCCTCTGTACAGGGCTGCTTCAGTATCCATGTGACATATTGCATGGCTTCTCCAAGAGCAAGTGTGATACAATGAAGGCAGAAAGGTTAATGTGTTTTTTGACCTAACCTCAAAAGTCGCATAGTATCGTGTACAAAATATCTAACTGGCCACAAATCAGCCTTGTTCACTGTGGGAGGGAACTACACACACATGGGTCCTTATAAGATATCCAGGATAGTCAGAGTCAGAGGAGGGGAATGTGATGACATAACCAGAGGTCAAATTGATGTGACCATGAGCCAAGGACTGTGGATAGCTTTTGATGCTGAAAAAGGCAAGGAACAGATTCTCCCCTAAAGCCCCCAGAAGAAATGCTGCTCTGGTGACACCTTGATTTCAGCGGTCTGAGATGCATTTTGGACTTCTGACCACCAAATTGTAAGAAACTAAATTTGTATTGTTTATAGCCTCTATGTTTGTGGTAATTTGTTGCAGCAGAAATAGGAAACTAATACAACATTTTCCTGCATATGCCTTGGATTTGGTTTTGCCCAGAAGGCATTGCTTACTTTTAACATGTTTTGCCACCTGGAGAGGCTGGGCATTTTCAAACCCAGAAGGTTGTTGCTCTCTTATGTTCAACAATTTTATTTTAAATCATTCTCTTGCATTTTACTATACACATCAAGAGGAGATGAGTTGGCACATTCAACTCTCTGCTTGCAAATACTCCTATCTAGATATGATAGTATATTAAGTATTTCATCTCCTTTCCAAATTATAATAGACATACTTTCTACCACTACACAGTCTTCTGCTTTCTCTTGTTTTTCTGCTATTTATTATGAATAGATCACTGAGACTTACGTAAATGCTATTCTGGATAAATTTTGTTAGAAACAGTAAGTTTCCAAAACAGTGGGACTAAGTATGTGCTGTAAATTTATATTTTGTAAAACTAGTGAAATAAAGAATTTGAACTAATTGGGCAATTCAATTTCAAAATTAAATTATTAGGATTTAAAATTAAGAATTCTATTGATAAATATGGGGCCAATTCATATAACGATTATGTTGATTTTGCCATTATAGTTCATCAAATATTTATTTACATTTATTCTATTTTGGTATAGGTAATGAAAATTTTATTTAGCTATTTAAATAATGTTTGCTTTCTTCAATACTATATTGAATTACATATACAATGCATTTTCAAATATATGATTAAATCATATTTTGATTTACACAATAATGGTATTTACAGTATTTTTTTTAGCACAAACATGCTATTCTGTAAAACATTGACATACAATTTTATTTTATTCATTCGACTATGTGCATGTCTCAGTGCTGGTTTATTATGTCACAATAGTTTAGAAAAAATAAACTTGGAATTACATGCTTGCTTGGAAAATACATGTCATTAAATAAACAGTTTCAGTGTAAAATATGATTTTTACTAAACGGATACATCTGAATTAGCACAAATGGAGGTTTTCTTAAAATGTCTGTACATATTGTAATTATTTCTCTAGGAAAATTTCTGCTAGTCCTTTCTCTTGCTATGTTTCTCATATAATTCATCTCACCACTGATAGACTATTCAAAAAGCAGAACTTACAGATTACACTTTTTCTTCAAATCATTCTTAATTGGACAGGCATACAATAGAGCATGATTATTTTATTGGTTGATATTATGTATTGTGTACTCATCAAACATCTTCCTAGTATAATTTCTACATTCCCCCAAATCCAACCTGCTACAGATAATCTCACCTGCTATATTAAGATTCTGTCCCCATTTCCTGCTCTAATCATCACTCTTTAAAAGCAGTTATTTTGTCTCTGGATACATGAAGTGAGATATTAATATGACATTTAGGTTGCTAACACATCCGGCCACTAGCAACAAGTATAATTTCCTAAATTAGTTGGTCATGAAGGAGTCAGGACCTGAATGAATATAATGCAGGCTAGGTAAATTTGCTGTATCAGTTATGAAGTGTTGACGCAAAATTGCTGACTTGTATGGACACCAGAGCAGGGAAAGCATAAACATCAAGAGGTCAAAGTGAGGACACTGAGTGCTTCAAGTTGGATCCAGGGATGCTGGAAGGGAAGTGAGAGGGCATTGAAAACAAACTTAGCCTATTTCAAAATTTTGCCTACAGCTATAATATACCTCTGTAAATATCTCCATCACTGATTTGTGCCTGTCACACCTGTCATTTTGTCACATCATCATTACAGCCTACATCTTTTTGTGTGTGAAAACTGATTGCTGCCACCTACCAATTCTCATGCTTTTTACAAATATCCATGTATTTCCTTCTTCATATCTGATTTTCTTCTGTCTTCTTCACTTTAAAGCATTAACATTTAACTTTATAATTTGATTTCTATTCCTTTTCCAACTAGCAGCCCTCATTTCTCCCTTGTGATTTACAATTAAAATTAAATTTCTCTTGGCACCTATTCTTTCTCCCTATTTGAAAACAAGAAAAAATAATAATCTAAAGATAAATGTAAATTTCCTAGAGCAATACAAATACCAGTAATTAATGGAAAGAACCACATGATTACTGTATGCCAAGTATAAAATAATTGAATGTATGACTGAAAAACTTAAATTTACCTTATTTCTATCTAGACATGTTTGTTTTCTAGCTAACTCAAATGCTAATTCACATATGAAAATTCCATCATAATGAACCATCCATATGATGATAATCCAAATCTGAGTATCATCATATCAGATCATGTTGTTCTGGGTCTGATCATTTTAGAATACAGACAAAATAAATAATTTTATCTGTTTCCCAAAACATATTTCCTCTGTTCTATTTTTATTTAAAGAAATACCAAGTAAAACTTTTTTCTTTTTTATCAGTAAGAGTTAATTTTAAGTAGGACTCAGAATGTAAGGAGAGAATACCTTATAAGTGTCACTACACAACTGCTCACAACCAAATTCTGTGAGTCATCCTTGATTTTTTCCCCTCATCTCCACATTCAACCCACTAACAAGTCCTTTTGGTATTACTTCTGAAATATATTTTAAATCTATCCATTTATATCCATTTCTAGTACCACCATCATAGGTCAAATTCTCATTTCATTTTTGATGTACTGGAGTAGTCTTTTAGCTTTGTTTGTTTGTGTTTTTGCTTTTTCCATGCTTGCTGTTTCTCCAACCTCCTGATTCATTTGGGCAGTCTTAACATTTCTCCTGAAGTCTGGTGAAGCTTATGGGCCGTTTCCCAGAATAATTGTTTCTAAACAATATTTTGAGTTAAGGGAAAATAATTTTGAATTACATGGAAAATAATTACAGTTGACCTGAGAACAACAGTGGGGGTCAGGGGAACCACTCCACCATTCAGTGGAAAATCCATCTCTATCTGAGGTTCCACATCTGTGGACTAAACCAACCAAGGATTGTGTAGTACCATGGTATGTAGTTATTGAAAAAAACCCACATATAAGTGGTCTTCTGTACATTTAAATATCCCCTAAATATTTGTAAAGTGTAAATCAATTCATGTCATAATTCTATTTAATGGATTTTCATTTAATGAAAAAAAATTTTTCTGCTTATCATGACCAAAAAGATTCAACTGACCTACCTCTCCAATGTCTACCAATTGTCCCTTACTTACCAGTCTCTAGCTAAATATATTTTATTTTCCGTCAATACCCAAACTCTTTCTGTCCTCATGGTGTTTGAATTTGATGTTCCCTGTGTCTGTCTTACATGTCACCTTAAATCCTCCTCCAGCCAGATCTCTTTTTTATTGTACACTTAGTTCCCACAAAATTATAGTGTATAAAGTATTTATTCTTAACTTATTGATCAAATTGGTAACAGTAAATAAAAAATGGTCATTGCTTTCAAAAGCCAATAGTTGAAAGCTTCATTCCAAGGACGGTTAGATTTTTTTTAATGTCTGCACTATTTGAAAAATTTGACATTTTCCATCACCATGTGTCTTGCCTTGAATTTGGACATGATAAAAATGCAATATGTTTTTTTATTGACAGATTGAAATGATAGAGAATGGAGTTTCTTATTAATCTTTTGAAATTGCTTTGTCTATACTCCTGCAAAATATAAAAGAATAAACATACTTTGGGTCATTTTTTAAACTATATTTGGGAAAATCCCAAAACTTAAATATTAAAACAAATTACTTTGTGGTCTAATGAAGTATATAAAAAAATAAGGTTATGTTTTAACATATGCTGTTTTTGAAATTAGTGATTCATGAACACGTATCATATTGCTTAACTGGCTAAGCTCAGCAGTGTGTACTAATAATCAACGATAGAAAAAAAAAAAGAGTTAAACCACTAATGGCCTGAAAATTACTGAAGGGTAGTTCCAAAAAATGGATTAAGCTGGGCAAGGTTTATTTATGAAAAGAATCAGCTGAGACAAAATGCTATAATGTTCATTAAACTAGTGAGGGAAGCAGAGAATGGACTTAAGGACACGGGGAGAGGGGAAGGGTAAGCTGGGACGAAGAGAGAGTGGCATGGACATAAAACACTATCAAATGTAAAATAGATAGCTAGTGGGAAGCAGCCACATAGCACAGGGAGATCAGCTCGGTGCTTTGTGACCACCTAGAGGGGTGGGATAGGGAGGGCAGGGGGAAGGAGATGCAAGAGGGAAGAGATATGGGAACATATGTATATGTATAACTGATTCACTTTGTTATAAAGCAGAAACTAACACACCATTGTAAAGCAATTATACTCCAATAAAGATGTTAAAAAAAATCATACTTTAAGGGCATTTCCTTAGGGTCAGAATTCAAACTAATAATGGCATTTTGTTCTGAAGTGTTCATTGAAATTTAGTCTGGCATTTAAAAAATTGGGCATAATATGATTAGGAATAGAAATGGTTGTGAATTTCCTGTCAGATAATTAAAAACAAATTTGTTAAGACATTTTTATCTAAAATGATGACGTTTTGCCAATGTTGGCCAAATTCCTTTGTAATTTTACTGCATTTGATCTTGGAGATTAAAGAGCAAAATTTCTCATTTTTACTTACAAATAGGGTTATGAGTAAGAGGTTTGACACTATACGTGAAATAGTCTGCAACTTATAAACTGTATCCAGATGTACTTGCTAATTTTTCTCTACCCAAAGAGCATATTTACGCCAGTAAAACTAATACATGTGTTTTCATCACATGTATTTTATATGTATACCTGAATAAAGAAGAAAAATTGTTTCATGTAACTTTTTTTTTTTTTTTTTTTTGCGGTACATGGGCCTCTCACTGTCGCGGCCTCTCCCGGGGCCGAGCACAGGCTCTGGACCCGCAGGCTCAGCGGCTATGGCTCTTGGGCCCAGCCGCTCCGCGGCATGTGGGATCTTCCCGGACCGGGGCACGAACCCGTGTCCCCTGCAAAGGCAGGCGGATTCTCAACCACTGTGCCACCAGGGAAACCCCCATGTAACTTTAAAACTCTATGAATCTATTTTAGAAGAAAAATGAATAAATGCTTTGATTTTCTCAGTTATTTTGTTATTTCACCAACATAATATAAATAAAATAAGTATGAATTAACACAGATAACAATGTGAGTAGCAAAGACCTTGGGAATGATGAAATATTAGATATGATCAATAATTTAGTTCAGGTAAAAAGTATATGAGTACGTACAGTTCAACATATTCTTGTCTTCATCAGTCCAGTATTAGTCATTTAGAAAGATGTTTAAGAAAATATCTATGATTGCTAACTGGACGTTGAGGCGGATATTTAACAAAAAGTAGACTGTGTATGTGTGTGCTGATTGGGGTAAGTAAGGTGGAAGCCTGTTTTATTCTTAGAAGGTCATGGTCTTAGCATATGGTCTTTCCCCTGTTAACAAAATGAAGTTGATAATCATAATTCAAAGATTTTGAAAATGAATGAAACATTTCAGATCTATATCTGTGCACTACCAAACAGATTTTGAAATTCTTTAGCATGTGTGTTTAAAATGGGGTCATAATTAGAAATATCTCAACATATGCTCTGTTACTAACATTTTATTTTGTGAGTATATCCCTGGGATTCTAAAAGTTGGCTGGTCTCACACAATTTGGTGTCATTCTCAACAAAAACAAAACTAAACAACCACTCCCTGACTGGGTAAAAACACCAACTATGACAATATCCTTATAATAGACTCATTTAAATATAATTTTATTTGGCTAAGGCCTCCCTGGTTAGCTTGACCACTTTATGATTCCTATGTTATGCAGTTCTTTTCTGATATTTCAGTACATTTTCAGTAGCATGGACATGCTATTTGTTGGTCGCTCAAGAAGAAAACATGAACATGTTTTTCCTAAGTAAAGTTGTTACCTATTAACTGAACCAGGTAACAAATCCTGATAATGCCTCTCATGATAGTAGGGTCAGGGTCTCTCAAACTTTTCACCACCATACTTCCCTGTTACGACTGTAAAACCTTTGTTCCCAGGACATATCTGTTAGGCGATAATAATACAAATTGTTCCTAGAAGCTTGTGACTGTGACTCTTCTGTGCTTCACAATCTGGTTTTCTTACTTGCTGTATTACCTTTTATGTCTCCAGTTTGGGGCCATTGGGGCATAATAATTATTTTATCCTGTTAATGTTGATGTTAACAGTGGTGGCCGGGTGATGAAAACGTAAAGTAGGAATGCAGCTGTTTCCTCTTGATGTTGATGCTAGTGCCTGAGTTTGGACGATGTCTTTCACAGGGGGTAAATATGTCAATGCCAATAGGGCTGATGCATGGACACTCAATGTGCTAAATCTTTGTTTTCTATTTCATTTTATTTTATTTCTATTTCTATGGGGATTTTTTGTTGTTGTTGTTACCTTGTGACAACTATGTGCCCATGAGAACTTATGTATAGAACAATCTTTGGGATGGTAAACCCTTATTTAGAATCACCCTTCTCTTCAACTTTGACATAATGACCATGAATCTAATTTGTGAGACTCTACTTACTTTTTCCTTAGGGTGAATTTCTTCATAGGAGGCTACTCATATCTTCTTGCCCAGGCAAATTTGATTTCTAAGCTGTGCACAATGTGGTTTCAAACTTGAATCCTTGATGCTTGGAGCTAAACCAGCCAAATCCCTTGACGATGGCATGGAAGAAGACATAAAAAACACTTTGAAACCAGAAAGTGTGGTGTATATACTGTTGAGTGTTGCAATATTGGCAAAAAAAATGTGTTACGTCTCTCTTTTTTCCTTTTATAACCAGAATCAATATTCCCAGGTCACTCCACTTTAAAGTTACATGACTATTTATTTTTCAAGCATTAAATACAGGTTTCTTTTAGCATCGATACTTTTTGCTCTACTGAAAGAAAATAGGAAAGGGAAAAAATACCATAGAAGTTGCATTGTTTGATAAATTAATCTATTGACATGTGTATGTGTATATGTATGTCTGTGTTTAAAGCAACACCACTGTTCTTGAATCGAAAACCAGCAAAAAGAGTAGACAAACAGATAATATCATAGTAAGAAAATTTTCTATTTATTTTGCTATATCATTTAAACAATGTTAAAAGTTACGTTCAGTGCTACTCTCTCATTGAATGTGTGCATTTTTTCTGCAAAATGAATGAACTCTAGCTGATAATATTACCATTGCAACAACAAATGTAAAATAGTAAAATGTTAATGTACTGTGATGTCATTTACACTTGAACATCTATTCTATGTTTTTTGGCCTAGATTTGCTCTGTTAATTACCAACTATGTTTAGTTCCTCTTAGACTAAGCATTTGTTTTGGGCTTCTTCTGTGTAATCTCAAGTTTTCTCCATTAATTTTGGTACCCAAGATAAATTACAAAGTCAAAATAAGCTAAGTTCACCCATTGTGTGTTTCTCATTTCTATAGGATGTGACATTTATGTCCAACTGATAGATTTTCATTTTTCTAATAACTATATAACAGTTGATTCTCCATCCAATTTTAATGGCATTAAATTCTTTACTTTTTTGTTTGTTTACTAAATATCATAGTAATTTTTCATCATACCTCTTTTTTTTTGCATTCAGATTCACATTATTTCTGACAAATAAGCAAACACCTAATTGTTTACAAAGTGAAAGAAAACTTACTGCTTATTTGCAATACTGGTTTTCATATTTAAAATGAAATTATAAAATATTTGCCCTGTATAATATGTCAGGTTAGTAGCTTTTAAAAATTGAGATTTTAAGAAGGCTAATTTCTGAGTGAGTTTATTATTCCTATGTGGATGAACTTTTTCCTTTTTGCTTATTTTAAAACATTTAATAAAATACAACTACTTGTTTTAGGGACAGATGCTGAAATAGGTGTTACAAATTTATGAAATAGGTATAATATTAAAAATTTTATGTGCTTCTGATATCTGATCATTGACATAGGACATTTCTCTTCTTCTTGTGGAAGAATTTAGGATTTTTCCATTATTTCTTTGTTCTACATTTCTCCCTGTTATGCCTAAAGTTGATATTTTCACATTCACTGTCCCAAACTACTCAGAGCTTTTTAAAATTTCATATATTTCCTTCCACACTGTAAACTTATGATTATGTATTTGAGTAACTGTCTTCTTCCTTTTCCCTGTTCTCTCTTTCTGAAACATCTAGTAGTTTTTTTCTTTTAGCATTTGAGAGAAGTTTGCCACTTACTTATACAGCTCTGATAATACTTTCTCCTTGCTTCTGAAGAGCAATCTGTTACTTGAATTGCTACTTCTCTGTAGATAAGGTGTTATTTCCATCTTGCTGCTTTCAAGATTTTTTATTTTAGTTTTGGAAGACTGACTATGATGTGCCCTGGATTATGATAGATTTCTTTGGGTATATTGTGTTTGAGGTTTGCTCACTTCTTGAATCTGTAGGTTTATATTTCTTGGCAAATTTAGGAAGTTTTCAGCCATGGTTTATTCAGGACTTTTTTTAGCCCTGTTCTCTTTCTGCTTGCCTTCTGGGATTCCAATGGCAGAAATGTTAGTTCTTTTGTTATAGTTCCACAGATCACCATGTTTCTATTCATTTTTTTCCCTGTATTTTTTTCTTTGTTATAGTTTCCAATTTATTTGATGTTTATTCTGTCCTCTCCATTCTGCTGTCTCCATTCTGAGCCTATCTTTTGAATTTTTAAATTTTATTTATTTAATTTTTCAGGCATTTTATTTTCATTTGATTCTTCTTTATATCTTCTAATTCCTTGCTGAGTTTTTCTATTTTCTCATTTGTTTCAAGCATGTTCATAATTATTCGTTGAAGCATTTATATGCTGGCTGATTGACTTATTGATTGATTGATTGAGGTACCAAATACTTTTTATTTGTGTTTTCATATGATCATTATAGTGCTTTGATAGTTCTTCTTATTTAGCTTCCTTAAAGTCAAAACTGGAAGGTGGCAGAGCTAAGATGCTGGCTGCTTTAAAATCTTTGTCAAATAATTCTAATCTTGTCATCTTAATGTTCATATATAATTGATAATATTTTTTCATGTAGTTTGAGATCTTCCTGCTTCTTAGTATGATAAATTATTTTTAGTTGAAATCTGGACATTTGTGTACTATGTTGTGAGACTCTGGATCATATTTAAACTTCGTTTTATCTGGGCTTCCTCTGACATCTCTGGCAGAGCTACCGCTTCATTACTGCCAAGTGGGGGTTTATCCCCTTGTCCTCCATTGTTACCTTGGTGGGCACTCCTCATTATTGCTCAGTGGAATGGGAGTTCTGGCTCACCTCTGACAGTTTCCTGAACAAGAGGGGTAGGAGTGCCTCATTACAGCACCCCATATGGCTTCCACTGACACTACAGGTGGGAGTCCTGGGGATAAGTGGTCTCCTTACTGTTGGATAATGATGAGGAGGCCTTTTCTAGTCCCCTCTGACATGACCTCAGAGGAAGGGGGAAGTACCCCTCCTTACTACCAGATGTGGATAGAAATCCAGGTTCCCTGCATGGTCTCTACTGTTATCTTGGGAGCTTGTTACAGCCCAATGGGGATGAAAGTCCCAGCTCTGTACTCTACCTTCACTGACACCACAGCTGGAGGTAGGGGAATTGGGGCTCCTTGTTACAGCCTGGCAACTGTGGAAATGTAGACTACCTCCTTGGTCTTTGCTGGCAAGGCTAGGAGGAGACACAGTTTTCCCATCCCGTGGTGTTTAGTTAGCTAGCACAATTATTCCTGAAAGTTTCCTGTTTTTTCTATGCTGTGCTGCCCCTTGCTGAGTCTGTTGACTTTTGCTGGGGCTTTTTAAAAAATATTGTGCCCATTTTTGTATTTCCAGATTCTTTAGCATCAAATTTGTAGTATAGGAGGCAAAACGAAAACCCAGGCAAGTCACTACCATTTTGTTCTTTGGACATGAGATTCCTAGCTGGTTGCTGTCTTCTCGCTACCTGTATTCTTATGTATGTCTTATATGTAATATCCAGAGTTTCTATTTATACTTAGAAGGTGGAATAGGGAAAAGTATATCAACTCTTTCTTCTTGGAAATGGAAGCTCTTTTTCTATTAATTTTAAACTTTTGCTGCCTGTTCTTAATTTCTAATTTTTTTCTGATTCTCTTTGTTGCTTTATTAGAACATCACAGTTCTTGTGAACCAGGTCAAAGTATTCTCTTATCCATAGAATGATATTATTACATATTTATTTATAATTTTATTTTCCTTTCTGCATTAACTCTCTTTACTTATGTTTCCATTGGTTCTACTTGTTGGTTTTGTTCTCTTTCTTGTATATTAGAGATATTCCATAAGAGATATCCACAGACAGTTTATTATCCTTGTCTGTCTACTTTTATTTATGTTTCATGAGAAGCTAATCAGAAGTTCTAGTAGAGTACATAGGCTTGTTAACTGATTGGAGTAAAACAAGCGTGACTGGGCAGGGACTTTTTTGTTTCATTGGAGTCCTCTAAATACAATGATTTATAATTTTGTTGTTTGGACAGGTGGCACATAAGTACTTGTACTATTGCAATAGGGAACTGGCAGTTAAGAAGGAAGGAGAGTAGGAAGGAAAGATGGGAGGAAAAAGATATGGAGAACAACTTTAGTATACTTATTCAGATTACAGAGGAAGAAACAAAATGATGAAAATGACAAGAGAGGAGGAAATGATAGTAATCACTCATGGAAGAGAGAGCCAGAATAAGAATTACTTTCTATTGGAGTAATGGCCCAAAGACAATACATAAAATATAATAGAATCATATGGGTAACAAAGTGTTAAACATATTCTAGGGAAAAATTATTAAAAGAGACCAAATCCAAACAAAAGAGACAAAATTCAAAACTAGGAATAAATGTCTTAGTATAGAAAAAAACAATCTGCCATCAGTCCCTGAAAACACAATAACAGGTTGGTTCATTATTGCTCTTAGACAAAATTGAAATGTGTGATTCATGGATATTACTTTATTTTCATGGAGAGTAGTTATTTAGGATATCATATATCTCAAAATGCATTTACATTTTATTCACACATAGAAGTCCTCATTTGGTTAAGCAGAAATCATACATTGAATACCTTAGTGATTGTAACTTTCTTATCTAGAGTCCATGTGTTAAAAAAAAAATCACACTAGAGAGTTAGGTGTGTGGAGATAGTAATTCACTTAGTTTGGATTTAATTTTTTAAAATAGACTTCACTTGTCTTTCTGTGTCTGACTTACTCACTCACTAACGGCAATCTCTAGGTCCATCCACATTGCTGCAAATGGCATTATTTTGTTCTTTTTTTATGGCTGAGTAATATTCCATTGTATGTATGTGCCACATCTTCTTTATCCATTTCTCTGTTGATGGACATTTAGGTTGATTCCATGTCCTGGCTATTGTAAATAGTGCTGCACTGAACACTGGGGCACATGTAACTTTTTTTTAATATATAAATAAATAAATAAATAAATTTATTTTGGGGCTGTGTTGGGTTTTCGTTGCTGGGTGCGGGCTTTCTCTAGTTGCAGTGAGCGGGGGCTACTCTTCATTGCAGTGTGAGGGCTTCTCATTGCACTGGCTTCTTGTTGTGGAGCACGGGCTCTAGGTGCGCAGGCTTCAGCAGTTGTGGCGCACAGGCTTAGTTGCTCCGCGGCATGTGGGATCTTCCTGGACCAGGGCTCAAACCCATATCTCTGCATTGGCAGGCGGATTCCTAACCACTGTGCCACCAGGGAAGTCCCACATGTAACTTTTTGAATTATGTTTTTTTCTGGGTATATGCCAAGAAGTGGGATTGCTGGGTCATACGGTAGTTCTATTTTTAGTTTTGTAAGGAACCTCCATAATGTTTCCATAGTGGCTCTACCAATTTACATTCCCACTAACAGTGTAGGAGGGTTCCCTTTTCTCCACATCCTCTCCAGCATTTATTGTTTGTAGATTTTTTTGATGATGGCCATTCTGACTGGTGTGAGGTGATACCTCATTGTAGTTTTTATTTTTTATTTTTTTATTTTTGGCTGTGTTGGATCTTTGTTTCTGTGCGAGGGCTTTCTCTAGTCGCGGCAAGCGGGGGCCACTCTTCATCGTGGTGCGTGGGCCACTCACTATCGCGGCCTCTCTTGTTGCGGAGCACGGGCTCCAGATGCGCAGGCTCAGTAGTTGTGGCTCATGGGCCTAGTTGCTCCGCGGCAAGTGGGATCTTCCCAGACCAGGGCTCGAACCTGTGTCCCCTGCATTGGCAGGCAGATTCTCAACCACTGCGCCACCAGGGAAGCCCCTCATTGTAGTTTTGATTTGCACTTCTCTAATAATTAATGATGTTGAGTATCTTTTCATGTGCTTTTTGACCATCTGTGTGTTTTCTTTGGAGAAATGTCTATTTAGATATTCTGTCCACTTTTTGATTGGGTTATTTGTTTTCTTGATATTGAGCTGCATGAGCTGCTTGTGTATTTTGGAGAGTAATCCCTTGTTGGTTGCTTCATTTGCAAATATTTTCTCCCATTTGGAGGGTTGTCTTTTCACTTATATGTGGAATCTAAAAACAAGGGTACAAATGAAGTTATTTACAAAACAGAAGTAGAGTCATGGATGTAGAAACCAAACTTATGGTTACCAGTGGATAAGAGGGGGGAGGGATAAATTGGGAGAATGGGACTGACATATACATACTGCTATATATAAAATAGATGACTAATAAGAACCTGCTGTATAGCAAAGGGAACTCTACTCAATACTCTGTAATGGCCTATATGGGAAAAGAATCTAAAAAAAAAAAAAAGGAGTGGATATATGTATATGTGTAACTGATTCACTTTGCTCTGCATCTGAAACACACAACATAGTAAATCAACTATACTCCAATAAAAGTTTAAAAAAATAAAATAAGATAGACTTTACTTTTAGAACAGTTTTAGGTTCACAGCAAAATTAAGCAGAAAGTACACAGAGTTGCCATATACCCCCTGACCCCACACATTCAGAGCCTCCCTCTATTAACATCCCACACTAGTGTGGTACATGTGTTACAATTGATTAACCTACATCAACACATCATTATCACACCAAGTTTATAGTTTACATTAAGATTCACTCTTTGTGTAGTACATTTTGTGCATTTTGACAAGTGTATAATGACATGTATTCACCTTTATATTATCACACAGAGTATTTTTACTGCCCTAAAAATCCTGAGCTCTGCCTATTTGTCCCTCCCTCTACCCTGACCCCTGGAAACCACTGTTCTTTTTACTGTCTTCATAGTTTTGCCTTTTCCAGAAAGTCATATAGTTGGAATCATACAGTATGTAGACTTTTCATATTGCCTTCTTTCACTTATTAATATGCATTTAAAGTTCCTTCATATCTTTTCATGGATTGTACCTCATTTCTTTTGAACACTGAATAATATTGCATTGTTTGGATATACTACAGTTTGTTTATCCATTCACCTATTGAAGAACATCTTGGTTGCTTTCAAATTTTGGCAATCATGAATACAACTACTATAAACATCCCTGTGCAGGTTTTTATGTGGACATGTTTCCAAACCACTTGAAAGAATACCAAGGGGCATGATTGCTGGATCATGTGGTAAGAATATATTTCATTTTGTAAGAAACTGCCAGTCTTCCAAAGTAGTTGTGACATTTTGCATTTCCACCAGCAATGAATGAGAGTTCCTTTTGCTTCATATCCTCACCAGCACTTGGTGTTGTGAATGTTTCAGTTTTTGTCCATTTTAATAGGTGTATGGTCATATCTCAGTGTTGTTTTAATTTGCCATTCCTTTATGACATATGATGTTGGGCATTTTTTTCATATGCTTACTTGCCATCTGTGTATCTTCTTTGGTCAGGTGTCTATTCAGATCTTTTCTCCAGTTTTTAATCAGGGTTTTTATATTCTCACTGTTGATTTTTAATAGTTTTAATTGATTGATTTTTAATTCTTTTTATATTTTGGATAGTACTCTTTTTTTTTTTTGCGGTACGTGGGCCTCTCACTGTCGCGGCCTCTCCCGTTGCGGAGCACAGGCTCTGGATGCGCAGGCTCAGCGGCCATGGCTCATTTATATTATTTCATACACGCAGTTATTTTCCCATCTTCTAGATGCAGATTTCCTCAGGCCAGTACAAGAAGACTCTCTTACTAAGTTTCACATTTTATTGCATCCATAACTGGGTTAAGATATAAAATCTGAGCATGGTGTAGTCAGCAGGTGTCAGGTACCCTGCAGGAGAAGAAAGGATGGAAAGAAGCCTGGTTACTGTATGTGACACCAAGACCCTTTACTCTAAACTGGGTAGGGAGATAAAGAATAAGCAAAAGTTGAGCAGAAAACAGAGAATATAGAATGGAAATAATTATTTCCCAGGGTAGAGATCACTGAAAATTAGTACTTTTTGTATGGGAATTATAGAGCAATGTATACTTCCTGCGAAGACTTGATTTTAAAAAGATGAACATGAATCCAGAGAGGTAGCCATGATGACAAGTATTCAGATAACCTCAGGGGATATGTTTGGCAAAATGGTCCTCAAATCAATAAGAAAGTGAAAGCTTAATTTAAAAATTCTTATTAGTCAAGAAATGAAAATATTTGATTAACATTAATATATTTAATTAATAATCAGATTTACTAATAAATAATTTTGTTCAATTGTCGGAAAAATATGTGTTCCAATCACATTAGTCTCTCATAAAATATTTAATTAAAAAAGTTGCTGGTAATTTCTAAGATGATCTAAATTACCTAAAAATATTAAAAGCTATTTTCAATAATCTTGTGATTGAACTAAGGGAAAATTATTTCTGTTCAAACAATATATTTGGTGTCATATTTAACTCTAAATTTCTGTCATAAGTCTTATATTTGAGGAGTGTTTAAGCCTTTTATATAAGGAGAGGTTTTTATAGAATTACCACTGTTTTGCTGTGCATCTGGACTTAAATATCTTTAATGAACAATTTAATCTGGAAAACATTAAACCTAGAAGAAAACATTAAACCTATTGCAATTCCAAGTGAGTTCAGTTTGTGTGATAATTATGAATCACCAGGTTTAATATAGAATCTTATTTACAAAGAGCCTTCCTATCTGTGTTCTGGGTGGTTCTCTAATAATTGTCAGAAGGATTCTGGATATTCACTGTTTATACATAACATCTAGTTAAATATGTTTTCTGCATCTCATGCTACTCTGACTGTTTTATTTACAAAATTTCCTTTCTGAACTTCAAGCCTGAGTGACTTCTTCCTGATGCAGGTGAAATTCTAGTAAAGCTAAGGTTTTGATCAATGACAATTAGAAGCTTTCTAGCCAAGCCAAACTCTATCACATTTCTTTATTGTGTTTTCTAACTCATGTAGTTAACATGTAGCGGTTATTTGCTTGTAATTTTCTTTTGAGAAATCACATTATTAAAGGTAACTTTCTATTTTAACTATATCTGAATCATTTTAAAACAGATAATTTAGATACTAGCTTTACCATGTTTCAATTTTATTTATAGATATTTATTTAAATAAAGCAATAATATCATAGAAAAACAAGATTTTACAAGTCTTTGTAAAATATATACACTTACAATTTATTACATAAATGCATGCCGTTTTCCTCACCTTTCACTCATTAATTTTTGAAACAATTATCTTGATAAGACAACTTACAAATGAGGGAAAAGACTGTTTTGAATCAAGGGGAGAAACTATTCAAAAATTTTTCTTAAGTCTTAACCTGAGGTACATAAAGTGCTCCTTTAGAAGCAAGGGAAAATGCGGGAAAGGGCAATGAGTGCATAAATATGTACCCTGATTTACCAAAGAAAATCGTTGGGAAGAGGAGTAAATACCATGTTTATACACTTATTTACAAACCATGGGTTGTTTTTAAAAAGATGAATAAATTGTGATAAATGTAGATATTGGAGGTAAGTAGAACCCAAGGAAGGGGAAATTAGCCATTCAGAAACGAAACCTGGTACATCAGTCAAGAGCCATTCAGAAAAATGGAAAGTACTCTATGTATGTAAAAAAGAAGAATTAAATCAGGTAATTTGTTTTTTCATGTGAAGGAATACCTGAAGATACAAACTATGTAGTGATGCCACCTAGAAATTAGCAACATCCGTGTGACGGTTAATTTTATGCGTCAACTTGACTGAGCCACGGTGCACCCAGATTTGCTCAAACATTATTCTAGGTGTTTCTGTTAGAAGGTTTTGGGATGAGATTAACATTTAAACGGGTCGAAGAGTAAAGCAGATTGCCCTGTCTAATGTAGGGCAATGTGTAAGGATGGGCCTTACATATCAGTTGAAGACCTGAGTAGAACAGAAACTTTGACCCTCCTCTGAGTAAGAGTGAATTCTTCTGCCTGACAGACTTTGAGTAGAATATAAAAGTTTCTTCTGCCTTTGGACTCAAACTGAAATATCAGTTCTTCCTGGGTTTAGAGACTGCCAGGCTTCGACTGGAACTACCCCATCAACTCTCCTGGTTCTCAGGCGTTCAGACTCAGACGAAAACTACACCGCTGATTCTACTGGGTATCTAGCTTGCCTGCAAATCTTTGAATGGCCTTTATAAGGAGACCATATCTATATGTATATCAATATATCTATTTATCTATTGATAGATATGGTCTCCTTATATATATAAATCCTTGTATATCTATACCCTTGTATATATTTACAATCACATGTGAACAAGGAATATTGCCCACCATTCCAGTTCTGCAAAGATTAAGCCATTAGCCACTGCAGATGCCCACCCTGAGGGGAATTCAGAATGAAGAAAAACAGGAAGCATTCTGTGCTTTGGATAGTGGCCCTAGATAGTTAAGATGCATATCAAAGGAATAATTTCAATTAACCCAGGTTCTTAACATCTTCCCACACATAGAAAAGCACTAAAATCATTAACCCGAGATGTCTGTTTTTTGTGATTAGCAGTCATCTTTCGATGTTCGACTACATATTCTATTCCAGAAAGAAAAAAACCTCCTGTATATCCTGGCTCCTCCCCTACCTCTTCAGAGCAGTTTCTCAGAGCTACTCAGAGGCTGTCTTTCAGGCTACAGTCCTCAGTAAGATCCCTTAATAGAACTTAACTCACAGCTTTTATAGGTTGTGCATTTTTCTTCAGTTGACACACAAACATACATACATACATATATATATACACACACACACACACACACACACATAGAGTGTATGTATATATGCATCATATATATATCTTTATACATACATATCACATGATATGTATATGTGCATCCTATTGGTTTTGTTTCTTTAGAGAACCCTGACTTATACAATCAGTAAGGAAGCTATCTTCATCCCTATGACTAGAGCATTTAGTGTGGACAGAGACCAGGAGCTGTGGCCAAACAACTGAATTTGGAGACTTAGCTGAGAGTAGCTGGAGCTATGATGGAGGTGCTGACTATCAGAAACTAGAGTGATGGAGAAGACTCAGTCTCTTCCAAACATGCTACCCAATGCAGTGAGTGAGAATACCTTAGCTTCTTTCTTTCTCTTGTCCTCCATACATCCACTAAGACCTCCCATTGGCTGAATAGAACTGGAAGTTAGTTTGCAAAGGAGTCAGGAGAATTATTTACCAGCACCATAAAACATAGAAAGTGAGGGTGGAGAGTTAATCTGAAAGCAAATACAGATGAACTGCTTATCTATTAAGATGAAAGAAAAAGTACTGCTATAGAAGATTTACATTTGCATTGAAATTCATGAACTTAAAGAAAGAAGAGACACTGAAAGCATTTGGAGCTCTTTTCAAAGTACTATACAGTTCAAGAGTTACACTTATAAATATCCTGGATAATAAAGACCGTATAGGTTTAACTTATTTTAAAACACAGACCTTGTACTACCATATTGCATTATAAAGAGTCAAGGGAAAGCATTACAGAGTAAAAGAATTTACAAAGACTTATAATGAGTTTGGTTAAATGGGAAGCCATGTATCGGTTGTGTAGTGATTAAGTAAGCAGGAGCATTAGATGAAGTATGAGATTTTATACAGGAGTCAGATTACGCAAGGCCACATTGAAGATTATGACACTTACACTAAATGCAATGGAAAGCTGTTAAAATTTTTTAAGATAGATAATATGATCATATTTTTCTTTAATGAGACCAATTGTGGTCACTAAGTGGGAAATGCACTGGAAGAGTGCATAGTGGTAACCAGTCAGGAAGTCATTCCAGGAAAGGGTAATGTTATCTTGGGCCTGGAAAGTATAAGTAGAAAAGTAGAGTAGAGATTCAAATAATGATTTGGAAGGACAATGTGTTAGGACAAATAATGACCCCCCAAGATAGTCACATCCTAATTCCTGGAACCTGTGAATATGGTACTTTCCACAGTGACAGAAACTTTGAGGATGTGATTAAATTAAGCATCTTGAATATGGAGAAATTATCTAGGGTTATCTGGGTGGCCCAATGTAATCACAAGGGTACTTATAAGAAAATAAGGGAGGAAGGAGACTCAGAGTCAGGGAAAGGAATGTGATGCTGAAAGCAGAGGTGAGAAAGAGAGGCAGGGGAGGAGAGAAGGAGAGAGGGAGAGAGGAAATGTTACATTGCTGGCCTTAAAGATACAGGAAGGGGCCACATGCCTAGGAATGTAAGCCTCTTCTAGAAGCTAGAAAAGGCAAGGAAATGAATTCTATGAATTCTTCAGAGGGAACACAGCCCTGCAAAGTCCCTGATTTTAGACTTCTGGCATTCAGAACTATAACAGAATAAATTTGTTTTGTTTTAAACCATTAACTTTGTGGTAATTTGTTATTGCAGCAATAGGAAGTTAATATAGAAACTCAGAGGAAATTGGTGCTGGTTTAAATGTAGGAGATGAAGGAGAGGAATGGTGTCAAGAAAATGTCTCACTGGCTAGTAAATGGAGCATCTATTTGAGGGGTGGGAGACTGGAGGAGAAGTATTTTTATTATGTGGACATTTTAAGTTTGAGATATTCATGAGATGACTAAATGGTGACATCAAATATGCAGTTGTCTTTGTAGGTGTGGAGCAGAAGCAAAGATAATTCTGACTATGTTAATGTTTTAATTACCCTACAGATGGAATTTAAATTCACAGCAATAACTGAGATTCCTGATGGAAGTGATATATGAGATGTCCCAATATTGAACTCCAAGAACTTCAACTTTTAGAAATTGGATAGAGAAAACAGGACTAATGCATAATATTAAGAATTAATCAGGAAGGAATAAGGGAAAATATATTTTGTTTTAATGGAAACTAACATAAGAAATTTTAAGGGAAAACAAGGATAAATTTTGAAAAGAATATTAAGATGTGGAGAAAACAAAATGAATAACTCTTTCAGAAGTTTGACTATGAATGGAGACACATTACTTTATCTCCCCAGTTTATCTTACATGTGGGAGATAAGACAAATGGAAGTCAAAGTGTGACCCAAAAGAAAATAAGATGAGTGTGATGGTTAATTTTATGTGTCAGTCTGGCTGGGTCATATTGCCCAGATATTTTCAAACATTTTTCTGGTTGTTTCTGAAAGGTGGCTTTTGATGAGATTAACAATTAAACTAGTAGATTTTGAGTAAATAAGATTACCTTCCATAATGTGGGTAGACCTTGTCCAGACAGTTGAAACCCTTAACAGGACAAAAACTTACCTCTCCCAAAAAGGAAGGAACTCTGGCAGCACATGGTCTTCTGAATTGAATTACAGCATTTCCTGGTCTCAACCTGAGGCCTATCCTGAACATTTTGGGCTTTCCAGCCTCTACAATTGCATGAGCCACGTTAAATCTCTCATTCTCTCTCTCTCTCTCTCTATATATATATAGATAGGTAGATAGATAGATATAGATATATACACATGCACACACACATTCTGTTGGTTCTGTTTTTCTGAAGAACCCTGACTAATACAATGAGTAACAGTAGAGATAGAAAACAGGCACATCTGAATGTGGCAGGAGGTGAAAGCTTTTTTGTATATAATTTGAGACAGTTGTCCTCTGCAGGATTCATATTCCTCTCCATGACGTCACTGTCCTTCTGCTTGTTTTTAATTTCTGATATAAAAACAAATCAATTTTTTATAATTTATGAAGGCAATTTTTTATCTTAATGGAAAGTGAGAAGGAGTGACAGTTTGGTATCACCAGAAGTTTTCAAATATAGAGCAAGAATGTTACAGAAAGAAATGCCTAGGACATTGCAAGTCTGTAATTCTCAGTAGAGTCTATATACTGGAACTTAAGTCAAATGTTTCAAAGTTATTTTCTTTTAATAAATTTATTTATTTATTTATTTTTAAATTTTTGGCTGTGTTGGGTCTTCATCATTGGGGTCTTCTTGCTGCGCGCGGGCTTTCTTTAGTTGCGGTGAGCAAGGGCTACTCTATTGTGGTGCGCGGGCTTCTCACTGTGGTGGCTTCTCTTGTTGTGTAGCACAGGCTGTAGGCGCTCAGGCTTCAGTAATTGTGGCGCTTGGGCTCCAGACTGCAGGCTCAGTATTTACAGTGCACGACCTTAGTTGCTCCGCGGCATGTGGAATCTTCCCTGACCAGGGATCAAACCCGTGTTCCCTGCATCAGCAGGCGGATTCTTAACCACTGTGCCACCAGGGAAGCCCCTCAAAGTTATTTTTTGTTACAACATATCTAGTTTCCTTTTTGATTTTTATACTCCTTTCCATTTTTTCTTTTTCAGCTGCATCTTTCTTCAAACCCCATAGCCTCCTATCTCTGTATTTACAGTGCAGTCCTTAGATCTAGACAGATACAGACATACACACATACACCCCAGATCAGATCTCTGGAATGGGCAAAACACAGTCCTCTGTTGTTCTTCAGTGGCTGATTTTTTCTATTTAATAGTTTATTTACCTTAAAACAACTTTCTAATTATTCTCTTCTAAAGAGAAAAATGAACAATGTATAGTTCAGATTCAAAATCCAGCTTGGTTCTATTTTCCTTTTCTTAATTTTGATTTCCAGTTAAACTGTATTCCTCAGTGTCATAGTATGCTAACATTTATAAATGCATTTATTTTACTGTCTAAGTGAAACCCAGGTCTTCCACAGCACATATTCGCTGAACCTTTACCAGACATGTTCAAGGCTTTGGCTTCTTGATCTTTTTAAAATCAAAATGTGCCATTCATTTCCATAGATATTGGAACTTTTCCACATATTTGAATTACATTTAAGGAATCTCCATTTCTCATATTTATTGTTGAAATGACTGGTTAGTCAGCTTTATTATTCAGTGGAAGAACAGTTAATCCTGGTTTTTCATATTGTCATTTAAAAAGAATAAATAAGTCACTATTTAACATGAAAACTGCTGTGGTAACAATAAAACATGTCTTGGAATAATTTCCAGTGTAGAAATGACTAAACCTTAAGTGTTTTTGGTCCCACTGGGTTTCTTGAGTTTTCATTTCCACATCTGTTTATTCTTAAATAAATGTTTTTCTCTAACAGATTCAACTTAATAAATAGAATTATAGTTGATTCTATATTTCGTTTTGTTTTCTTTTTATGGCTGTTATTTTGAATTTCTATTAGTTTGACAACTTTATTCAAGATTGTATATTTAAGTAGTTTTTCTGTAAGTTATTTCTTAATCAACATTTAATATATTAGAACAAATCTATTAGGGAAAATTAATATACTCTTTAGGTAATGCATGTGTTTCTTATCTTTGTCATTCATGACAACCACTGATTAATCTAAATAATACTCAGTATCCCTAAAGAAAATATACTTACTCAGTAACCTTGATTTTTTTCCAGTAATATTTGTAGACTGCCTGACTGTGACTTTTTTGTGTGTATCTGTTTAATTTTGTTTTTCTCTTTTACTCACTTCTGTCACATCTCTCAGGAGCTATTCAGATTCTGAGTTTAAGAGAAGCTGACATTTGAATGGCTCCTTCTGAGTGTCAATATAATGAATTCTTGCAATTGGAAATGTACTCAAATTGATGACTCGCATAAGCGGATGTACTATACTTGTGCCATTTTAATGCTTAGAAAGATATATTATTATGTATTTTCTCTAATATGTCGGTTTTGATAAGCTCATTTCCACCGTAAAGCGGACAGTAATTTATAAACAAAATCAAAGCTGTTCAATATAAAATTTCAATGTATGAGACAGATGAACTCTAGCAAATATATAGGATACAGGAAACTGAAGAAACAGGGTTCTATGGATGAATTATACTTTTAAAATCAAACAATAGAATTTAGATAGTTAATGAAGAAGTGATGATAATTAAACATAATATGATGTACAAAGGGGCTGAAAACAATAAGTAGGAGCTTATTTCTTTATAAATATGTCATACCCATGAAAGTGGAATTAAAATTTGAATTATATATGCTTTTATAATTACCAACTTCAAGAGAAATCCAGTAAACTATAGCTTCTAATTAGGATGTAGAAACTTGCAAAAGAAGATTGCTCCCACCCTACACATAAGAGCAAACTGGACAAGTAAAAACAGTATATTTTTTCAAGCCTATCAGGTGGTTGAGCATGAAAGAAAATTAATTGAACTAAATTTCAGAATGTAAGTTGTCATTTCTAGTAGAGAAGTGATCCACCTTGGCTTTCATCCTTGATAAAGTAGTGGGACAAAGAGGAATACACTACAGATGGGATTAAGGAGAAACTAGCCATGTTTTAATCATATTTAACTAGCTGCAACTGGCCTGGCATAAGAGATTAAAGACTGCAGGAACCACAGCCACAGAATGCATCTGTAGCTACTGACCAACACTTCCCCATGGACTTTTAGCAAGTGTATAGTGATAGTAGGCCAAAGACTGGAATCAGGGAAGGAAAACTGAGAGAGGTATCCTCAAAGTCTGCACACATCCTCTATAAGTGAAAGGCAATGGCTTGCTACAAGCTGCAGTCAGGAGAAGAGAGCCACAGGCAACCTGGTAAGAAATGTCAGGTCCTCATTGTGTAAGGCAGGTTTATAGAGTGGGAAGTGCCCCTCTATAATGAGAGATAGAAAACTGCTGGTGGGATGATAGAACAAGGAGAACCAGAGTAACCCCCAAATCAGGTGTCCACATTTCAAAGCAGAGGGCTCTTCCATAGTTAGGAACATTGGTGCCTTGGATGCAGATCAGGTAGTGAACACCAGAATCTCCACTGTGTTCAGATCCAGTGCTCTACTGAGGGATAAGTCCTCATGCTGCCTTCGGAATATGTGAAGCTAGTGGTGAGCTGAATCAAACTAAGGCAATACTAAAGTCAGATTCAGCTCACATACAGATTTTATTAACTTGGCATGACTTTTCCTATGAACAAATAATACATACTGCAGTCTCTAATTTTGTAAAGCAAGATATTAGCATTTAATCAAAAACCAAGAAGCAAGGGAAAGTAATTTGACCCATTGTTAAGAAAGAAAAGTAACAGAGGCATACTGAGTGATGACCTAGATTAGATATGTGAATTATCAGTGACAGAAATAGACAAAAAATTTTAAAACCTCCACTATTTCCTTGAATCATATAAAAATTACCTCATTATGGATCATATGAATCTTCATGTCAGTATTACTTCTATAAGGAATCATTCATTGTTCATATCAATGTTTAACTGTATAAATGTGTCTGTTCACTTTGGATACATGCAAGATGCTCACTCTATCACCAGTTTTTAGTAGTTTTACTGTGTCGTGCCCAGTATGAAATCTTGTATATTGGAGATGCCAGTTATTCAAATATGGCCAGAAGCAAATTCACTTTTTATATATCTTAGCTCTGGAACTTACTTCAAATGAGTTGACCTATGTATATATAAATATAAACCTGATAGTTAAGGTATATGTATGTGTATGTAGATGCATAAAATATCAGTTGATCTTTTGTATCAACATTTTTATATATTTGCATTTATTTCATAATAAATATTGGACAAAAAAGGAATGTGAAAAACTATTTTCTTCAAGGAACTATGACTTGTTGAACTATTAATTTCAGGTAAATAAGAACAGTGGCAAAATAGTGCAATATAGACTAGTAGAAATTACATTTAATCTAGTACTTCATGAAATACCGATATATAAATGGTCAAAAGATGTAATTTACTGACTTCTTCTCTCCATGGTGTATTAAATATACATGTTACCAACTTAGAATTCATAGAAAATTAACTTACTCTAATTAACTTGATTCTAGTTTTTTAGTGAAATAAATACTTCAAAACATACTTAAGTTATGTATATTATTTATGTTATTTATAAAACACATTTTGTATTTTTCCAAATGATAAAATTCATGTGAAAATATAATTTATGTTATAAACTGTGTCAAGAGCTATGTTTAGAGGCTAGAGGGCTGTGATAAACCTGCAAACTGATTTCAAAGAGATTCTGTATTCCTAGTTGAAAATTTTCAAAGTACACATGGAAAAAGAAAACAAAACATTTGTATTACAATAAATGATTATTAAATAGAATGAGTATCATGGATAATAAATGAAAGAGTGGCAAAAAAAGACATGGTGTAATTATACTACAGTACATCATGATAGAAGCCTTCAGTTAAGGTTTTCATAAAATTCAAAACACCACAAAAATGAAACAGAGCACTTTAAAATTTGTTTAAGTAAAGGAATGTCCCTTAATCCAAATTCTATTTTACATTCCCATTTTCTTCTCATAGTGAGAGCAAGGAGGAGCATACAGTGTTTTGAAAAGAAAACAAGTCTTTAGAGATCACCAAACAACCAATTTCACACTACAAGCAGTCACAAATAGAGCTACATTCCCTTTACACTATTTATCTTTGTGCTTCATTGAGTTCAAAGAAGAGCATTTTTCAGAGTTTAAGCAATTAACTTCTCATTTTTTTTTTCTATTCTAGAAAGGGCGTTGTCAGAAAAGCATGGGATTAGGAAGCTATAGAGCTATCAGAGTTATTCTTAGTGTATGAAATTTCAATTTAGCAAAACATGTAAAACCCTAAAGGCAGTTAAAACCCAATACAGGGCTTCCCTGGTGGTGCAGTGGTTGAGAGTCCGCCTGCCGATGCAGGGGACACGGGTTCGTGCCCCAGTCCGGGAAGATCCCACATGCCGTGGAGTGGCTGGGCCCGTGAGCCATGGCCGCTGAGCCTGCGCGTCCGGAGCCTGTGCTCTGAAACGGGAGAGGCCACAACAGTGAGAGGCTCGCGTACCGCAAAAAAAAAACAAAAAACAAAAACACAACAATACAAGGAAGCCACTTTGTTTTCACAGTATATTTATTTTGCATCATCACTGACCCAACTGATTTTCTGCTGAATTGAAGTGCGTAGGTGTTAGTTTCAGAAATTATTCTGTGCTGTATATTTGTTACCAAATCAATGTTATGGTTTACCTAGAAAATTCCCTGAAAAATCCCATCAAACTACTTGTATAATATAAAGCTCACAATGTAGGCATTTTATATATCTGACATCTAGATTTTACTTTCAAAAGAAGCTGAAATGTAGTAAGTTTGCTAAATATGTACTTCACATCCTTAAGGCAGATTAGAAATTGTTACTGAGTGACTACTCATTAGAATAATTATAATTTTCTATGCTTATTGAAATCTCTCTATATTTTAATATCCATAGATTATAAGATAATTTATAAAATAATTCATAGATGTCTAAAGGTCAGTTATATAAAATGGGGGTAAAAGAGTTACAAGAAGAGAGCTTTTGGAGAAGATGGTGGTGGCATGATCATAGTTATTGTTTTTTATCTCCTCAAATTCTTCCATATAAACAGACAAAGCCACTAGGATAGTAAAACTAAAGACATTTAGAAATGTCTGTTGCAAAACTTGGTGGCAGAATATCTCTAAAGATTCATAAATACAAGTGAGTGGGGACAAACCACTGGCAGCTACAAGACTTACATTGTGTCTGTATGGGAAGAAGCACAGGAACCAAACTTGGCTTCTGCTGAAATTTTGAGTTACCGGAAAAGTGTTGGGCCGTTCTGAAAGAACAGTGGGAACAAGGGAGAGTTACTCAAGACTAATTTCATGAGTAAAGCAGGAATTAAAGTGCCAGAGCAGTTTGAACCCTATAAATACTCTAAATTAACACAACTCAACCCCCTGCCAACAGAAAGCTCCACACTATGGAGACAATTCAGGGGGCAGAATCCAAATTTAGCAGGATAGGGCCAATGAGGAAAGGAAAGATAAGTTCCTTGTAAAAAGCAGGACGAGAAGCCGAGGTGACAGATTTCATGAAGTATAAGTACATATAAGTATATAATTATATATACATAAGTATATATAATTTTATATATATATATATAATTTCATTGTGAAACCATAAAAGAAAGAGCTAGTATGTGAGTGGAATTATAACTTATGAAAATTTGTTAGGATGCAGCTAAAACAGGACTTAGAGGAAAAGTTATAGTTAAAATAATAAGAGAAAACAATGTTCTAAAATCAATGACCTGAGTTTCCATTTTAAGATACAATAAAAGAAAAAGCAATACAAAAATAGATGGAAGAAAATGATGAAGGTAGAACACCGATGAAATAGATAAAAGACTAAAATCAGAAAAAATTCACAGAGTCAAAACCTAGTTCTTTGAAAATATAAACAATATTGACAATCTTTCCCCATACCCCTGCAAAAAACAGAGAACCCAAATCAGCAAAAGCAGAAATAAAATAAATGGATTGTCAGCAAAGAACCTACAGACATTAAAATGATAATCAGAGAATACTATAAACAACTTCATGCCAACACATTTTGAGAACTTAAAGTGTTTAAATTTGTTGAAAATATAATTTACAAAAGGTTATGTAAGAAAATAAACTCTGAATACATCTATATGTTGAAAATTTAATTCATTATTTAAACTTTTCCCAAAGAAAACTTTAGGCTTAGAGGCTTTCGCTGATAAATTCTATCAACCATTCAAGTAAGAAATGGCATTAATCTTACTTTTTTTTCTGCAAGTAAAAAAGGAGGGAATATTTTCCAACTCAATTTATAAAACTGGCATAACCTTAATAGAAAAATCTGGCAAAGCTATTAAAAAATAAAATTACAGATCAATAATTCTCATGATCATTGGCGTAATAGTCTTTACTATTACAAATCAAACAAGCTAGAAAAAAGCTAGCTATGACCCAGTAGGATTGCTTCTTCATTCCCCGCTGCCCCTCAAATGCTTGGAAGCAGCTGCACTACACCTTAGCTCTGTATTGCACTGACAAAACTGACTCTTCCTGGCATTAAAAAATTTCCCTAGAAATTCAAGCTTTGTATAATAATAAAAAACTAATAAAAGTTACTGAACAAATTTTATGTTTTCAGGCAATATTTTAAGTGCTTTACATGTATTAAATAGACCAGTAAGTATTGAGAAAATCAAGGCATAATTAGTAAGTGGCAGAAGTGTAATAAAAATGGAGAGAAGCTAGCTTCCGAATCCATACTCTTAGTCATTATAGTATGTTGTGGCCAAATGGGTGTTGGACAAAATATATCAGATTTTACCTAAAATTCTGCCTTAGTTGTTTAGTGTTCAGTTTTATACAACCATTGTAGGTTTACGGCTCACACTGTTTATATATCCATGTGATACATAGAGTATTTGATTTGTTTTTTTTACATCTCCAATCATTAAGGCAATATATACAATAATCAACCCAATAAGGGGAAATTTTTTGAAAGGCAAATGTAGTTTATATAAAAGAATAAAATTCAGGCTGAATAGCTATCTTTCTGCACTTCTTTAATTTCAGAGGAAGGTATCATTTCCCTAGAAATTCATACTTAGCTGAGACATTATTTAGGAGAAACCACAAGTATAATTCCAAATATTCAGCAAAACAATATATTGATGCTTCATCTTTCCTGGAAAATTTTTTATGGTTTTTATCTTAATGCTAAGAGAAACATAAAAAATAAGAATGTAAGGGTAGGGAAGTGAGAATAAAATAGAAATCAAAACTCTAGTCACAAAAATATACTCTACTTCTATTTTCTCATTTCACAATTTTTGCTTAAGATAGTACATTTGTTTTATACATGTGCTGTCTTGTATCACTTTATAATGGTTTTCTTGGTGCTGTGTCAAGAATTCTGAGACTGTATCTAAGCTATTCAGGAACGATTACCTTGACAAATTTAGGATGTTTCAATTTCTGTCACTACTGCTAAATGTGGCCTAAAAGCTGAATATGCCCAGTTTTCTTAAATTTCACACGTGCAAAACAAAGCTGAATAATATCACTGCTATTTAGTTTCTTTTAGTTAAAACAAAAGACAATGGTCCTGTTTTAAAAACTCCTACTAAAATGTTGAATTATAAATAGTGAATTTATTTTTATATTTTAATGTTTCTCTGTTCGAGATATATCTTAAATAGAATATTTTATGTAACCTGAAATAGTAATAATTGTAATAGTGTGTTTGTATCCTATGGCTGCAATAACAAATTACTGCAAAATTGGTGTCATAAAA
Source organism: Grampus griseus (assembly GCF_964374135.1). Lineage (NCBI taxonomy): Eukaryota > Metazoa > Chordata > Mammalia > Artiodactyla > Delphinidae > Grampus > Grampus griseus. Next base: position 99,452,071 of record NC_138998.1, read on the forward strand.
CAACAGAAACTTAGTCTCTCATATTCTTGAGGCCAGAAGTCTGAAATCAGTGTCACTTGGCCAAAATCAAAGTGTCCATAGGGCTGTGCTACCTCTGGAAGCTCTAGAGGAAAATTTGTTCCTTGCCTCTTGCAGCATTAGGTGGCTGCCATCGTTGCTTAATTTGCGACTGCATCACTCTGATCTCTGCCTCCACTGTCACATTTCCTACTCCTCTTCTGGCTGCTTCTTCCCTTCCTCCGTCTGTGTGAACCTCCCCCTGCCTCTCTCTCAGGAGGAGGTGCACAACTGCATTTTGGGCCCACCCAAATAATCCAGGATTATCCCCTCTCAAGGTCTTTAATAACGTCATTTGCCATATAAGGCATGGCAAAAGAGTCTCACAGATTCTGGAAATTAGTGCCTGTTATTTTGGGGAAACATTTTTTCAGCCTAGTACAAATGGAAATAGTAAAAACAAAAGTAATAATAATATCTAAAATTTACTGAGTGCTTATTGTGTGCTGTGCTTTGTGCTAAGTGCTTTAAATATATTATTTCATTTAGCTTCTCATAGTCCCAATGATATTGCATTTTTTATGAATCACTATATTAGGGCAACAATTTGAAAATTTAACAGACTTAGAAATGAGAGTAAATGCAATAGTGGCGAAACTCATTGATGATAGAATAGATCCTTTGAGCAAAATTAGAAAACATGTTAAAAATGGTGGAATTTAATTAAATGTACCAAGCAAATGCAGCAGAAGCACATCAGAAAAGAAGAGATATCTTTAGAAATTAAGATGAGAATATTTGAATTTAAAAATAGATATCTAGCCAAAATGTCATTTTTGAGCAAAAATTTCAATACAATCCAGCATATTAATTGGCTTAGAATAATGTATCATTGAAGTATATTTGATTTAGATTCTGTTCACAATTTTACAAAAAAAATTTGCACCTGAAGAATGTACCAAGTATAGGAAATTCAGAATTAAAAATAATGTGTCATATCTTAAATTATAAAATGAATAGTGATGACATATATTGTATTTTTCAAACAAGAGAACCATTTAAATATAAAATTTCATAATGGTTGGAAAACTAATGGATTTCAATAAAAAAATAATGAGATTTGAAGCAAAACCTAAAAAAAGGAGGGTTCAGAAGAATATAACATTTCCTATATTTTTATCATTAATAAGGTATAAATATTGTATTTGTCAAATATGTGGCTATTACTATAATGTATAATGCAATAAAAATCGTCTTCTTCACATAGGTTCCTTAAAAACTGGCTTGAGGCAAAGCTTACATGCTGCTTCTTTATTGGTTACAATCCAGTGAAGCAAGAGTGATTGAAAAAAGGAAGTACCATAACTTTAGAGAGAGCAAATAAAAAGTGTTGCAAAGCTAAATTTATCCCTGCCTCATAGGAAACTTAGTTGTTTTCTTGGTCACATTTGTCATCCCTGGTGAGATGTCAGAACATCCATCTGGGCCAGAAGAATGAGCAAATAATCTGCTGGCTCCTTCTTATCACCTGTCTCTCAATGTTAAATGTTTACCACATGGCACTTTACCTTTACTATATCTGGTTTATGTTATCCAGCCCCTCTTGGCAGCCAGAGTCCCTCTGATTTAGGATTATGTTATCCAGTACTTCTGTAAAAACATAGTCTCTGTGAGTTGCATTAGGTCAGACCTGGGTGCTGGAGTTTATATAACTTCCCACTCAGGTATAATAGTGAGTTATACTGAAGTCTTACTCTTGTCATACAAAGCATATGAGGGAGGCAGTGGTTTTAGATGAAGAGCAATGACAATGGTGAGAAGGATGGAATTGACCATCAGCCAAGGAACACAGCAAGTGGCCAAGGCCAATAAGAAAGTAGAGCTGGCCAAATGTAGAGAAAGGCATAAACTACCTCTGCACTACTCAAATCTACTAGTGCCTTTTTGTTATACCTGAAACTTCTCTTGGGAATAGGCTGCCATCATTTTCTTCTCAAGAATGTAGATGCTTCGATATCTTGGCTATTGTAAATAATGCTGCTGTAAATAATTGGAGTGCATATATTTTTATGAATTAGGAACACACCTCCATACTGTGTTCCATACTTGCCACACCAATTTACAATCCCACCAACAGTGCATGAGGGTTCCCTTTTCTCCACATCCTCCCCAACATTGGTTATTTGTTGTCTTTTTGATCATAGTCATTCTGATGTGAATGAGGTGGTATCTCATTGTGGTTTTGATTTATATTTTCCTGATGATAGTGATGTTGAGCATCTTTTCACGTTGTCCATCTGTATGTTTTCTTTGGAAAAATGTCTATTCATGTCACAAAGGTGACACAATAAAACAGAATGTATGAGGTAATATGTCAGAATTTCAAACATATAAGCAAAGAGAATATCTGTAATTAATGTCATTAATAACCGTACTAAATAACCCTGTCAGCTTGGGTTAAAAATTTATCTGTGTGCTCTTTACAAGGGAACAAATCATAAAAATAAAGGTCAAATTTAATTATATTGACAAAGATTTATTAGGCAAATGCACAAACATAAAGAAATAATGTTATAGCAATACCAGAATACATGGCAGTATTTATTATTTGTAGACTTTTTTGATGATGGCCATTCTGACCAGTGTGAGGTGATACTTCATTGTAGTTTTTTGACTTGCATTTCTCTAATAATTAGCAATGTTGAGCATCTTCTCATGTGTCTGTTGGCCATCTGTATGTCTTCTTTGGAGAAATGTCTATTTAGATCTTCTGCCCCTTTTTTGATTGGGTTTTTTTATTTTTGATATTGAGCTGTATGAGCTGTTTGTATATTTTGGAAATTAAACCCTTGTCAGTCACACCACTTGCAAATATTTTCTCCCATTCTGTGAGTTGTCTTTTCATTTTGTTTATAGTTTCCTTTGTTGTGCAAAAGCTTTTAAGTTTAATTAGGTCTCATTTGTTTATTTTTATTTCCATTACTCTAGGAGATGGATCCAAAAAAACTATTGCTGCAATTTATGTCAAAGAGTGTTTTGCCTATGTTTCCTCTAGGAGTTTTATAGTATCTGGTCTTCATTTAGGTCTTTAATCCATTTTGAGTTTATTTTCGTATATGGTGTTAGAGAATGTTCCAGTTTTATTCGTTTACATGTAGCTGTCCAGTTTTCCAGCATCACTGGTTGGAGAGACTGTCTTTTCTCCATTGTATATTCTTGCCTCCTTTGTCAAAGATTAATTGATTATAGGTGTGTGGGTTTATTTCTGGGCCTTCTACCCTGTTCTATTGATCTAGATATCTATTTTTGTGATAAATTTTATTCAAAAGATGCTAAATCTATACATTCAAGACTATAGAATATGGTTGAGAGACTTCCGAAAATCTAAATTAATGGATAAAGATATGTTAATGATGTTAAAGAAGTCAAAATTGTTAAAATGTTAATTTTTTTGAAATCAATATAAAACTTCTAGATGAAAGGAGGAGAGGCTGAAAGTGAAACTTAGGTAGAAGTTGTTTAAAATAAAAAACCTCATGAAAAATAGAAGAAAATATTGACACCTTGGACATAATTAAAATTTTTTAAAAATCTTACCCTTCAAAAGACATTGTTATGACATCGAAAATGCAAGTCAATCACTGGGAAAAATATTTGCTGAACATTTATTTAATAAAGGCCTTTTGTCAGAATTAAACAATGATATATGATTGTACAACTTCTAGAATGACTAAAACAAACAAGAAAACAAAACCCCCTGACAGTAGCAAGTATTTTTGTGTATGTAAAGCAAATAGAACTCATATTTTTCTGGTGAAATGAAAATGATAAAGTCACCTTGAAAAATATTCATAAATTAAACATAATATAAAACAGTGATTCTACCCCTGGCTTTTATTCAAGATAAGTGAAAGTACATGTTAACACAAATACTTGTACTTCAAATTTCATAGAAGTTTTGTTAATACTTATTAAACAAAAACAATTGGGAGAAGCCAGCAACTATCTTTGAAATATGGAGGAATAAACAACTGGTATATTCATACAATGGAAAACTACTCAGAAATAAAAAATAATTAGCTACAGATACAGAAAACAATATGGACAAATCTAAAAAACATTATGCTAAATGAAATGTTAGACAAAAAATACTATATACTCTGATTCCATTTATATGAAAATTCTAGAAAAGGTAAGAGTAGAGTGACAAAAAGATAGCACTCCGGGAATGAGACAGCAACCTGACTACAAAAGTGCAGGACAGAATTTCAATGAATGATGAAAATGTTCTGTAACCTTGCTTTTTTTTGTAAGATACAAAAGTGCACAGATTTCTCAAAATTCATCAAATTGCATATTTGCAATTTTTGAAAATTATTGTATATGTTACTCCTCAATAGAACTGATTAAGAAAAATGAAAGAATGTATCTTTGTTGCTTAGTAAGATCTCTATGATATAGACCATGATCAAAGTAAACAGAGAGATGCTAGATTAGATGAAGGTATTTATATCATGAAAAATGAATACAAGAATAATATTAAGAATATATAGGAAATCCGGTAAATCCAACAAGAAAAAGAGAAGAACTCCAAAGAATAATATGTAAAAGAAGTTAATAAGCAATTTACAGGTAAGGTGACCCAAAAGCCTAACAGTAATATATGTGGATATGTTAACTTATTGATATAAAATATATATGATTAAAATATAATAAAATATCACTTTGTATTATACTGGCAAAATTTAGAAATCTAGTTATTGCCATGTATTTGTTGGCAAGTGATTTATGAAGCCATTTTGGGGATCAATCTCAAAGTATTCAGTCAAATTAAATATATGCACATCCAATATTCCAGTGTGCTTGAATATTGCAGAATTATTCCTGTCCTTGTGAGATTACTAATAGCACCCCCTTTTACTCTCCAGCATGTCACAATCTAATGATGAATTATTTGGTCACCTTATCTATGACTAAGAAAATTTACTTCAGCTATACATCCTAAAGACATCCTACACAAGTCCATAAGAGAACATATATTATTATGTTCTTTGCAAGCTTTTGATGTCAGCGATTTGAGAATACATTGCATCCACAAACTGGATACTCAGCAGTGGGAGCGTGGGCAGGCAAAATAGATACACATCATGGTGTGGTCTACAGGAACTAAGATTAATGGGCTCTTCTCAAACTTAAGAGCTTGTGTGGATCTTAAAATATGTAGCTTATTTCTTTTTAAAGTAAGAAACAGAATGCGATACATAATGTAATATTATATGCAATTTAAAATATGCATTAAAATTTAAAAGGATACATTCAAACTAAAGGATATTCATAAAACATATGAAAATGTTTTCTTGGAGTAAGGGAGGTAAAAGGAAGAGGGTACAAATAATAATATTGTTGTATGAAATTTGGAGAATTTTTGGACCTTCTTTTTACAGAAGGTCCAAAAAACAAAATTAACTGTCTATCTCTATATCTATCTGTGTGCATGCATTTCCATTTCTGTTTGTTTTTATTATGTCAGCATAATATAATGGCAATCAATACCCTATAGGGATTATGTTACATATAGTGAAACATTTATAAAATATAGGATTTTTAGACCAAATAATAATATTATTATTATTTTATTTTTATTTTTTTGCGGTATGCAGGCCTCTCACTGTTGTGGCCTCTCCCGTTGCGGAGCACAGGCTCCGGACACGCAGGCTCAGCGGCCATGGCTCACGGGCCTAGCCGCTCCGCGGCATGTGGGATCTTCCCGAACCGGGGCACGAACCCGTGTCCCCTGCGTTGGCAGGCGGACTCTCAACCACTGCGCCACTAGGGAAGCCCCCAAATAATATTATTAATAAAATTTGAAATGTCAGAAGGCTAACAATTCTCCATACAAATTATAAGATGTATGAGAAAATGTTTAACATTTCACTTCGAGTCACATTATATACTCACGCTGATTTTACAGAAGTGAATGCTAACAGTTTATACCTTTGTAAAAGTATTCAGAATAATAAAAGTAAAAAGTACAGCTTCAGATAAAATACTACCACAGAACAGTATTTCATACAATGTCCTTTTCTCCATGTTTGGGTAGATGAAACATACCAACCCAGACTCTGAAAAGTGTCAATCATCTTTATAAAATATTTCAGACCCATTTTCTCATTATCTACATATTTTCATTAAGATCTAAATGAAGTTAAAATTGTTTTATTAAAAAAATACTGCATATTTTATAACTGAAATGTCTGTAGTGATTGAGTCAAAAGAGAATAAATTTCCTAGCTAACTTTGGTCAGTGCAATCAAATTCACCTGGAATGCTGCCAGTCGTTCTAGAATTAGTTCCTGGCATATACCAGCATGAGCAGAGATGTACACCAAGGGCAGGTAGACCTCAAGATAACTTTTGTTCCCTTTGGGGAGCTTTGCTAGGCTTATTGACATTAAGCCAGCAATCCACAGAATGCTTTTCCCAAACTGGGTTTTTATACCAAAAAGCAATTTGATTACAAAGAGTGGCCAATCATCTATAAGTTGGGCATAGTTACCAAGGGCCTCTAATCATTTAAAAATAGAAAACAACTTGACGCTTTATATATTTATTTTTATTCACTCTCATGTCATATTTTCTTCCATAGCTACTGTTCTCTTTTATTTTTGAACCATAGTATGCCTTCCCATATATGGTGGCAATTGATAATTGAAGATCTCTGTAGTTGCAGACAGTAGAGACATGCTTTTAAAATGTATTGATACCACTACAAATTTTATTTGAATAGTGAATATTTCTACTAATAAATTTCTTGAGCTATATCTTCATTGTATAATTTAATCAAAACATAAAATGTGATTTCTATTATATTCTTGCATTCAAGTGATGAATTGGTAAACATGATGTTTTACCTGCTATCACCAACAAAGAGTTACTTTAACCAAAAACCAAAATTCTAGTATTAAAAGAATAATTCCTGTGTTTGAGTCTGGATTATCTAATTACTAGCTGTAATTAGATATATAGGCAAGCTACACCTGTAAAATGGAGAAAGTATTATATTCCTCACACAAATGTAAGCCTAGCTTTATAATCACTATTTATCATCATCATACTATTATTTGCTTTGTTCCTATAAATCACACTGGAATATTTTTTACACATAAAAAACATATACTCTTTTTCTGTTTCCAGCTAAGATATCAATGCAAAAACATTTGCCTAAAACTCCCTCTGAGAATCCCATAGGAATGACATCAGAATATATATTTGGGAGATATAAAATTGGAAAGAACATATTCAGTTTAAATTGAAAATTCCTACTGTAACCATGGAACCAGCCCAAACCGGCCCTATCCTTTGTCTAACAAGATACTGAGTTGTTTTCCAGAGACAGTGGAACAAAACCACTAGTCATGCAGCTGTAGCATGTGTAGAGGAGAAAATTTTGACCTAAATAACTCCCAGAATCAAGTCCCAACCCCACCACACAGAACCAAAGGACTGGGACATGACATAAACCTGAACTCTCAAACCCTTTCAGAAGCAAAGGGTCCATTGTCCAGGAGGATCTGGTGCAGAAGCTCTCTTTACCATATTTACCATAAATGGCTAAGTTCCAAAGCCCTCCCATCAAAACCTGCCCTGCCAGTGCTTTCTCATAGCAACCCATCCTCCCTAACTCATAAAAGTTTGTACAACTCCCGGGTAGGGGAGACAGATTTGTGGTCTCCCTCTTGTCTCCTTGCTGGTCAACCTCGCAATAAAGCTTTGTTTTCTCAAAAGCCAGTGCCATATTTTGGCTTTTATTGGTATGTACATCAGGCAATGAGCCCTTACTTGGTAACACTACCCTAATATCTGACACATGATAAGCAGTTAATTTATGTTAAATATTCTTATCCTCATATCATTATTTTGTTGTCATTATTGTCACTGCATATAAGAAACAAGACATTTCTCTTTAAATTATTGTGAAGCAAGGATACTATAAAAGAATATTCAAGCATTATATTGTAATTGCCCTTGTCTTGTAACAAAGCAATGGGTTCTGGCTATAAAAGAGGAAAAAATGACAGATCCTCTAATACTTATTAATACAAGAGTGGAAGTCAGAATACTGCCAACATCTTTTGTTTTATAAATGTTGATGCCAGGATGTTTTTGATTATGGACTCTACAATATTTCTGATTGCTCATTTTAATGATAGTTAACTTTTCTTCATCAGATGTTCCTGTTAGTTTTACTAACTGAACATTTTTCAGTTTGACTGAAAATAAGATATAGAGTCTTTATAAATTATCTTCTATTTTCAGAAGAAGTTTTTTTTTCACTGGGGCTTAGTGATGCTGCTTTTTAGATTGATTCTCATGTATGAACATGTATGTGGCCAAAAAGGGCTTCATCTAAGAGAGTGTGCATTAATGGTAAAACTTAATGTTTATATATAAGATTAAAGGGTAATGGAAAATTGACTAAAGGAAGTAAATAAGTAGGTAGGTAGTTATTTTTTCTCTTATGCAGATTAGATATCAAAGAGCCAATAGTTAAAAAAAGTTTAACTGTTGGGAAGGGGAGATAAAGAGATAACTGCAAGGCCAGCAATTTGAGGAGAAATCTCTATATCTCTATGTTGAGGTGGCCTCAGCAGCAGTACCATTATATGTAGTTACCTGAAACGTGAAGCTTTCTACAGATATTTTAGTGAATATCCCTGTTTCTGGTTACTTATATGTGAATTATAGTGTAGATCTTTAGAATTTTAAGAGGAAAACTTCACCATCCTTTGCTGAGAAGTATTCTCCTGACATAATTTATGGTTTGCACTGTCTCATGTTTGCCTGATAATGGACCCCCACATTAACATGTAATCTGAGGTGTCCATAAGGAATTATATTTTGTCTCACACACCAAACCATAATGGTGAGTATGCCTATAGCACTGCATCATCAGATGGATGTTGATTATATGAGTTGGAGTTCAAGCAAGAGTTGAAGGCGTAAGATGCTTGAGCTTGTTTCCCAGAAGCCCGTGGTTCATATTCCTGCTACTTAGACTATTCCCTCTTAACTATTCTATAGATTCATGAGGAGTAATGGTTCTATGTGATTTATTGGTAATATATGAAAGTGGACAGCTAAAACACTACAGACCTATACTGAGGTGGCCCTGATGGACTGTGGTGAAGCAAAATCCTCCCAGTGGGTAGACCATCGAATAGTATGTTATTGTTTATTTTCCAAAAGGTGAGATAGTCAGAGGCATAGATTTATACCGACTCAAATACTGTAGCTAGTGGTTTGGCTGAATGGTCAGGTGTGTGAAAGGAACATAATTCCTTCTGATTTTTTGTCATGATTAGACTGGGTTTTTGATTTTTGTAATGAATGGAGTACCCTTGTTATTACATCATACGAGGGGAACATTATATCCCTATGACATCACTGGTAATGTTAACCATAATCATTTGGTGTTAGTGTTTGCTAGATTTCCCCACTGTAAAGTTACTGTTTCTCCATTTCCATATTCCAGCTTATATCCAAGCCATCCTAAAGGGGGTGGGAACATTGACGTTCACCTCCTGGAGGAGAGCGTATCTACATGTATTATTTGGAATTCTTCTGTAGGGAAGAGTTGTCTCTTCTCTCCCATTTATTTATTCATTCAATCATTTATTTATAGTAGTATGAACTCATGTGTATTTATGTTATAATTTAATTATAAACCAGTACTGCATTTTTTTCTTTCTTTGTTCAAATTACTACAATTCTGACCATTGGGAGCGCTTTCATGTTAGCTTCTGGGTCCTTTGATATGCCCTCATCCTTTAATACTTGAACACTTTTTTCTCATACTAAAAGATGCTCCAAGCTCATCTTGTATTGTTGCTGACCCAGTCCTAGAATCAGGCATGAAATGACCTTTTAAAAGCTTACTTACAGTACCAGCTCTGTGACAACCCCTTCAGAGACTGGATTAATGAACATCACCAATGATGTATATAGGCATGCCTCAGAAATACTGTGGGTTTGGGTCCAGACCACCACAATAAACCTAGTCAAACAATTTTTTTGGTTTCCTAGTGCATATAAAAGCTATGTTTATACTATACTGTAGTCTAATTAATAAGCAATAGCATTATGTCTAAAAAAAACAATGTGCATACATTAATTAAAATGTATACTTTATTGCCAAAAAATGCTAATCATCATTTGAACCTTCAGGGAATCCTAATCTTTTTGCTAGTGGAGAGTCTTGCCTTGATGTTGATGGCTGCTGACTGATCAGGGTGATGGTTGAAGGTCGAAGGTTGGGGTGACTGAGGCAATTTCTTAAGATAAGACAACAGTACTGTTTGCCACATCAGTTGACTCTTCCTTTCATGAATCATCTGTTTGCAGCATACAATGATGTCTGACAGCATTTTACCTATAGTGGAACTTCTTTCAGAATTGGAGTCAAACTCTGCCTCTGCTTTTAAACTAAATTTATGTAATATTTCAAATCCTTTGTTGTCCTTTCAACAATCTTCACAGCATCCTCACCAGGAGTAGATTCCATCTCAAGAAACCATTTTATTTTCTCAATCATAAGAAGCAACTGCTCATCCTTTAAAGTTTTATCATGAGATTCTAGCAATTCAGTCATATCTTCAAGCTCCACTTCTAATTCTGGTTATCTTGCTATTTCTAATACATCTGCAGTTACTTCTCCACAGAAGTCTTGAACTGAACCTCTCAAAGTCATCCATGAGGGTTGGAATCAATGTCTGTCAAACTCCTATGATTATTGATATTTTGACCTCTTACCATGAATCGTAAATGTTCTTAATGACATTTAGAATGGTGAATTCTTTCCAGAAGGTTTTTATTTTACTTTTCCCAGATCCATCAGAGGAATCACTATGTATGGCACCTGATGAAATGAATTTTTAAAAAATTATTTATTTATTTATTTATTTATGGCTGCATTGGGTCTTTGTTGCTTTGCGTGGGCTTTCTCTAGTTGCAGTGAGCAGCGGCTACTCTTTGTTGCGGTGTACAGGCTTCTCATTAAGGTGGCTTATCTTGTTGTGGAGCACAGGCTCTAGGTGCACGGGCTTCAGTAGTTGTGGCATGTGGGCTCAGTAGTTGTGGCTTGTGGGCTCTAGAGCACAGGCTCAGTAGTTGTGGCACACGGGCTTAGTTACTCCGTGGCATGTGGGTTCTTCCTGGACTAGGGCTCAAACCCGTGTCCCCTGCATTGGCAGGTGGATTCTTAACCACGGCGCCACCAGGGAAGTCCCTGAAATGTATTTGTTAAATAATAATAAGTCAAAATTCCTCCGTGATCCATGGGCTACAGACATGAAAACAACATTAATCTCATTGTACATCTCCATCAGAGCTCTTGGGTGACCAGCTACATTGTTAATGAGCAGTAATATTTTGAAAAGAATCATTTTTTCTCACAGTAGTTCTCAGCAGCAGGCTTAAAATCTTCAGTAAATCATGTTGTAAACAGATGTACTGTCATCCAGGCTTTGTTGTTCCAATTATAGAGCATGGGCAGAGTAGATTTAGCATAAACCTTAAGGGTCATAGGATTTCCACAATGGTAAATGAGCATGGGCTTCAACTTAAAGTCATCAGCTACATTAGCCCCTAGCAGGAGAGTCAGCCTGTTCTTTAAAGCTTTGAAGCCAGGAATTGACGTCTCTGGAGCTATGAAAATGCTAGATGGCCTCTTCCAGTATAAGGCTGTTTCATGTACATTGAAAATCTATTGTTTAGTGTAGCCATCTTCATTAATTATCTCAGCTAGATCTTCTGGATAACTTGCTGCAGCTTCTACATCAGCACTTGCTGCTTCACCTTGCACTTTTATGTTATGCAGACAGCTTCTTTCCTTAAATCTCGTGAACTAAACTCTGCTAGCTTCAAACTTCTTTTCTGCAGCTTCTTCACCAATCTTGGTCTTCATAAAATTGAGGACAGCTAGGGCCTTGCTCTGGATTAGGCTTCGGTTTAAGGTTGTGTTGTGGCTGTCTTTCTCTTTAATCTGGACCAGTAAAACTTTCTCTGTGTCAGCAACAAGACTGTTTCACTTTCTTATCATTTGTGTGTTCACTCGAGTAGCACTTTTAATTTCATTTAAGAACTTTTTATCTGCAATCACAACTTGGCTGTTTGGCACAGGTGGCCTAGCTTTTGGCCTGTCTCAGCTATTGACATGCCTTCCTCACTAAGCTTAATCATTTCTAGCTTTTGATTTAAAATGAGAGACTTGCAACTCTTCCTTTCACTTGAACACTAAGAGCCCACTGTAGGGTTATTAATTGGCCTAGTTTCTATATTGTTGTGTCTTAGGGAATAGGCAGGCCCAAGGACAGGGAGAACAAAAGAGAACTGCCAGTCTGTGGAGCAGTCAGAACACACATAACATTTATCCATTGAGTTCAATGATTTACATGGGTGCATTTCATGGCACCCCAAAACAGTTACAATAGTAACATCAAAGATCACTGATCACAGATCACCATAACAGATATTAAAATAATTAAAATTTTGAAATATTGCAAAAATTACCAAAATATGCCACAAATGTAATGTGAGCAAATGCAGTTGGAAAGAAATGGCACCAATAGCCTTGCCCAACATAGGATTGCCACAAACCTTCAATTTGTAAAAAACTGCAGTGTTTGTGAAGCACAGTAAAATAAAACACAATAAAATGAGTTATGTCTATAAAAAGATTTTGAATGTTCTTTTGGGAGGAGAGTTACCCTGTTTTGGATTGTGTAACAGATAGCTACATCAATATTATCTGGAATTGAGATTTCATTGTTGTCTTTATTTGGAAGTTCAGAATGTTTTTAAAAATAAATATGTAGGTCGCGTGTTGAAATAATGTGGGCTGTGGTAGATTTGAAATGTTTCAACTTAGTTAAACTAGAACTGCGTTTTCTAGGCATAACCTTTGCTGCATAGTTGCAGGGTGGAATGGGTCACAGAAGACATTCTGAGCATCATTTGATGTGTAAAGGACAACCATATTCTTTTTATGCTTGGAAGTTTGGTGTAGGGTACTGTGTTCTCCTACAGCTCATGCACAGTCACTGATCTGCAGGTTTACTTGCTTGCTGTGGGGCAGCAGCTCATCTTAGAGCTCTTCCAGTTCTCACTGAGTATACTCCTTTAGTTTTTCCAAGTCTTAGGGCAGGGCATGCAACCTGGGCAGTAGTAGCCAGGCTCTCTGTTTCTCCTTGTCCTGCTGGAACTCTTCCTTCATTTTCCTTGGTTCCTGGTTCAGGTGCTTATCTCTGTGATGATACCTTCTCCTGCACGTCACCTGCAACATGAGGATGGAGGCTGGGAGGCAATGAGAGACTGGCACAGAGTCCAGATCCTCCTCGCGTGTTCCATTTGTCCTTGCTTGACCCTACTTTACAATCACCTTGCCTTCAAAGCCATTTGCTCTGCTGACCTCAGGCCCAGCACCTGATGAAGAAGCAATGACTGCATGTGATCTGTGTAATCAGCTCCCACATTTTTGTAAGGTCAAACCTCTGTAGTAAACCCTCTATTTTATGTCATTTCTCATGATTATAGTTCTATGATCAAATGCTCACTGATAAGCTATAAATATGGAATATGATGTTATCTAGTCATGTATGTATTTCCAGCAGTGATATGAGCCTTCCTGTACCCTCCCACCCACTGCTTCATAGAAGCACTGAACCAGAATGGTAAGTAGGTAAAAAAAAGATTGAAACATATGCTACAAAGTTTGTATCCTTAATCATTGCATTAGAATCAACAAATATTCTTTTGGTAAATAAGGTAACATCTATCAACCAAATGGAGAAAAAGTTATAATTTATCTACTTAGTTATTGTAATCAGTTTGTATTCCTAATAGAAAAAACTACACTTAAAACATCAGCCTATAATCTTAATATTAAACAGACACAAGCTACATTTTTAATAATTTTGTGAAGCAAAACTTGAATGGATAGAGAGAAATCTTAAGTTTGGGGATAATTGTTCGAAGACATAAAACTAATCCATAGATATCTAATTGCTATACATTAACAATGTGAAACAGTAACTTCATGTGAGCATGGTCAATTAAAATCCATTTATAAAAATATTTATTCTCTTCAATATGGTTTAAACTGTAGTATTTCTGAGGTACCCATGACTGTCTGCACAAGTGTGTGTGTGCGTGTGTGTGTGTGTGTGTGTGTGTGTGTGTGTGTGTGTGTGTGAAGTTATCCTGCTGAACAACCAAAGAATAAAGAAATGTAGCTGCAAATCAGCTTGGTGGAAAGAGTCAAAGGAAACAAATTTAGAATTTCCTTACCATATGCCCACTATGGACCGTGGGGTCCAGTTGAAACTCTTCTGCAAAATATGCAGTACCATTTATTTTCCCACACCCTCCTAACAGTTTTTAGAGTTATCGGTTCTGAAGACCACAAACTTTTTTTCCCTCTGGAATCTTTGGATCAATTCTTTAAGGAATAATTACTCTCTATCTTCCCAGGTGATGGATTCAAGATCAAGACCAACTCTGATGGAGACTGAAAGTCACCATGAAGTTAAAGAAAAACATGCTTCTGAAGATAGTTGCAGACCTTGGCCCCAGGATACAAGGTTAGAAGCCACAGAGTGGCCCAATACAACAGCTTTTTAAGGTTTTTATTGTTTGAGGGTGTTTCCCTTAAACTGTGAGGGTGGGATAGACATCTCATGTTTTTTCCAATGACACTTCATATTTTGTACATATTGTTAATTCTTTTTCTCCTTTGAGCTAAGTGTTACATGTGAAATCTGTACACCTGAATAAGGTTCTGTGCTCATGGAAGTAAGAAATGTAGTCATAAAAGGAGGCATAGTCTGCTGTAAGTCTTTTCTTGTCCAAGAAAAGGTGGCTCTTCATTGAACTTTTTAGTTCCTGTGTCTATGCCATGATGAACATCAGAATAACCAATGACCTGTTGTAGAGGACAGAAGAATTGGAAAACACTTGTCTAGTAGATGGTGCCATTTGGGACCTACTCCCTTTCCGGATATATTAAGTGAAGGTGGCCTGTGCTAGGCATTTAGCTTGCATATAAGACATAGAAAAATAATAAACAAAACCAAATTCAGCTAGAACTGTCTGTAAGAAAATTTATAATCATAGAATATAACAATTATTCATTATGAATATAAGTATTTGAAAAAAGAAATATAGTGAAAGTTACCATCTAAAATATATAGTTGATTCACATATAGGTTTTTTAGAATGATGAAAGCAGAAAAGACAAAGTTGTCATTTACAAAATAGAGATAAGAATGATTATTTCCTATCAACTGTGTACAAATGTGTGGATCAATTAGAGATTGATTTCACTTAGGGGAAAAAAGCCTGAAAAGTCATTAGCTCCTTTGAGAGATGTTCAGGATGTCCTTCAAGTCACTTTCATAACTTCTGATTCTATTGTTATTGTTTTATCCTGGAATTGGCTACATTTTATAAAAGCTTTGCTTAGAAGAACCACCTGCTTTTGAAAGAATAAAGTTTTAGATTGACTAATGGAGACATAAAAATGCTTTCTTCCTAAAAAGTGTACATTATATTGACACGTTTCTCCTTAAAGATAATAAACTCAGTAGGAAAAACATGTTTAAAGTATCAATCATATTTTATAAAAATGAGTTAGAGAAGTGAAATTATATAAAGCCTGAGGGATGTTTGCATAAGGTTTATGCCAAAATCTTTCAGCTTTCTGATTGACACTTGTGATATGTAATTTTTGATAAAACTGCACAAATAGTAAAACAGACTATCCTGCATTTAACTAATGTTCACAGATTTTGCTTTACAGGTTTTTTAAATAACAGTTAAGAAATAAAAGCATATTAATTTAGAATGCTTTTGAGTACATGAAAAATGTTAATTCTAGAATCTCTTCAAAATTTGAATGAAAACAGGAAATATAAGATTCCCCTAAAAATTAATTTTGCATTTACTAATGGTCATTTTTTTGTCAAATTATGTTTAAGGATATGTAAATTTAAAGACAGTTATTGCCTTTGGGAATTTTCTATTTTTCAAGTAAGAATTTAAGAAGAAATTAATATGTAATACTAATGATTCACTTTTAAAAGACAGGAAATTGTATTTCTAGTTCCTTGCACACTAAAATAGTGACTTTGATATCCTATACAAATTGTTGCTGTGCAAAATATCATCTGTTAATTAATGAGCTAAATTAATCTAATTCTGATTTGAAAAGAATAGGGTGTGACATTTAGAGAGACCTTTCCACATTTGTTTTATATCAACTTCTGACATTCGCCGTTCAGTAAGTAATCTGTTTCTGAAATTCAGATTTGGCATAAACAAGTAGATTTCATTTCAGCCTGTTATAATAGCATATTATGATCTGTACATCATCTTTAAAGCAAAGGAAAATAATGTTTAAAAACAAAGCAGTTTCTTTCCTTCTACTCACTTTCAAGGCTTCAAATTTTAATTACAGTTTAAAGGTTGTAAGATCTTTTCTGTTTGTTCATTTGTTTTCCACTTACTCCCAAGATAATTTGAGGTTGTCTACAGTTAAGCTTCAGCATATGATTGACTTAGTAATATGGATAAATTAAAAGTTAGATTAATAAAGGAGAACATTGAAAAATGATTTGCTTATTATTTAAAATAGAAAAGAATGCTTATAGTATTATTGTGATTAATTAACTAAAATCCATTAAGTAAGAAATATAAATATAATACTATATATGTTTCTTATAAATCTTTCAAACATACAAAGACACCCATGTGTGTATTAAGCATCTATACGGTGAGGAACATCTACAACTCAGCTTGAAGTAGTCTTTAGCAGCTTATCCTTATGTTTATTTCAAACTTCCTACTAGGAAAGGAAAAAATGAAAATGATAGGTTATATAATTTCAGTTGTATGCAAAAACAAACAAACAAATAAAAACGACAACTACCACAGCAAAAACCCCAAGCCACTTGAGGCAACACATTAAGATAGACAAATCTTTTATACATGTCAACTCTGAAAATAATTAATAATGGTGGACTTTTTATATAAGATGCATTGAAAAGATAATGCAAAGTATATAACTGATAAATGATTTTAAAAACAAAACCCCAAAGCATCTGCATTTATGTCTGTTTCCTATATACATTATTTCTGAACACTCTGCCAGTATGTCAAAGAAGAACATGAGAACATGAGTGTTAATGTTACCTAGATTTGAATTAGTCCTGGCATTGCCCTGTACTAAGTGACAGTGATCAAATTAATTAATTCTCTAATCCTCTGCTTTTATTTTGATTTTTTTGCTTTCTTTTGTTTCAACTACAAAACAGGGAAAATTGAACTTGTTCTTGCATTCCATTCTTTCAATAAAATTTTATCATAATGCCATATTTTATCATTAATATTCTCATTTATCACAATAGCATACCTTTCTAATGATACAGTGGCAAATAATATTATTAGTATTTATATATAAGTATATGTACATTATATATTAATATATCACATAAATTTGAAATAATATGGTAAGGTAATAAATAATATGATCAACACATATATCTCCTATATTATATACTGATATATTATGTATATATAATATCCATTGATAAAATATTAACATTGCATAATATTTAAGTTTTACTATATTATTAATCATGTATCAGCTTATTTTTAGAGAAAACTTCTCAAATTCTCAAAATAATTTCTCAAACTTCTCAAACTAATTTCTTGTGTATCATTGATGTTAAAATGTTAATATATTACTTTTTAAATAGACAAACATTACACATGAATAAACTTTCTTTGGAAATACATCTATTAATGAAATGGATAAAGTAAAATTTTGTGCTTCATGATTAATTAATGCATCCATGACTATCACTTAATGCTGGAATAAGATAGATTTACAGTAATTTCTATTGCTATGTTCCATTTTTATAATTAAGCACTAGGAAATGTAGTTTAAATAAATAAGTAGATAGAAATGAAAGGGATTTCGTTATAGCAATGTCACATGATTATTTAAATTCCTTCCATGATTTTTACCAAAATGACACATTAGTTGGTCACTGGATGTTATTTTTTGTACTTTTATTTATTTATTTATTTTTATTTATTTTAATAAATTTATTCATTTATTTTTGGCTGCGTTGGGTTTTCGATGCTGTGCACGGGCTTTCTCTAGTTGTGATGAGTGGAGGCTACTCTTTGTTGTAGTGGGCGGGCTTCTCATTGCCGTGGCTTCTCTTGTTGCGGAGCATGGGCTCTAGGGGCGTGGGCTTCAGTAGTTGTGGCACACGGGCTCAGTACTTGTGGCTGGCGGGCTCTAGAGCACAGACGCAGTAGCTGTGGCTGGCGGACTTAGTTGCTCCACGGCATGTGGAATCTTCCTGGACTAGTGATCAAACCTGTGTCCCTTGCATTGGCAGGTGAATTCTAAACCACTGCACCACCAGGGAAGCCCCTGTACATATTATTTTTTTTTTTTTGCGGTACACGGGCCTCTCACTGTTGTGGCCTCTCTGGTTGCGGAGCACAGGCTCCGGACACGCAGGCTCAGCGGCCATGGCTCATGGGCCCAGCCGCTCCGCGGCATGTGGGATCCTCCCAGACCAGGGCACGAACCCGTGTCCCCTGCATCAGCAGGCGGACTCTCAACCACTGCACCACCAGGGGAGCCCACCCCTGTACTTTTAATTAAGGTATAATTTACAGATCGTAAAGTTTCACTTTAGTATACAATTCTGTGAATTTTGTAAAACACTGTCATATAGCCACCACTACGAGATAGAGGACAACTCCATCAGCCTCCCTCAAATTCCAAATTTCCCTCTGCACTTTGACAGGTAAAATGTCCTCTCAGTCACAGCCTCCAGGAAGCACACTGACCTATTTCTTTATGTAAAGTTTTGCCTTTTCCTAATGTTGTATAAATGGATTATAACATATACAAACATTTTAGTTTGATTTCTGTCATTTAGGATAATATACTTGAGATTCAAATATGTTGCATATCTATCAATAGTTTGTTGTTACTCTTACTGAGTAACCCAATTTATGGATATACCTTAATGGTTTATCCATTAAACAGTTGAAGGGTGTTTGGGGTGTTTTCAGTTTTTTGCAATTATTACTAAATGGGCTATAAACTTCTCATATACATTTTTGCATAATAATAAAGTTTCATTTCACTTAGTTAATATTTAGAACAGGAATTGTCAGGTCATATTTTAGGTGGGTATTTAATTTTATAATTAACATTCATGTTTTTTCCAAAGTTACTATATTATTTTGCATTCTCACTCGCAATGTGTGAGAGTTTCCGTTACTCTGTATCCTTGCCAGAATTTCACTAAATTGTGGAAAATCAATTGACCACATATATGAATTTTTTTCTGGATTCTTTTTTCTGTTCTGTTGGTCTGTGTATCTATCTTTTTGCCTGTACAAACTGTCTTGTCTACTATAGCTTTAGATTGCATCTTGATGTCTTGTTGTTCTTTTTCAGTATATTTTGGCTGTTCTAGTTACTTTTGAAGGGATTATTGATTTCTATCTAGCCTGGATTTTTATTGGTGTTGCAATAGTTCAGGTTGCTGATATTGATATTTTCACACCATGGAGACTTCCAATCCATGAACATAGTGCACATCTCCATTTATTTAGATCTCCTTTGATTTCTTTCACTGGTGTTTTGTAGTTTTCAGCATACAGATCTTCGCACATATCTTTGTTTTGTTTTCTTTTTTCTTTTTTTTTTTTTTTTTTTGCGGTACGCGGGCCTCTCACTGTTGTGGCCTCTCCCGTTGCGGAGCACAGGCTCCGGACGCGTAGGCTCAGCGGCCATGGCTCATGGGCCCAGCTGCTCCGCGGCATGTGGGATCTTCCCGGACCGGGGCACCAACCTGTGTCCCCTGCATCGGCAGGCAGACTCTCAACCACTGCACCACCAGGGAAGCCCCTTTGCACATATCTTAATAGACTTATAGCTAAGTATTTCATGGTGCTTGTATTACAGTAAATGGTACAATAAAATCATTAGTTTTCAATTAGTCATTGTCAGTGTTTAAAATATAATCAATATTTTCATATGGACCTTGCATGCTGTGACATTATTAAATTTTCTTACTATTCAAATAACTTTTTTGGGATAGATTCTGTGGCATGTTCTACATAAACAAGTTATCTGTGAGTAGAGAATTTTAATTTTTTTCCTTTCCAGTATGTACATCTTGTATTTATGTTTTTTGCTTGATTGTACCAGCTAGGACCTCCATTATGATATTTAATAAAGGTGTTTATTTAATGGTAAGAGTAGATATCCTCACCTTGTTTCAAACTTCGGGGAAAACTGATTAGTCTTTTATCATTATATGCAGTATTAGCTGTAGCCTTTGTGTGTATGTTACTGTTTTTGATGCTGTTTATCAGGTTGAGGATATTCTCTTGTATTTCTAGGCTGCCTAGACTTTTTTTTATTATCATGAGTAAATGTTGAGTTTTGTTAGAGAACTTTGCTACATCTATTAGGATATGGGTTTTCATCTTTTGTCTGCTAATATGGTGAATTATTTGATATTCAGGTGTTGAATCAGCCTTACATTCCTGGGATAAACCAAAAATTAGTTTATGATATACTGTATTTTACATATTGCTGGATTTTATGTTTTATATATGCTGTATTTTATTGAATAACTTTGAAAGTGTGTTCATAAGGGACATCTGTCTGTAATTATTTTTCCTCATTTTTTTAAAATAAAGGTAATGATAGTCTTCTGAAATAATTTGGAAAAAGTTACCTCCCCTTTGATTTTCTGGAAGAATTTATATAGAATTTGTACATTTTCATCTTTAAATGTTTGGTAGAACTTACTGGGAAGGTCATCAGGGCCTAGGGTTTTCTTAGTTTGAATATTTTAAAACTACAGGCTCAATGTCTTTAATGGATATAGAACTATTCAGATTATTATTTCTCCTTCGATAGTGATTGCTAGTTTGAATCTTTCAAGGAATTATACAATCTCATTTAAAATTTCAAATTTATGGACATAAATTTTTTTGTAATACAGATTGTCCCTGACATAATGGTTCAACTTATAATTTTTTGACTTTATGATGGTACAAAAGAGATATGCATTCAGTAGAAGCCGTACTTTGAATTTTAAATTTTAATCTTTTCCCAGGCTAGCGATATGCAGTTCGATACTCACTCATGATGCTGGGCTAGCTGCAGTTCCCAGTCAGCCTCTCACTCGATCACAAGGGAAAACAACCGATACACTTACAACTATTCTGTACCCGTACAGCCGTTCTGTTTTTCACTTTCAGTGTGATATTCAATAAATTACATGAGATATTCAACAATTCGTTATAAAATAGGCTTTGCCTTAGATGTTATTCACCCAATTTTAGGCTAATGTAAGCTTATTAATGCTTTTTCAACTTATGAGATGTTCTATTTATAGTGTGCTTATTGGGGCATAACTCTATCATAAGTGGAGGAATATCTCTATTCTCTTATTACTCTTTTGATATCGGTAAGGTATGATGTGATTTCTCTTCCTTCCTTCCTAATATTTGTAATTTGTGTGTGTGTGTGTTTCTGTTCATCGTAATGAGAATTTTATCAATACTGGTGATATTTTCAAAGAACCAGTTTTTGGTTTCATTGATTGTTTTCTTTAGTTTTTTAGTTTTTGTTTTACATTTTACTGATTGACTGTTCTTTAATATTTCTTTATGCTTGTTTTAGATTTAATTTGCTCTTCCTTTCTGCTAGATTCGTAAATGAGGCATAGGTCATTGATATGAGCTCTCTCTTCTAAGGAACTAGTTAGTGCAATCATTTAACTTCACACAAGTTTTAAAATACTGTGCTTTAATTTTTATTTAATTCAAATATAATATTCCTTTTATTCGATTTCACTAATGAGTTACTTAGAAGCAGGTATTGTTTAATTTACAAATATTGGGGCTTTTAAATATCTTTCAATTATTAATTTCTAGTTTAAGTATGTTATGGTGAGTGATTTAATGAAACTGAGATCCAATCCTTCTTGGGTTCTCAACTCTTCCCCTACGAATTAATGACAGACTACCTATGCATCTAGAAATATCACCTCTGACTCTAGACTCCACACTATCACAGTAGACAGGGCTAATGATTGCAGACGACTAATGCAATATACCCTGTCTTCTTTTCAACATATATCAGGAGTCTTTCCTCAACCTTCTTGTAAACAGTCTTGAGTGACCTAAAACCCAGACCTCGTGCTTTGAAAGAAACATCAGGGAATGAAAGTATTAATATCCAAAAAGAAATAACCCTAACAGGTATTGATAACAATAGGACAGTGATGAGACCTACGGGAATTTGTTCTTGAATTTATCTCTATCAATTAAATACTCATAGTACTAGAAAATTGTCCCTACTTGTAGAACCCAGCTTGAGCGTTTTTACTCCTATCCTTTGAAAGCAGATGGTCTTTAATAAGAGACAGACTCTGCTCAAAATCCTTGGGACAAAGTCACAAATTGTGCTTTAATCTGCATTCTTGTTGTTTATTTTCTTATTTCCTTTCCTTCTTTAAAAAATAGGGTTTAATGAAATTTGAAATCTTCTTATTTATAAGCTTCTATTCTGATATCACGTTTAACTCCTTAGTCACTTTGTTTGAGTCCACTACCTGCCCATAATCATTTGTGTACTTGCTAATCATATAGTCAAGTCATCTATTAGATTTGATGCATTTTTCTTTAAGAACCACACAGCTTCTCTAGCTTCCAGTTCCTCATAATGGATCATTTGGTTTCCTGGGAATATATACTCGACCATTAAGTTACATTTTAGATGGAGAATACCACAAGAGAAGATTTTCTGGGTATGGATTTGGTTGTTTTTAGAATTATTCTCAGTGTACCACCAGCTTCAAATCCTCTGGCTTTACCTTAGACTTTTATGGGGCTGATTGCTTGAGAGTTTTACTTAATGTTCCCATTTTACCCCTTGCTTTAGGCTTTCCCTGTGTGCCTGCTCTTTAGAAAGATTCTATCTTCATTCTCTTGTATTGACATTAGTGGTAGACTGCTGTTGAATGTTTCCTGGTCCTTGCTAGGCATTTTGGTGTGTAGGGTGAGGAGAGCAGAGTTTTCGGTTGTTTCATTCAGCCTAAATTGTATTCAGAGTCTGTGTCTCTGAGTCTTGACAATGAGACTTTCTAATTTATCCTGCACATATACAATGGTTGGATATCTTGGATACCTCTAAGTATCTTGTTCAGAGAGGGTTTTCTGCCCCTTTCCAAGCAGTAGAAGTGTTTGATTTTATTTCCCCCACCCCAATCACAATGGATCACCCTCCTCTGCCTTTAGGATGACAGTTTACCGCATAGTGGCTTAAGGCTCTGTAGGGGAGAAAAGGGTGAAGGATAAGCGGTGGAGTTTGTTTTTTTTCCCCTAGTTGCTGATGCTCTCCTCTCCCAGGTCTGCACCTAGGGACCTCTCCTGCCAACAGTGTTTCTTGTGAGCAAGTGGTAAGTTTGTGGAAAAGAGCCCGTGAGTGGGTGTGAATTTCTTTTCTGGTCTGCGTTTCCTAGGATTTCTATACTCTAATGCTAGTCTGCATTTAGCCTATAGCAATTTGTTAACAATGTTAACTGTATTATTTTTACCAGCATTTTTGGTTCCTGGCAACTTTTCCTCCAATATCCAAAGACAGAATATGTTTTCATTCGAATTTCAGGATAGATTACTTCCTATGACCTTAACTCTCTAATGGGTTAAAGAAAAGCCATGATTTTGTTGCATATCTATGTTTTTCTGTGTGTGGTAGGATAAATGATCTTTGCAGTACTCTATTATTTTTAACAACCTATTAGCTGACAATTTTTTAGGTCCTCCTTCAAAACTTTCTGATGATAATAAATGCACATGATCTGATTTAAAAAAAATTAGTCGTTATTCATATTTTCAGTTCTTAATATAAACACCAATATTTTGAAATATTGTGTTTGTGATCCATTATAGGATTAATGGTCACTGACAAATTCTGCCTTTTTTCCTAATATGGGAGAAGACTATTGTGAAAGAGGAAAGAAGATAGTGGAATGAGCATAAACATAGATGTTTAAAGAAATAGTGGTTTTAGGGACTATTGCATTTGAAAGTTGTGTACCTGGAATTGAATCCTTTAAAATTATACAAGACACAGTTTTTTTAGAAATATTTCCATACCTCTAGAGATGAAACAGCCCATTTTGGAGAGTCATGAGTTAATTAATGCAAAGGTTGAGCAGAACACCTTTGCATTAATTGTATTAACACTTGGTACATAATCATTTTTCCATAAATATTTACATTTTATCGTTAATAAGACCAATCCAATGGTGGATTAGAATGTGGAGGCTGGAAAGGGTGGAAAGAGTGAAATGGATATGCAGCATACAGATGATATGGATTGATTCAATTACAAAGTTTAACACAAATGGAGAAATAACTTGAATTATAATTACCATTTTTTATATCCTTCCTATGTATCTAGAATAGAAGCATGGCAGATAAATCATACTTGATGTTATCAGATGGTATCAAAACCAAAGATATTCAGTGTTGGTCATTGAAATAATGTTTATATTCTCTGTAACAGGTATGTAGAAAAATAATTTTTTTATGAAAATCAACGATCCTGAATTATATACTTGTTTTACTAAAAATCTATTCCATTCATTCGTAAATATAGGTCACGTGGGTGCCTTCAACATACCAAAATATTTTAAAGTTATTCTCTATTCATGCATGTGTTCAAGCAACTATGTAACTGAATCCCTGAAATAATAACTGTAACTGTAATGAAAAAGTTGACCTTGAGGTAGATGATGTAGTGAACAATTATGAAAGTGTTTTCCACCTTTATATGACTTTTATAATTGGATCAATTTTGAGGAAGTCTACATCTCAGAGAATGTTCATGAGTAACTTAACTGCACAATGTGCATTCGAATTAAATAATAATATATAATTGATAGAATTGTGAAGTACTATCTAACTAAAAGTTCACATAAGTCTTTCAAAGACGATGATTTTTAGTATGGACATAATGCATTCATGATCCAGTTCACGTGTTTAATGATATAATTTCTGGAATATGTGATTAGGGATGCATCACTGGCATTTAAAAGGCTGCCTGTCTTTCCCAAACAATTATAGTGACCTAATGGCCTTCCCATAAATACCTTAAGAACCTCAACTGTATGATGTTCTAAATTGTCAACTACTTGCACCTCCTCCTTCTCATATATGTAATCTAAGTTTATGACAGCCTAGTTCATCTAGCCACCCCCGTTACACTCTTCTTTGACAGCTGCCTTCCTTCATTATTGCAACATACATAGCCAATAAAGCATTAACTTCTATTAATTTTTACCACCTGGGTTTTTTTCCAAATGTATTAATTATTATTATTATTTATTAATTATTAATTGACCCACCATTGAATTAAATTATACCTGTAACCATCTTATTTAACATATTAAGACAAATATGTTTGATCTGTGATCCCCTTGCACCAGAATTTATTATTATTCAGTGAAACTAACAAGCATGATTACCTCATTGTGCCTCTGAATTATTGTGTGATAGAAAGAGAATGGACAATTCTACTAGGGGTGTAAT
Source organism: Grampus griseus (assembly GCF_964374135.1). Taxonomy (NCBI): domain Eukaryota; kingdom Metazoa; phylum Chordata; class Mammalia; order Artiodactyla; family Delphinidae; genus Grampus; species Grampus griseus. The sequence goes on from NC_138998.1 coordinate 99,477,772, forward strand.
TAGTCTTGTAGGCATTTCTGCTCTGCACAGATAAATTTAAGTCCTAAATTTCCTGTTTTTGTCCTATTTGGGATGCATTTCTATTTCAACATTTTTTGTTTAGATTACATTTAGACAATGAGATCTTGAGAAATAAGTTTTTCTTTTTTCATTCTCAATGCAGAACAAAGTAGTTGAAACAAAGTAAGCATTCCATAATTTTTAGTTGAATTAATAAATTATTTAATGAAATCGTAGAATTTTACACCACATCCAACACGAATGTGTCACATTACTTGATTTCAGTCTTACTATACACTTAAATATTCAAGAACACATGATACTGGTGTAGTGACAGACAAATAAATCAAGGACAAAGAATTGGAAACAAGAAATAAACCCACACAACTGAGTGTTGATAAAGTTCTAAGGAAAAAGGATCTTTTCAGTAGATGTTGCATGAACAAAATATATTCATATGGAAGAAAATAAATTGTGACCCTAACCTCACAATAACACAAAATTTACCTTAGAATGAATGGCACATAGATCTAAACATAAAAGCTAAAATTAAAAACGAAAACAAATAAAAACTTCCAGAAGATACCATAACATTTCCAAAAGAAGCATGGGAGACCTTAACCTTGACCTTGTGGAACGGGGTGGGAACTAAATAAAGAAAGGAGAATAGGAAAACTTCTGGGGGTGATGGAAATGTCTGATATCTCGACAGTAGTGGTTTCATGGGATCATACATTTATCAAAACTCGTTCAACTGTACACTGAAAATGGGTTCATTTGATTATATAAAGTGCCTCAATAAAGTTGATTTCTCAAAAGTATAATATACTTTGCACACATGCAGATTTTTCCATACATTATATGCCAATAAATTTGTGAAAGAAAAAGTTTTAATGAGATAACCATACACACACCCTTCAATAGCAGAACTGAAAAAGACTGGCAATATCAAATGTATGGGAGTATTGAGAGCAGGTAGAAATCTCATACTCTGATGAGTGAAGTATAAATTGAAAAACAGTCTGGCAGTTTATTAAAAATTAAACCTATATTTACCATATGACCTAGCAATTGAGTCCCACTTCTAGGTATCTATCCAATAAAGAGAGACATACACACACACACACACACACACACACACACACATAGGATCCTCATTATTTGTAGATTCCCTATTTGCAAATTTACCTACTCACTAAAATTTGTTTGTAACTTCAAAATCAATACTTGCAGCTCTTTCAGGGGCATTAGTGGACATGTGCAGAGCAGCAAAACAATTGAGTGCTCAACCTGTATTTATTGGTCATCTCAGGCTGCCATAACAAAATACTTTAAACTGGGCAGTTTAAACAATAGGAACTTGGTGCCAGCAAGGTCAGTGTCTTGTGAGCACACTCTCTTTGGGTTGTGGACAGTTGCTTTCTTGCTGTGTGTACTCATATGACCTTTCTCCCTGTGCATGTGGTGAAGAGAAAGTGAGAGGAAGCGAGCTCTCTGATATCTCTTCTTATAATGGAACTAATCCCAGCAGGACGGCCAAGCACTTTCCCAGCTGAGGTTGGACAAGGAGATGTTTTGCCTTCTTGTTTCAGCTCTCATAACTTTAAATAAGTATCCTTTTCACAATTGATTTAGTGGCACATTTTTGTGCTCTTTGTCGGTGATTTCACTTTTTAAAATGGCTTGCAAGTGCAGTGCTGAAGTGTTGTCTAGTGTTCCTAAGTCCACAAAAAATTTGAGTTCAGGTAGTTATAGCAACTTTATTCACAATAGCCTGAAAATGGAAACAACCTACTTTGCTATCAAGATGTGAGTGAAAAACAAATTGTGTCATACTCATGCAATGCAGTACTGCCCTGCAATAAACATGCTATCTATGCACACAATAACAGGAATAAGTCTCTAAAACATTATGATGAGTGAAAAAACCTGGACATGAAAAACTATGTTTTTTATAAATTATTTTTATGATATTATAGAACAAACTAAACCATGGTGATAGAAAGCAAACTGATAACTGCCTGAGTTGACAGTTGGGAGAGGGAATTGATGGCAGAAGGTCACTGAGATAACTTTTTGGGATGGTGAAAATGGTCTATATCATGCTTGTTGTGGTAATTTCAAGGGTGTATACTTTTATCAAAATTCATCCACTCCATATTCCAAATGGGTACATGTCATTGTATATAAATTATAACTCAGTAAAGTGATTTTAAAATTTATAAAATGATATTAAAAATGGGAAGATTGAAATATGTTGACCAGAGAGATATCTTTAATAATATAGTTGAAAGAAAATGTGAAATTAAATAATATCAGCAAATATTGATATAAAGATATAAAGGGTATCAGTTGTGAAAAATCCTCTTTATTCTCCAAGATTTTGTACAACTCATACAAGTTTTTTTTTTTTTGGTGAAAGAAGAATCCACAATGATACTTTAAGATTTTTCGTCAGTATATCAAATTGTAGGTTTTTAGGAACATACATACATGTATACACATACACATTCACACACACACACATACACACACACACTCCTTTATATACACTAGTGTCTAATAAAGTGCTTAATGTGTAGTCAGCACTGTTTGCTGAAATGAATTTTCTTGAACAAATTCCAGCTAGTACTAGCAAGATTTTGTAAAAAAAATTATTTCAAAATAATCTAAAAAACTTGTTTCTAGGTGAACATGTTAAAAGATTTTCTGCACAGGTTTGGAGTCCACTTCTTTTGCTGTAGGCTTGGGACTCTTGGTGATTTGCCATAAGGATTAAGTCATTGGCATTACAGGCCAGATTCAGGTTCCCTTGGAAGTATTTTAGCTCTGAGATCTACTAGCATCTGGTTATTTCCACATGAAAGTGACCACAAACAAAGGTCTCTGTAAGATAGAATTCTTAAATCAGAAATCTGTCATTTATTTACTAACCCCAATACCCAGGTTAGTACTTTCTCCCCCAATCTAATTGTGGTTACCTTCAAATTCTCTGATACTATAAACATGGTTTCAATAGAAGCACCTTAAATCTGATCTTTCCTGCTTTGTCTGCCCAAAATGCCTTATTGGCAGACGTTTGAGAAAAGCTTGAAGCCTTATCTCCTGCAAAGGCTGTTCTTCAAAACACTTAAAATTGTTCCACCTTTATCTCTCCTTGTAAGGCTTTGCTAAAACTTGCATTCAGTTTCCAACCAAACCAATATTTACACTTTCCCCAGTCAGTTCGACTTTTGTTACAGTGGATGTTGACATAAAGTCTCGTTTTAATTTATCCAGATTATAGTTTTGAAAATGTGCTGTGGTGGCATAACAAAGGTTAACAAAGGTCAGCAAAGGTCAGAGTTCAGTACTGGAGACAGAAACCATTCTTGATATTAATGGCAGGAAGTGATTTAATAAAAGATTAGGTATTTACAACATTGGTGGATGTTTTGTAAGTCACTCAATAGGAAGGGCAAAGTGGAGAGTGAGTATATATAGACAGTATCCCATTTTGTATGTTCATAGCTATGTCTACTTATCCTTTTAAATTTCCCACCCTTTGCATATATGGCCAAAAAACTCAGCCAGTTTTAAAAAGTTATATTCTGAGGTAATTTTATATTATATTGAGTTAGACCTCCTATTAACATATACCTATAGATCACTTTCATTTTTAAGGAGACACATACTGTATATGTAAAAAAAAAAATCTAACTCACTGAAGAATGTTATTTTAGTACTTTGAGAAAACTTGTAAGATTTGAGGAGAAAAACTATCAAATCTAAAGAGTGTGAGAGCCTCATAAAAAAGTGTGAGAAATAAAATTTTATATCAACTTTATAATTTCTTCTGTTCTTTTTATTTTCTGAAAAATGAAATAGAAATATTGTTATTAGAGTGATTTCCAATGGATGTCAAAAACATTAATGTTTTATAACTGTCCTTTTCAGATTAATAGGCTTCAATGTGAATATACATAGTTATTAGTAAGAATAAGTTTATTATGCGTGCTTACTTTAGTCTATTATTAATGCAGAATATTTAGATTTGACACCTTAAACCTTGCCATAATTTGCATATGTTCCTACTTTAAGATGGGGATTGACAAACTAGAGCCCACAAGCCAAATCCAGCTCACCTCTTCATTTGTAAATAAGGTTTTAATGGAACACAACCATCCTGCTTTTATGCTACAATGGCAAAGTTGAGTAGGTGGAACAGAGAGCTCTGACCCAGAAAGCATAAAAATATTTCCTAGCTGGCTTTTTATAGAAAAAACCTGCTGACCCTTGCTTTCAAATCTTACTCTGGGATCTAAGACAAAAAACTAACTGGGTGATTCCTAGAGGAAATGGAGAGAGTTTGTTAATTCCTCATTTGCAGTGTTGGATAATTATAAAAGATGCTCTTTTTTTTGTTTTTTGTTTTTTTTTGTTTTGTTTTTGCGGTACGCGGGCCTCTCACCGCCGTGGCCTCTCCCGCTGCGGAGCGCAGGCTCCGGACGCGCAGGCCCAGCGGCCACGGCTCACGGGCCCAGCCACTCCGCAGCATGCGGGATCTTCCCGGACCGGGGCACGAACCCGTGTCCCCTGCATCGGCAGGCGGACTCCCAACCACTGCGCCACCAGGGAAGCCCAAGATGCTCTTTTTTAATGGTAAATTAAAAGTCACTTTCAATTAGATTTAAGGGAAAACATATTTAACACAAGTTTGATTCTGTTTGTTTTAGAAGAATTTAAGCGTAGTCCAGCATTGTCCTTGAATGCACTCACGTGATCTCAGAAAAAAAACCAAAACAATAAATCTTACATGTCATCACCTAATAATGTAGTGAGCAAATCAATTCCTACAGAATGACAGCATATAAACACACACACACATGCTCACAAGCACACACGTGCATACACATTTGCACACACAGTCACATATACTCAGGCCCATTTAAAGCAGATGAGCCCTGTATTCTTGCCTTTTATTCAGTTATTCACGACATCCCACAAAAGCACAGGGTCCCAAAAGAAATGAGAAAATTTAATCAAACTTGAAACAAAACCAATGATCTCATCTATGGAGCATTTAATTTTCAAGACAGAAAAAAAATGTTTATTATTTCTTCTTGAGATTCAGACCCCCCCACATGAATTCAACTTCAGTCTTTCAAGTTTAGTGTAAATGTGAGTATCCAAAATGCTATGAGTTTAAGTGATTTTGAGTTCTGTAATGAAAAGTTTGAGCATTGTTCTCAGAGGAAACACTTCCTGGCAGAGCTTCAAGGAAAGAATGTGTGATTGCAGGGAAATTAGAAATTCTGATTGCATTAGGTTTTCATCATTCTATGGGATAGGGCTGTTGTCAGTACTGTGTCAAAAAGAGTGACAGATCTGTATCCACAGCTTTTGTGAAAGCCTAAGATGGACGAGGTTGTATACTTTTAACATAGTAATATGTTATTTTCTTAGGCATCAGATATAATAGTAATATCGAAACCATTTTTTACTCATTTTGTATTCTATCGTGGTTAAAACACATGGCACTTTTATTTATTATCATTTGGATAAACATTAGCTACTTTCAATTTTATTAGAGAAGTTGCTGAGTATAAATAGAACACCAAGCTATTTTCCTTATCTTAGAAAAAACATATATGTTCACTACTGGTTTTTAAAAAAAAAAAACACTCTCATTTGATCAGTTACCAAACAGGGCAGTATAGATCATGCCATGATATTCTGTGCCTGTTTTCCTGTCTTTAATCTGAGGGAGTCTAAATTGAAAGCATATATTCCATATGTTTTCACAATGGATAAGAATATGTATGTATATAAACAAGTATGGTTTCCTTATCATATAGCTTTATTAAACAGTAATTTTATCCATTTTATGTAGAGAAATACTTTTGATGGTTTAAAAGGCTATTATTGTTAAATAGATAATATTTAACATCTCTAATATGCTGAAACTTAGTTTTCTTCATCTTTCTGTATGATTAATTTTATAGGTTCCAAATTTATGGAAGAAATATCCCCAAGGCAAAGAGACCACTTTTATGAATACATGTGCTTATTAAACTTAAATAAAGTTTACTAATAAAGAGCACACAAAGATACCATGAACATTTTATATCAATATTGAGAAATAAAGAGTCTTTAAGAATGTCACAGACCTGAGGAGCGTCTAAAGAGAGAAAGATAGGAAAAGTGTACTGCTGTCTGTTTGCACCAGGTTTCTGGAACCTTCCAGAAGAGTGAGGCTTGAGCCATTTGTGTCAGGGAGGAAAGGTGGGGGCCCAGCCGCTAGTGAATCAAGGGCTTACGTTCTTTTGGTTCTTTGGCTCAGATCCAGCTGAAGTAATATAATGGGTTAGCTTCCGGTAAAAGTATGGTATATCTAACCAACTTGCCCTTTTCTCCATCAAACAATTACTTACACAGACTATTTTTTCAAGTATGGCTCTGCCATTTAAAGAAAGTGACCTTGCTCATTCAAGACGTCTTTGGAGGACTTAACATTAATAAACTGGTACATTATATTATGTGATTTTTGCATAGTTTGTATAAACTTTATTGGGTCACAGTATATTTTTGTTATGTATAAAGTTGTGATCAATTTGCTAATATTAAAAATATATATTTTTGTAAGCTCATGATGGAGAGTAGTCCATTTAGGGACTTAATCTAAGGGAGTGAGGTGGCAGGAACCCCATACTATCATCAAGTGTCTTGTGTCTTTTCTTACTCACCAGAGTGATCTCCCTCAAGATATTTTTTCACTATGTTGGAAAAGCTGACTCTTCTTCCAAGATTCATATCTTGCTCAGTGCCTCTTCTGTTCTTGTGTAAATTATCTCTCCCAAGTCCAATCCCCTTGATCTAATCTATGTACACACATTCCTACTGCTTTTTTTCTGGCTTCCCAAATCCTAGTCCTAAAACAGTAATTTCCCTAGGTGGAGGTAGTGGTGTTTCTATCATATTTCCCTAATCAATTAAGATTTTAGGGAGACTTTTTATCCAGCTTCTTTTACCTACTGAGTTTTGGTACCAGAAACTCACTCAGACAGAGGGACAAGCTATGAACTAATGTACCTGAAAACTCAGCTTTTTAAATCTAGTTGTCTGGTTGTTTCTAAAATTTATTTAAAGACCTAATTGATTTGTTTCTTCTCTGTATTGAGGACCGTCATTTGAGGAGAGGGGTGAGGAAGGACACATAGGACAACAGGGAAAAATTAAAACTTGTTACTTATCACGAGGGGAAGCCGGGGTATAAGAAATAAGTACTTAATCAAAATTATTCTGAAATCTCACATAAAATTTGAATAATATTTCAATAGATGTTTTCACTACTATATTGGTGCCTTATTTTCTCCCTCTTTTTAATTTTAATGGAAAGTTAGAATTGACTGAATTGAGGGTTCCTAAGCAGTTTCATAAAAGGAAACAGTACAGAAAGTTAATGAACATTTTGATAATGCTTATATTACATATCCCTTCTAAAAGTAGCAAACATCTTTATTTCATATTTAACTTTGCAAAGACCTCTGCTTACATTAGTCCTATCATCTAATTATTTTAATTCTTCTTTAAAAAGATTTGAAAAAACTCTATTATATTCATTGATGTTAACGTTTATGGTAAAATAGTTTATACAGTTATTATGTGATGACTGATTGAAAAAGGAATTATGATGTAATCCCTGAGATTCTAATAAATGTTAGTGTTTTGACTAACATGAAATGACAAATTTGATTTTGAAATTTAATATGAATAATATTCAGATACTTGGATAAATTTGGGCATACTCAAATTTCATTTGCAAGTAATATTGTAAAAATAAATTATCTTATATATCATGCATTTGTAAATAAACTGTATTATTGCCATAAGATATTAGCTATATAAGGAATTATTATATTTCCTTTTTAAAAAATATTTTGAAGTTAATTCTGGATTTATTTTTATAATGGATCCTTTTATTGATTATGCATATAAAATAAGATTTATACACATTTGAGTAGTACCTAGGGTGGTACTGTGAACTCATCTGAACATTAAGGAATTTAAATCCTTTCCTTCTTGGACTAGATGGGTATAGAGTAAATATGCCTCCTTGGACTAGATGAGTATAAAGTAAATCTTTATCTCATAATCTTCTAAGTTTTATGAGTATTTTGGGATTATTCATTTTGCTCCTCTTGCTGTAGAAGACAAATAGGATAAGAGGATTTTTGCCTTTGGCATTTATAAAGAGCATAGAATGCCTTGGTAAATACAGAGAAATTGTTGGTGAATTTTCATAATACTCAAACACTTCTTCAACTTCAATATTTTATGACTAGTTGGAAAAATATTGACCACTATTTTTGGTTGTAACATGACATGTCATATATAAATGAGTGTGTTATCACTCATTTGTGAATCTGTGCAGAAAGCCTAATTCATCACTTTTAACTCCAATTTACAATTTTTATTTACAACATCTATTTTTTAATAAGGTAATACTCAAAAACCAAACTGAAGGTATGTTTTTTAAACTGTTTCTTTTTCTTTAGCCTTAATAAATAATTTGTATTCCTTCCAAAAATTTCTTCTCATATCTAACTTTTTCTTGCTATTTACACTACGATCACGATCACTTTGGTCTAGGGTTTCTCAGTTCCACATTGATAGCTTCTTAACAGGGTCTTAATCACTACATAATTATAACTGCCCTCCCTGTTCAGTTCTTTTATAGGTCTGTAGGTCAGAAGTCTAAAGTGGGCCAGCAGGATTGCATTTCTTCTAGAGGCTTTAGGAGAGAATACCTTCCCTTGCCTTTTCTGTCTTCTACAGGCTGCCTGCATTTCTTGGTTTGTGGCCCCACTCTCCATCTTCAGTGCAACTAGCAGACCATCTTCTGAACTCTCTTTCTCTCTGCTTCTGTTGTCATGTCGACTTTTCTCTAATTCTGACCCTCCTGTCTTCTCTTATAATGACCCTTGTGATCACATTGAGCCCACCGCCAATAATCTCACATAATTTTCCAATCTCAGTAACCTTAGTTTAATCACATCTGCAAAGTCCTTTTATTTTTTATTTTTTTGCCATGTAAGGCAACGTACTAACAGGTTCTGAGGATCTTTGGGGGCATCTTTCAAGGGTAATAAGCGCATTATACAACCTATAGAAGAGCCGTTACTTACCTAGAGAACAAAGACAATCTCTTTATCACACTGCACTGCATCAAATTATATTTTGATTCATTGTGTGGTTCTCTGTCTCTTTTCTTATTCTCTCACTTTTATGAGCGATATTTTCTTTTTTTCAAGAAAATAAGGACTCAAAGAACATACCAGTTTTAGTGCCAGAATAATAAATTTTCTAGTGAGATCACTTTCCCATCTTGGGAGTTGAAATAAGATATTCCCTGGGAAACAGGGTAAGAGAAACCAAAATGGCCATTAGGAACAACAGGGAGAGGGAGGATAAGGGCAAGGACATCAGTTTCAGAAGGGCTGAGGAGATGAATGGGAGGAACTAAGAGAATGACTTGTTTCTGAGTTCTGTCTCCACTTTTCTGCACCAACTCATCATTTTTCAAACACCAGTTGGTCCAGAATCTTGGATAATTGTTAAGTACTGCTGAAACAGGTTAGGGTTTTTGGATAATGTGTGTATATGGATGCATGAAGAGTTACACTGATTGCAGACCATGGTGGGATTAGACTAATCGTTGAGGAGTTCCCCTGTGCATTGGAATAATGATGGACACTGTATCATAGATACAGCATCAATCAAGGTTCTTAAAGCACTTTCTTTTTGCTCCAATATTTTCCTACCCAAATACTCTATTCCAGCATAGAATTACTCATGTTCTTTTGAGTATACACATTTCCTCTTTCTGAATTGTTCTTTCCTGTTTTGTCCTCCTATCTCTGATACATCCATGCTCCCACTGAATGATTGTAAGTACAATATTTTCCTTGAAGATATTCCTAACATTTTACTTTGAATTTTTTTTTTCTAAAATGACTTGTCAACCCATCCCATTCTCTCAATATTCTAAAAATGTATAATTTGTTCAAAACTGTCTATCTGAAACATAAAAGTAGACATGAAGAAGTACCATAAATGCTAAATTTAAGAATAATGCTTTATATATGTTAAAACAATAAGAAGGAATTTTAGAATTAGAATCTCTTCCTTTTGTAACACCTAATGAAAAAAATGGATGTAGGCAATGATCTTCACTGGCTACTAGTATCACTCTTAAAAAAATAGAAGTCACGTAGTTTCTAATGAAAAAAAAAAAGAGCACTACCCTAAATAGTATCAAATGTCTACATCACTGTTGTTCTTGTTCAATAGAAATATAATCCCAGACACATTCTAATTTAACACAGTCACTGCCCACACTTAAAAAGTAAAAAGGAACCAATGAATTTAATTTTAATAGCTAAAAACTACCTTCAGTAATTCAAAAACTACCTTCAGCAAGTCCCTCCAAATGTATGAAATAATGAACAACTTATCTGGTAGATCATTGGCTTACAAGTACCTATGATTAATTGATTGGTTGATTGATTTAATTTCAGCTTTATTGAGGCATATAAAATTGTAAGATAATTAAAGGGTACATTACAGTGATTTGATATACATATGTAGGACATTATGAAAAAAATTCTTTCATTTAGTTAGAAGTGTCTAGGATTTGAAGTGACAAGTATTGAAAAGATATCCTTTCTGGAGATCGAACTCCAAAAGCAAGGAAATTTCCTTTGGTGATAAAATAAGCAAAATAGGAAAACTTATGGTAATGCTAAAAAAACAAACAAAAAAGAATAAAAACACTGGAAGACACACAGCTTCTCCCCCCACTACCAAAACAAACAAACAAGTCCCCTAAAGAAACAGAAATTTGCTGTACTGACAGAAGAAAATACTGTTAACTAGGAACTTTGCAAACCTCTCTTATTCCATGATATAGACGGAAGAATATAAAATACATTTATAAAAATCTTATCTCAAAAAATAAGAAAACTGTAATCAACATACTTTAAGTGATGAGAATTCACCCAGAAACACAACCACATGTTGTATATGAGTGATCTAAAGCAGAGTAACTTTAAAAGGTTAAAAACAAAAACATGTACAAAGATGCATCAGGCAAATGGACAAAATAAGAAAGCAACAGTAGCAATCCTGGAATTAAGAAAAATTGATATCAGAAAGTATTAAACTTGAAAAAGAAGGGAACTTTTTAATGCTAAAGTAACAGTTCATAATTAAGATACAACAATTATGAATATTTATACATCAAATTGCATAGGAACTACTTTAACAAAGCAATATTTAAAGGAAATGCAGGGAGCTAAGTTAGAAGTACACTAAAAAGGCATGACTTAAACTGTGCTCAGTAAAAGTTTGATCAAGTTGATACAAAGTATGTCAGAATATGGAAAACCTAAACAACACATAAATAATGTTGAGGCCAAGCTAACACCATGTCTATTTTCTCTAATTTTCCAAGATTCCTCACATAGGTCTCTTTCTTCGATCTGTCAAAGCAAGGCTGCATGCAAAATAAGTAAAATCTTGAGAATCAATGTTCCAGCAGTCTAGCCACCAGTTTATCAGCTATGACTTGTTCATAGTTCTCAGTATGGACTTAGTAGGATACCTATTATATTTGCAAGAGAAAACTTTATTTTCCAAAAGAATTTTTATTTATCAAGATGATATTGAATTGTATTAAAACTGTATTGTCCAAAGTCTCCTATGGAACAATTAATGTAATGAATTTCTCTGAGATACTAATACAAGAAATAAATATTTTCCCTTGAAAAATTAGAATGCCCTTTTATTAGACAATGAACATTTTATAATATAGTTCCCTCTCACCTTATCTTGTAGAAATGTTAGAAAAAATCTTTGTGCTAAATTTCTGCTAGGTTTTCTTGTACAATATCCTCCCAACACATCCATCTCTTCCATTTATTTCAGAATATGTTTTAGTTTAATAAACCTATAGTGCCTATTTTTTGTAGGCTAACTCAGCTTCTATTTGGAAGCATTTGTAGCTTTGATATTGTGATTTATAATAAAAATATGTATTTAGTTATTCAGATGACCAAATATACTTCTTATACATATTTGGTCTTTGTCCATGGTTCCTGATTCACAGCTCCCCAAACTCCTGAATTTCCCAGGTGTTGAGAGGGACAAAAGTGTCTCTTGCTATGTTAAGGGGGTAACTTTTGGACCCCACCTAAGTATGGGAGCTGATTACCAGGAGAACCAACTGTGTGGTTAGAGGGTTGGAACTTTCAGTCCTACCCTTCGGCCTTCAGGAAGGGGAGAGGGCTTGGAGGTTGAATCAATTACCAACTGTCAATTACTTAATCAGTCATGACTATGGAATGAAGAATCTGCAAAAACCCAAGAGGACAGGGTTCCAAACACATGGAGATTTGGGGAACTGGTATGCCTGAAGAAGGCATGGAGTCTCCACCACACCCTTTCTGCGTACCTTGCCCTATCCATCTCTTATCTTGCGTTTCCTGAGTTATATCCTTTTATAATACACCAGTAATCTAGTAAGTAATATGTTTCTCTGAGTTCAGCGAGTTGTTTATTAATCAAACCCAAGGAGGGGTATCTGGAAATTCCAGTTTGTAGCTGATGAGCAGCACAAGTAACCTGGGCTTTTTATTGGCATCTGAAGTAGAGGATGGTCTTGTGGGGCTGAGTCTTTTACCTGTGGAATCTGATTCTATTTCTGGGTAGACAGTGTCAAAATTGAGTCAAATATTTGGACACTTAACATGATAAATCTCCAAGAACACCTAGAGTTGATGATTGAGCTTTTGCATAGAATGTTTAAGTTACATTCCCAAATTCACACAAGTGTCACCTAACCAAACTTGGGTCTGCTAGCCTGTGCACAGTAAAGCCAATCTACTGACACCGGGTTGTGATGAAGAAAAGTGCAGCATTTATTGTAAGGCACCAGACAAGGAGGCTGGGACAGCTAGTGCTCAAAAGCCCACACTCCCAGATGGGTTTCAGGAAAGTATTTTTAAAGGCAAGGTGAGGGAGGGGAGTTCCAGGGTATGTGATCAGCTCGTGAACTAGTTTCTAATTGGTTGATGGTGAGGTAACAGGGTGGCATCACAGGGGTTAACATTATCAATCCTGAGGCTCCAATAGGTCTGGGGGCTATGTGCTCCTGGTTATCAAGTAGTTAACATCTTCCATTTGATGGGGGTTTTAGCATCTGTGAAACAACTCAGGAAATGTGCATCAAATACTATTGATATTATCTAGTTACTTCAGAGAGGAGCTAAAGCAGAGGACATGGGGGTGCGGGGTCTGTCCTGGGAAGCCCCCATAGGGTTCTGCTAACTTAAACAAGGTGATGATAAAATATGATTTTGATTCCTGGCATCTGGCTTGAAATCTTGTGCCCTTAACCACTAATGCAGCTTTATAGGTACTGTTAGGCAATGCAAATTGTATTGAGACTATAGAACAAAACTGCTTCATAAAAAAAGCATAATATGTAATTTTCTATACTTCCTAAAGCACTTTGTTTCATCAAGTAAACAATTTTACCTATTACATTATATGATAAAGACCCTACATAGAGTCTCTTTTAGCTTTAAAAAAATTTATTGGTTGGTATTAAGATTTAAACGTATGCCCTTGCTAAGATTGTGTCTGTAATGTTTTGGGACACATGGCTAATTCAGTAAAATAGCTCAAAGGAATTTAAGCTGCCCTAGTATACACACATACACACTACTGTTACACTAATTGAAGTTTTTCAGTTTTCAGGTAATTGCACTGTGTGGATATACTGTCTCATCACTCTGCTATTGGGTTTAATGATATTACCACAAAGAATTTAAAATTTGTAGAATTATCTTGCCAGTACCCTATTTCTTAGCACCTTAATATTCATCAAGGTGTTCCAGTTTCTGTTCCTCCCTCATCCCATAGGATGAAAGTGAAACAACTGCTGCCAATTCATAGCATATGGACTTATCTTTTTCATTACAATATATTTCCATCTGAATACATTGGAAACTCTTACAGTGAAGTATTTTTCTTCATAATCCAAATAACTGGAACATGAAAAGACCTACCAAAAGAGATGCATAATTTGTGAATTGCATTTCCTTAAAATGTTCTGGATTTTATAAATGCTTAAAATATTAGTAACTACTGTTACATTTTTCCTTGATGCTTTAGGGAAGAAACGTTAATTACATATTTAACATGGCAAAGCCATATGTTTGATAGCTGACTTTTGGCATCAAAAAGAATCCCTTCCATATCAGTGACTGCTTTGCGGAGGTTTGGGAAAAACCTGCACCAAAAAGGCTAACAAAGGAAATCAGTGATAAGCTCTTCACACTAAAATAATTTTTCTTTCATTTTACTTCGTCAAAAACATCTTTAGCAATGGAATAGTAGAAAAGCTTTTCTTTTTGTTAGGTGATCCGTGTATTTTTATAATTAATGTGCTTATTTCAGATCCTCTTTAAATGTGAAATCTAAATCTAATATACTCTTAAATTTTCATTCACTTGAATTTAATAAATTACTAGTGAATTATATCTTAGTGATTTATAATCTACACTCAAAAATTGACATAAGTGAACAAATGATAACAAAATCTGCTATTTATACTGTTTCAAATTAAAGTACTAAATATTATTATTTAATAAACATTAAATAAATTAATGTTGACACCAAAGAAGTGCTTCATGAGCAAGCATATTTGTTTATTTACTGCTATAATCTAAGATCTAGAATAAACATGGCATACCTCAACAACATAAATACTTGTTGCATGATTTGGACAAGTTGCTGAAATACCATTAAGAAAAGTTAGATGTTGATTGGCAAATGATAGGCATTGTTTTCTTCAATACTGACAGCATTTTTCCATTCATTAAGTTAAAAAAGAGACCTCTTAATATATATTTTTATCAGGTGTGAATTTAGAATTTTTTATTGCAAATTTTTTAAAATATCAAGACATTTAAAAATGAGTATTTAGATAATTCTAATTAGTATGATGCATTTTGAATAATTGAATATTTTCAAAATATTTTGTGTGAGTAATCAATTATTTCAGCCAGGAAACTATCATTATTTTTGAGGTCGTTAAACTGAAAAAAAAAAGTAAGTAATTTGAGCCTTAGCAGTCAGAGGATGAGAAAAAAGTGAATGCAGAATATTTCCAGGTAAAAATAAGTTGTCAGTGGAAAACTATAATGTCTTTTTTATGAGCAAGCAAAGCTGTTGAAGAAGAAAATTAAACCAAAACCGCCATAACAAGAACAACAAAATAACTTACCTTTTCCTTGTTTTTAAAAGTGAATCGTAATCAAGAGCTGACAAGACAAATGCTACCACTAAATAAATACTGAATTATTGGGAAAGGAAATCACAACAGTTCAAAATGTGAGCACGTGAGACAGCAACCACCAATGCAAGAGGCAGGAGATGTGTTTCTTGGAAAGCTAAGATGTTGTGGCCTGAGAGGAAAACAAGAATAACCCCTGAAGTCTTCTACATTAGCGAGAAAATGGAATGATGCAACAATGAATGTAGCTGAGATAAATAGTGATCAGGAAGGAATTATAAATGTGTCATAAACTCTACATAGTCACTGCACAGTTTTATACTATTTTCTGTTATGTCTCTTTATTTTAATATAACATGTTGACAAGTACTTTTGCTATTGTAGTTATTCCAAGAAGAAATGATGTAAGATTATGTCATATTGGAACGATTTTTTGAAACTAACAACTTGGTTAGAGAAACATGTAAAAATGTAAATATACAGATATTACACTAAGTAATCGTTATGTATTTTTCAACTAAAGCAATACTTTAGTAATTATGGTAAGTAATGCAATTATACTAAATAATATTATCTAAGTAATTATATTATGCTAAGTGTTATAGATAGGTGTTACATATATAAACTAAGCATGTATATGTTTTTGTCTATAACAATAAATATTGTTCAAGTTTTCCAAGCTTGGAGAAACAGGCTGTGCATATTGTAGATATAATCTATATTTTTAATTGAATTCAAGTTTATTCCTAAAAATAACTGTGTAAGAAAAAAAAAAAAGCTCAAATAGAGGAATGTAACCTGGTACAAAGGTCAGAATTTGCCTGTCTGAATCCACTCAACAGACATGTGTATTGGATTTGCCCATTGTTTAAAAATACAGACTTCCCATTAAACCTGTCTTTATTTCTATCTCATACCCAAATCCTCCAAGCCACAAATTGAAAGAAAAGGAATAAAAATATACTAAAAGAGAGAAGAACTCTAGAGAAGGCATCACTGAACAGAAGATATCAACATGATTTTGGAAGATGGAACAAATGAGGAGAAATGACTGATCTAGCAGCATGGGATAATTTGAAATTGACCTGATCTGCTAAAACTAAGTGGAGACCTGACTTCTCAAATCACTCAAATTAAAGCAAAAATTCTTAACAGAACTCAGCCCTGCATGATCTGCTTCCCATTACATCTTTGACCATCTTGCCAATCTTCTCCCATGGTGTTGACTTTACTCCAGCCACTGAGGTTCCCTGTAGTTCCCAGACACACCAGGCGGGCTTCTGCCTCAAATGCTTGCATTTGCTAGTCTCTCTGACAGGAAGGATCTTCTCAGAGCATCACCATGGCTAGCCAACTCACTTTCATATGTCTTCTCTTTGCTCAAAAGTCAACTCTCAGTGAGGGTCTCTGTGGCCACCCTATCTAAACCCTCAACCCCACCTCCATCCCTATAGTTTGTTTTGTCTTCTTAGCAATTGACAAATTTGTCTTATCATTGACAAATATACTATGCATTTTATTTATTTCTTGTACTTATTATTAGTTTTCCCTGTTACAATGAAGACTACATTAGAGAAAAGTGTGTGATTCCTACCAGTGCTGTTACTACTTAGGCATCTAAAACACTGCCTAGAACATGGCATATTCTCAGTAAAGATGTGATGAGTAAAGGATCTTTTTATATGTAATTAGGTACTTACCTGACAATGAACATTGAGGGGTATTCTTTCTTTTTGTTTTTAAATATAGAACATTTTATTTTTCTTCCAGTTTTGAGATGTAATTGACATACAGCACTATATAAGTTTATGGTGTACCGCATAATGATTTGACTTACATACATCATGAAATGATGGCCACATCGACAGTTTTTTAATATATTTTTCAAAAGTTTTCTAATTCACAATGTTGGAAATTTCCCAATGCAACTCTTCAAAACCGACTTTCAAAATGCCAGCTTAGAATGTTCATTTTAATACTGCCCTCTACTCTCCACAGATAGACACACTGAACTTATTTTAAGGATCTGCATTATCTGTACTGTTACGTCCACCTTCCACAGAACATTTTGTATTTAAAGGTTCCAGACCAGCTGAACACTAGTTAGGGGATATTGAATCAGCATTATACATTCCATCTTGTTGTTGTGGTATTCTGGTAAAAAATACATACTATGTAAAAATTAACCTTATTACTTGTCAGAAAATTTAAACAAATTGTCTTTTCATGTAAGCAGAAATTAAGTAGTATAAAAAACATACATTAACAGTTATCCTTAAGAAATACTGTATTAAAGCACTTTCCAAAGCAGATAATAAATAAGAAGGCACTAAGACAGCCTCCTAACAATATATTCAGATAGTCATTTCCATATATAAACAATGTGTCTGCCTTAAAAATACAAAGGAATTTATAAAACTGCCAGCATAATTGAGTCCCCAAGCAGGAAAAGGATAAAGTGCTTAAGTGTACAGAAAAAAATGAGAAACAAGGAAACCATTATTAAAAATGATTGATTTGCATTTCTCTAATGATTAGTGATGTTGAGCATTCTTTCATGTGTTTGTTGGCAGTCTGTATATCTTCTTTGGAGAAATGTCTATTTAGGTCTTCTGCCCATTTTTGGATTGGGTTGTTTGTTCTTTTGTTATTAAGCTGCATGAGCTGCTTATAAATTTTGGAGATTAATCCTTTGTCAGTTGCTTCATTTGCAAATATTTTCTCCCATTCTGAGGGTTGTCTTTTCGTCTTGTTTATGGTTTCCTTTGCTGCGCAAAAGCTTTTAAGTTTCATTAGGTCCCATTTGTTTACTTTTGTTTTTATTTCCATTTCTCTAGGAGGTGGGTCAAAAAGGATCTTGCTGTGATTTATGTCATAGAGTGTTCTGCCTATGTTTTCCTCTAAGAGTTTGATAGTTTCTGGCCTTACATTTAGGTCTTTGATCCATTTTGAGCTTATTTTTGTGTATGGTGTTAGGGAGTGATCTAATCTCATACTTTTACATGTAGCTGTCCAGTTTTCCCAGCACCACTTATTGAATAGGCTGTCCTTTCTCCACTGTACATTTCTGCCTCCTTTGTCAAAGATAAGGTGACCATATGTGCGTGGGTTTATCTCTGGGCTTTCTATCCTGTTCCATTGATATATCTTTCTGTTTTTGTGCCAGTACCATACTGTCTTGATTACTGTAGCTTTGTAGTATAGTCTGAAGTCAGGAAGCCTGATTCCTCCAGCTCCATTTTTCGTTCTCAAAATTGCTTTGGCTATTTGGGGTCTTTTGTGTTTCCATACAAATTGTGAGATTTTTTGTTCTAGTTCTGTGAAAAATGCCAGTGGTAGTTTCATAGGGATTGCATTGAATCTGTAGATTGCTTTGGGTAGTAGAGATATCATCTCACACCAGTCAGAATGGCCATCATCAAAAAATCTAGAAACAATAAATGCTGGAGAGGATGTGGAGAAAAGGGAACCCTCTTACACTGTTGGTGGGAATGTAAATTGATACAGCCACTGTGGAGAACAGTATGGAGGTTCCTTAAAAAGCTACAAATAGAACTACCATATGACCCAGCAATCCCACTACTGGGCATATACCCTGAGAAAACCATAATTCAAAAAGAGTCATGTACCAAAATGTTCATTGCAGCTCTATTTACAATAGCTCAGAGATGGAAACAACCTAAGTGTCCATCATCGGATGAATGGATAAAGAAGATGTGGCACATATATACAATGGAATATTACTCAGCCATAAAAAGAGACGAAATTGAGCTATTTGTAATGAGGTGGATAGACCTAGAGTCTGTCATACAGAGTGAAGTAAGTCAGAAAGAGAGAGACAAATACCGTATGCTAACACATATATATGGAATTTAAGAAAAAAAAAATGTCATGAAAAACCTAGGGGTGAAACAGGAATAAAGACACAGACTTACTAGAGAATGGACTTGAGGCTATGGGGAGGGGGAAGGGTAAACGGTGACAAAGCAATAAAGAGGCATGGACATGTAAAAAAAAAAAAAAAAAAAATGATTGAGAGAGAAGCCATAGTTTTATTGTAAAGGTCTTACTACACAAGCATGCTTCTTTTATCTAATTAGCATTCTAAATATATAGATAAAATGTTTCAACTTGGTTATTACCAATGTTATTACCAGATTTTATCAATTCAGTATTTATTAGGCAGTATCCTTTGACGTGTACCCGCTGGTCAGGGAATTTCAACATTTCTATGCATTGGTTTGCTATATTTTTGAATACACTTGAAGTGCTGTTTTCTTTTCTTTTTTTTTTTTTTTGCGGTACGCGGGCCTCTCACTGCTGTGGCCTCTCCCGTTGCGGAGCACAGGCTCTGGACGCGCAGGCTCCGCGGCATGTGGGATCTTCCTGGACCGGGGCACGAACCCGCGTCCCCTGCATCGGCAGGCGGACTCTCAACCACTGCGCCACCAGGGAAGCCCTAAAGTGCTGTTTTTAATGGAATTTTTTTTTTCATGGAAAATGATATATAATCTTGGAAGTGTTTTATCTTTGAGACATTGTTTTCTTTTTTGGGATTTCAAAACAGGGAGACAGAAAGGAGAGCTCCAGGCAAAAAGGAAAAAAAAAAAAAAGAGAGAAGGAATGAAAACAAAACCCCCAAACCCTGAACTATCAGCATTCACTATTGCTTGCATCTATAAATATAAAGAACATGACTCATGAGTTATTTTCTACATAATTCCTATAATTCCTATTTATTCTTATTTGTTGAGAGTTTAAAATAAAATTGGCTTAATATAGTCGCGTTATTTTATTAGGATTTAAAATTTTTGAGCTAATGAAATCTTTCCTCCTTTTTAATTCCACTCACTATCTTGTTTCTGAATATATTATCTATGTTCTATTCCTTTTACAATTATACACAAACTCTGAAACTTGCTTCTGTGTGAATGAATGCAAAATACCTCCCCTTATAATAACTTATTTTATTTTGTCTAACAGTTCACAATTTCAATGGAAAACATTTTGCTTAATACTTCAGAATTTAGATGTGGTGAGATAAATAATCCAGATTTGAAGTATTATAAAAGTGGTCAACTCTACTTTATTCACTAATGCAATATAGTTAAAGTGTGGACTCTTTTTTTTTTTTTTGCGATATGCGGGCCTCTCACTGTTGTGGCCTCTCCCGTTGTGGGGCACAGGCTCCGGAAGCGCAGGCTCAGCGGCCATGGCGCACGGGCCCAGCCGCTCCGCGGCATGTGGGATCTTCTCGGACCGGGGCACGAACCTGCGTCCCCTACATTGGCAGGCGGACTCTCAACCACTGCGCCACCAGGGAAGCTTGTGGACTCTTACTTTACATGTAATATCTTCTAATTTACTTCAAATATTTAATCATATTCTACTACAAAATTATTTGTGTCAATGATCCAGTAATTAAGTATATTCTACTACTCCTTGATGCTAGAACTAGCAACATGGGCATTATGTTTCGGACAACACATTGAGAACT
Organism: Grampus griseus; assembly: GCF_964374135.1. Taxonomy (NCBI): domain Eukaryota; kingdom Metazoa; phylum Chordata; class Mammalia; order Artiodactyla; family Delphinidae; genus Grampus; species Grampus griseus. Next base: position 99,498,609 of record NC_138998.1, read on the forward strand.
TCTAATATGCTTTAATTTTTATATTCAATATTTAGTTAACAAAATATTATTTTCTACTAAATACATTGTCCTTCAATAAAGTGTATAGTTTTACTTTTTAAAAATGTTAAGTGATATGAATTAAAGTATCTATACTTCTAGTAATTTTGCAAGAATGGGGATTATATAATTTCTAAACGTGAGTTCACTGGGCTTTGAAGACAACAATTTGTGCTTTTCCATTAGTGCTAAACTAATCCAAATATAAAGTCTGGATATGTAAGTTAATTTTTTTCTATAAAAAAATTTGAGGCCAATAGCGGATAAACATTTACTGAGTAGTTTTAATAGGAGTCACATTGTTTAAAAAAAAATACTGTCACAGTAGTTAGGAGGATTTGACAGATTTGATCCATGAATTTTCTTAATGTTAATGTAAAAAGTTTCCACATTTGAAAGGTATATAATGGGCAGTGTGTAGTTATTCTAACCAATATTTAAACAATTAATGTATAGTTAAATATATAAATGATAATACAATTGGCTAATTATATTAGAAATGAAGAAAAAATGTCTTATTAGACTTATTTAGTCTTGTTTGAATTTAGTGTACCTGTTGAAATCACAATAATGTCTTATTTTACCTAGCTTTCTAAGTGCTATAAGAATAAGAGAAACTAACTGTGAAAAGATATTTCTCTATTTAAGAAAAAAAAGATAATTTGTTTTAGGTGGTTCTCCATTAGCAGAGCTTGGAGTGGGTAATTGGATGCTCGAGATCTGTTGTGAGCATGCTCTCAAGAAAATATGTAGAGGAGTGAGAGAAGCAGGGTAAGGAAGGCAAAGGAACTATGCTAGAATGTGTTTTCAGATGAAGTCTAGGAGATCCCATGGGGAGCTCTGGAATGTAATTTGTTCTGCTGTGTCTGCTCACACTTGAGACAGGCCAATGGATCATATAATACCTCCATCCAAGTCAGTTATTGCCTATAGAGTTGTGCTACCAGTGTGGTGGGGTGCAGCATAAATCCCAGGCCCACAGGCCTAGGCAGCTTCAATCATCAAAGGACATCCTCCAAGAAAGTTTGCACATATGAACATTAGTCTCCTTATTTGCACTAGCAGCAATAAGGGGGTGGGGACACTGTGTTAATTTCCTTTTGGTGCTGTAACAAATTACTAAAAGTCCAGTGTCTTAAAACAATACCAATATATTATCTTATGCTTCTAGAGGTCAGAATGGGCTTTACTGAGCTAAAGACAAGGTTTTGGTAGTACAAGTATCTCTTGCTTTTTTTTTTTTAATTTATTTATTTTATTTTTGGCTGCTCTGGGTATTCGTTGCTGCTCGCCGGCTTTCTCTAATTGCGGCGAGTGGGGCCTACTCTTCCTTGCAGTGTGTGGGCTTCTCATTGCGGTGGCTTCTCTTGTTGTGGAGCACTGGCTCTAGCCGCACGGGCTTCAGTAGTTGTGGCACGTGGGCTCAGTAGTTGTGGCTTGCGGGCTGTAGAGCGCAGGCTCAGTAGTTGTGGCGCACGGGCTTAGTTGCTCCGTGGCATGTGGGATCTTCCCCAACCAGGGCTCGAACCCATGTCCCCTGCATTGGCAGACAGATTCTTTTTTTTTTTTTTTTTAATTTTTATTGGAGTATAATTGCTTTACAATGGTGTGTTAGTTTCTACTTTATAACAAAGTGAATCAGTTATACATATACATATATCCCCATATCTCTTCCCTCTTGCATCTCCCTCCCTCCCACCCTCCCTATCCTACCCTTCTAGCTGATCACAAAGCACCGAGCTGATCTCCCTGTGCTATGCGACTGCTTCCCACTAGCTATCTATTTTACATTTGGTAGTGTATATATGTCCATATATACACTACCACTCTTTCACTTTGTCCCAGCTTACCCTTCCCCCTCCCCATGCCCTCAAGTCCATTCTCTAGTAGGTCTGCATCTTTATTCCCGTCTTGCCCCCAGGTTCTTCATTACCATTTTTTTTTCTTAGATTCCATATATATGTGTTAGCATACGGTATTTGTTTTTCTCTTTCTGACTTACTTCACTCTGTATGACAGTCTCTAGGTCCATCTACCTCACTACAAATAACTCAATATTGTTTCTTTTTACGGCTGAGTAATATTCCATTGTATATATGGACCACATCTTCTTTATCCATTCATCTGTTGATGGACACTTAGGTTGCTTCCATGTCCTGGCTCTTGTAAATAAATCTGCAATGAACATTGTGGTACATGACTCTTTTTGAATTATGATTTTCTCAGGGTATATGCCCAATAGTGGGATTGCTGGGTCATATGGTAGTTCTACTTTTAGTTTTTTAAGGAACCTCCATACTGTTCTCCATAGTGACTGTATCAATTTACATTCCCACCAACAATGTATGAGGCTTCCCTTTTCTCCACACCCCTTCCAGCATTTATTGTTTCTAGATTTTTTGATGATGGCCATTCTGACCAGGGTGAGATGATATCACATTGTAGTTTTGATTTGCATTCCTCTAATGATTAATGATGTTGAGCATTCTTTCATGTGTTTGTTGGCAGTCTGTATATCTTCTTTGGAGAAATGTCTATTTAGGTCTTCTGCCCATTTTTGGATTGGGTTGTTTGTTTTTTTGATATTGAGCTGCATGAGCTGCTTATAAATTTTGGAGATTAATCCTTTGTCAGTTGTTTCATTTGCAAATATTTTCTCCCATTCTGAGGGTTGTCTTTTCGTCTTGTTTATGGTTTCCTTTGCTGTGCAAAAGCTTTTAAGTTTCATTAGGTCCTGTTTGTTTATTTTTGTTTTTATTTCCATTTCTCTAGGAGGTGGGTCAAAAAGGATCTTGTCATGATTTATGTCATAGAGTGTTATGCCTATGTTTTCCTCTAAGAGTTTGATAGTGTCTGGCCTTACATTTAGGTCTTTAATCCATTTTGAGTTTATTTTTGTGTATGGTGTTAGGCAGTGTTCTAATTTCATTCTTTTGCATGTAGCTGTACAGTTTTCCCAGCACCACTTATTGAAGAGGCTGTCTTTTCTCCATCGTATATTCTTGCCTCCTTTATCAAAGATAAGGTGACCATATGTGCGTGGGTTTATCTCTGGGCTTTCTATCCTGTTCCATTGATCTATATTTCTGTTTTTGTGGGCAGGCAGATTCTTAACCACTGTGCCACCATGGAAGCCCTCCCTTGCTTTTTGAAAGTTCACTTTATGCCGCTTTGCTTTTTACAAAAGACCTCTTTTTGCCAACAGAAAAAAAATCCAAAAAGGATTTTTGCTTTTACGAAAAAAGGTAAAAAGTGGAAATAGTCTTCACAGTTTGTTTTGTGGGGAGCGCTTATAGAGGCAGTGCACATTCCCGGCAGTGAGAGTGGCCCCACCAAACTCCTTGCTGGAGAACTAGACTCAGCATCTCAGCATCAAGCTGCCATAGCTCTGAACTGTGTCTGCGAGCATCAGTGTTTTATCTTGATCTATTTTGTGCATTCGTTAGCAAGATGTGTCCCAAGGTAATTGCTTCTTCACTTTATACCATTTCGACTTACGAAAGGTTTCCTGGGAATGCTGTACTATCAGAGAGGGAAACCTGTGTTGCACTTCTTCTGGAGGCTGTATGGGAGGATCTGTTTCCTTGCCTTTTCCAGCTTCTGGAGGCTGCCTGTGTTTCTTGGCTCATGGCCATGTTCTTCATCTTCCAGTGTCTCTCTGAATCTGATTCTCCTTCCTCCTTCTTATGAGGACCTTTGTGATTACATTGGGTTCACATGGATAACACAGAATAACTCTCCATGTCAAAAAACTTAATCACATCCACAAAGTCCCTTTTGTTACATAAGGTAACATAAACAGATTCTGGGAATTAGGATGTAGACATCTTTGGGGGCTATTTTTCTGGGTACCAGAGGTACCAAGGGACTCAGCTGTTAACAACTTATCAATAAGTCTTAGTAGTCATACAAAGATGTACTCTTTAAAAGTTGAAAAATTTTCAAAAATTAAGCAGTAGAGCAGTGTGTATAAACGTAGAGAAGGATGAAGTATTACATACATGATTGTTTTTCAACAGCATGATCCTGCTGTGAAGCCAAGCAGCCTGCATTGTTTGGAACTGGGAGTATGGGTTCACGCATCTTGAATTTAGTAAAGAGCAAATATTGGTATGCTTGTTTGTTTCTAAGCATAGGAGTCAGCAGATAATAAAAATATATTAAGCCATATTTGTTTTGTTTCCAGTTATGCCAGTCGACTACTAAAGAGAGACAAGTGGGGAGAAAAGGCAACATTTTAAATTATTTATGGTTTGGAAGTATAAATGTAGATATAACATTCTTTTTGTATTGCATTAAGTGTAGGTTAAATACACTGATCCTCAGAAAATAAAACCTGGGAACATTTGTTTGAAAACAGAAAGAGTAGTGAGACATCTATGTTTAAGTTCGAATTGAAACTGGTTTAAACAACAGCAGTGGCAACAATAACAATCTAAGGAATTCAGGGAATCTTATCCTGAAAAGTCCAGAGAGTAGAGTTTACATTAGGCAGGACTGAGTGTAGGTACTAAAATGATGTTTCCAGGTTTCAGGCTTGGTCTCTCCTTTCCCTCATTTAATAGATAGATTGTATTCCTTTTCTCTCTTCTGGCAGTGGCAGGTTAGATATAAGCAATAAAGCTTCATTCTATCTTTCAATCATTCCAAGCACATAACACAAAAATGACCCAACTATCCGAACATTTTAATGTAAAATCCTGGAAAATGGTCATTGTGATAGTCTGAATAATGGTATCCCCAAATGTGCATGTTCTAATCTCTGGAATTTGTGAATGTTACTTTATATATTATTAAGGATTATGAAATATGAAGATTATCCTGGATAATGTAGATGGGTCCTAAATGAATTAATAAATATCCTTATAAGAGGGAGGTAGAGGGAAATATAAGTGGAAAAGGAGGCAATGAGACCACAGAGGCAGGGATTAGAGTGAGGCAGCCACAAGCCACAGAATGCTGGCAGTTTTCAGAAGCTGAATGAAGCGTGGAATGGATTCTCTTCTAGAGTCTTAAGAGAGTATTTTTTGTTGGATTAGTCATTGTGACTGAAAAATAAATTGCATTAATTGGTCTGGCCTGAGTTATGTGTGAACAAGTTGAGCAGAGGTATCTGGTAGATTGAAGTCTCATGGACTGAAACTCAGAGAGGGATGTTTTTCCAGAGTAAAGATGGTACTGGTTTCAGAAGTTGGGTGAGTGGAAGCTAAGCATTCATAAATAGCAGATGTATGTGACATCCAGCACTCAGTGACTATGGCTAGTTCATTCCAGGGCTCTACTTGGCTACCTATGGGCTGCCAGGTTGGTGTGGAGACAAGATTCCTTCTTGGGAGCACAGTGCTCCACAGTGGGTGGAGAAAGGTAAAGATTTGTCTTCTCTCTCTTCTTCTCTCTCTCTAACAGATAGACTGCTTTTCACAGGGAAAACAAGATTAATCTGAAGCATAAAAGATAGATATAAGGTTGAAGTCAATTTATGCATTTAAAACCAACGTTTCATCTTGATTTTTAATTATTATTTTATGGAAATTACTTTTAACCCTGTTTTTAATCCTAATCAATTTCTAAACTATAAAAGTGCATCTCATAATTCTTACTACATTACTCCACTTGGAAATAAAAATATGTCTAAAACAACCATCTTCTTCATGTAACTGGACTCATATGTTTCCTCTGATAAGCAATACAATCAATTTTTTTTTTTTTTTTTTTTTTTGCTGTGTGCGGGCCTCTCACTGTTGTGGCCTCTCCCGTTGCGGAGCACAGGCTCCAGACGCACAGGCTCCACTGTGCCACCAGGGAAGCCCTACAATCAATTTTTGAACTCTAAATCTCAAGGTATCTGTCTCCTTGTTTTTCTTTCTTGTTTTTTTAACATCTATATCTAAAATCTTATCAATTTTGGTCACCACTACAACCACAGTGATGTATTTTGTTTCTCTTTACCCTTAACCAATGAAGAAGACCAGGAGTCCATTCCTTCATTTGTTACTGTCCTGGTTTCCTAACTTATCTTCCTAACTTCACTCTTATTCTTCCATACCCAGACAAAGAAGTACTAACAATTTAATTTTAAACTGCATCTTTAATTTTAAACTACATCTTTAATTTTAAACTAAGTCTTTGCAATTCCCTTACGAAATAAAGTAGCTCTCCGTCAGCTACAGAATTAAGTTCAAGTTCCTCAGACTGGCATTTAGGACACTCCAAATCTGACCAACCTAAGCTGTGAAACATCTATTAAAACCTTTCTCTACCCTTAAGTTACTATTACACTTAAAATGTTTAACATTATTTTATGCCTGCCTCCTGTGCATCGTGCATTACGTTGTTCTTTGTAAATTTTACTTATCTTCTAGAAATGGTGTTTCCCAAAGTGTGGACAGATGTTCAGCTGCTTCAGAATCTTCTGTAATGCTTTTAGAAAATTCAGTTTCTGCTCTATATCCCAGGCCTACTCATAGGAAGTACTGATTCTTGTCAAGCTTCCCTGTTGATTCTTTTATACACTAAAATTTAAGACTCTCTGTTTCAGAAGTTGACTCAAGATTCATTTCCTTCTTGAAGACTTATCCAGTCATCAAAGCTGACCATAAAATGTGTTTTTTAATATTTAAATTCCACAATTAGAATTGAGAAGGTTTAGTTCCATGTGCTATATATTTTAATGCACACATAGTTTTTTTTTTCCAAAATTTTAAAGGACAGAGGCAATTTATTGCTTGTTTAAGATTCTACTATAACAAAAGAAATATTCTAAATTTTCCAAATGATAGGAAAATGTCTTTAAACACCATATTATATATTCTAGGATATTTATTAAAATATTATCATTACTATTCAAATTTATTCACAGAAAATACTGAACATAGTTTGACTTCTTTTTGAATATAAGTATACTTTCTATTCACATCTGATATACGTCTTACAATTATCTCTAAAGTGGATACTACTATTATTATTCATTTTATTAGGTAAGAAACTGAGCTCCTAAAGGCCTTTTGATACAAATTCCTTATACTTTTCCAATGTTAGTCACCAAATTACTAAGTATTGCTCTGCCTGGGCTTATGCCTAGATGTCTAACTGTGAACCTCATGTACTTTACCATTAGGAGACATTTCCTTATCTGAGTCATTCTATGTTAAATGAGCTTAAGGAATTGGCCAGAAAGGCAGATGCCCAGGGCATGGATTTGCAAACATACTGGTGTTTTGGTGCCAGTCAACTGAGATTTGCTCATAGAAACCCCTATGTTGATGACTGAATGCACATTGATCAAATTCCTACAGATTCAGACAGTGTATCAAAAAGAAGAAAAAATTCAAAGGTGGTAAATATCTCTGCTGATTTTTTTTTAACAGAATGACTGAATTTGTAGGTTGGGTTAATGAAAGTGAGAACAACTGCTAACAAGTAGTCATCTGAAATCAGAATTCAGTTTAAGACCAATGAATACATATAATGATGCTAGTTAATGGTAATGATTTGTTTTGTTCCCTAAATTTTTTACAGGTTAAAAAATGTTTCCTACATAGGGGAAAAAAATCACATAACAAATACTATAATAAGTATTTACTTAAAATATAAGACAAAAGTATGTAATTTGAATTGAGTAAAACATATATTCCTTTTTGCCACCATTAAATAAATATTATACACATATTGAAGGAATGTAACTTGAATCCAGAGCCACACAATTGATCTCTCAAGTGTTCCACATATTTCAGTCCAGCACTGAATATGTGTTTACTCTTTAGAGTTATTATTAGGTTTAAATGTAACATCTGTTGATACATTAAATTGCCCTCAGAAATGCTATTGTTTTCAACCTACATTCTGTTTTAGTCTTCACTCCTTCCTCGTTGTCAGGGTATCAGCTGTCACTTTCTGTGTCTTCACTGACTCCAGCAGCCACATGAGATATATCATTTGTAATTTAGATACCATGTGCCCATTTCCATAGGTCCTTTCAAATGCTTGTTTATAATCTGATGTATAATCCTTGGAATACAGATAACGAGTTAGATAAAAAATCCTATAAATGTTATAAACATCCTCAATGAAAGGAAGCACTGAGTAGTAGTCTATTTTAAAATTACATGAGTTTAAGTTTGTAGCTATTAGGCATCCATTTTGTGTCCTCTGATGATCTATTTCACTTATTTGTAATTTCTTTGCTTTTTTTTTTGCGGTACATGGGCCTCTCACTGTTGTTGCCTCTCCCGTTGCGGAGCACAGGCTCCGGACGCGCAGGCTCAGCGGCCATGGCTCACGGACCCAGCCGCTCCGCGGCATGTGGGATCTTCCCGGACCGGTGCACGAACCCGTGTCCCCTGCATCGGCAGGCGGACTCTCAGCCACTGCGCCACCAGGGAACAACTTCTTTGCTATTTTTTTGCATTGGGTGTGAACATGAGCTTTAACTTGCCATTGGACAAGTGTTTTATACGTGCGTATTACAGTGACTAGATGTATGGGATTTGGTATTAGTGCTTAATAAACTGCTGAATGGATAAATGAATAAATTATTCTATTATAAATTTCTATAGTTACTCAACATTGCCTATAAATGGGAACATATCAATATGCATATTTGATGGAGGGTCCAAAATACATGGAAGATGAATGGGTTTTAAAGATCACATAACAAATAACTGGCTTAGACTATGAAGTGCTTTGACTACCAGTTCTCAATTCACAAAGAGACTATAGATAGCTTTAGTGAATACAAACAGAAAAAAAATACTTGTTCAGGAGGCAGTATATAGAAGATAATTAGAAAAAGTTTAAGCAACTTTATAAGACATTTAAATTTAAGAATACCTGTCAGAAAGAGTGCAACTTGCATAATTCATTATGTACTCTTACAATATGAAACTGTTTATAAGGTTCTAAAATGAAAGATAATAGGTCTAGCTTAATGCACAGGCATACATCTTTTCCAACTTAATAATGTTTTCTGCTTACAATTTATTTGCAAAGTGCTTTGGGAAAATATTATAATATTTTACTGTATATTCAATGCATTGGAAGAAAAAAAACCCTTCCTTGAAGTGTGTATATGTCAGCTTATAAATCACTCTTTTAGGAAAAAATTACAAAAATTTTGAGAAGTCACAGCACACACAAACATAACTCTGAATATAGATGTACAATAATAATAAATAATCCACATTTTAGCTACAAACCCTTTTTATTCAAAGTTATGCTTGATAATATTGTAATATTGTGGATCAACCTGTTCATACAAAACTGAAATGAAATAACAGTATTCAAATAGATCAAAATACTTCCCTCCCCATCATAATAGAATGTATTATTCTTTTTCCTCGCTAGGATTTAATATCACATTATAGAAAAATATCTGTATTAGAGTATGATGATATTTTAAAAATTACCTCTTTTGAGTAGTTTGTAACATAGTCCTCTTCTTTCAATAGCAAGCCTCCCTGTCAATATATTATTTAAATAACGTTTCTTTACCACCAGTTCTGAAAAGAGGACTATCTATAAAAAATAGTAAAAATAATACAACTTTAAGAGATTAAAATAATAGATATAAGTTAGCATTATAAATCAGTATATTAACTCTCATTGGTATTTTGTAAGTTTTTAATGGCAGTTAAATTTTATTCTCCAGTCACAAATATGATACACTATTCAAATAAAAGTACACAATTCATGTTCATGACATATGGAACATTTTAGAGAGTAATGTAATTTGTTTGAGTCTATATTCATATTTTCAGTCAAATCTTTCTTGAAGACATGCCCATAATGGTTTTCTTTTATAAAAATCGATAAGAAAAATCTTTAAATATTAGCTTCAAGGAAATTAAAACTATTTTTTCTTCTTCGCAATGAATTATTATGTTTCCTTTACTTCAGACTATTTGGTTCCATTTTTGTCATGGCAATAAAACTTAAGTTTTTAATTTATTTTAATTTAATTTTTATTCCAATTCCATATTTCAAATAGTATATTTACAGTATTCAAATTTTACTATAATTTGAACCCCACTTTTAAAAAATATTTGAGGGATACATAATAAACAAATAAATAATCTTACATTAAAAATGTCAAAAGATGAAAATGATTTCACATAGAAACATATGAAAAACTGTTCAATTATAATGAATCACATTTGAGCAGCCAATGGACAATGTATGTCTGTACCACTAGGAAAGGTTCTCTGTATGTAAAAATTATAGGGTGACCATTTTAGGAACATTCCAAGGGCTATGGGTGAAATTGAGAAAAATTATTAGCACAGAGAAACAGTCCCTCATCCAAAGAGCTGATCCTGGAGACCTGAAGTTGGGTTAACAGTTGTGGCACTGGCTCAAAAATACAAGCATAACTGGGCTCATAATCTGCTTTAATTTGTTTCCATAACTAGGAAAAAAGACAATAAAATGCAATTTTGTCCTCAGCACATATGTATTTTAATGATACAACTTACAGGAATCTTTAGTTTAGAAATATTTTGTTAAGCAAGGCAAATATTATTTTTTAAATAATACAAAATGTACCATTTTAAATATAGCAGTGTGTACATGTCAATCCCAAGGACCTACTGTATAGCACAGGGAACTCTGCTCAATATTCTGTAACAACCTAATTGGGAAAAGAATTTGAAAAATAATGGATACATGTATATGTATAACTGAATCACTTTGTTGTACACCTGAAACTAACACAACATTGTTAATCAACTGTACTCCAATATAAAATAAAAAGTTAAAAAAAAGAAAAAAAGAAATGCTTAAATATTAAAAAAAAAATTACCCTACAGGACTGTGAGTCAGAGAAACCAAGCTCTGTATCTGCAACATACCTAGTTCCCAGGACTGTTACAAAGAGTAAATGAAATAATTTCTATGACCTGAATATTACCTATTTTTAAGTAGATAATATTTAACACATTTTAGGTATGATCCTCATTATCTATTTCAAAATAGAAATTCAATTTTGTGTCTTCTAATCTAGTAAAAAAAAAATCTAGTCCTTTTGGAATAGACTTGTAATTGCTTATCCAATATCCATTCTATTTTTCTTCCTTATTAACAAAACTACATTTTGTGGCGTAGCGTCCACTCAGTTACATAGTGACAACTCCATTCCAAATTAAAATATTCATGAAATATACAAGGAAAAGTTTTGAGATGGGGATTAAGGGAAAGTTCCTTAAGGAGAGTCAACTTAGTTTTTTCCTCCTTTTCCTGCCAATCTAGAATAGATTGTGATGGCTGGATTTAGCATTAATTTTGACACTATGAGAAAAAGAACATAAGGATTTTTAAGATCCCAAGCCTGGCATTTTTGAGCATCTAAACCACTATCACCAACTGCCTACCTCAGCCTTCTTATTAAACAAGAAAATTAAACCATTTTGTGTTTATTCCAATATAGTCATGTCTCTGTTACTTGCAATTGCCTAAGATGCCTCATTAATTAATTTTCCATTTGAGAGGCAAAAAGCTTAACATATTTATTATCCACTATTACCCAAAACACTGTTTAGTAAAACTCTTCTCCTTCTCACCCCCTTAACATAATATTATTCATTTTACCAGACATGGTGATTTCAGAAACAGTATGAAATCTGCCTTGCCATTTCAGGAAAAGTTGATAAGGACTCTATTTTTCATAAAATTAATATCTAAAGAATATTGTAAGATTAACTTTGGGAGAAAAAAATATAATGAACTATCATTCACAATGATGATTTAAGAGTCATAAAGTGTCTAGGAGCAGGGATCTAACCCTCTGCTATAAATAAGTAGCAAAAATTACAATTATTTTCAAAGGGAAGTAGGGAAGTAAAGATACTTCCATTGGGATCTCATACCCTGCAATGAGAACACAGAATTAATGGATGCATCTTTCTTCAGTTTTCCCTGCTGGCAAGAATAATAGCCAATGGTACATTGCCTTCCCATTAGAGTTAGTAACCTCCAGAGAGACTATAAAGGCAAAGAGCATTCCACAAAGTTGCTATTTGATAAGGGTCATTGGTGAGTGTATCGAGTTTCTTCTCTGTGATTTCAGAGGGAGAATTTACAAGATGTTACGGCTGCTTATTTGCTTATGAGAGGCTGATCTGGAGATTTCATTTATGGATATGTTAGAAGCTCATATTGCTGCATTGCAACTGACTTAATATATTTTAAAATTTAAGGAAAAAAAGGCTAAGATGCAAACCTAGCTCTGCCCAGGGGAGGACTACCTACTGTGTTGGTTCATTACCTGAGTGAATAATAGGAAGCTGTTCAGCTTCTGTGTTAAGGTTGATAAGCAAGCCTGTTTATTTTGAAAGTTCACATGCCGAAGATATGCTACAACTTCTAACACTACAAAAAGCCCTCTTGGAATGTTAAGCTCTGAAGTACATACTGTCTACACATGTGAGGCAGCATTTTAGATGCAGAGTTGAATTGTACACTCATATATACACACACACAGAACTCCATCCTTCAATCTCAACAGACATTTTGTGCTATCAGATGCTAGAATAGCAAAAACTATGGCCAACTTAAGACTGTTGACAGTACTTTGGAAGGGCATCAAAATAATCACCCTAGAATATATATATATATATTAGCATCCATTTAATGCTGAGAATCTGACATCTATTTCATACTTTAAAGCTAGAAGAGATATCATAGATTGTTTCTGCTATTAATATACTTTTCATATAGATAGTTTGGAAGAACAATTTTTAGCAAGGAACTTGAGGTTTATTTATAATATTATTACTAATATGTGACAAACTGAACCAAGTTTTCCTAGTTTATTTTATAAACATGTCAGTTATTGGTTACTCCCTACTTCTTCCTTCAAACCAGAAAGTTTTCATTTTAAAATAATTTATCTGCTTTTATATAGCCATGCAAAAGAAATGAAGCATATATAAAACAAAGCATTTTTTTATTCTTTAAGAAATTTGATATTATCAAATAGCTTATTCCATTTCATCATTTGTTATTCACAAATAACAAGAAAGTAGGTTGAATTCCTACTTTCTTCAGGACACTGCTACAAGATTTAAGACTTTTTGTTGTAAACTGTTGTCAGTATAATTAAAGGAAAGTGGAAATTGATCTCTTTTGAGCCATTTAAAATATTTGAGCAACCTTTCTTTCAATCAAGCTTAATTACTCAGACTAAAGAGAATGATGAGAGTAAGACAGATTGGTTAAAACAAGGCTGGGAAGCCCCTAGAAAATCCATATTTGGTTTTGGATTTGACAAATCACTTGAACTAGTTTATGAACCAGAGTTTATAAGTGCATCTCTCTATATATTTCTTTTTGGCAGAGAGAGAGTCCATAGCCTCTAATTGAATGCCCCTAATATACGCCACCTCTTGTCCACTTCTATTGTAAAATCACTGCTGTAAAGAAACCTATTTCAGAATCTTTCTCTAGTACATTACTTTTGTAATTGCCATTGAACCACTGGTAATGCTACTCTGTGGGAATGAGCAAGTGTTGAGAAGTAAAGACCCCTTTGAAAAATTTGTGGAGGATGGTATTGAAAGAATCACAATAAACAAAATTGTCTTGCTTTGGGGTCCCAAGCACTTCATGGACAGCTTCTAAAATACTCATACCTGCATGCAAAGTCCCAATTTCCCCAAACACTGAGACCCATGATTCTTATATGTAGATATTTAAATATTTAGAATTATATTTGAATAGATATGATTGGAAGGGCTATGGGAGAGGTATTTCAAGGGTTGGGAGAAAGGAAGAGTGTTAAATATATTGGAACAGTATGACTTTAGAACTCAAATAAACCATAACTATGTTTACAGACAAATTGAAGTTTTCACTGGGTTTAAGGAGAGTGATTCAGGGGACTATCAGAGACCTTGCTGCAGGAATTAGGAAAGAAGTCCTAATGAATTTGAGCATTAGTTTCTGGCCTCAAGCTTAAGTATATTTGAGTTATAGAAACTAGTTAGAAAGTTATTTTATTGAAAATTGTAAAATTATTTCAAGTATTAATGTAAATCATGGTTAACTGAGGTACATTAGATCTTAGTTTGAATACACCAAACTACAGTAAAATCTTTTCCAAACACTGTTATTGTAAAGTTGTCTTTGTTAATAAACGTTACTAGTAAAAACTGAAAAGCATATATTAGGTAACACAGAAGTGAGAAAAAGGATGAATTTAGAAATTATACATCACCCCGAATTGAAACTTGAAGCCTATAACTTTATCTTTAAAATAGGATGTAGGTTTCATATTGCATTTTAAATTAATAAACATTTATTTTTTCTAAAGCTAACATATTGATATTATCATGCTCTTAGTTCATATAAAATGAGTTTAAGCTGTTTCAAAGCATTTTATATTCTTGCTGCTGTGATCAGGGTAAAAGTATGTTATGCCTTGTAACATACATAGTATAGGAAAACACTATTGCTGTATTCCTGTCTACCACCAACCCCCCACCACCAAATTTTGGAAGTAGCATTAGATCTTTTTGGCTATCAAGGTATTACCTAGTCTACTGAAGCAGTACATATTAAATAGTAAAGTACTGCCTATTTAGAAGTTAACTACCTTTGGAAACTGTATCAGCTGTTACAGGTCACCAGGATAGTATTAAGTTACTGCTTCAGTGCACTAAATAGTACTTGCTGGTCTGAAAGAGTAGTCTCAAAAAGGTCTGACTTATGACTAGGGATGAGAATGCATATAGGATGAATCAAGTTCATCTAGGGAACATTTACCTTAGAACTATAGCTTAATAGACTGGACTTCTGAGCCTTCACTTTATTAAGTGGATAATAAGATTTTTGGTTTATATGGAAACTTTAAAACATTACCACTTTGAGTCTCAAGCTGTTCTTTTTTTCTGGTTTTTCTCTTCTAACAGTTAAAAATACAAGATTTTTTTCACTACCTTTAGCGTTAATACCATTCACAACATGTTGCTGTGTGTGTTTTAATAATAGAAAAGAATTATTAAATTACTGATATAGTAGGTTTTGAATTAACTAAAATTAAGGACTGAAATAGAGCTTTCAGTGGTATTTTGTTTTTATGAATTTGTGTCTTTCCAACTGAGTTATATATAATTAGTTCTTCTCTATATATATATAATATTTCCAAATAGTGATCTTAAAAGCAGCATATATAATTAGAAGGAAAGGGTCCCTTGGTAACACTAATTCAAGGAACTTTAAAGGGTTTATAGAGAAAGACAAATACTGTATGATTTCGCTTATGTTTGAAATCTAAAAAACAACTCATAGAAAGGAGAGCAGGTTGGTGGTTCCCAGAGTTGGGGGTTGATAGGGTGGGTGAAACGGGTGAAGGTGGTCAAAAGATACAAACTCCCTGGTATAAGAAAAATAAGTTCTAGGGTTATAATGTACAGCATGGTGACAAAAACAAGAAAATAAAAGAGTCTACTTATACCCAGTCTAAGATAAATAAGGATCTGATTCTTATGGAAAAACCTGCATGAACTTTTTGGCCAATTCAACAGAAAGACTGAAGAGCAAGAAGGATTCTATGGAAGATTAGTCAAAGATGGTCAAAGGAAATGGTTAGTGTCTTTAAAAATATGAAGTTCTATACCATTTTCTTCCAACAACATGGGAAGTTTGCCACATATTCATATTTTCAGAATAAAAATTAAGTCAATTCTTCCCCTTTCTATATTTGCTTATATTTTTTTAAATATAAGGGTAAATGTTTTTACTTATTGCTAATAAATTTTAATGTAAACATCTTCCAAGAATGGATATAGAAACAGAATTCTGCTTCCATCTCATTTTTAAATATAATCACTGGCAAAAATCCAGGGTAAATGGAAATAATGACAATACACATCTCTCAAAGTTGTTTTGCAGATTATATATTACATGGGTTAATGTATGGGGCATTCTTGAAAGGGAAATATCAATATTTACCTTCTTAACTACTCAAACAATAAATATTAAAATGCTCATATAAAATTTAGAGCTGGCTTGTACCGTAACTTTTACCCTAGAAATGCATGAATCCAATGCAATATTTGCATTTGAAATATCTAGCACTAAAGATGAGATACGTAACAGAGATAAAATTTGGGGGATAAGCTATTACTCCCTGATGATGCCATGCTACAACACAAAATGTCACAACAAAGATAAGGGATGCCTCTTAAAGGCATTTTTTCTTTATATAAATTACACAGTTCATTACAGACTAACTGAGATTATTTCATTAAATTTTAGATTTAAAATTTATTACAAATTTAAAGTGGTGTAAGTTTAGTATAATAGACTTTGAAAAGAGCACTGGTAATATGTCTACGGAGCAGCATTTTGAAGGCCACACTTAACTCCATTTCTAGTGGACTCATGGTCAGTGACAAAGAGACTCACCTGGAATCTTTGGGTTTGGAGACAAAAATATGCCTTTCCAGATGTTAAGGATAAGTTCAAAAATATTTGTGATACTTTTTATTTTCTTTCCTTCTAACATAACCAGGATTTTGAATTAAAGTTTCTATTAGACATTATTTTCTCTTTTGCTTTCTGTGTACTGATTCTTAGTGAAATATTTCCTCTTCTTGAATACATAAACTTGGTATGTGAATTCCTTCATGTATATAATAATTTTATCTATTCTTTCCACCATTTATACTAAAAATTTTGCTTGATGAGAAGGACTATGACTATATACATATATATATGGATTCATTCAAATGATTTGTGTTTTACTGACATTTGTATATGACCTGTCCATTTGGATGTTTCTCTCACTATTTATCCAGGTTGTTTTTTTTTTTTTTTTTTTTTGCGGTACACGGGCCTCTCACTGTTGTGGCCTCTCCCGTTGCGGAGCACAGGTTCCAGACGTGCAGGCTCAGCGGCCATGGCTCACGGGCCTAGCCGCTCCGCGGCATGTGGGTTCTTCCCGGACCGGGGCACGAACGTGTGTCCCCTGCATCGGCAGGTGGATTCTCAACCACTGCGCCACCAGGGAAGTCCTATTTATCCAGGTTTTGATTTCTAGTCTCCCACCACTACATATGATTGTCTGAACCTAAATCGTATTTGGATGCCTAGCTTCTTCAAAGGATTGTGGAAATACAGATTTTAGTTTTTCTACATGTGAGATCCAGGAAGGCACTTCAAAAGGAAATTTGAATAAATGTTGAGCAAGCCAATCTGAAAAGTTGCGAATATTTTCTGTTAAGAAAAAAAAACTCCTAAAAAATGCCATGTTTTATGCTCCAAACTGACAGCAAATATATTTAATAATTCAGTATTATAGCTTGAAAATTTTTATGTAGCACCACCAAAAAATATATATATATATAATAATATATATATAATATATATATATTATATATATATATAATGCCCATTATGGTTTTTTTTCAGTACTGTTTTCCTTGTGCACAACGCATTTCAACTTGCTCAATGCCCCAGTCTCAAGTGTACCTAAAATTCAATACATATTTGACCCTACAAAAGGGTAGACAGAAGGAACTAAAAATAAATGGGGAAAATAAATAATCTCAAATAGAGATCCAGATAGTCAAAGGAACTCTTGGGATAGAACTAATACTTCAACCAGTATCAGTGTAAGAATATATGAACTATATAAAGTTATACACTGAGTACGTAAAGAAAATTAATAATCCAAATTAACTTCCATGCTGAACAAAATAAAGAATTAGTGTTATAGAAGGCCTTGGCTTCAAAGAACACAATGGCATGAGGAATAATGGTCATTCTCAGGAAGGATCCAAACTCCATTTCATTAGAATGCAAATACATTTATCATTATGAAAAATGCTCTGGCTAATTTCAAGTTCTAAGTCATTACAAAGTGATATTAGCTGCAATAAATTTCTGAGCATAAAATGTTGCTTTCTAAAAAATGGTTTTAGCTTTATTTAATTTGATATTACAGTATTAATTAGTATCAGAGTTATAAAATTGCAGTTTTAGCCCTGGGCATTTTGCCACTCCAAGTGCTGTTTACTAAAATAAATCTAGCTAGATATAATTATTTTTATAGTGAGGGAGCTATGATTCTTTATTATGAATTAGATTTGGGAGATGATATTTCAAGGGCTGTTTGTGCCACAATATTAATAAGTTATCTATTTACAGACAAAATTACAAGTACAGAAGTGAATAAATATTCCAAACGTACCCAGAGAAGGTGGTTTTAGATTATCTCTTCTTTGAGAAATATTTTTAATCCCAGGAACTTTCACATACTGACACCCTCACTGCTATCACACTTGAAGAATAACTGGTTCTCCTGCTCCTACAGAGCTTTCCAGTGTCTAAAGTAGAGACTAACCCTTCACATTGCCTCTTCCTCAACAGCTCATCCTGGCTCCTGAATTTCTCTTTTCTGCTCTTTAATTTTCTTTAATGGTTTTCTTTAATGCGTATGTATATCTTTATCTTCCTATGTCTTGTTTTAAAAAATCTCATTTTGAGAGCTTATCCTAAACAATTGGATTTATTAATATATGTCATACATTATATGGAGAAAAGGGAAACCTCACCTTTAAGTACACTTAAAGTAATACACTGCTAGAGCCACAAACCTCTAATGTAGTTTTAGTTGTGAATATCTTTGAGAGTTTACAGAAAGAAAAAAACAAAACTGAATCCTTCACTACTTAAAAATGCTCTTGCACAAATGCCAGCAATCATACACAAAATGTCACACCAGTATAGTCTATTCTCTGTTCTGTTTAATTACTACATTGCAGTGATAGTTCCATAATTTTAATTGTGAAATTTTGCCTACTTTTAAAGCCAAGAGAAAATATAAGAAAGAAAAAAAGAAAAAGAAAGAAAAGTTGTAATACTAGAACTTGTTCAACATTTAGAATATTGTCTGTACCATCTCCTTGAGTTTCAAAAAATTGGTATGCAAATGTAATCTAAATATAAAATTCTATATAAGTATTGCATTCATATATGATTTTCATAGACACACCCTAATTTGAACATGGTCAACAAATTATCTATTTGACAGAACATACATAAAATACAGAGATAGACTGAGATCATTTTCATATGTAAATTTGTGTCTATGGGTTTTCTAAATGTAGTGATATATTTTTTACTAAGTTATAATTTTGTCCAATGCTTTAAGTGAACGCTATCATAGTAGCTATAAGTAGATAGAAAAAAGACAAAATTTCAAAATGCTCCTGACTGCATAAAACTTTAGGATATTCTCCACCTGATCTATAATGCAAATACTTACTATTAAAATGTATTGATCTATTATATAATTTTGTGGTAATTAGAGAAAAACCTAATAAAACAGATATCCTTTATCAAAGGCTATCAGGAACCAAGTTACTGTTGAACTGCATCAACTTTAATATTACACACTACTTGCCTGAAGCTTACTAATGCTTTGTTCTACTTATAATAGATACATTTCTTTAATCTAAAAATTTAGTCGGGGGGCATAGGAACCATGTAATCCTTTCATTTGATGTATTTCAATAATGGGGAAAATTTGTTTCAATGTATATGATTAGTATTTTAATTTAACCAATCTGTGTATACCATCCAGAACATAGGGAAGATTCTTTGGGAAAGAATTGTCTGATTTAAGGCTCAATCAACTATCTTTGTTTTATGATATGACAAAAAATATTACCTTTCTCATAATACACAATTTGGATTTACAGCAGGTCACTTCTGCCCAATCCCCAACTGAGAATAACTCAAAATTTTACATTTCTATAAGTCAAATTTTGACAAATTATTAACTATCCTAGTGACAAAATAAAACTACAACTGGAAAACTTTAAAACTTTGTAATTTTAAAATATCACATATTCCCCAAAATTCTCTTTGGTCTCTAGAAGACTTCTGATGTGGAAATTGTATAATAAAGAGAAACATAAAATGATGATTTGTTGTGGGTCTGTGTCCCCGCCAAATATACAGCTGATCCTTGAACAACACATGTTTGAATTGTACAGGTCCACTTACACATGGATTTTTCTCAATAAATACATACTACTCTACTACACGATCTGAGGTTTGTTCAATCTGCGAGTGCAGAACTGCAGATATGGAGGGCCAACTGTAAAGTCATACATGGTTTTTAATTGCAGGAAATATCAGCACTCCTAATCCCTGCATTGTTCAAGGGCCAACTGTAAACAATTTTTTTTTTAGTAAGAGAAGAGAGGCTGGGAAGAGAGGGAGGTAGAGAGGGAGAGGGAGAAGTTAATTTTGGGTTTTTTTCCCCTAATTTCCAACATTTTGTCTGTAGTCAGAAACTTACTGTCAGAAACTTGGTTGTTGGAGTGCTCTGCTAATTAAAACATCTGTAAATGGTCAAAATATATCTTTATCAACACAAAATTTAGATTTTTGTGGTCATCTATGCTAAAATTTGGTATTGTACCTCTACCCAAATACAGAGAGGCAACAATATCTTCAACTGAATTAGTATACATATATATATATATATAAAATCCTTGACCATTCTGTAAAAGGGAAGAGAAGAACTCTAAACAGCCCATGCTGCTCACAAGGTATCCATGAATACAACCTTATTTGGAAATAAGGTCCTTGCTGATGCAGTCAAGTTAGGATGAGGTCATAGTTGATTAGGATGGACCATAATCCAGTATGTCTTTTGCCCATATAAGAAGTGGAGGAAAGACAAGGAGACACACAAGGAGAACATCATGTGACAACAGAGGCAGAGACTGGAATGATGAGTTTATAAACAAAGGAATGCCAAGACTTGTTGGTAAACACCAGAAGCTAAGAGAAAGACACTGGGAAATATTCTTGACATCTTGCAAAGTTGAAAAGTTTGCAATTGTGATAGCCCAAGTCACTGGATCATTTTTGAGGTGCTTTTACTTTGGATCGAGCATATTCAATCCTCTTAAGTTCTGTATTCCCTTTCATGTTGTTCTTTGAACCCTAATGTCCTAGACAGAGTCTAGACTCCCTTGAGAGAAAGAATTTCCTAAATGTTTACTCCTTCTTTGGAACTGTTTAGGCCTGAGAAATTGTTTCTCCAGGGCAAACTTAGCCCTAATATCCAAGGTCCCTCCCACTTTTCAATCAACCATAGCAGTTTGCTGAAATGAAGCTGTTGTTAATGTTTCTGAAGCCTGGGCCTCTGAGAACCTGGCTAAAAACAATGTTTATGCGGTGTGATTCTGAGAATGCTGCCTGAACATTTAATTGGATAGCATTTTTTTAAATACCAAATTTTCTTCTGCAGTAGTGACGTATGCCTCAAGTATTTAATTTTCATCTGCTATTTCCCTGTTCCTTTCAGGAAGATGTAAATGAGTTTTTAGTAGTTTATTCCACTCAAGTTGGTTCATTTTCTTCTCTAGGTAGGTTGACATATAATTTGTCTAAACCAGAGAAGTTTTTGAGAGTGACAGAGGCAGCAGGCATCAACCATGGCTATTCTTGGTTAACCAGACATTTAGTCACACAACACAGCAACTTTGCTGGAATTGAAATTCTTTCTTCATTTTAATATCTCTCTACTTTATAGCTCACTTTTACTGTTTTCTAAAGTATTTTTCTAAATTTTATATTTAAAATCTCACATATATATGGAATATATGTATACATACACACATTTATATAATGCATACATACATAAATGTATTCAGCACTTTAATATCTACTAAAATCACTTAGTGTTAAAAAATATTGTCTATCTTCACCTCCCTCATTTTGCATAATCTCAAGTAGAATATATTTTCCCAATGGACCTATATCTAACCCAAGTCTAGTTTGATTGCCACTTGTCTGTTCTCAGATTCCTTTCCCCTCCTCTGCACTCTGTAGTGGTGGGGTGACTTTCACATGTTACATTTATCAGAAATCTTTGTGCACTGCCTTCTGAGTTCAGCCAATGGAAATTATTGGAGAGAATTTGGCAGGAAAGAGGAAGAGAGGCTAGAGGACTTTCCTCTCTCTCTCTGAAGTCCCAAATAATGCTTGTGTAGCACTTTTTGGTGGTCCAAGTTTCTATACTTTCTTGAGGACCCTCAGTTCTAGCTCCAGCCAGATGACTCTTTCTTCACAGTGCCAGCTCCTGCCTGATGCTTCTGCACAGCAAGACTTGGTTCTGGAACTATCTCATGTTACTGTGTTCTCATAGCACGGTCTCCCTCTGGCTCATCCAGCCCTAAAGTTTATTACAGCTTCCTGTTGTATTTACTTAACGTTTTTCTTTTTCATCTCTGCCAACAAACTTGAAGCTAGTTTCTTATTTAAAAATTTTCCATCTGTTCGGGGTGTTATTTTCTGAATATACCCTAATATACTTGGAAACAATCTATTAATAAACAGTCTCACATTTAATAATTCTCATTGCAGTGTGCAGAATTCTAAAGTGGCTCTCAAGGTTCCTGCTCGCAGATATATATGCCCTGTATAATCCCCTCTTTTTGAATAAGGATGGAACTTGTGGATATAATGGAATATCACATCCATTGTTTGTTTACTTTAAATGGCAAAAGGTATTTTGCAGATGTGATTAATTTCCCTTATCAGTTGACTATGAGTTAATCAAAAGCAAATAACTGTGGGTGGGCCTGCTGTAATCAAGTGAGCCCTTAAAAGGGGATTTAGGATTTTTTTTTAATAATAAATATGTTTAATCACTGGGCATTCATATTTTTGAGTATTTTTCAGTTGCTTAGTAAAGGTAGGATAAAAGATCACACTTTTGATATTTCTAAATAATGTTAATTCTGATTCTGACAGTTTTGATTTTGGTATTCTAATCTCAGTCATTTTATGTGGGCACTTACCCCAGGGATTTCAGAAGAAACTGAAGACCTTTGGAAAAAATTGAAGACAGAGCTCTGGTATATTTATAGTTTCCACTATATAAACTTGACTGGTCCAGTAAGGTGGGCAATACTCTTCTGTTAGAATCCAACTCCTACACACCACGCTTGGTCACCAGGACATTCATTGCATCTCTTGAATTAGGCCTTAATATTCAGTCATCAGGAGGCTACATAGTCACTGCAGCTCTGGATGCTACATAAGAGTAAGTAGACCTGGATTTCTTTTTCTCACAGTCTTCCACCCCTCTGTTTTCATCTTGGAAATCAGATCTCCAACCAGCAGTCAGGCCATTCTCACTTCTCCTTACCACACAAAAGCCCCCACTATTTCGTCTTTTTTATCTCAGTTGGTCTCTGACACTCCGGATATCAAATAAGTACATGTACAGGTTGAGCTCTCATGATTGAAAAAATGCATTTCAGGTATTTATTTTTGTTCCAATTTGTATTTGTCTAGACTCTCTTCTGCTCCTTCCTAGGTGATCTCCTCAATTCTTCTTCCTTGAGGAAAGTATATGGAAAATATGCCTATCCCATTCTCCAGGACTTTAGTTTTGTTTAACTCACTGACCATCCCAACCCCAACTGAACTCAAATCAGCATTTATTTTTTTCTTTATAATGAGAACCCTCAGACCTATCTTCTGAGTTGCAATTTAAATAAGCCCATCAGTCATTTTTTCTATGTGGTTAATCCATTCTACTAAACTTCACATTTATGGAATTATGATGTTAGTAATTTGTTATAATTTAACAGTACAGTGTAATTATTTGGTCATGGTGAGTAAGGAGTAAATTCTGTACTTCAGTAAATGTAAATAGTTAAAGACATACATGAACTCCAGTAACCATTGAGATTCTTCAAATCCAATGTGCTGGTGAATCATCAGAGGGTGACTTTCTCAGAAAATGAATGCTCAAATAAGTTTAAGGAAACTCTTCACATTTGTTAGCATAGTACTGGAAAATTAAACTTCTAATGAAGAACCAAGACTACGATACAAATTTGGAAATATATAAATGTGCAGAGAACCAGGTAATATTTAGAACAACCATATTTACTATGATACAACAGTTATAGCAAATAACGTTGAGGCTATAAAATGTTTAAGAAAACAATTGCTAAAACAAAATCAAAGGTAGTTGAAACCTACACTGAGTGGCTCTGAGACATGCAAACTCTTGTCAGTTACATAGTCTTCAAAATGGAAACAAAAGTACTTGTTATGGTATAGTAATTATAAAAGACTTTGATGATAAGAAAAGTAAAAATAATTCAAAATGTCTCATGTTTAGAATATTATATGATAATATAATAATGTGATAATATAAATACCATTCACTAATATAAGTACCATTTCACTAATAATATAACTACTAGTAACCTTGATAAACAATGAGCAATTTTATTTTAGCAAATCACTTTTTAAACTCATTTTTTAAAATTAATTAATTAATTTTGGGCTGTGTTGGGTCTTCATTTCTACACGCTGGCTTTCTCTAGTTGCAGCACACAGGGGCTACTCTTCGTTGTGGTGTGCAGGCTTCTCATTGCGGTGGCTTCTCTTGTTGCGGAGCATGGCTCTAGGCGCACAGGCTTCAGTAGTTGCAGCACGTGGGCTCTGTAGTTGTGGCTCACAGGCTCTAGAGTGCAGGCTCAGTAGTTGTGGCACATGGACTTAGTCGCTCCGCGGCATGTGGGATCTTCCCAGACCAGGGATGGAACCCGTGTCCCCTGCATTGGCAGGCGGATTCTTAACCACTGCACCACCAGGGAAGTCCCTTAAACTCATTTTTGAAGTCTTCATTCTGCTGCTTGCATTATACCACAATTAGGTAATATTTTAGATGAAGATGTTGTTGAATACTGTCTACAGACTTCTGAAATTATATTTTTCAAAACTATGGAAATTTGGAGAAAAACCTGACAACCTGTGAAAACAGTTTGTCACAACCTGTCACTTTTCAGAGATGATTTATAAAATTACAAAGCCTTTTAAGGTACAAATATAAAAGCTAGAAATTGGCTAAAAATATCTTTGAGTATGGTGTGACTTTTCCTCATCTTAAAATGCACTGATCTCACTGGGATAAAATTAAAGTAAATTTTTAATTAGTATAAGGTTACACAGCATGCCAGAAAAGCACTGTAATTTTCTATATAGTTATAAATGCTGCTATCCCAAGAGACTTTTATTATAAATCAGCATGATGTAAACATTATTCATATTGTGTAATACTGCGTAGTTTCAACAAAAATCTAAAGTACTGGGGCTATTTATTATTTGAAATTTTTTTCTGTAGAATAAGCTCCTTAATAGAAATTTATGAAAGAGAATACCTATAATTCTCTAAACCATTCATGTACTTTGGAGCTATATTAATAAGGGGTATAATTAGTTAATTAGTAGAGGTTTACAGTCCTATATATTTCCATTTTGTTCACCAGAAAAATACTGGTACTATACTAAATAATAACTATTATGTACACTGTGCTGGGGAGTTTTAATGTTTGTGATTTATGTACCAATTTACAAAATAACAGTTTGAAGGCATTTGTTGTGAGTTTAATGATTTAGCCTGTAGCTTTAAGGAAGCCCCTGGTGCTATAAAGAAAGATCCAATTTTTTAATTAGATCATGATATCTTAGCATATACATTCTGAAATGAGGGACACAATTAATTTATTTTCTTATCTACTTAACTCCGTAAAATTACGTGGCAGACTTTGTAGTTACTTGGATTCATACCAACAATTTGACCTCAGCCAAGTTAATTAGATCCTTTACACCTCAGTTTACTCTTCAACAAAAAGGGCATAATAATGCTGGCAATCTCCTTCAGCTAGAGTGAGGGATAAATTGGGTTTATGCATATAAATAATCTGGTGAGCTGTTTGACATGTGATGTCCAATAAATGCTTACTCTTGTTCAGATTTGACTCTCAGGCATTTAAAGGCCTATCAACTGACATTCCTCTGCAGATATTCTAAAATTCATCCTCATAGAACTAGTTATTACTGACATTTATCATGTGTTTTTTCCCCTAATTTTCTGTACTACTGAACAGGTGCTTCCTTGGAATGAATGTGTCTTTCATTCCACCTGGTTCATGCTCTATACACATTGATGTTCTTCTCATCCTTACATGTAGACTCTAGAGTGAAGACCATTTTTCCACTGGATGCTACTCTTGTCCCTTGAGTTTGTGTGTCTTACAAAAATTCATTTTCATTTCATGCTTGGCATCTTTATCTTATAAAATTCTATTTCTTTATATCTATCCTCTATATCACCTGAAATTCAGGATTTTGAGGGTAATAACACATGCTTTGAATTCATTTTCATATTCTCCTATTTTTTAAAAAAACTTTGTTAATAGATGTTCTATTAAAATGTGAAGAATAGAATTCACTCTGTGCATACCATAAAAATCAGCATAAATAAGTAATATTTAATATTAATCTATCAAGAGTTATTTCTAGATAATATATAGTAGCAGATGGCAGACAGTATTGATCTCTATGACTCTGCACTCTCAGTTCCCATTGAACCATCATCTGTATCACCTGTGTTGAATCCCTAGTGAGGCAACAGCCAAGTAATGTCCGAACATGTTAGAGTCAGGAGGCCTCAGGCTCTAGTTGGGTTACAGAGAGGAAGCTGGAACAGAATGCTGTCCCAAACTAAGTGAATCTAAAATATGTGACTAGTCCTTCCTCCTTCTAAGATTGTGAGTGCTAGTGGGAGTCTGGTGAGCAAAGAATTTTCTTTCCAGTGCTCTGAAGTGAGGACTGGACCTTTATCAGACGATTCTGTGCATCTCCTACCATTTAATGCATGACCACTACTCACATGGACAAGAACTCAATGAACAAAGGAAAAACAAAAGCAAAACCACAACAAAACAAAAATATAATAGGCAGCTCTTTAGGTTCCAACTGCTGGAAAA
The DNA here is from genome assembly GCF_964374135.1 of Grampus griseus. Classification (NCBI taxonomy): domain Eukaryota; kingdom Metazoa; phylum Chordata; class Mammalia; order Artiodactyla; family Delphinidae; genus Grampus; species Grampus griseus. Next base: position 99,525,458 of record NC_138998.1, read on the forward strand.
AACTAAAAATGGCTAGAATAATATATAGTAAAAACATACAAAGAAATTAAAATAAAGCCACATGAAAAACTTTCTGAAACGAACACAAAATAAACCTGTAAAAAAACACATATATTCATACCATAAAAATTAAGTAGATAATTTGAAGTATGGCAATATAATAGAAACAGTAGCTTATAATATCAAGGAGAAGGAATGTAGCACAAGGATACAAAAGGGTTGAAAAAATGAGGTAACTTTAATAATCAATCTTGTGCGTATTTTTAGATATTTTCTAAATATTCATTTACGTGTTTTTTCAAAGTTTCGTTGTTGTCTTGTCCTTTTTACCCTTATTATGTCTTTCCTTCTCCCCCCCTCTTTTATTCATCATTATTTTTACAATTGTATCACATTAGTAATAGAATATTTTCTTCAAATTATAAAAATATCTAGTATATATTTATGTCTAATATAGTCTGAAAAGCAATAATTTAAAATTTAAATAACTTGTTAATATCAAATACACATTTCAAAATAATATCCTTTTATATCCTTCGAATCATTGATTATCTGCCTTGTCTGACTTATAAAGCATTTTTACATTATTTTACTATTGTATATATGAACATCAACTTTAAAGGTGCTAAATAACTTCTAACATGTTGTGACAAGAATAAAAGCAAAGATTAGGACAAGTTTTTATCTTTCATAAGAACATATTGTATTACAATAATTGAACCATGCTTTTTGATTGTGAATACTAATTTACTCTATTTTAAAAATATGAGCATATAATAATCAGAATTCTGCACTATGCTTCCTGTTTATTTGTAACTACTTTTTTACTTTTGGTAACTTTCCATGGGCCGGTTTTTAATATGGTTAAATAATAAATCATTTATGCACATTCATAGCAGATGAATATCAATATGATAGGTTTTTTGTTTTGGTTTGTTTTTGGTTTTTTGCGGTACGCGGGCCTCTCACTGTTGCGGCCTCTCCCGTTGCGGAGCAACAGGCTCCGGACGCGCAGGCTCAGCGGCCATGGCTCACGGGCCCAGCCGCTCCGCGGCATGTGGGATCTTCCCGGACCGGGGCATGAACCCGTGTCCCCTGCATCGGCAGGCGGATTCTCAACCACTGCGCCACCAGGGAAGCCCCAATATGATAGGTTTTTAAACAATGTATTATATATATGGATATTTAATATCCTACTTAAATCATGTTACATATACTTTAAAATATTTATTTTCACTAATCTATAGACAGACATTATCACAAGGAGTTAAATTGTATTTAGATGTTATAATTTATGCTAAATTAACTCTTTTGGCAGAACTATAAGACCTAGAAGATTTTTTTTTTTTTTTTTTTTTAGAAAAATGTTGCAATACGTATTGGTTAAATACCAGCTGGGTAAGTTTTTGTGTTAAGGACTAGAATAAAACAAAATGAGAAACTCTACTCCATTAACTTGTACTCAGGTAACAGGAATGCTGGTTCTATAAAAGATTCGACATAGTATTCTCACCATTGTAGCCAAAAATAATGTAGAGACTGTTGGAACTGTTAGAGGTTCAAAGCCTTTTGTGTTGGATCAATATCAGTTTTGAGGATCTTTAATGCAACTCTGAGATTTTATTATGCCCAGCACACAACATCCATTTTTCTTTATTATTCACAGCTCTTTACTGTCTCATTTCCTCAGCCTGTTGCTTTCAGACTATGTTCTGAATGCATCTTTGCATAATTAATAGATTCATTAAGACACTTTTACTAAAAAAATTGCTTTCATATGAATCCTGCTTTTCTATAGTATGTTAAAACAACTGAAAGCGTCTTTTAAGAGCCCCCTCCTTTTTCTCCTTTTTAGGTGGTTAATGAGTCCACATCATTAGATAAGTTTAAGTCATGGGTAAAATCATCTCTGAAAGTTCTAGAGTGGCCCAATATAGGAAAGTTAATATTTTAAGTATTATGATTCTGAAATGCAAAAGAGTAAAATTTTATTTTATAAAATAGGTATTCTTACTTCTCATGAGCTGCTATCCTACTATGTAGTATGTGTGTAAGATATTTATGGGGAGGGAGTGTGACAATTGAAACTTGTTAATTAATTCTATTGAAATCTTTTAAAGAAATTTTTCACATTACTTAATAAATTTTAGCTCTATCTCATGACCATTCCTTCTATTGCCCTCTTCTTTGTAAGGTGGGATCCAGATATCTGGAAAAACTAATCGCGTGATTCTGGAGATGGTATTGGGTTTGACCTTACCTTTATTATAGAGTGACTGGTATTAGTAGCAGTATTTAAAACCAGACATTATAAAGTAAAAGGTATATTTGTTCAACATTATGCAAAGATGATCTTTTTGTAGTCAGAATTGAGAGACTTTGCTACTATTAGATAATTTCTAATTTTTTTTAATGTCACAATATTATTTGGTAGGAACTTACAGAATAATGTGAATATCAAAATGCTGAAAGCTCTGTTTAATTTGACTTTAGTTAAGTAACAAAGCCACAATGTTTAAGTTTGAAGTACTATTTGAAGTCGTGAAACCATTAAATTGTATTGGAGTATATTGAAAGATTTGACTTTTTTTTCGTCTATCTCCCAGTGACTCAAATGAAAATGATAATACATTTTACTGGTAATACTCAGTAATGACCCAACCTTACCTTTTTATTCATCTAGATTAATTCTTGAAACCACAAAAATCAGTCCTTGTTATTTTACCTCTGCATGTGGCAGTTTTTAAAAAAAATGGCACAAACATTTTTGATACCCCTCCCTTGAGAGATCAGATCTATAACCTCTCCACTTGAATCTGGACAAGACTGTGTAGTTTTAGGTAACAGAGTAAGGAAGAATAGATGATAACTTCTATCTAAGGCAAGGTCACAAAAGACCATGTATCTTCTCCCTAGTTCTTCTGGAATGATCACCCTCTTAGAAAGCTTTCTCATGGAACCTAGTTATCATGCTGAGAACACCAAGCCATTGGAGAGACCACACACTCTTCTCAGTCCAGAGGCGGATGTGCAAAATAAGAATCTATCTGGAAATAAAAGCCTTTGTACTCAGCTTTTCCAGCCCCTGGCTTTTTGTTTTCTTTTGTTTTAATTGGGATATAGTTGTTGTACAATGTTGTGTTAGTTTCTACTGTACAGCAAAGTGGAGTTCCCTGTGCTATACAGCAGGTTTTTATTAGTTATCTATTTAATACATACTAGTGTATATATGTCAATCCCAATCTCCCAATTCATCCCGCCCTCCATCCCCCAGCCCCTAGCCTTTTGAGGAATCCTCAGCTGTTTGAGTCAAACTCAGTTACTGAGGGTTCCCATCTGAGTCCACAAACATCATGCATGAGAGATGTCATCCATGCTGTATGATGTCCAAATTCTTGATCAACAGAGTTTTTGAAACTAATCAAACAGTTACTTTATGTGAATAATTTGGGGCAAATTATTATGCAGCGATAGCAATCAGAAAAATGCATCTTTGTAGTTTGAATTAATATTTGTATAATGTAACAGGATATGCAATTATTAAAGGAGAGTTTTTTTCCTTATTAATGAAACATCTTTGTCTTTTTAAGAATTTAGAAATTTTCCCATCTCCCATAATGCAAATCTTCAAATCACGATTTACTTTTTAGCACTGAATTCGTTTTCTGAATCATCTTGAACAGTATGGTAAGAATATTCTTATGTATTTGTATTCTACTGCTTTGTAGTTTTATATTTCATCCTAGTTTTACTTGATAGTAATCTTTCTTACAACAGCATAATAATTTCCCTGCTCCAACTTGTATCAAAACTATATTTATATGATGGATTTCTTATGTACCAAACACTTTATCATTTTATTAAAAAAATTTTTTTAAACACTTTATCATTTTAGCACATAGGAGTTTGACTTAAAATGCTGGTGACTAAATAGATAGCAATAGTTTGTGTTCATTGCTCTCTTGATCCACACTTTCACAGGCAAATAAATATTCAGTACTTCTTTTATAGCAAAAGAACTCTTGCTTAATAAAACAGTTTATTTCAAGAAAAGAAAAATAAAAACATAAATCAAATGCCCACTGCTAGACACATATTTTATTGTTTTACTCTTAGAAATTAGTATATGGAAGTTGACATCAACTCAACTATTTTTTGCAGAGGAATTATTATCAATCTCTTCATCTGTCTACCTACACATATATGTGCTCTTGTATATGCATATAACATACACACATATATATCACCAAATGTATGTATAATGCATGTGTATATATGAATTGTGTTGTTACTGGTATGATTATTCTGCAATGGGACTTAAATATGGATTAATAGATAACTTGAGAAAGGTATATGGTCTTTGTGTATCACTGGTCTCAGATCAAGTATATGCAGCAAAGTCATTAATAGATGGGTACCCTAAACTGGAAAAAAATAATGTTCCATGCTATGGGAAGTTGAAGTGCTAGAAATTCCAGGGAAAACAATGATAGAAGGATTTTAATGCTCAGGAAATTCAGTGTCCTAGAATGAATATACTATGTATGATTGGAAGACCCACCAGAAGAGTGTGTGCTAAGGCAGGGATCCCCAACCCCTGGGCCATGGACCAGTAGTAGTCTGTGGCCTGTTAAGAAGGAGGCCGCACAGCAGGAGGTGAGCGGCGGGCGAGCTAGCAAAGCTTCATCCGTATTTTCAGCCACTCCCCTTCACTTGCATTACTGTCTGAGCTCCGCCTCCTGTCGGATCAGCAGAGGCATTAGATTCTCATAAGAGCGTGAACCCTACTGTGAACTGCACATGCGAGGGACCTAGGTTGTGTGCTCCTTATGAGAATCTAATGCCTGAAGATCTGAGGTGGAGCTGAGGCAGTGATGCTGGGGAGCAGCTGCAAATACAGATTATCATTAGCAGAGAGGTTTAACTGCACAGAGACCATAATAAATCAATTGCTTGAAGGCTCATAACAAAACCCTATCAGTGAGTGGCAAGTGACAATTAAGCTGGATCCGGTGGCAAGCTTTAGAGTGGCAAATGAGTTGATGTACTTCAATTGTACAGCTGCATCTGGTGGCAGGCATTAAGTTAGAATCCAACACTTATTTTAGTCTGCCTGTGGCCTACCCATTATTTTATTTACCACTTCCATCCGTGCCTCTTTCCTGCACTGTGCACTGGTCTCAGTCACAGTTTTGTTAAGCCCACAAGCTAACCCTAGCCAAAATGAATGAAAAACAAACAGTGCTAGACAGCTTCTTTGAAAAAGGGGAAAGACCCAATGATGAGACAGCAGAAGACTCTAAGACTGCCAACAAAAAGAAGGCTATATTTAAAAGAAAATACCAAGAGTTCTACTTAAATTACGGATTCATTGCAACAGGTGATTCACCTTCTCCAAGCTCACTCTGTATAATATGTGGCTATCCAGTGAAGCCATGAAGCCTTCAAAACTGCTTCACCACATGGAGACCAAGCACCCTGTATTAAAAGACAAGGCTTTGGAGTTTTTCAAAAGAAAAAAAGTGAACACGAAGAACAGAAGCAATTATTGAAGGCCATCACTTCGTCAAATGTGTCTGCACTGAGAGCGCCATTCTTAGCAGCTAACCGCATTGCTAAAGCTAAGAAGCCCTTTTGATGAAGAGTTTATCCTGCCTGCTGCTAAGGACATTTGTTGTGAACTTTTAGGAGAGGCTGCAGTTCAAAAGGTGGCACATGTTCCTCTTTCGGCTAGCACCATAGCTAGATGAACTGACAAAATAGCAGAGGATATTGAGGCACAATTGTTAGAGAGGATTAATGAGTCACTGTGGTGACTCATCCAGGTTGATGAGTCTACCTACGTTGACAAAAAGGCAACAATGCTTGTTTTTGTGCAATATATATTTCAGGAGGATGTGCATGAGGATGTGTTATGTGTACTTTCGTTGCCAACCAACACCACAGCTGCAGAACTATTCAAGTCTTTGAATGATTACATATCAGGAAAACTGAATTGGTAATTTTGTGTCAGTATATGCACAGACGGAGAGGCTGCCATGACTGGATGGCTTTCTGGTTTCACTACTTGGGTCAAAGAGGTTGCTTTTGAATGTGAGTCTACTTACTGTGTCATTCATAGAGAAATGCTGGCTAGCTGAAAAATGTCACCTGAACTTAACAACGTTTTGCAGGATGTGACTAAAATTATCAACCACATTAAGGTACATGCCCTTAACTCACGTCTTTTCACGCACCTCTATGAGGAGATGGACGCAGAGCACACGTCTTCTCTTATACACAGAAGTGAGATGGCTTTCTAAAGGTAGATCACTGGCCAGAGTTTTTGAGTTATGAGAGCTGCTCCAGAGATTTCTTTTAGAAAAACAGTCACCACTGGCAGCACATTTCAGTGACACAGAATGGGTCACAAAACTTTGCCTACTTGTGTAACATAATCAACCTGCTCAGTGAACTCAATCTGTCACTTCAGGGGAGAACGACAACTGTGTTAAAGTTGGCAGATAAAGTGGCTGCATTCAAAGCCAAACTGGAATTTTGGGGGTGATTAGTGAACATCGGGATTTTTGACATGTTTCAAACATTAGTAGAGATTTTGAAAGAGACTGAGCCAGGGCCTTTCTCCCAGCTGGTGCATGATTACCTATCTCAGCTTTCAAAAGAGTTTGAGCATTACTTCTCAACCACAAAACACCCGCGAACTGGAAAGGAATGAATCCATGACCAATTTGTGAATAAGGCAGGTGAATTGACTTTGTCCGTGCTAGAAGAGGATCAACTGTTGAGACTGCAAATGGCGGTGGCTTTAAGAGTGTGTTTGAGACAACTTCAAATCTCCATGCATTCTGGATTAAAGTCAAGGTGAAATATCCTGAGATTGCCACAGAAGCACTGAAAAGCCTGCTTCCGTTTCCAACATCCTATCTTTGTAATGGCAGGGTTTTCTGCAGTGACAGCAACCAAAACGAGATTACGGAGTCCACTGGACATAAGCAACACACTTCGGGTGTCACTGTCTCCCATCACCCCCAGATGGGACCCTCCAGTTGCAGGAAAACAAGCTCAGGGCTCCCACTGATTCTGCATTATGGTGAGCTGTATAATTATTTCCTTATATATTACAATGTAATAATAATAGAAATAAAGTGCACAATAAATGTAATGAGCTTGAATCATCCCAAAACCATCCCCCCCGGTCCACAGCAAAATTGTCTTTCCCGAAACTGATCCCTGGTGCCCAAAAGCTTGGGGACCACTGTTCTAAGGAAAAGAACAGACCACAAGCATGCCATTTAACAAGTTTATAAAGAATGTGCTGGTGAAAAGGGCACCAGCATCTCTAATTAATTCAGTGGTGGTTTTCTTCAATAGTAAAGAACAGATTACAGCATTTAATTGCCACAAGCCAGAGGATTGTAATTATTATAATAACTACCAAGGTTCAGGTAGCGACTGGGGAAATCTGAGTCACAGATGGTTATGGAGATGGTTAATAGAACCATCTGCAACCTTGGAATAAATAAATGGATAGTTGTACCACAAGAAAAAAATCAAGAATAGATAACTAAAATCCTGAGGTCAATCACCCAAATAAAGACTCATGATTTCCATCCCAGTTTTTAAGACTGATCGTGTGATCAGACCCAAAATCCATGGACTGAAGAGGTGGCTGCGTTTTCAGGAAGAAGGACTCTGCAATCCCAAGTCAGTTATATATGGAATGAATCCATCAGTACTTCCTCAAAGGACCCTGAGGCAGTTTATATGGGTAACTGCATCTGGGAATGGAGAATACCTAAACCTTGTTAGGAATGCTGAGTAGGAGTACCCAATTATCACCGATACCGAGAGACCTGAAACATCATCATGGCCATTCTCTTAATGTAGTAGCACATAAAAAACAAATAATAAATTAAATCTTAGCTAGGGTCTGGCTTACACTGGTTGAACATACAGTCTCTGAACCCAACTATTGACATTTTCCTGATCCCTAAATATATAATGGGAATTGATATAGTTGGTAGTTTGCACAGCCTCTACATTCTTGATCTGTGGGATAGAAACTATCAAGTGGAAAAAGTAAACTGAAAGCCTCTGAAACTGGCTCTCTCTCCAGCCAAGATAGTATGTAAAAGGTAATATATCATGCAGGGTCATGAGGAGATTAGTGTCACCTTACAGACCTAGAGGATTCGGAGGTGGTAATCAGTCTCCTATGTGTCCTCGTGTAATTCAGTAGTTAAACTCCTATAAAAATCAGATGGATCATGAAAGATAACGATAGACTATTGCAAAAACAGTCAAGTAATCAAATGTAGTATTGTTTTTTTTCGATACGCGGGCCTCTCACTGTTGTGGCCTCTCCCGTTGCGGAGCACAGGCTCCGGAAGCGCAGGCTCAGCGGCCATGGCTTACGGGCCTAGTCGCTCCGCAGCATGTGGGATCTTCCCGGACTGGGGCATGAACCCGTGTCCCCTGCATTGGCAGGCGGACTCTCAACCACTGCGCCACCAGGGAAGCCCTGTAGTATTTTTGCTAGAGAAGATTAATATAGCCCAGGGGCATGACATTTGGCCATTGATTTAGTGAATATGTTATTTTCTATTTCAATCAAAAAAGGTCAGAAACAGTGTGCAGTCACATGACATGAACAGCTATACTGATTTAGTTTTATAGTCATGTCAATCATTCTACTTTCCATCACAATATAGTCAGAGGATATCTGGATACCTTGGACATACTGCAGAACATCACAGTGATTTATTATATTGATGATGTTATTTTGATTGAGTTTTATTAGCATGGCATGACTAGCATGCTGGAAGATTTGGTAAGACACCTACACTCCAGAGGGTGGGACATAAACCCTTTGAAGATTCAGGAACCTGACATATTCTAAAACTATTTAGGAAATAAAGTAAATCAGGAGTGTTTTAGAAATCCTGTCCAAAGTAAATGTGAAGTTGTTGTAACATTTTCACTTACAAAACCCCACAACTCTCAAGGCAGTCAAGGGTTATACCAGTACCCCTCCCTCAACCCACACCTGTTGCTGATGGGCAATTCCATATGACCTGAATAAGGAGAAAAACGTCTGAGCTTAATTTAGAGATGGGTCATTTCTTTGTATAGGTGCGCATAAAAAAATAGACAGCAGTTATATTATAGCCCACTCACGGGTGAACATGAAAGATAGTATCTAAGGGAATTATTTGGGCAGTGCATCTACTTTCCACTTTTGTGGAAAACAAAGAATCAAGGTTAGAATGTAAATAGTTTTGAGATTAGAGACAAATCTCCTGGACAGCTGGTCAGGAAATTGGAAGAAAAAAGATGGGAAAATGGGGGGAAAGTATTCTGAGGTGAATGCATGTAGATGGACATATTGAAGTAAGCATGACATTTGCAGAGGTTTCTATCACATATTATTGCTTACCAGAGAGTTTTCACCATTGAAGCACTAAACTATTAAGTAAATAAAACTACCTGGCTAGTTGGTGTCAGCCAGACTCTTTCAATGGCCAAGCCAGTGTTGGCATGAAAAGATACGACAGAAGAGGCTGTGGTGGCAGAGACAGAAGCCTAACAGAATGAAGTCACACTGACCAAAGATCTAAATAGCCAGCAATAGACACCAACAATAAAACCCCAAATTACATCATTCTAGAGGAAACCTACTGAATACTTGGTGGCAAATTTATTATATTGTGCCCCTTGCATTCTGGTCAGGTCAGGAGTTCTCACATGCATAGACATGTATTCTGAGTATGGGTTTGCCTTTCTTGTTAACAGGGCATTGGACATGGGATCCCCCAGAATATTGTATCAGACCAGGGGGCACATGTAAATCAAAGATGCTGTGGGAGTGGCCTCCACAAGATCTAATATTTTGGTCACATATTGCACCATTCAGAAGCTGCTGGCTTGCTGAAGACACATTGGACATAACAGCTCTAAGGAAATATTTTGTAAGAATAGCATGCATCATCCAGGATGCATAGCATGTATTGAAAAAATGTTTATTTTGCACTGTTTCTCCAGAGGAAGAATACATGGGTCTGAGAAGCAAGTCATGGAAACAAGAATATCCCCAGTTATTACCACTTCTAGTGATATACCAGGAAATTTTATGATTGAAATTTCTATACATCTGGGCACTGCAGGATTATAGGTCCTAGGCCCAAAGGGGGCATACTCTTGTCAGAGGAAATGCAAGAGTCCCTTTGGACTATTATCTACACCTGTTGCTAGGACACTTGGGGCTTTTTTATCCAGGGAAGAGCAAGCAAGAAGAAATGTCAATGTTTTTTGCAAGTGTGATTGACACTGGTAATAAGGGGTATATGCTACTCAGTAAATGCAGGGAAGATACAGATAATCAGTTTAAGGGATTTTTGATACTCCTTGCCCAACAGCGAATATAATTGAAAAAGTACAGTAACTCCAGCTTAAGAAGGTCATGGTGACCTGGGGCTCAAGTACCTTGGGGATGGAATTCTGGGTCACACCAATGGGTAAGACATCAAGGCAAAAAGAGGTAGAAACTGAGGACAAGGAGAATCTAGAATGAACAGTGGAGGGTGGTGACAATGTGTATCCATTGAAGTACCAAGACCAATTGCATTTGCAAAGGCTGAGGTCTATTACACTAACATCCCTCTGTTAGGTCTCCTATCAGAAAGAAATGTTCAATGGAATTTTGAGGGAAGTGCTCCACCAACATATATGGAGAAGTGGATCCAAGCAGCACAAGTGGTGGAAATAGGTAGACAGTGCAATGTGCCACCCAGATCCAACTTCATGACAGGGCTTGCTGCCTCGCCCTGAGGAGTGTGGTCAGCAGATAGTTGCCTCCAACTATCAACTTCTTCAGAGTCTGCCTCAGCTGTGGAGACTGACCTTGCTTAAAGTCACACGTTCTCAGGGAAGCCTGCATCCAATGACTAAGCAAGGCAGGGGTATAAACGCTTGGCCATTTTTGTCCATCAGGTAAAACTTTGATGGATGCCACTCTCTCAAGTGCCCCTTCCACAGGCTGGCTGAGGCTTTGTCCCACATGTATCACAGTTTGACTTGTTCCTCTTCTGCATCCTTCTTCTTACATTTTCTTTTCACAGAGGTTGATCCCTAATAAATATTTGGTACCTCAATCTTCATCTCAGGGTTTACTTACAGAGAGCCCACTGGACATTTCCTTTACATATATTTGTAAACAGAAAGGGAAAACTTAAAAGGTGGATCCTCTATGTTATTTCTGGTACTGTTGTCAGTTTCTGGGTGGAAGCAGTAGCTGCCATTTGAATAAATCGCCAACTTTCCTGTAAAATATTATCTTAAATGACCCTTTTAAAGTGACCCTCGCTATAATTCATTTGTTCTAATTAAATGATGTGAAGAGAACCCTGAATCTCTTATAATAAAACATGTTTATAATTAGATTTCCAGTTCTCTTTGTGCCTCTATAAAGATCTTTATATTTCTCTTTCCCATCTTAATTCTCTCTTATACCAGAGCTGTTATGTTTCTGTGTCTTTGACATATGTTTAATGATTATAGCTTCAACCATTTTGAGCTGAATAATGAAGCTTCATCAGGCAACTGCTACTAGTAACATATGCTTTATATCTATGAAGAATGCTGTTCACTGACTTTACATCCCAATATGATATAATTTTGTAAATTAAATAAGATGCAAATAATGTACTTTAAAATGGAATATCTCATTTTAAAGGGAGAGTTGGTATTTATATCTGGGGTTTTAATTAAGCAATTTATTTATATCAGTATTTTAATATCTATTGTAGTTGCTTGGTTTTTGTTTGGTTGCCATTAAATCACTGTCTTTTTGATCAATTCAACATTTCTAATAGGTTCTGTTAGCACATAGATTCATAGAAATTAAGAGTTATTAATTAAATTGTTTACCTCACACCGTAAAGGAATTAAGGGATGTGTTCCTTCATTCCCAGTACTCTGCATTTTTCAATATACTAAACTTTCCTAACTTGTCGGTTTTCTTTCATATATTAATAGCTTGGTTTTTATTTGAATTATATATGTGTGTGTGTGTGTGTGTGTGTATATATATATATATATATGTATATATGAAAGTGTCCTCTTTTTCTCTGTTTTGGGGAGAGAGAAAACTATTTACCAAAAAACAGTAGCAAAACAAAATTGACAAAAATTGATCTGTTATTAGTAGGGCAGTGATATATATGGCCAGTTAGCTAAGCATCCAGATTTATCTATGAAGTTTAATCTTAAAACAAGTCTTCATTGTGAGTTTTAACAGATCTGCCAAAATAAATACATACCATGAAGGACTGTGGTTACATATGCAGCTAAAATTTATGTACAGGTATTAAATAATTTTTATATGCACATACACAAACACACAAGTATGTATATATCCTGCTGGTCTGCAAAAGGCTTTCTCTATGGCTTCTTTACTGTCCCCTCTACCACCTTACAGAAATTAATTGTACACAGTGTCCAGAATGTTCTTAAAAGAATATAAATCAGATAGATTATGAAATTCCCTTGTTGAAAGACCTCAGTGATTGACTTTCACACTTAGAATAAAATAAAAACCCTTTAGCCAGTGTACTAACTTGCTAGGGCTTCTATAAAATGAAGTACCCTACTGGGCAGTTTAAACAACAGACATTTATTTTCTCACAGTTCTGGAGGCTAGAAGTCTGAGAGCAAGGTGTCAGCAGGGTTGGTTTTTTCCTGAGGCTTCTCTCCTTGGCTTGTAGGTGGTGGTCTTCATGTTCACATGGTGTTCCCCCTCTGTGTGTCTCTGTCCTAATTTCCTCTTCTTTTAAAGATACCAATTATTCTAGATTAGAGTCAGTCACATTCTGATGTATTGGGATTAAGATTTCAACATATGAATTTGGGGGAACACAGTACAGCCAATAATAGCCAGGGCACAAAAGTCTGCATCACCTAACCAGGCTCTTCCTGGACACTTTTGTATATATATTTCAAAAGAAATTTCAGAGAGCTTTCCTTGAAATGAACATTTTATTGAATGAGAAACAATGAACTGGGAGACCTCAAACATGAAACTGTTATGAAATTCAAAGGCATGATGTTACAGGATGACTTAAAAAGTGAAAGTGGGGGTACTCTTTAACCTTTACAGTTATTGGTTATTACAGTGAGGGTTTTCAGATGGCATAAGATTGGTTAAAAGTGATTACTTTATATTATTTTAGGAAGGAGACTTTAGTTTCTTTTATGATTATCAGAGACATTTATAAAAAATAACCCAAGTTAAGTTTTGCTTACATTTATGAAAAGAGTAAACTAAGTTTTGCTTCTGTGGCTTAAATGGTTTTGTCTGCTTGAGGGATCTTCCACTTTAGTCTCCATTTGATTTTATTTTAATATCTCCTACCCATCTGGTCAAGACAAAGGTACCATAGACATTTTTTCAGTTTTTCAATTCAAGTCTGTTCCTACCTTGACACCATTTACTCTGCATTAAAACTCTTCACAGTGGTTTTGATTTTGCAATACTTTCTCTTTTCTTAAAATTTCAGTTTAATTGTCACCTCTTAAGACAAATTTTTCATAAAATAACAAAAGTAGAAATCATTGTCTAACATAAAGCTCCTTTAAGTTTTCCTCATAACCCTTTTCGTTATCTGATGTTCTTGTTTTTAGTTATATGTTAAATTGAGTTCTCTCAATTGAATATACAAAGAGAGGGAAAAGAGAGAGAGAGAGAAAAAAGAGGGAGATGAGGCTCTTTTCTCATGTGTATTGAAATCTCAGTGAATATAAAAATTCCTGGGACATAGAAGGTAGACAGTAAATACCTATTTACTTTATGATTGAATGAGTACATGAATGGATCAAAATTGTTTAAATGTTGAAAAGTACTTATTTCTTATTTTAAGAAATTAGTCATCATTTAAGATAGACATAACACAATGTTTGATAGTTAAACTTTTATATAGTTAAAAAAGTTTTAAAATCATTCACTAATTAGAATTACAACTGTGTCTTCATGAATTAAGTTGATCAGGTGTTATTTCCTCCATTTAAAAACAGTCAAACATCAGATTCATATATTTTAAATTAAATACCTATGGTCATATATCAAGTTAGAAGAATCAGGGCTAAAACTTCCACAACTGCTTCAAAATTGAGGGTATATTGCACTGTCAATGTCCTTCTTTATACTTGTGAATGTGCAGTTATGCTCTCAATAATATTGCAGCATCTTGACAGTGGATTTTGAACAAAATGGTTCTGCTTTTATTGCTTATTTCAGAAGACTAGTACTAATGGTATAGAATATAGACAAGGTAGGAAGGAGTAGCTGTAAAATGATAGAAGTTGGTGTGAACTTCTTGGGAGGAAAAGAATGCTAACATTCCTGAATACTTACTCATTTGTTTAATGTATGTAGGATTTCTCTCTTGTGCTCCATGAATATAATTGAGACACATCTCCAACCCCCAAATTGCTCACACTGGAAGCACTATGATGAGCTAAGATGTAGATTTCTCTTTAAAAGAGGAAACTGGAAACACACTTATATGAGACTATAAGAGGTAATTCTTAAAACGAGCAAATGCCAGGCAGACAACCAACTCTTGTTTCTTGGATACTTTCTTGTTTCTTGGATACTTTCAACGTGTGTTCTGAGGTTCTAGCTTAGATAGGATTGAAATGGTCATGGAGAAATCTTGTAAGACTTGAGATGACATATTGTTAGGATATTAATCTTGAGTACTTAAAAAATTGGTGGACTTCTCCAGGTATTAAGAAGATATAAATATCCACAGAATGTTAAAAGTTATCTTCTATACAGATATTGATAACTATACATTTCTGTCATTTTGTTTTTATCTTTCACTAAGAAAAAAAATCTCCATTCTATAAAGCTAGATCAGTTTGAATGTTGTCTTTAATTAACCCTTCTTCCTACTTAGTAACTTCTCCCTGAGTAGGAACATAGGCAAACTAATTCTTGGTTCTGTAGCTGAAGATATATTAATTTAAACTGTAATTCCAAAATGTGTGCCTGTGGTCTCCACAGTTCATTAAAACCTGGTAATGTAGGTTACTTCAACTAGTATTTTCATGCGATTTTGTTTAATCAGAAAGCTATTAATTTTCCATAAATGTATTTTTGATGAATATGCATTTTAAATTGGAAAGAAATGGAATCCTCAGCTTTTAAATTTGTTTTAGGATTCATACCCAAGCATAAACTTATATACCAGTGTTTAGCTTTTGCGCCAATTCTATTCATTAACATTTCTCCCATGATTTCACTAAATTCTCAAGCATAAAGTGGATTTCTAAGTCAAAAAATGTTTTGTGTGTATCCATCATCTATTATTGTCACTACTTTTAGTAACAGTTTCCCTACTACTATAGTTGACAATGCTTAACAACAATAACAACATCAACAACAACAATAGTAACAACAAAACATTGCCAACATAACAATGCTGTCTCCATTTGGGATTAGATACAGCTGTGATAAAAAGATTATACTGTATGTGAACAGTTGAATGGTGAACAAACCTAGAAAGCCAGATAACAAATTACTGAAACGTACATTAAAGAGATCACCATCTCCAAAACATGTATAAGATTATGGCTACTCTGATTTAAATAAGTGACTTAAAATATTACCCAGTGAAGTAGAAATATTATTTTAGAATAAAGAAGAATTAGAAATGCAAAGCAATCCTTAATGTTAATTCTATTTTTCATTGTAAACATTTAACACACTGGAAAGTGATACCTGCTGTTGTCAGAAGACTACAAAAAAGAAATATAAATACACACAGCAAGATAGCTGGATGTCACCAGGACAGGGATTCATCATATTATCTCAGTGGATGCCTTGTAGGCCATAGTCTGTGCTTCATCTTTACAAGTCCATAACTCAAAGAGAGGTGAGCTTAGAGTATATGAACGCAATAACAATAATAATATGGTAATAATAGGACCTGCTGTAGAGCAACTCCATGATAAACAAACTCGCTCACAAAATGGTGCTTATAAAGATTTCTATCAAGATGTAGTAAAAAGGACTGGGCTTGTCCTCACATGTGAAACAATTAAAAAAATGAACAAAATATATAAAACAGTAAAAGACATTATAACTGTATTTCAGTTGTTAAAAAAATGAAAATTTGAATATATTATGTAGAAATATGTAAGATATTAAAACAGTCCATATCAAATTTCTAAAGATGAAAACAATAGCAATGAAATGGCATATGAAATACTGCATAGTAAAACATTAGTGATCTTAAAGCTCTATTGATAGAAATGACCCAAATGAAACACTGATAGAAAAAAACTCACTAAAAATTAATAAAGAAATAATCAGTGAGGTGTGTAAATTGAGTCTACAAGTAGAGGAGAGAAGTAGGAATGAATAAATACTTGAAGAATTAATTCCCAATTTTTTTATAACTATTGTGTAAACTCTAAAACACAGATTCAAGAAGCTTAATGAAACCTAATTCCTAGAAACATGAAAGAAATTATGCCAAGACCTATGACAATTAAATTACTCAAAATCAGGTATAAAAAGAAAATCTTAAAAGCAACCAGAAAAAAAAAGGCATGTTACATCCACAGATTAAAAGATGATGATTTTAGCTTTTTGTGAGAAAAATGAAAACAGTTTCAGAGACAGTGGAGCAATATTTTTAAGTATGAAGATGGAAAACCAACTGTCAACTTAAAATTCCATAACAAGCCTAAAAAATTTCAAAACTTAATACAAAACTGAGCCTCTTTCAGACTTGGAAAAACTGAAAGACTTCATCGCCAACAGCCTACACCACAAGAAATGGTGTTTCTCATACAACAAAAAATTAAAAACCACAGTAAAGGAGATACGCTGGGAAACTTAAAAATATTGAATCCAAAATAGGCAGAGAAAAAGACAATGGGGAAAAAGCACAGGTAAGACAAATAGAAATCAAAAGCAGCATGGTTGATTTAAACAAAACAACATCAATAATCATATTAAATGTAAATTTATATAAATGCAACAATTAAAAGATAGATATTATCAAATTGGATTAACAAACACGAGTTAAAAATAAAAACCCTAGATCTAGATGATGACTACAAGAAACCAAGTTTAAGTATAAAAAACATTCATTGATTAAAAACAAAAGTATGGAAAAGATATGTAATGCAAAAGCTGGAGTGCCTATATCAATGACAGGCAAAGCTGATTTCTGAGGAAAAAAATATTACCAAAGATACAGGAATTTACTTCTTAATGATATGGAAATCAAATCACTAAAAGGATAAACAATTGTAAACATTCGGCTTCCCTGGTGCCGCAGTGGTTGAGAGTCCGCCTGCCAATGCAGGGGACACGGGTTTGTGCCCCAGTCCGGGAAGATCCCACATGCCGCGGAGCGGCTGGGCCTGTGAGCCATGGCCGCTGAGCCTGCGTGTCCGGAACCTGTGTTCCACAACGGGAGAGGCCACAACAGTGAGGGGCCCACTTACCACAAAAAAAAAAAAAAAAAAAAACCCGAAAAGTGAACAATTGTAAATATTTATATACTTTATATGAGTTTAAATGTACATAAAAAAATTGAGTGGGCTGTAAGCAGATACAGACAAATCCTCAGTTATTGCTTGAGGGTCCAATACTGCTCTCTCAAAAACACTGATATAAGAATTTGACAGAAAACCAATCAGTATATTGAAGAATGAACAACACTATTAGCCATCTTGGTCTAACTGATATTTACAAATCAATATCCTTCACAATGGCAGAATAAATACTCTTTTCCTGGGCACACAAAACATTTGCCAAAATAGATCATATTCTGGGCTATAAAACAATTTCCAATAAATTTAAAATTATTCAATTCATAAAAAGTGTGTTCTCTGTCAATACAGAAATTCAATTTGAAATCAACAACAGAATGATACCTGGAAAATCTCCCAATATTAAAATCTAAACACACATTTCTAAATAACCTATGGGTTAAATAATACATAAAACTAGAAAATTATTTTAAATTGGACTAAACTAAATTCAGAATACAATAAAATTTGTGGGATTCTGCTTAATAGGATGTAGATATTTATAGCACTAAATGCATAGATTTTAAAAAGTGCACAAATCTCTCAATCAATGACCTTATTTTCCACCTTAAGAAGCTCAAAAGAAAAGAACAAATTAAACGGAAAATAAGAATAGAGGAAAAATCAATACCTGAGTAGAAATCAATAAATTAGAAAACACAAAATAAGTAGGGAAGATTAACGAAACCAGAATTGATCTTTAAGAAGCTAAAAAAAAAGATATAATTCTTTCTAGACTAATCTGTAAAAAAAGAAAGAAAAAATACAAATTACTAATATCAGAAATAAGATCCATGGCATCACTGTAGTCTACAGATAGTGAAAGGTTAGTAAATGATTATTATGACCAATTTTATTGGTCTAAATAAATTCACCAACATGGATGAAATAGATAACTTCTTGAAGCCACAACTGCCACAACTCACTGAGAAGTAATAGATAACATGAATATACTTGTTTAAAGAAACTGAATTTTAGTTAAAAACTTCTCCACAAAGAAAATTGATCAAGTGGATTGACTATGAGTTCTATAAATGTTTAAGAAGAAATACTATCAATTCCGTAAGAACTCTTGAAGAAAATTGAAAAGGAGCCAATTTTCCACAATTCTCTGTATAAGACAAGCTTTGCCCTGATATTAAAACCAAAGAGATTACAAGACGACATATAATTTTTTACCAAAAACCCTCATGGACATAGTTGAAACATTTCTTAACAAAATGTAGTAAGTAATACCTAACTGTATATAAAAATGATAATACGTCAAGACCAAGATGGGTTTATGCTAGGAAAGTAATTTTGTTTAACATTTGGAAATCTCTAAGATCAGGAACAAGACAAGGATGCCCATTCTTGCCTGTTCTATTTAACATAGTATTGGAAATCCTAGTTAGAGCAATCAGAAAAGAAGTAAAATTGTCTTTGTTTGCAGATGACATGATGTTATGTATAGAAAGTCCCAAAGACTCCACCAAAAGCTGTTAGAACTAATAAAGTAATTTAGTAAAGTTGCAGTAAATAAAATCAACATACAAAAATAAGTAGAATTTCCAAACACTAACAATGAACTATCTGAAAAATAAATTGAGTAAACAATCACATTTATAATAGCATAAAATACTTGGAAATAAATTTAAACAGGGAGGTGAAAGGTCTGTACACTGAAAACTGTAAAACATCGATAAAAGGAATTGAGGAAGACACAAATAAGTGGAAAGGTATACCATGTTCATGAAGTATAAGAATTAACACTGTTAAGTTGTTCATACTGCCCAAAGTGACCTACAGATTCAGTGCAATCTTTATCAAAATTCCAATGGCATTTTTTACAAAAATAGAAAAACAGTCCTAAAATTCATGTGGAACCACAGAAGTCCTCAGTCAAAGTAATCTTGAGCAAAATGAACAAAGTTGGAAGTATTACACTACCTGATTTCAAAATACACTACAAAGCTATAGTTATGAAAACAGTATGGCACTGGCATAAAAAAGACATATAGACCAATGGAACAGAATAGAGCCCAGAAATACATCCATACATTTATGATCAATTGATCTTAGACAAAGACAATCTCTTCAGTAAATGATGTTGGGGAAAGTAAATATTTGCATGCAGAAGAATGAAATTGGACTTTCATCTCACACCATTTACAAAAATCAACTCAACATTGACTAAAGACTTAAACATAAGACCTGAAACTGTAGAAAGAAACAGAAAAAAACTTTTTATCAATGGTCTGAGCAATGCTGTTTTGCATACAATATTGAGAGCATGGCCACAAGAGCAAAAATAGACAAATGGGATTGGCATCAAACTAAAAGGTTTCTGCACAGAAAAGGAAAACAATCAACAAAATGTGAAAGTAACCTATGGATTGGGAGAAAATATTTGCAAATCATACATCTAATAAGGGGATAATGTACAATATATATACACAAATAGCTCAATAACAAGAAAACAACCTGATTTTAAAATGGGCAAAGGGCCTGAATACCCATTTCTCAAAACAAAAAAAGACATACAAGTATCCAATGGTATATGAAAAAATGATCAACATCACTAATCATCAGGGAAATGCAAATCAAAACCACAATGAGATGTCATTGCACACCTGTTAGAATTGGCTATTATCAAAAAGACAATCTATAAATGTTGGTAGGGATGTGGAGAAAAAGGAACTCTGTACAATGTTAGTGGGAATGTAAATTGGTATAGCCATTATGGAAAATAGTATGGAAGTTTCTAAATAAATTAAAAATAGAACTAGCATATGATCTAGCAATCCCAGTTCTGGGTATCCAAAGGAAATGAAATCATTCTCTCAAATAGGTATCTGCCCTCCTATGTCCATTGAAGCATGACTCACAATAGTGAAGAAATGGAATCAGCCTATGTGTCAATGAATGGGTGAATGGATAAAGAAAATGTGATATAAATATATATATACACATATATATATTTATTTCAACCTTTAAAAGGAATGAAATCTTATTATTTGTAACAACATGGATGTATCTAAAAGACATTATGATAAGTAAAATAAGCCAGTCACAGAAAGACAAATACTGCATGATCTTACTTATATGTGTAATCTAAAAAAGTTGAACTCATAGAAGCAGAGAGTAGAATGGTGGTTTCTAGGGGCTGGGGAATGGAGGCAATGGAGAGAAGTTTGTCAAAGGTACAAAGTTTCAGTTATGAACGATGAATAATTCTGGAGAGCTAATGTATAGTATGGTGACTATAGTTAATACTACTGTACTGTATACTTGAAAGCTGCTAAGAGAGATGATCTTAAATCTTCTCACTGTACACAAAAATAATAACTATATGTTAACTACCTTGACTGTAGTAATCATTTATACATGGTAAGTGTATAAAATTTTTATTTGTCAGTTAGTCTTCATTAAGCTGGAAAAAAATGTTTACCTTGAAATTATTATTGTCACGCATATCTAATTTAGATAATCTAGAAGATAAAATGTGGATCTTTTGAGTTGTTGAGATTTAGATGAGCTTTGGAACTTTGAGTTGATGTTGTAATGGATTGAGACTTTTGCAGATGTTGAGTTAGGATAAATGTATTTTGCATGTGGGATGGATGTGATTGGGGGGCAGTCAATAGGTATACTGTGGTAGGCAGAATAATGGCCTCCAGGATATGTTCATGTCCTAATCCCAAGAATCTGTGAATTTGTTACCTTATATAGAAAAAGAGACTGTGGAGATGTGATTAAGACTCAATACAGGGAGATCATACTGAATTATTTGGGTGAGCCCAGTGTAATCAAGGGTCCTGATAAGAGGGAGGCAGGAGTGTCAGAATCAGAGAAGGAAACAATGGAGACAGAAGTCAGAGAGGAGGGGTATTTGAAGATACTATGCTTCTCGAGTTAAAGTTGGAAGGTAGGGCCACAAGCCAAGAATTCTAGGTAGCCTCTAGAGGATAGAAAAATCAAGGAACTCATTTCTCCCCCTAGAACCTCCAGAGGGACTGTAGCTGTTTTAACAACTTTGATTTTATCCAATAAGAACATTTTAAACTTTTGAGCTTCAGAACTCAAGAACTGTAAAAGAACATTTTTTGTTTGTTTGTTTGAAGCCATTAAGTTTCCCAAGTGTGTATAGGGAAAACTTGCTCTGTAATAATTAGAAGTCTTCAAAGAAACTTTTATCTCTCTTTCTCTTTCTCACTTTTTTTTTTTTTCCTTCGGTACGCGGGCCTCTCACCGTTGTGGCCTCTCCCGTTGCGGAGCACAGGCTCCAGACGCGCAGGCTCAGCGGCCATGGCTCACGGGGCCAGCCGCTCTGCGGCATGTGGGATCTTCCCGGACCGGGGCACGAACCCGTGTCCCCTGCATCGGCAGGCTGACTCTCAACCACTGCGCCACCAGGGAAGCCCTCTTTCTCACTTTTGATCAATTAGGTTTGAAAAAAGACTAAGCAGGTGATTTACTACAGGACTTGCCCTCACCTTTAATATCTACTGTGTTTGAGGAATCTCTGTCAGAATTATGACACACATCTTGTTTAAAGTTATTTGACTAGGAAACACTTTTATTTTTTCTCTTCCTCATGTGTTTTGCAACTATGTAAGAAATACACATTGTAATATCTTCTTAAATTTCAGTGGTGGTATGACTATTTTTCCAGAACATTTCATGATTGAAATCTAAATATTATTGGATAAAATGGATTCTGCCATTTCATCTTATATATATTTTTACCAGTTATTTGGAATAATGCATATTGCAATAGCTTGTGGTATCTAATATCAAAAATTTAGAAAAATTTTTAATTTTTTTCATTCCATTGTTCAACTGAACTTGTTACTCAAGCACAAGCAAAAGGAGGATTTCCTTATTATAAATTCCCAGTGTATAATCAATTGACTTTAAGACTATGTTTCATGCATTATTTAAAATGAATTGCTTACTGTACTGTTATTCTGAACTTGATCTTTTTTTATTATTTGTATGCTAGTACAAATTAATCATATTTTTTCAAGCTTCAGATTAAAATGAAATGTGACATACCTAAAAATGCTCAATTAGTATAATTTAATTTAGAATTAAGTGAATCAATTTTACATTTTCAACCTTATATATATTTATACATAACAGAGAAGCAATTGTAGAACAAAAAGACTATTTTGGAAAAAAATGCCTGTTTTAATTAATTGATATAATCAAGTAGGTAGTCATCTAATTGTGCTATTTTGGTTTTCAAGTCAATTACATATTGAGTAGAATGAATTATTCATATGCTTTTCCACACTACTCTAGGAGGCAAAGGTTTTTCATTCATTACATTTTTCACTGTTTGCAAAGGGAAAAAAATCTGTTGAAAAGAACATACCATTTGGGTCTTCCTTACTGTAAATAAGTATTAACAGCAAAACCCATGGAAATGTGAGAACAGTACCTGTTTTTGTTGTGCTGGTAAATTTTGCTTCAACTTCCAGGGTATCAGAAGGGTAGATTGCTTTAATGATCAGTAGCAGATATAAAAGTTATTATTCTGCTGACACAAAAATTAAATTATCATTTTTCTAATGCCTACTCTACACATTATATGTAATGTGTTTACTCATTCATGTGTTTCCAGTGCTGCCTACATGCAAGGTATTCTCTCTGATGCTTTAAGGAAAGTAATTGAATTGATAATTATATTACAAATCCATAAAGCAGATTTTTTTTCCTGTCCAAGCTGATGTATCAATAATCTGGCCTATCCTGAATAGTCAACAATTCTCTTAGAGTTTTTTGTACATAATTGTTATTTGACCTTTCCTAACTCACTTACCCTATCCCAACTAGCACTGAGTTTAACATTTCCAGCTTGTATTGAAATTTAGTTTTTACATATTTATTTTGTCTAACCAACTAGATATTAAGCTAGATATTAAATTACTTTAGCATAAAGCTTAGCCATTCTGTGTTTGTGTTCCTGCAATTACTTTAGCTAAATAACATGTATACTTTGGTGCAAATTAAGTATTCATTGATTTAACTTTCTAAGCCCAGTGATCACCATGCATTTTTATTTTAGCTTTATTTTCCTTTTTTGCTGAGTAGTCATATTTCCAAAACTGGAGATTGAGAACCCCCATTCTCCAGAACCACCATGTTAATTGTTAGTTTAACATTCTGAGCCACAAAATAAATATGGTCCAGAATTATTAGTTTTATATGAAAGTTTGAGGAAAATCCCATAATAGTAAAATATTTTTTATATTTAAACACATATGCACATAATTTGGGATAGAATACAACTCAAGAAATGCTGCACTTGTATTATCATCTTCAGACTTCTTCAATAGCCACTCAACATTCTTACCAACATACTTCTCTATAAGAGCACTATACATTGTGAAACTTTGTCCTCCCTTATTGTTAAACATAACTTACCACTGGTTCTGTTGTTTCTCACATTCTTATTTGGGGGGTTAATTTTCATTCTCAGTCTTGTTTTCCTTCCCTATTTCGTATGGACTGCTTCTAAGCTTCTCATCCTTAATACCTAATGATAATTTGATCTACTCAAATAAAGTCAGCTTTCAGAGAGTACTCTTAAAGTTGATACAACCTTGGTTGTATGTACGAAGACCTAACATCCAGATCAAATATAAAGTGAGTCTGATTGAATGTTGAAAAAAATCCTGAACACTGCATATGGTAGGTGACTTTCTACTTTTGTTTTCCTCCCTCAAATGTACCATAGCTTAGGGATGCTACTGCATAGAGTAGACTTTTTTTTTCCACATTATTTTTTGAAAGACAAAATAAAAGTCTTGCTTTTTTACCTATCTACCTATTTATTTTCCTTTCTGTCTCTCTAAGTTAAGTCTCATCAGTGATTGCGAAACCCTCTTTGAGAGAAGTGAGTCTCAGTATTGTATTTTAAATTACAGGCAACTTTGCTCTTGTAACACAGCATTCCACGCTGTGTGTCATCTTGGGTCAGGATCTCTATGAGGAAAGGCTATTTTTCTTTTTTCTTTTTTTTTTTTTTTTTTTTTTTTTTTGCTGTTCGCGGGCCTCTCACTGTTGTGGCCTCTCCCGCTGCGGAGCACAGGCTCCGGACACGCAGGGTCAGCTGCCATGGCTCACGGGCCCAGCTGCTCCGCGGCATGTGGGATCTTCCCGGACCGGGGCACGAACCCGTGTCCCCTGCATCGGCAGGCGGACTCTCAACCACTGCGCCACCAGGGAAGCCCCTATTTTTCTTTTTTATAAATTTATTTTATTTATTTATTTTTGGCTGTGTTGGGTCTTCGTTTCTGTGTGTGGGCTTCCTCTCGTGGCAAGTGGGGGCTACTCTTCGTTACGATGCACCGACTTCTCCTTGCAGTGGCTTCTCTTGTTGCGGAGCACGGGCGCTAGGTGTGCGGGCTTCAGTAGTTGTGGCATGTTGGTTCAGTATTTGTGGCTCATGGGCTCTAGAGCGCAGGCTCAGTAGTTGTGACGCATAGACTTGTAGTTACTCTGCGGCGTGTGGGATCTTCCTGGACCAGCGCTCGAACCCGTGTCCCCTGCATTGGCAGGCGGATTCTTAACCACTGTGTCACCAGGGAAACCCAAAGGCTATCTTCTAAGAGGAAAGAAATAACAATTTTTCTTTTTGATATCAATTCAACTTTTCACAATATGAGATGTGTGATGTAAAGTTTCAAGAGTGCTGTTTCACACTTTAAAATCAGACATGAAAATAAAAGTAAGAAAATGTAATTTCAATACTCCTACAAAAATGATTGAGAATGGAAAACATTGTAATGAAAAATATGTGTCAAAATATTTTAAACTGGCAGGTAAATAGTTTTTAATTCTTCCAAAGGCAGAACTTATAGTATTGAAAAGGCTTAGAGTTCCACAAAATAATTCTCAGTCATTAAATATGTTCCTTTTATATAAGCCCCAATTATGCAGACAGAATGTTTTGTAATTAAGATGTAGAAAACCTTACTGAATGATATCCAAAATGTTCTTTTTTCGGTGTATAAAATAATGGATTTTATTAAATACAAATCAAGGAATTTGTTTGCAACGGAAATTGTAGCAAAGTGTCATACTGGAAGAAAATTATTGCAATATCTAGAAGAAACAAGGGGATGATAGAGTATTCCAAGAAGTCCTTTAAAATAAGAAAAAGTTACAAAACCCAGGAGAAATATAGTCAATGTATGAGTCAACACACAATTCACTGAAGGGGACTTCTGAAGTGCAACAGTTATAAAGAAACGCTCAAACTCACTAGCAGTCAGAGGTGCTCAAATTAAAACAAAAACAAAAAAATTCTAATTTATAGAAATCAGTATGATAAAAATTAGACAATGAAAGTTTTGATTAGGAGATGGGAAATAGAAATTCATTCTAGTGAAGTACACAGGTACAGCTATTTTGGAAAGAAATCTGGCACTATTTATTAAGATTATACTTATCCTGTGATCTCATTACTAGGCTATATACAAGTGAAGTTTACACATACATATTTTACACAGCATTACTTTGCAGTAATATTTTAGTAATGAGAAGACAGGGCAAAGTTTAAGAGAACATTGAGAACAGATAAGTAAAATATAATAGTTGTTACCGTAGGATACTATGGTATTTGGCTAGAAGCAGTAACATATGCAGTTTATGGACATATGTCAAAAACGTAGCATTGAATACAAAGTATGATGGGGTTATAGAAGGACTGTATCTCTCATATAGTGATGGTGGAAATGTAAAATAGCATAGTCACTCTGGAAAATAGTTTGGCAGTTTCTTATAAAGTTAAAGCTATATTTACCATACTACACAAAAGTTACACTCAGGTTTTTTCCCTAAAGAAATCAAAACCTATATTTAACACAAATCTGTGCACAAATGTTCATAGCCATTTAATTTCTAATAGTCAAAAATAAACAAAAAAAAAGAACATACATTTCCCTCAACAGGTATATAGACATACTGTGGTATATACATATAATGGAATAGAACTCAGCAGTAAAAAGGAACAAAATATTGATTCAGACAATTTTATGAATCTCAAGGGCATTATCCTGAGCAAAAATACCAATTTGGTTCCTTTTATATAACTTCTTCAATGTGACACAACAGTAGTCATAGAGAACAGATTAGTGTTTGACAGAGCTTAAATTTAGGGAAGGTTGTGACAAAGGGTAGCAAAAAGGAGTTTATTTGTGATTATTAAATAGTTTTGTAATCTGACTCTACAGGAATCTATACATGTAATAAATTTCATATAACTACACAGGAAAAAGACTGCAAGTAAACCTGGTAAAATCTGTATAATATTCCTAGCTTTGTTAATAGTTTTAAAAATGTCAAATTCCTGATCTTGACAATCTAATTTTTTAAGATGATGCTATTGGGGGAAGATAGGTAAAATGTACAAATAAATTCTCTATACTATTTTTGCCATTTCTTTTGAATTTAAAGTTATTTTAAAATAAGAATTTAAAAATAGAGTAAAAATGCAATTGGAAACTAGTAGTACTGAATTAAATTTACAAATTAATTTTAGCAGAGCTGACACATATATGTTATAGTTGACCCTTGAACAAAGCTGGTTTGAACTGTACGGGTCCACTTATGTACAGACATTTTCTATTAGTAAATTTTTACACTACTCTGCGGTCCGTTGTCATTGGTTGAATCCAAAGATGTGAAGGAACCAAGGATTCAAAGGGCAGACTACAATCCCTGAGTTGTTCAAGGGTCAACTGTACATTAATTCTTTCCAAACAGGAACATAGTATCCTATTTCTTTCCATTTACCATTTACTCAAGTCCTCTTTTTGTCTTTGCAGGTAAGTTTTAAATTTCTCTTTCTATATAGAATTACATACATGCCTGGAACTATATTTATAAAGAACTTTTTCCAATTCTGCTTTAATTTATGTTTAATTCTACGGAGTTTATATTTTAAAATTCTGGTTATTAATTTGAAAGATATATTTCACCTTGCATTATTAGATTGGTTATAGTTCTGGTCACATACAATTTTCTGTTTCTTCTCATCTTTGAAGTTGACCATATAACATAATTCATTCATGTTTTATTAGTTTTTATTTAATTCTGTCAGTTTCTCCTTATATAAATCATAGCTACTTCTAAGAATATCAACAGTCCTAAGTGAAGATTATCTTTTCTAATATTTTATAAATAATATTAAGTGAATGAGAGGACAAGTCATAGGCTGGGAGAAAATATTTGTATAAGACACATCTGATAAAAGAGTGTTATTTAAACTAGATAAAGAACTGTTATGACTCAACAATATATAACAAACAAACCAATAAAAAAAAATGGGCCAAAGACCTTGACAGAGAGCTCACCAAAGATATAAAGATGCAAAAAGCATATGATGATATGCTCCACATCTTATGTCATCAGGAAAATGAAAATTAAAACTATAATTAGATATCATTGCACACCTCTTAGAATGTCTCAAATCCAGAACACTGGATGTGTCAATGTAGGTTCATCCTTGGTAAAAAAAAAAATAATGTACCATTATGGTTAATAATGTTGGTAATAAGGCCACTATGCCTGTGTGAGTGTAAGGAGTATATGGGAAATCCCTGTACTTTCTTCTTAATTTTGTTGTAAATCTAAAACTGCTCCAAAAAATTGACATTTAAAAAAAAACACATAAGAATGAAGTTATCTCACTTAACTTATAGTAGGGAGCTACTTGCTATGGGAGGTATCTCATTATATCCCAATATGTGTGGAAATGCTGGGTCAAAAAAGAAAACTACTTTTTAAATCATATGATTTTTATAGTAATGAAATTACTTTATAAATTGACAGAATGCTTAGTAATAACCTCCCTGTCAAAATTTGGCTACAGTGTTATAATAGTAAGAAGAAATAAAGAATTCACACAAGACATGAGAGCAGATTCAAAGAAACCCTCAAGGAGGAAAAATTTGCTGTGAATCAAGCTAGTGATAAGCTTGTTAAGAAGAAAAATAACTGGTATATAACTTTAAGAGTAATTTCCTGATAGAATAGCTGCTACTATCAGGACAAGGAGATCCACTCCAAAATTATTTAATATATCATGCATAATTCAAAACAACACTAAATTCAGCAACATATGAATTTTAAAAGATGGGTGGTGGACTATTGTCAGCTAGCTATGACTCTACTCCAGCAGAGCAATGAGGTTGACAATACACTTTTTTTTGTTTGTTTGTTTGTTTGTTTTGTTTTTTGCGGTTTGCGGGCCTCTCACTGTTGTGGCCTCTCCCATTGTGGAGCACAGGCTCCGGACGCGCAGGCTCAGCGGCCATGGCTCACGGGCCCAGCCGCTCTGCGGCATGTGGGATCTTCCCGGACCGAGGCACGAACCCGTGTCCCCTGCATGAGCAGGCTGACTCTCAACCACTGCGCCACCAGCGAAGCCCGACAATACACTTTTAAAGTTAATAAGGCAAACATAACCAGGTTTACTTAGAGTCCTTTACAATAAGTAAAATAAACACAACTCACTGAATAGTGGAATTAAAAAAGGGAGAAAAGTTCATGAATTTGTATCTGCCTTGTTTTTTCCAAATGGAATAGACAGTGTATAATAGCTGGATAGAAACTTTTACTGAACTTAATTCAAGTTTCCTACTAAGTATGAATCAACGGGATGATTTTGATTTTAGTGAAAGGATAGAAGAGTTTCACAAAGGCGAAAACTCAGTGGGACAAAACATATCACATAAATGACATACTTTTAAAAATTGCAGGTAACTGCAATTTTTAAAAAATTCAAAACACAATATTCTACTTGTTAATAGGTCAATAGTTTCCTATATAAAGATTTTCCCTGCTGATTTTTTTTGTTTTTGCGGTACGCGGGCCTCTCACCATTGTGGCCTCTCCCGTTGCGGAGCACAGGCTTCGGACGCGCAGGCTCAGTGGCCATGGCTCACGGGCCTAGCCGCTCCGCGGCATGTGGGATCTTCCCGGACCGGGGCACGAACCCATGTCCCCTGCATCGGCAGGCGGACTCTCAACCACCGCGCCACCAGGGAAGCCCTCCCTCCTGATCTTAAATGGGGTAATTTAGCATTAAAGGATAAAGTTAATGAGCAAATGGAATTTATACGATAGACTGTGTCTAATTGAATGTACCACCATGTA
The DNA here is from genome assembly GCF_964374135.1 of Grampus griseus. Classification (NCBI taxonomy): domain Eukaryota; kingdom Metazoa; phylum Chordata; class Mammalia; order Artiodactyla; family Delphinidae; genus Grampus; species Grampus griseus. The sequence continues at coordinate 99,555,212 of NC_138998.1, forward strand.
CAGTTCATTTAGAATGTAATCATAGTTACACTGTTGCTTTCATTATGTTTATAGTTGTACGATGAGATTTTTCTGTTCATAAAACTTTATATTATGCACTAATATGGTTTATCTACTAATATTATACCTTTGTTTTTATATATTACATATTTTAAATATAAATTACAATATGAATTATTATAAATTGGTATCTAAAAATTTACCTAGATAGGAATGAGTTAAGCAATGAAAAATATTGAAGAGCATGTCATATTTTTTCTGTTAATATGCTAGTTTACAATCTTAGAGTACTGGTGCAGTTAGGTATTTCCAATTAGGAAATTTTATTACATAGTTTTTATCACATAACTATACAACTATGTATTACTACATAATTAAGTTGAGGTCATTTTTTATTATTTTGTTTCTACTATTAAGTTTTCATTTCAAGGAATTTAATCAAAAGCACTTCCTAAAGATATGTTCAAAATTGACCTTCAAAATTGTTATTTATCATGTTTCTTATGAGATGTAGTAATGTATTTTTAAAAAGCAATTGTTCAAAAAATAGTAAAATAATATCATATGTGAATGGAAAAAAAGTAGTGACTATTATATCTTTATTGTGGCATGCCATTTCCCAATATGATGTCAATCCAATCCACTAATTTTTTTTTGTCTGAAATTTTTACCACAATCCCTGCTTTGGTTTGTTGGAATTTTCTCTTACATATATGTGCACCCTATATGATATAAATCTCTCAAACTTAACCTGAAACTGTACAGAACTCTTCATTAACCTTCAGTGAGTGAGCCATTAATTGGATTTTATGGTTAATTCCATTGGGCTTAATTTTGTGACTTATTATTGCTGGCTTCTGTGAATTGTTTCAGCATTATTATCCTACTGTTCTATACAATGGTTCTATGACCCTGGATGTATTTATTACTTTCTTCCTAATAAACATTCACAGGTTTTTAAAATAGAAGCTTACCTCTACTTCCGCCAACATTTCTCTATTATTTCCTTGTAATAATTCTCAGGGAATATTTAAGGTAGCAGTCTCTGAACATTTCTGGAATTTAAACATTTTAAATCTTAGTCAATACTAGAGTTTTGAAAAATTGGAAAATTCAAGTTACTATTTTAATAACCACTCGTTTACTATATAGCACTGTTCTAGAGTTTCCTATATTAAATGTCACTGACCAATGCCATAATGCAGCAGGTTTGCAATGAATTTCAAAAGAATACATAGATATTTTCAATATTGACAATTTCAAAATCTGATAATCACCTAATATATTAATAAGGACTTCTAGAATTCAATTGTTGATTCAGTTCCAGTGGTCAACCTAGTGAAAATATTGGCTTTAAGTATTTCCAGTCTGTGTGTGTGTGTGTGTGTGTGTGTGTGTGTGTGTGTGTGTGTGTGTGTGCACGTGCTTTTGAGCACATCCACACATCCACAGCTAGTAATCAAGTTGTGGATATATATTTGGCATATACACGTGCTAATTGTAATGGCTTAATCATTTGGAAAGACATCTTCTTTTATATTATCCATGAAAGGAGAGATTTAAAATCTTTTATATTTGATTATTAATAAATATTTGTTGAATTAATGCTTTGCTACACTCTTTAAAATTGTAACTACCCTATATTTATGGCTTTAGGTATGTGTACCTTTTGACTGCCTCAAAGATAAAGTTAACAAGCGAAAATAAAACTCACTATTTATATACAGTTTTAAACTCCGGAGTTCAGTAGGTTTTCAAAATCACAGATATGTTAATCTGTAACCTATCTTTCATTTTTCTATAATAACTGAGAGATTCCTATATAGAATAGAGAAAGAAAAAGTGACTATATCAATTTACTGAGTACAAACTTTACCTCTGATTTTCCTTAAAACTCTAGGGACCCCCAGCGTTTTTACTTTCAATAGTTATTTTTTTAACTTTACATATAGTGAACTGCACACGTTATAAATGTGTACTTTGATGAGTTTGATAAGGATGAGCTTGGTGTATAGTCAAGATATAGGATTTTCTATCACCCTAGAAAATTTCTTCATGCCTTTTCAGTAAATACTCTCCACACAGAGGCAATTTTTTTCTGATTTTTCCTGATAAATTAGTCTTTCCCAGTATGGAATTTTATTTAACTGGAATAATACAGTAGGTACACTTCTGTGTGTGGTTTCTTTGCTTAAAGATAAATTGATATGGTATCATGCACATATCAGTAAATCATTTCTTTGTATTGCTAAGTATTATTTTGTTTAATATATGCCAATTTCTTTACTCACTCTTCTCTTCATGAGCATTTTAGTTGTTTCCTGTTTTGGACTGTTATAAATAAAGCTGCTGTAATCACTATGATACAAGCTTTTTATGGGCACACGTTTTAAGTTACTAGGGTAAATATTTAGGCATACAATTATTTGATCATAGAATAGGTCTATGCTTATCTATAAGACATTTCTAAGTATTTTTCCAAAGTGGTTGTAACATTTTACAGTATCACCAACAATATAAGAAAGTTCTTGATGTTCCATATCCTTGCTAACACGAGATTTGAATAGTCTTTCTAATTTTAGCCATTCTGATAGACTTATAGCAGAATCTCACTGGGATTTTAATGATAGTTAATGATACTAAATGCTTGTTCTCAAAGACTATATGTAACGTAGGTATTATTTCTTTTTCATATGTTGATTCAATTCCTGTGTAAAATTATCTGGCTTGTTTTTTTAGTTGTATGTATGTACGTGTGTGTGTGAAACTTTTCTTAAAATACTGTCTGCATCAGCGTTAAGGGTTGTTTGGGTTTTCTGTGTCATATTATGTCCCGTTTGGTAAGTTAAGCTTTTCAAAGAATTTGTCAATTTCTTCCACGTTTTAGTCTATTGGTAACTAGTTGTTCATTATACTTCCTTATTAATGTTTAACATCTACAGGGTCCACATTTTCTCTTCTTTCTTTTCTTATATTGCTATTGTGTTTGTAAGCTTTCATCCTTTATAAGTCCGATTTGATTTTATTAGTTTGAATTATATTTTCAAAGAAACACATTTTAGACTTATTTTCTTTTTAAAATCATTTTATTGAGATATATTTGACAAAGATAAATTGCATACATTTAAAGTGTACAACTTGATGTTTTTGTGTATATGTATACATTGTGAAAGAATCACCATAATCAACCTAAATAAGTTATCCATCACCTCTACATAGTTACCCTCTTGTGTGTGTTTCTCTGTGTTCAGAAGTTTTAAATTGAGATTTGCTCTCTTAGGAAATTTCAAGTATTCACCACTATGATAGTTACCAGACTGTACATAAGGTCTCCAGAAAACATTTATCCCATATAACTGAAATTTTGTACCCTTTGCCCAACATCTTTCAGTTTCTCCCACACCCCAGACCCTGGAAACCACCATACTACAATCTGATTTTATGAGTGTGACTTTTTTAGAATCCACATATAAGTGAGCTCATGCAGTATTTGTTCTTCTGCGTCTGACATTTCACTTAGCATAATGTTTTCCATTTCATTTTCTATTTCACTGATTCTTTTATTGTCTGTGTTATTTCTTTTCTAAAACCAACTTTTGTTTTTTGTTCTTCATTATTTTTATTCCTAAAAAGGAATGCATATCACTGATTTCTCTTAAAATTTATCTGTAAATTTATCTCCAAGCACTGTTTTAACTTCTTTACACAAATTTTGATGGGTTGAATTTTCAAAATCACTCAGTTCCAAATATTTCCTAATTTCTCTTGTATTTCTTTGCCCCATTTTTTTTTTACTAAGTGTGGTGTAAAATTTTCACATTTTTTCATATACTTTGAATTTTAAAAATTATTTCATAATTATTGTTTACAAGTTTAATTATTTTGTGATCAGAGAGCAACCTCTGTAATATTTCAATCTTTTCTAATTTATTAACATGTGTTTTATGACCCAGAATAAATTGTATACATAATAGTCCCTGTACAGTTGTAAAGAATTTTACAGTTGTTGGTTGTAGTATAACTATCAATTAGATCAATGTAGTCAGTGAGATGTACACTGGGTATAAGTTTTTACTGGATTTTTTTTGGCTTATTTTCTATCCATTATTGAGGAAGTTGCATGAAAATCTCCAACTGTGATTGAGTTTGTCTAGTCCTCCACTAATTTCCATCTATTTTGCCTTCAAGGGTTTGTACATAAATCAAATATATTGCTATATAAGTTATACATAATAAAATGTTCCCCTTTGCTGTCCATCACACTCACACCTACTGAATCCAGGCCACAAAGTGTTGTTTTCTTTAATTATGCATTTGTTTTGCTTTTTCTGTAATTTTATAAAAATGGAATGATAGAGTATGTGTATACTTTTTTTTCACTATATACATATATATATGTATCTATATATATTTAGTTAGTTCATGATGTTGTCTATCAGTATGACTTTCTTCATACCACAATTTGTTTTTCCATTATCTGCTCTTGGACATTTGGAATTCCCCAGTTTGGGCTGCTACAAGTTCAGCTACTATAAACACTCATATGCAAGTCTTCTTCTAGGAATATGATTTTGTTTCTCTTTGGTAAAGACCTAAGTGTATAATTAGATACCAATATAACAATTTAAGTGTGTAATTAACTCTATAAAACTTACCAAACTCTTCTCCAGAAAGGTTGTTCCATTTTGAATCTTACCAGCAATTTGTTAGAGTTTCAGTTGCTTCACATACTGGCCAACATTTGGCATTTTCAGTCCTTTAAAATTTTAACTATTCTGATAGGTATATGTTAATACTTCATGTAGAATTAAATTTTTATTTATGTTGTGCCTAGAGTTGAGAATTTTTATGTATATTTTGTACATTTGAATTTCTTCTTCTGTAAATCTTTTAAATGCATCATCCATTTAATTGGTTTGTTGTCTTATCGTTGAGGGATAAGAGTTATTCATACATCATTTATATTATATACTATGAGTATAATGTATTTTATTATAACTATATTATATTATATATATTCACAATATTATGGATATAATAATGTTTTACATTAATATATTCATGTTTAGTGCTTATGTTTATGTTCATATTCATTTATTATATAAGCCCTGATTTTCTTTCATGTTCTCTTATCAAATTTTAAAGTTTATGATATAATATTGTCTACAAGTCAGTTTTTGTATAAAGTGAGATTAGAGTTGAAATTCACTTTCTTTCCAAATATCTGTCTGTTTGCATCCTGTATTTTAAAGCTCTAGTATTAACAGAAAACATCTTTTTTTAAAAAATAATTTTTGAATTTTATTTTATTATTTTTTATACACCATGTTCTTATTAGTCATAAATTTTATACACATCAGTGTATACATGTCAATCCCAATAGCCCAATTCATCACAACACCCCCCCCACCACGGCTTTAACCCCTTGGTGTCCATACGTTTGTTCTCTACATCTGTGTCTCAATTTCTGCCCTGTAAACTGGTTCATCTGTACCATTTTTCTAGGTTCCACATATATGCGTTAATATATGATATTTGTTTTTTTCTTTCTGACTTACTTCACTCTGTATGACAGTCTCTAGATCCAGCCACGTCTCAACAAATGACCCAATTTCGTTCCTTTTTATGGCTGAGTAATATTCCATTGTATATATGTACCACAACTTCTTTATCCATTCGTCTGTCGATGGGCATTTAGGTTGCTTCCATGACCTGGCTATTGTAAATAGTGCTGCAGTGAACATTGGGGTGCATGTGTCTTTTTGAATTGTGGCTTTCTCTGGGTGTATGCCCAGTAGTGGGATTGCTGGATCATATGGTAATTCTATTTTTAGTTTTTTAAGGAACCTCCATACTGTTCTCCATAGTGACTGTATCAGTTTACATTCCCACCAACAGTGCAAGAGGGTTGCCTTTTCTGCACACCCTCTCCAGCATTTGTTGTTTGTAGATTTTCTGATGAAGCCCATTCTAACTGGTGTGAGGTGATACCTCATTGTAGTTTTGATTTGCATTTCTCTAATAATTAGTGATATTGAGCAGCTTTTCATGTGCTTCTTGACCATGTGTATGTCTACTTTGGAGAAATGTCTATTTAGGTCTTCTGCCCATTTTTGGATTGGGTTGTTTGTTTTTTTAATATAGAGCTGCATGAGCTGTTTATATATTTTGGAGATTAATCCTTTGTCTGTTGATTCGTTTGCAAATATCTTCTCCCATTCTGAGGGTTGTCTTTTGGTCTGGTTTATGGTTTCCTTTGCTGTGAAAAAGCTTTGAAGTTTCATTAGATCCAATTTGTTTATTTTTGGTTTTTATTTCCATTATTCTAGGAGGTCGATCAAAAAAGATCTTGCTGTAGTTTATGTCAAAGAGTGTTCTTCCTATGTTTTCCTCTAAGAGTTTTATAGTGTCCTGTCTTACATTTAGGTCTCTAATCCATTTTGAGTTTATATTTGTGTATGGTGTTAGGAAGTGTTGTAATTTCATTCTTTTACATGTAGCTGTCCAGTTCTCCAAGCACACTTATTGAAGAGACTGTCTTTTCTCCATTGTATATCCTTGCCTCCTTTGTCATAGATTAGTTGACCATAGGTGCATGGGTTTACCTCTGGGCTTTCTATCTTGTTCCAATGATCTATGTTTCTGTTTTTGTGCCAGTACCATATTGTCTTGATTACTGTAGCTTTGTAGTATAGTCTGATGTCAGGGCGTCTGATTCCTCCAGCTCCTTTTTTTCCCTCAAGACTGCTTTGGCTATTCAGGGTCTTTTGTATCTCCATACAAATTTTAAGATTTTTTTGTTCTAGTTCCGTTAAAAATGCCATTGGTAATTTGATAGGGATTGCACTGAATCTGTAGATTGCTTTGGGCAGTATAGTCATTTTCACAATATTGATTCTTCCAATCCAAGAACATGGTATATCTCTCCATCTGTTGGTATCATCTTTAATTTCTTTCATCAGTGTCTTATAGTGTTCTGCATACAGGTCTTTTGTCTCCCTAGGTAGGTTTATTCCTAGGTATTTTATTCTTTTTGTTGCAGTGGTAAATGGAAGTGTTTCATTAATTTCTCTTTCAGATTTTTAATCATTAGTGTATAGGAATGCAAGAGATTTCTGTGCATTAATTTTGTATCCTGCAACTTTACCAAATTCATTGATTAGCTCTAGTAGTTTTCTGGTGGCATCTTTAGGATTCTCTATGTATAGTATCATGTCATCTGCAAACAGTGACAGTTTTACTTCTTCTTTTCCAATTTGTATTCTTTTTATTTCTTTTTCTTCTCTCATTGCCGTGGCTAGGACTTCCAAAACTATGATGAATAATAGTGGTGAGAGCGGACATCCTTGTCTTCTTCCTGGTCTTAGAGGAAATACTTTCAGTTTTTCACCATTGAGAATGATGTTTGCTGTGGGTTTGTCGTATATGGCCTTTATTATGTTGATGTAGTTTCCCTCTATGCCCACTTTCTGGAGAGTTTTTATCATATATCGGTGTATTTTGTCAAAAGCTTTTTCTCGAACTATTGAGATGATCATCTGGTTTTCATTCTTCAATTTGTTAATATGGAGTATCACATTGATTGATTTAGGTAGATTGAAGAATCCTTGCATCCTTGGGATAAATCCAACTTCGTCATGGTGTATGATTCTTTTAATGTGTTGTTGGGTTCTGTTTGCTATTATTTTGTTGAGGATTTTTGCATCTATATTCATCAGTGATATTGGTCTGTAATTTTCTTTTTTTGTAATATCTTTGTCTGGTTTTGATGTCAGGGTGATGGTGGTCTCATAGAATGAGTTTGGGAGTGTTCCTTCCTCCACAATTTTTTGGAAGAGTTTGAGAAGGATGGGTGTTAGCTCTTCTCTAAATGTTTGATAAAATTCACCTGTGAAGCCATCTAGTCCTGGACTTTTGTTTGTTGGAAGATTTTTAATCACAGTTTTAATTTCATTACTTGTGACTGATCTGTTCATATTTTCTATTTCTTCTTGGTTCAGTCTTGGAAGGATATACCTTTCTAAGAATTTGTCCATTTCTTCCAGGTTGTCCATTTTATTGGCATAGCGTTGCTTGTAGTAGTCTCTCAGGCTGCTTTGTATTTCTGCAGTGTCTGTTGTAACTTCTCCATTTTCATTGCTAATTTTATTGATTTGAGTCCTCTCCCTCCTTTTATTGATGAGTCTGGCTAAAGGTTTATCAATTTTGTTTATCTTCTCAAAGAACCAGCTTTTAGTTTTATTGATCTTTGCTATTGTTTTCTTTGTTTCTATTTCATTTATTTCTGCTCTGATCTTTATGATTTCTTTCCTTCTGCTAACTTTGGGTTTTGTTTGTTCTTCTTTCTCTAGTTCCTTTAGGTGTAAGGTGAGATTTTTTTATTTGAGATTTTTCTGTTTCTTGAAGTAGGCTTATATAGCTATAAACTTCCCTCTTAGAACTGATTTTGCTGCATCCCATAGTTTTTCGATTGTCGTGTTTTCATTTCATTTGTCTCTAGGTATTTTTTGATTTCCTCTTTGATTTCTTCAGTGATCTCTTTGCTATTTAGTAACATAGTGTTTAGCCTCCATGTGTTTGTGTTTTCTACATTTTTTCCCCTGTAATTCATTTCTAATCTCATAGTGTTGTGGTCAGAAAAGATGCTTGATATGATTTCAGTTTTCTAAAATGTACTGAGTCTTGATTTGTGACCCAAGATATGATCTATCCTGGAGAATTTTCCATGCACACCTGAGAAGAAAGTGTAATCTGCCATTTTTGAATGGAATGTCCTATAAATATGAATTAAATCTATCTGGTCTATTGTATCATTTAAAACTTCTGTTTCCTTATTTATTTTCATTTTGGATGATCTGTCCATTTGTGTAAGTGAGGTGTTAACGTCCCCCACTATTATTGTGTTACTGTCGCCTTCCTCTTTTACAGCTGTTAGCAGTTGCCTTATGTATTGAGGTGCTCCTATGTTGGGTGCATATATATTTGTAATTGTTGGATCTTCTTTTTGGATTGATCCATTGATCTAGTGTCCTTCCTTGTCTATTGTAACATTCTTTATTTTAAAGTCTTTTATCTGATATGAGTATTGCTACTCCAGCTTTCTTTTGATTTCCATTTGCATGGAATATCTTTTTCCATCCCCTCACTTTCAGTCTGTATGTGTCCCTAGGTCTGAAGTGGGTCTCTTGTAGACAGCATATATATGGGTCTTGTGTTTGTATCCATTCAGCGAGCCTGTGTCTTTTATTTGGAGCATTTAATGCATTCAGGTTTAACGTAATTATCGATATGTATGTTCCTGTTACCATTTTCTTAATTGTTTCAGGTTTGTTTTTGTAGGTCCTTTTCTTGTCTTGTGTTTCCCACTTAGAGAAGTTCATTTAGCATTTGTTGTAGAGCTGGTTTGGTGGTTCTGAATTCTCTTAGCTTTTGCTTGTCTGTAAAGCTTTTGATTTCTCAGTCGGATCTGAATGAGATCCTTGCCGGAAGAGTAATCTTGGTTGTGGGGTCTTCCCTTTCATCCCTTTAAATATATCATGCCATTCCCTTCTGGCTTGTAGAGCTTCTGCTGAGAAATCAGCTGTTAATCTTATGGGAGTTCTTGTATGTTATTTGTCGTTTTTGCCTTGCTGCTTTCAATAATTTTTCTTTGTCTTTAATTTTTGCCAATTTGATTACTGTGTGTCTCGGTGTGTTTCTCCTTTGGTTTATCCTGTATGGGACTCGCTGCACTTCCTGCACTTGGGTGGCTATTTCCTTTCCCATGTTAGGGAAGTTTTCGACTATAATCTCTTCACATATTTTCTCAGGTCCTTTCTCTCTCTCTTCTCCTTCTGGGACCCTATAATGCAAATGTTGTTGCGTTTAATGTTGTCCCAGAGGTCTCTTAGGCTGTCTTCATTTCTTTTCATTCTTTTTTCTTTATTCTGTTCTGCAGCACTGAATTCCACCATTCTGTCTTCCAGGTCACTTATCCGTTCTTCTGCCTCAGTTATTCTGCTATTGATTTCTTCTAGTGTAGTTTTCATTTCAGTTATTGTATTGTTCATCTCTGTTTGTTTGTTCTTTAATTCTTCTAGGTCTTTGTCAAACATTTCTTGCATCTTCTCGATCTTTGCCTCCATTCTTTTTCTGAGGTCCTGGATCATCTTCACTATCATTATTCTGAATTCTTTTTCTGGAAGGTTGCCTATCTCCACTTCATTTAGTTGTTTTTCTGTGTTTTATCTCGTTGCTTCATCTGGTACATAGCCCTCTGCCTTTTCATCTTGTCTATCTTTCTGTGAATGTGGTTTTTGTTCCACAATGCATTTTTACATGATGACTGTTAGGGTTAGAGGCTCTCATGCAGAGGCTGGGGGCGGCTGTGGCTCACTGCGGGTACAAGGACACTGGCAGCAGAAGTTTTGGGAAGTAATCCTTCAGAAAACATTTATTTCTCTAAAATCATTTTTTGGAACACTCTTATGATAATTAAATATTTTCTGTTACCTCCAGTAATGCTACTTGTCTTGAACTTACCTAGCCTGATTTTAACTTTCAAAATTTCTGTGTTCTTATACCATAAATGTATCTTTTGTAGACATTCCATAGCAAGGTCTTGATTTTAAGTTCTTTCTGACAATCTCTGCATTTGATTCAAATTATAGTTAATATAATTATTGATAAGATTAGATTTCTCTATTTTTCTACAATTTTTCTTCTTATTCTGACATTAGCTTTTTGTCTTTCTCCTTAGTTTCATGTATTTACTTTTTTAATCACAACATTTTTCAGTATTTTGTTGTAATTATATTGTCTTAATTATATTTTAGCTGTTTATTGTTTTAATGTGATAGTGTTTGCACTAGAATTGACTATGTCCCCTTAAATTATTCTAATGTATTTAGTGTTAATATTATTCTACTTCATATAAAATGTGAAAAATTCGCAATAGTATAGTTTCATTCATCTACTTCTGACCTTTGTGGTGTCATTATCATATAATACATCTTTATGCATTATAAATCTTGAAATAGTGTTACAATTTTTGTTTTAAAAAGATTTATATGTTCTTTAAAAATATGAGAAGAAAAATGAGCAGTCATATTTACTCTCAAATTTCTCATTTTTGTTGTTCATTACTTCCTGAAGACTTGAATTTCCATCTTTTTGTCATTTTTCTTCGGGCTAAGAACATGATGTAGTATGTTTTTGCAGTGTAGATCTATTGGCAATAAATTCTTTCAGTTTTATTTAACTTAAATTTTCTTTAGTTTGCCTTCATTTTTGAAGAATACATCTAGTGTATATAAAATTATGAGGTAACAGATTTCTCATGTTACAGCTTTGAAATGAATTCATCATAAGACAGAAAAAGAAGAAACTTTCCAATAATTCTTTCTAGTAAGATTTATTAGAATGAATGCATGTAATATATATGGAAATACTAGTAATTTTTCTAATCCTTATCTACTCCTCTACCTGTATCCTCTTTTGAGTCCAATCGAATCAGGATTTAATCCCTATCAATTCATTTAGAAAGTTCTCGTTAGTCACTAATTATGTCCATATCACAAAACTGCTTATTTTTCTTGACCTCTCAGTAGAATTTGAAACAGTTGTTCCTTTTCTTTTTTTTTTTTTAACAAAACATAACTTCATCTATAGATTCTGAAACTGTTATAATTGTTTTCTCAGGACATCACTAACTCCTACTTTTAACCCACTATTTGTGGATATTCCTCTTCCTCCTAGTTTTAATTATCTGTTCCTAGTTCTTCTACTTAAAGTTGGAGTGACCCAGGATCTAATGTGTTTGGTCCTCTTCTCTTTTCTCTCTGGAGCAGTCTGTACTCACCCCTTAGATAATCTCAATTATTTTCCTTCTTACTTTTGTTTTCATAAACTCTAGAATACAGTGCAAGAAGCAGAGTACTTTCTTGTATTAGTTTTCTACTTCTGTGTAACAAATTATCAAAATACTGGTTTAGACAACACCCATTTATTATCTCACTGTTTGTGCAGATCAGAACTCTAGGCATGGCTTAACTGAATTCTTTACTCGAAGTCAATGTATAAAGAGTGATGCATTTTCATCTGGAGATTCAACTAGGGAATTTTTGACTTCCAGTCACATTCAGGTTGTTGGTAGAATTCATTTTCTCGTGGTTGTAGAACTCATGGTGGCTGGGTCCTTCAAGTCCACCTGAACCCTGTCTCTCTTTTAAAGTGTTCACTTGCTTAAAGTCATGCCCAATCAGGATTCTCACTTTCACTAACTCAGACTCAGTGGACTTGAGACCTGAATTACATCTGCAAAATTTCTTTTCTTCTGCCGTATTCTACTGGCCAGAACAGCCACATGCTCCACCCGCACTCAAGGTGGCATGGGTTATACAGGGCATAACACCAGTGAATTCTGCCTACCGTGTTGTTCAATAAATGTTGAAAAGTGAATGAATAAAGATGAGGAAAAAAGCAGTTTATTTATTTTCTTTTCTTAGTTTCTAAAGTTGTAAGCTAAGGTAATTGATTTGAGCCTTTTCAGTACATGCCAATTAAGTCAAATTTGTTGATAGTGCTATAATCAACAAATATTTTTTGATAGTTTATATATTCCCCAAATTTATTTTTATCATTTTTCTTTAGAAGTCTATTTTAAAGGTAAATACAATAATAAAAATGGACTTTATATTTACCAAAATTTTTACCATTCTTGATACTATTAATTCCTTTTTATATATCCACATTTACATCTGGTATCTTTTTCCTTTTTCTTGAAGACTTTTATTTAACATTTCTTGCTGCAGGACTGCCTTATTGACTTCTACCAGTATTTATGTCTGCAAAATATTTAGGTCTCCTTATTATTGAGCTATAAATGACAAACAATAAATCACACTTATATTTAGTGTATAATTTGATATATTTGATATATGTATACAGCTGTGAAAATATCAACACAATCAAGATAATGAACATGTATATAACCCTCATTTGTAATTTATGTGATTATTTATATAGATTTAAGTATATGAACTTGCTTTTTGTTTTTTATTGGTCCCACCGCTTTTTAAAATTTTTTAACTCTTTCACTACAGAATTTTGGATTAACTGAATAATTTTGTAATTTCATTTTATTGCCTTTGTGGGTTTATCAGCTGTATTTCTTGTTTTGTTACTTTGGTGGTTACTTTAGGGTTTATGGTATATAGTATACCTCTTTCACTTACCAGAGTTTAACTTTAAGCAAATTAATATTTATCAAAATGAATATAGATTAAGAATAAAAAAGTATAATTGCATTTCCCTTCCAGGCCTTATGCCATTTTGCCATGTATCTTATTTATACATATACTGTGAACTCCAAAAAACATTATTATTCTATTTGTTTTAGCAGTCAATTATATTTTAAAATACTTAAATAATAAAAAAGCTATATAATACGTATATTGCATATTATATTAATATATATGTTATATATTACCAAAGTACTTACCATTTTTGTATCCTTCATTCTTTTGTACAAACCTGTATTTCTATCTGGTGTACTTTTTCTATGTTTGAAGAACTTCCTTTAGCATATCTTATAGTGCAGGCCTCTTATAGTTCATTCTTTTCCTTTTTGTATGTTCAAATCATTTTTATTCAGTGCACATTTTTGGAAGATATTTTCTCTGGTAATGGAATTCTAGATTGACAGTTTATTTTAAGTTTTCTAGCAGTATGTTAAAGATCCTCTTCCTCTTGTATTTCTGAAGAGAAATGTGTCATAATTATTTTGATTCTTTGTATCTAATGGCTTTCTACTTTGACTCTAAAGATTTTCTCTTTATAGCTGGTTTTGTACTATTTGAGTATGTGTGTATTGGTTTATTTATTTACATTTATCTTGTGCTTGGGACTACTGAGCTTTTGGATCTATGTGACTATATTTTCCACCTAATTTGGAAAATATTCAGCCATTATTATTCAAATATTTTTCTGATACCCTTTTGTCTTCTTTCTTTCAGGTATAACAATTATATGCATATGAAGCTTCTTGATGTTGTCCGAAAGCTCAGTGATCCTTTTACATTTTTTTAATTCTTTTTTTTCTCTCTCTGTGCTTCATTTTGGATTTTTTTTGCTGCTATGTGTTCATGTTCCCTAATATATTCTTCTACAATGTCTAATCTGTTTTTAAACCCACCAGTGTATTTTTCATTTCACATGTTGTAGTTTTCATCACTTAAATTTCAATTTGAGTCTTTGTTTATATTTTCTATGAATCTGTTTAAATTTGTGAGCATAGGGAATACAATTATAATAACTGTGTTATCATTCTTGTCAGCTTATTCTATCATTTTTGCCAGCTATGAGTCAGTTTCAATTAACTGACCTTTTTCCTCATTAAGAATTATATTTTTCTGCATCTTTGAATGTTTGATAGTCTTGGATTGGATTCTAGACATTGTTAATTTTACGTTACTGGGTGTTGGACATGCTTGTTTTCCTATAAATAATCTTGAGCCTGGTTTTTGGTTGTAGTTAATTGGGAACACTTTGATCATTTAAGTTCTTTTAAAATTTGTTAGGTGAGAACACAGTGGTGTTTATCTAAGGCTTACTGTTCCCCACTACTGAGACAAGGCCTTCCTCATTAATTTTACCCAATTCCCTGTTAGTTATAAGGTTTTCTAATATGACTAGTGGGGACAAGCACTATTTCTTCCTCTATGTGAGTGCCATGTACAATTTCCTCTAGATATTTGTGGATATTTCTTTGCCCTCTCATAGGTAGTTTCTTCATATACACTGATGCTATTCTTCTGTATACTCAACAGGGATTCTCCGTATATATACATTGTTCCCTATCTATATATCTATCATCTATCTATCATCTATCTATCCCTTTTCCTCTCTTTTTAAAAAAATATTTTAAGTGTAGTTGATATACAATATTATATGTTACAAGTTAACAATATAGTGATTCACAAATTTTAAAGGTTATACTCTATTTATAGTTATTATACAATATTTGCTATATTCCCCATGTTGTCCAATATATCCTTGTAGCTTGTTTTATACCTAATAGTTTGTACCTCTTAATCCACTACACCTGTATTGTCCCTCCCCACTTCCCTCTCCCCACTGGCCACCACTAGTTTGTTCTCTGTATCTGTGGGTCTGCTTCTTTTTTGTTATATTCACTAGTTTGTTATATATTTCAGATTCCACGTATAAGTGCTGTCATACAGTATTTGTCTTTCTCTCTGTGACATATTTCACTTAGCATAATACCCTCCAAGTCCATCCATGTTGGTGTAGTATTCCACTATATATATATATTTTTTTATTAATTAATTTATTTATTTATATATCACATATTCTTTATCCATTCATCTGTTGATGGACACTTAGGTTGCTTCCATATCTTGGCAATTGTAAATAATGCTGCTATGAACACTAGGGTGCATATATCTTTTTGAATTAGTGTTTTTGTTTTTTTCAGATATATACCCAAAAGTGGAATTGCTGGGTCACATGGTAGTTGTATTATTAAATTTTTGAGAAACTTCCAAGCTGTTTTTCACAGTGGCTGTACCAATTTACATTCCCATCAGCAGTCTACAAGTGTTCACTTTTCTCCACTATCCTCATGAACATTGTTATTTGTGATCTTCTTTTTTTCTTTTTTTTTTTTGGAGTACAGTTGCTTTACAGTGTTGTGTTTCTGCTGTACAGCAAAGTGAATCAGCCACATGTATACATATATCCCCCCTTCCTTGGATTTCCTTCCCATTTAGGTCACCACGGAGCATTGAGTAGAGTTCCCTGTGCTATACAGTCTGTTCTCATTAGTTATCTATTTTATACATAGTAGTGTATATATGTCAGTCCCAATCTCCCAATCCAACCCCCCATCCTCTTTCCCCCTTGGTATCCATATGTTTGTTCTCTATGTCTGTGTTTCTATTTCAGCTTTGCAAATAAGCTCATCTATGCCATTTTTCTGGATTCCACATGTATGCATTAATATACGATATTTGTTTTTCTCTTTCTAACTTACTTCACTCTGTATGACAGTCTCTAGATCCATCCACATCTCTACAAATGACCCAGTTTTATGGCTGAATAATAGTCCATTGTATATTTGTACCACATCTGCTTTATCCATTCCTCTGTTGCTTCCATGTCCTGGGTATTGTAAATAGTGCTGCAATGACCATTGTGGTGCATGTATCTTTTTGAATTGTGGTTTTCTGTGGGTATATGCCCAGAAGTGGGATTGTTGGGTCATATGGTATTTCTATTTTTAGTTTTTTAAGGAACCTCATACTGTTCTCCATAGTTGCTGTATCAGTTTACATTCCCACCAACAGTGTAAGAGGGTTCCCTTTTCTCCACACCCTCTCCAGGATTTATTGTTTGTAGATTTTTTGAGGATTGTCATTTCTGATCAGTGTGAGTTGATACCTCATTGTAGTTTTGATTTGCATTTCTCTAATAATTAGTAATGTTGAGCATCTTTTCATGTGTTTGTTGGCCATCTGTGTGTTTTCTTTGGAGAAATGTCTATTTAGGTCTTCTGCCCATTTTTTTTATTGGTTTGTTTGTTTTTTTGTTATTGAGCTGCATAAGCTATTTGTATATTTTGGAGATTAATCCCTTGTCAGTTGCTTCATTTGCAAATATTTTCTCCCATTCTGAGTATTCTCTTTTCATCTTGTTTATGGTTTCCTTTGCTGTGCAAAATCTTTTAAATTTCATTAGGTCCCACTTGTTTATTTTATTTTTTTATTTTTATTACTCTAGGAGGTTGGTCAAAAAAGATCTTGCTGCGATTTTTCTCAGAGTGTTCTGCCTGTATTTTCCTCTAAGAGCTTTATAGTATCCAGCCTTACATTTAGATCTTTAATCTATTTTGAGTTTATTCTTGTGATGGTGTTAGGGAGTGTTCTAATTTCATTCTTTTACATGTACCTGTCCAGTTTTCTCAGCACCACTTATTGAAGAGACTGTGTTCTTTTGATGACATCCTTTTTCCCTCTTTAGTACTCTGTATTTGAGTTGCCTTGTTCTCCTTATATTTCCAGCTCTACCTTTACAGTTCAGGAAGACAACTGAGCTCTGCCTGGTTTGCCCTTCCAGCAAATGACAAGGAACCTCTCTTGAGGGAGTGATCTTGGGTGATAATACTGTTCATTTATTTATTTATTTTTGTTCCTTATGCATCACTGGTTTTTGTTGCCTGATGTACCATACCATGAGAACCAGATTTTTATATATTTTTTTAGGGTTTTGTTTGTTTTTTTCATGCAGGAGGGTAAATCTGATCACTCTCATCTCTTTTTATCCATAAATGGAAATTCCCTTATGGTATCCTTAACCAATTACCTTTATTCAATTTTCACATGCTATTTATGTTCTCTTTCTATGATACATTGTGCATGAGAATTCCAAAACTAATTGCCTGTATTTGAATTTTAATTTTTGCCACTACCTGTCTGTCACCTTCACATGATGTCTATTATTAGGCACTGTGCTACCCACTAAATTCTTCAACTTAGATATGTCAACTATACTAATATTTGACTGGTATATTCCCCCCCAAAACCTTAATCTTTGCATGACAATAAAGGTAGATTCCAATAAGTGTTATTCATCACACTCTTTAGTACATTCTATATCTTCTTTTTGGTCTCCTGATAACAACTACTACTTTAAATGTTCAGTGAAATCATTAGGTATCAATAGGTTCCAGCTGGCAATGGAATAGATTAGAATAGCAGCAGTTTAGTAAACTAGCTTACCAAACACTGAAAGCATATTAAGGTGTCAGCATACATTTGAGAATAAAGGGAGATATTCACTTTCTATGGCTTTCAAACTAGCCATCTTTCTGCTCTAGGATGCAGAATCATGATGATCTTGTTGATGCTTTCAGTAAGCTAACAGTAGAGAACTTCAAACCTAGGGCAGGAGAGGAACTGATAGGAGGTGGGAGGAGGTGGCCATGCCCGGTATCAGAGACTCTGTTGGTTGTTAATAGTATTTTTAAGTGCATATATCTATCCAGTCTGCCTTATTGCTAATAAATGCAAAAAAAAAAAAAAGGAATCAATTTAGAATGTTTGGAAAATCACACTTATGTGCAAATATAACTCCAGGAGTAACAATTAGAAATGCCTAGGTAAAGTAAGGTAAATGTTAGGGATAATACACTATCAGGAGCCATCAAGAGCCTGGTCATGAATGATTTCATTGCCAATCCTGGCTAATTCTTGCTAATACTCATATCATTACAAGGTGGTGGTTTGGATTTTTCTTCATTCTAATGCTTCTACTTTGATAATATGTGAATCTATTTCATCAGTTCAGGACCTCAGAAACAAGTTAAATATTTTAGAAGATATAACATAAATTTATGATTAAATAATGTGAATCATTTGAAACATATTTTAAAACATATTTGTGACCTTTAACAGATAATGATTTATTTTAAACCACCACCAACTCCCTAATAAGGAATGTAGCATATATTCTACCTATTAATTATTAGAAACAACATGCTATTCCTGTTTCTGGTCACCCTAATCTGTTTGGTCACTTTGCTTGGACTAATGCATAGTATCACCTAAAGTATTACAAAAATGATACACGTTATTTGATAACAGAAATCACTAGAAGAAAGGTACATGCAGAAACCTACTGCACTACTCAAATGTAGTTTAAATTACTGTGTTATTGTGTTTCTACTGCTATTATCCTATTGATGTTAATTTATAAAATATTATTTACTTCTAGAATTTTGTATTTCCATAGCAAGTAAAGATTTGTTATCTGCTTCATCCTCTAGTTGTTGCAGTACTCCCTGACCTTTTGGTTCACTAATCGGAGCTCACAATTATTATATTTCTTTATATATTTTTTCAAGATTTTATGTTTTCTTTGATCATCTTGTTGCAGATCCTATCTCCTTCAACCTCTTCCCACTCTACCCTAATCCATTAAGGAGGTCATTATTTCTCAGCCACATAACATGAGTCCCATTATTTTCATGGTCTTATTTCTTGGATGTCCTAGTCTTGACTACACATATGGGGAGATATACTACACACTATGGTCTCCTAACAGATTGGCCTTTTATCTCTCTATCTTCTTGGACTCATTACTTAATGTGCTATGTGTTCTCTTTTGCTCTCAGTCCCCAATAATCTCTCTGGCTTCCACCATGAAAGTATGATTACATTTGCATTGTGGATTTCTATGGAAAACTAATGGTTTTTAGGACCATGGCTTTAATCAGGATGTAACAGAGATCAAACACATACATATTACTGACAAAATAGCAGAGTTTGAAAACATGGTCTAATATTTTGGAGAAATTAACCATTTGAAGCCTCAGTTCATTCATCTAGAAAATGAATAATCTGGAGTACTTTAATACTTGTGGTTGAATTACATCACTTAAAAAGATATGTTGAAGTCATAACCCCCAATACCTCAGAAAGTGACCTCATTTGTAAATAGGGTCATTACAGATGCAGTTAGTTATGATGAGGTCATACTGGAGTAGTGTGAATCCCTAATCCCACATGACTGGTGTCCTAAGAAAAAGAGGAAAATGTTGTGTGAAGACAGGCACGCAGGGAAAGTGCCATGTCTCTATGAAAGCAGAGATGGAAATGCTGCAGCTGTAAGCCAAGTAGCATCAAGAATTGCTGGCAAACTACCAGAAGCTAGGAAGATGCAAGGAGGACTCCCCCTTACATTTTCAGGTGAAATGACCATACTGACACGATGATTTTGCACTTCTTGCTTCCAGAACTGTGAGACAATAATTTTCTATTTTTTCAAGCCACCCAGTTTGTGCTAACTTGTTACAGCATTTCTAGAAAACTAAGATGTTATCTTGTGGTGCTGTCGTCATGTTTACATTAAATAATATATGATAGGCATCTAGCACAGAGTCTGTCTTATAGAAGTGCTCTATAAATATTAGATGTTATCACTATTATTCCTAATATTTGCCATTGCAAATATCAAACTCCTTTTTTTCCATGTCTCTTTTTTATTTCAGCTATGAAAACTAATGTTTCTTTCATAAGTGTGCTGCAAGAGACAAGATAGTCATATTCAGTATACAAAAGTTTGAGTCACATTTTAACTGCTTCTATTCCATCATAAGTTTTTGATATACTTAAATGTTTCCCACCAAAATAAGAGTGGAATGCAGCTATATTTCATATTAATTTATATTAAGAATTTCTAATTTATCTTACAAAACTCATTTTGGATTTTATCTACGGACATGTTGTAGGGAAATGCTGCAGTAAGGTGGAAGGCATAGACCTTTTTCTAATAAAATATCTTGGCACTACTATGGGATTTGCTGGTCTGTTTGTTTCCCTAATAGCTGCTGTACTCCACTGTTTTTATCTTTGCTAGCCATTCCCTCAGATGATCCTTTGCTGAGCAGCCAACACTGGTGACCAGCAGATTGAGAAAAAAAGCAAACTGCTAGGTGAGAGCTTGTGTAGAAATCCAGAGCATCAAAGAGATGCAGCTAGGAAACTCTGGATCTGACAATGGAAACTTAACAGAACTCTTTCAATAAATGTAAAAATTTCAAGTCATTACTAGAAAGAAGAACAGATATTTTCTCACTCCTAAGGATATATTTGCAATAGCAGTCTTGGAAATGGTTAAGATAAAAGAAATAATTTGAAAGTGTCACTTAATTCATGTTAGGATATAATGAAACAATTCTCCTAGGGTCAAAATTACTCCGTGGGAGTGAGTTAAACTCACTGGGATGCTGCATTAACTCCACCGTGCTAATGTGCCATCCCAGATCAGCAGAGTCCCTCTCTCTCCAGTAGGAAATCATACCCTAGGAGGGTTTGACTGATTATATGTGGACATATAATATTTAAAGAAAAATGATCCTAAAAGCTTAATTTCTCATGATATGTACACGTAGAATTTGTCACATGTACAAATGTCAATTTTATCTTTCATAATATTCTTATTGTTTATGACTTTAGATTGACAAAATAATTTATCAGAAATCAAGTCAATTTGGCAAAAAAATACATTCTTTGAAACTTTCATTAAGTCATTCATACAAAAATAATTTGAAGGAATAATAAGCTCATGATTGCGAGCAAATGTGGTCTGTTGAATTTATCCCACATTACTGTTAATAGTTGTATGTACTCACTAGAGAGAAAACCAACACAACAAAAACAACAACAATACAACTAAAAATATTTGGTACACGGTAAACTTGAAAATATCCTGTACTCTACTGGGAGCAAGTAACCATTCTAACCACCAAATCTTCCACAGATGGAGTTTTAAAATAAAAGACAGCCTTGTAAACAAGCTAAGGTTTTGTCCCTTTATCAATAAAATGCACATGTCTGAAGCACTGTTAAGTGCTTATTTCAGTACATTGTACCCAGTTCATTAGAAATTTTAAAATTTTGGATAAATATATTTTGTAACTTATTATTGGTAACTAGAAGTAAAACGCAATAAAAAAATGCCACAGATCCAGGACTAGCGCTATATGAAGAACTTTCTATATTTCAATGAAAATGTTGATATAACTTTTATAGCACAGATATGATAAGAAAGCTGATTCCAGAGTGTTTAGAACCACTCTGTCAATTTGTTTGCCACAACATGAATCAGGACCTTCTTTACAGACAGACTTATTAGACCGTAGATAAGGAAAACTTTGTACTTCTCACTCAGATATTACCTATATTCATTTAAGAGCTCACTCATTCATCTGTTTAGGTAATTGATTATCAAATAACCCTGGAATGTTAAATTTTAAATACAAACAGGTCTGGAATGTTATTGTATCTGCTGTGTATTTTTAATGGCAAATGAGCCTTTTTTATAAAATACATGCTATATGCATGATTATCCCTCAATTCATACATGTACCTCTAATGGCATTGAATAATTATTCATAACATTTAATAGAGACATTATAATCATTATACAAAGTAGAGATAGTCTCTTTAACCACAAGTTTAGCTAGAAATAAATTTATCATGTTATGATCTTCAATTTTTTCAGCTGGAAAACATATTTGTATTAGCATTAAAAAGGAAAATGTGTTTTTCTTTGAGTTGCAGTTTGACGTGTATGTGTAAAGAACACGTGTCATCATCATCATCATCTTACTACCATTATTAATCTAATCTCCATTTTGTTACATTAGACTTCATAATTTTGTTTATAAATTCTAAAAACACAAAGTGCTGTGTTGGAGAAAACTCAAAGCAGTTCATAAGAGCTGGATTAAATTTTCAGAATTTTGTGAGTTATTGGAATCCACACCAGTAGCTTGAAATCTGCCATATTAGGATTATTTACATCACAGAAGCAGACAAACAGTGCAAATCAGAGATTTTTTTTCTCCTATTAGGAAAGCTAGTTTTTCAATATTTACCGAAATACCACTACAAACACACGTGTAAAATAAATCTTTATACTTTTTTACTATGGCCTCCCCAAAATGTACTATTGCCCTCATTCTTGAAACCTGTGAATATTTTACGTTACATAACAGAGGGGCTTTATGGTTGTAATTAATGTTACGCACCTTAAAATAGTGACTTTATCTTGGATTATCCAGATAGACACAATCTAATACCCTGAGCCCTTTAAATCAGAGAACTTTCTCAGGCTAGGGGCCTGGGAAATTATACAAAGGGAGGTTTCAGAGAGACTTAGAGTGTGAGACGGTCTTAACCCACCATTGCTGGTTTTGAGATGAATAGCGCCATAGGCCAGGTAATATGGGAGGCCTGCAGAAGGTGACCATGATCCCTGGCCAGAAAGGGAACCTCAGTCCTACCACTGCATGGAACTGAATTCTGTCAAAAACTTGAATGAACCTGGAAGTGCATTCTCTCCCAGAGCCTTCTGTAAAGAGCCATGGCAACTGGTACGTTGATTTCAGCCTTGAGACCCAGTGCAGAGAAACCAGCTAAATTCCATGAACTTCTACCCTACATTATTGTGAGATAATAAATTTGTCATTTTAAAACTGTTCAGTTTGTGGCAATTTGCCATGGCAGGAATAGAAGACTAATACTTACATATACACTTTGTGATCTAATCAAATTCAAATATTTATTTTAAAAATATAAAAATTTGAATAATCTGTATATCATCTTTGCTCATGGCCCATGACTATTCTTCATAGTTTTTCCAAGGTAGTATTCATGGCCCTAAGCAAGTATCCGATATAGTCTTGACAACCTTATAAAATGTGCTTTGTTATTTGAAAAAACATTATTTAGGTAAAAATAATTTTCTTCAGAGACAAAAATGTTTCAATTAATGAAGGTACTACAAATATGATTACCTGTGTTTCTAAACTTTGTGTTTCTTAATCATTATTTAAATGACTAAATTCTGTTTTAAAGCTCTGGTAACAGTGTTTCCAGAATTATCTCCAAGCATAATTATTACCTACTGAGTATCAGTTAAAGCAGGTCTTTAGAATGTTTTCATATGGAGGATCTCTGTGTCTATACAGAGATAACCTAATGTTAAGATATTAAAAATTATTATGAAAATGTGTTCATAAAGTGCATGCTAGATTAATATAAACAGGTATGGCGCAAGGTTTTTATAGCTAAGACTTGGAAACAATTCATAACAAATTACAGAACAGAGACTTTAGAATGATGATGTATTTTAATTAAATGATGATATAAAAATCTAAATTAATTTAGATTTCTAAATTCTTACAAGATAATGCAAAAGAGGTTATTTTTAGAACCCTTTGAAATTAGAACATAATTGCAATAATTACATGTGTTACAAATATAAAAATATTTAAATGCATTTAGTACCTTAGTACCCTGTCTTACATGAGTGATGTATGCAACTGGCCTGTTTACTCTGCTAAGGGGAAATATTCATAAAACTAGAGGAATTTGTTAAATAAATAAGTTGGAATGATGTAAACAAATCATTTAAACAATGGAATTTTTTTAAAAAAATTCACAGATACTCCCAGCTTTGGTAAGTTTTTACTTTATAAATAAAAAATGCATAAAATATAGATTGAATTAAATGTTCAGAAAATAAGAGGACTTATTACATCTGATAAGTTTAGTGAGAATCTTCTCCTATTAACTAAAGAAATTAAATTTTATTTATTTGTGGGTGAGTGGGGCAGAAATAAATTGGACAATAAAACCATTTTGCATATTAATGCTTCATATACTTTTATTTTCTACATTAAAAATAAATTTATGTATATATAATAGACCTTTATATATTATACAGAATTTATATATACATATTTATATGATTTATATTTATATATGTATACACTCATACACACAAAAAATAGGGTTTAATGGTTTCTTATGGGTGATAAAAATATCATTCATTTTGTATTGATTCTAGACATTTGATTTCAAATACTTGTGATTTCAATGAACAGGTTTGTTCTTTTTAAGTTAAGGATTATTTTGAATAGTAATCCTTAAATTGCAAGAACAAATCACTGCAACCCACAAAACTTGATGAAATAAAAATGTATCTTTTTTAGAATTGTGTAACATTTAATAACTATCCATCCATTAAATGAAATTATATCAATGCCTAATTTGTATCATTTCTAAATCTTGAGTTTCTATGTACTTCTAATACACCATTAGGTTTCAGATTTGAGCAACACATTATTATTAGAAAGGAAGGTATTTGAACTTATTTGAATGATCTTTAAAATCTTACTTTGAAATACTTCATAGATTGTTAAAGGCATGCTTTAAACATGTTCATAAGCAATAGTCCCCCTAGCCCTCTTCTTCCGTGACAAGACCAAAGAACCTGGATGATGCTAATCTAGAAGGACATTCACAGCTCATGAAAGAATCATCACTGCTAATCAAATCAGAGAGAAAAACCCACCACTCTGCACCACTGGAGACATTTCATGTACTGAATATTTCATAAGAAGGGGGCTCTAGCTGAAGTGGAAATTCTCAACAGCTTCAGGTTGCGTGCAAATATTAAACATTATAGCACAGTCCAATTGGTGTGCAGCAACAACACCAGTGAACCTGGAGTGATCTTTATAAATTATGATAATTACATGTGACATGATACTTGCTAGGTCACAGCAGCTTGCCTTGGTCTCTCTTGCTTTGCCAGCAATTCCCCTACTTGCATGATAAAGTAGGCAGGGTGCCGTAGGAAATCGGATGCAAACACAATGACAAATGTCTGTTTTGACTGCTTAAAATTGAACTCAGTTGTTGATTTGCAAAAACATCAAAACACAATCAAGGACTGACACCAAGCCCCTTAGTCAGGAGAATTGGTGTGGGTATAGAACTTGAAAAGCCTTGGAGAAGAATATGTTAGTCTGTCAAAATTTGCGATATCAATTCTTTGTTACAATAACACACAGTGCCCTGGTACGTTTTTCTCTACATATTTAAAGAAGAGCTTTGCCTCTGTCTGCATATAGAACAAATGATGTTCAAAGCCTAAAAGAAAACAAAACAATCATTCTTATTGTTTTCAAATATTATTTTTGCAATGTCCTGATGACTGCTTTGAATGTTGAATTTAATCAAAGATGAAAATATGAAGAATTAACTAGGAATGAATCATGGTAACCTAAAACAGTTGTAAGTTTTGAAAAGAAGAAATTCATTTGCATGAATATTGAGGAACCAGTCCAAGTTTAACCAGTTTATTGTTAAACTTTGACAGTGTATATTACTTCTCAATACCTTCTCAAATTTTATTTCTTTTGGAATTAATCACGGTGCTTTCCCTCTATCCTCAGAGTTTTAAAATAAAGTTATCTTTCCTGTCTTCTGTTTACACAAGTCAAGTGGGGTTTCCTTTTAACATTGGAATATATCCTAGTGCCTTGTAATTTAAGTGTTCTTATTTGGAGTCCAGTCTAGAGTGGGGCTTTCACATATTAGTAAGAAGGACTGATAAGTTAATGGTGCAGAGAGAGGAAAATAATGTATCAAATGGTTTACTGCCTTAAATATCAGGAGTATAATAAATAGAACAAGATAAAGTGTTTGATATGTGAGTAAAAGTAAAATGAAAATTCTCTGTAAACTCGATACATTAAAAAACCCACAAATATATAAGGGGATATGTTAATTGGTAGTCCTCAATGATGGTATATATCCAATTTATTAGAATGGTAATGGAAACTAAAAAAATGAAAACATTGGAAATCAATTACATGAGAAATAAAAATCAAGTTTTCAAATTTAAGGGGTATGTAATTAACAAGAGAAGAATAGACTTCTATATTAAAACAACTTTTTAGGTACAGATGAGAAATCTAGTGTCACACTGACTTGCTTCTGCTCTTGAATATCACATATGACTGAAATGGTGTGAAATGTGAAGGCATAAATTAAAATTAAACAAAATATTCCCTTATGTCTATGGCAAGTATTTTGTAGCAGACTAAGGCTCCCAATAAGAGCACTAGGCACCATGTATAAACGTATATAAATGTCATCTATCAAAATGTCTCAGAGAGCTTCCAAGGCAGCTGGACATAAAGACTAAAGATCCAGTAGAAAAAGAAAGCTCAAGATCGTATCATGGCCATTGAATTCAGGAAGCTGAGTTTGATGTTAGACATTTACCTGATCACTGGAGAAAAGCCACAGTAGAACTCATCTTGGATGCTGCCACTCCTCTCCTTTGTGGATTTCCCTTGAGGATGGAGGGCTTTATGGATACTTTGTAGGGAAATGGTTAGGCTGTAAGCAGATCTTATGTGATAAATTTACTCCAGAATTCCATTTGTCTGAGCTACTGTGTTCATCTCTCTAAAAACATAACAGGAAAGTTCTGTTATTTCACTGTGTTTATCATAGGCCAACTACACGTTTCTATTTTTCTACTCTAATCACCAACCCTTAGGATCCATTCTTACATATATTCCCTCTGTTTCTCTAAATATAATTTGGTGAAAGTTTTGCAATTCTTCTGGCATGCACTGCACCTTCTCACAAGTCACATTTTGTAATTCACCTTATGACAGTTGGGACTTGAGTCTGGTTACAGATCTAGAAGCACTGAGATATGATAGGGTAATATTCCTACTAGATTCAACAGTTCCTTGCAAGGCAGCCACTACAGATTCTACAGCAAGGGGAAACTAACCTCTTCAAACAGGAAAGGAAGGGATGCTTTTAGTAGCAAAGTTTAGGGTTTCATTGTCTCCAGCTTCATCTGATACAGCCCATATAACCCTTCCCCGATTTTTAGTGTCTCACTTCTTCCCAGACTTTTAAAATAAGAGACCCTGTGAAATTAGGAATCAAATTTGCTTTCCACCAACATGAATAGACTACACACTTGGCATTCAGAAATCACATCCTTAAGCTTCAGCAGATAAGGGTTTTTTGTTGCGCTTTTGTTGTTTCATTTTTTAAAATGGTAAGTCTAAGACACTTTCAGGCTTCTTTTTTGTTGAAGTATACTTGATTTACAATATTATATTATTTTCAGTTGTACAACATAGTAATTCAATATTTTTACAGATTATACTCCATTTAAAGTTGTAATAAAATAGACTATATTTCCCCATACTATACAATGTATCCTTGTAGCTTATTTATTTTATGCATAGTACTTTGTACTTCTTAATCCTCTATTCCTATATTGCTCCCTGCCCTTCCCTCTCCCCACTGGTAATTACTACTTTGGTCTCTATATCTGTGAGTCTGTTTCTGTTTTGTTATATTAATTCATTTTATTTTTTAGATTCCACATATAACTGATAACATATGGCATTTGTCTCTCTGTATAACTTATTTCACTAAGCATAATACCCTACAGTTTCATCCATGTGGCAAATTTCATTCATTTTTTTGTCTGAATAGTATTCCATCGTATATGTATACCACCTCTTCTTTATCCATTCATCTGTTAATGGACAGTTAGGTTGCTTCCATATCTTGGCTATTGTAAACAGTATGAACATTGGGATGCATGTATCTTTTCAAATTTTCTTTGGATATATACTCAAGAGTGGAATTGCTGGATCATATAGCAAAAAAACTAAAAATAGGAGCTTTTAGGTTTCTTAGGCAAATCTTGAGCTTGTAATTTAAAGCAATGAACTCATTTTCTTTGCCTAGATTCTTTAGCACACTTAAGAGGCCACCAAATGACTCCATTGTACTCACTAATTTTACTAAATTATTTTATGGCAGAAAATACTTGGTCACCCAATGTCTTGCCTTCTACATACATTTGATTACAGAGGACTACAGGTGATAATTTAAGTAACTTTGCTGTCACATTCTGTGTATTAACAATATCCCTTTTCCAATGAAAACATGGTTATTAATGCCATTAAAAGCAAATCAGATATCTAAATTCCACATAACTCATTCTTAAGTTTCTTTTCATCTGAAACAACTTCTAGTAAAATTATTTAAATTTCTCTTCCTCTGACTTTTGTGATTTTAATAGTCACTGTCTTCTCTTTCCACAAAATTTCCTTAGGACAACTGGTTAAAATTACCACTTACATCCTAATAACCCTCACTCCATCACTGACCTTTCTTTGGAATTCTGGAACAATGTGCTTAAAATATTTATTTTGTGTAGTTTCCTTATAGGCACTTCAAACCAATATGTCCAGTTTTAAACTCCTTACCTCATACTGCAATATTGCTATCGTCTCAATGTTGCCTAGCGTAGCAAATGATATTATAATTTCTTCACTTAACAATGTCTAAAATCTTCATCATTTTTGACCACTTTTCCTTCTCTACCCTTATCTAATCAGTCACTAAAGCCTACCTGGTCTACCCTCTAAATAAATCTCTAATGTTATTACATTTCCCCTTTCCACAGACTCTAACTGGTACAGATCATAATCATCTTACTCTTGAATTACTGAGGATCATAGTGTTAATAATAGGAATTATTGAGCATCATAGTTCCTTATTCTCCTGTAATTATATCCCCTGTATGGGAGAGAGAATAGTACCTCTCTAATATAAATCTTATTGCTTTACTTAAAGCACAAATATTCTAACAATGCTGATGGTAAAACTGGAAAGCTTTAACTCACAAGATACTTCATAATACAGCCTGAGATTAATCCATCAGTGTCATCTTTTACAACTAACATTTTCATTTTCTGTGATCTGACTATACAGATAGAGTAAGTAATATTTTAAGATAATAGTAGAGGTTTCTTGTATAATTATTTTTTTCTGATTGTTCTTCCTCCACACTTCATGCAGCAGGGAATTCTTTCCTCAGTAGCTTCAAGGTGAGAGATTTTATGTAACAACAAAGACAAATTCTTCATGCTGAGTTTCAAATTGCCTCTTCAATCTTGTAATAGAAATAGCACTCTTGGTAATATGGAACTTCGACTACAAGGGCTAGTTTTATTTTTTCATTTTTTGGTACTCATGGTAGTGGTAGTGGAGTGTGTGTGTGTGTGTGTGTGTGTGTGAAATAAAGAACTATACATTATGTGGTGATATGATTTCATGGCTTCATATCTTGTTAAGTTACTGTAACCAAAGTTTAGATGTTTGGATTTAATATCTATCGTGATGAAAGCCTCTAGGCATGTGTCCTGGGGATGGTCTTGTTCAGTATTTATATTAATACTTGCACAAAGATACATGCTACATGGCAATAAGATACACAGATGCACAGAATATATAGATGCATCTGGGATAGGTGCAAACACTGTATGATGGTATAAGTAAAAGAGAAAAAAAAGCAAACAAAAACAAAATCATAGCAACCCAAAACAGTTTTCAAACAGAAGGACTGTTTGAAAACTGTCATTAAGTCATTACTATGACTTAGTAATACTATATACCTACTTTTTCTTATTTGCCTTAATTTTACAGGAAAAATTATTAGGGTTGATGTGAGTCTCACAGCATCATCTAACAAAAGGAATACAGCATCCGTGACCCTTCTGTTATTAGTCTGCTTGTAAGGGCTCTACCACCCATCCAGGTCTATTTCTAATTAGATGGAGGACTACTTTTAATTGGTCTTTCTACCTCAAGGCTGTTACCTCAGAATCAGAGGCTTGTTATTCATTGGATTATTTCCTTCATTGCCTACTTAGATTAATAAAAGATACAGGGCCAAGTATTTTACATTTATTTCAAAAAAAATCAAAACAAAGTTCTTTAAGGTCCTGCTAATATAGCTAACCTCCTATTCACACCAATCAAAAGCATATGTAAACCTAATCATAGTTTTATGATAACTGCTTTACTCTTTCCAAGGGGAAAATATATTAACATTATTGTGTTAGGGATTTTCTTAAACAATTCCATATCCCTTTTTTGGTGCAGGTTTCTCATGTGAGGTAAAAAGATTATAAACAAAATGAAAAGAACCTCCCCATACAATGTGTGTTTTCCAGTACAGTTTTAGAAAGAAGCAGTTGGAATTGCACCTGATGACTTTCCCCCATCCCCATTTTTACTGCAAAAAAAAGAAAATTACAGACCAGTATCACTGATGAATATAGATGCAAAAATCCTCAACAAAATAATAGCAAACAGAATCCAACAACACATTAAAAGGATCATACACCATGATCAAGTGGGATTTATCCCAGGGATGCAAGGATTCTTCAACATACGCAAATCAATTAGTGTGATACACCATATTAACAAACTGAAGAATAAAAACCATATGATCATCTCGTAGATGCAGAAAAAGCTTTTGACAAATTTCAACACACATTTATGTTAAAAACTCTCCAGAAAGTGGGCACAGAAGGAACCTTCCTCAACATAATACAGGCCATATGTGAAAACCCCACAGCCAACATCATTTTCAATGGTGAAAAACTGAAAGTATTTCCTCTAATATCAGGAATCAGACAAGGATGTCCACTCTTGCCACTATTATTCAACTGTAAGACACTGATGAAATAAATCAAACGTGACACAAACAGATGGAGAGATATACCATGTTGTTGAATCGGAAGAATCAATATTGTGAGAATGACTATACTACCCAAAGCAATCTACAGATTTAATGCAATCCGTATCAAATTACCAATGGCATTTTTTACAGAACTAGAACAAAAAATCTTAAAATTTGTAAGGAGACACAAAAGACCCCGAATAGCCAAAGCAGTCTTGAGGGAAAAAACAGAGCTGGAGGACTCAGACTCCCTGATTTCAGACTATACTACAAAGCTACAGTAATCAAGACAATTTGGTACTGGCACAAAAACAAATATAGATCAATGGAACAGGATAGAAAGTCCAGAGTTAAACCCACACACTTATGGCCAACTAATCTATGACAAAGGAGCCAAGGATATACAATGGAGAAGAGACAGTCTCTTCAATAAGTTGTGCTGAGAAAACTGGACAGCTACATGTAAAAGAATGAAATTAGAGCACTCCCTAACACCATACACAAAAATAAACTCAAAATGGATTACAGACATAAATGTAAGACCAGACACTTTAAAACTTTTAGAGTAAAACATGGGAAGAACACTCTTTGACATAAATCACAGCAAGATCTTTTTTGATCCACCTCCTAAAGTAATGGAAATAAAAACAAAAATAAACAAATGGGACCTAATGAAACTTAAAAGCTTTTGCAAAGCAAAGGAAACTACAAACAAGACGAAAAGACAACCCTCAGAATGGGATAAAATATTTGCAAACCAATCAATGGACAAAGGATTAACCTCCAAAATATATAAACAGCTCATGCAACTCAATATTAAAAAAAACAAACAACCCAATCAAAAAATGGGCAGAAGACCTAAATAGACATTTCTCCAAAGAAAATATACAGATTGCCAACAAACACATGAAAGGATGCTCAACATCACTAATTATTAGAGAAATGCAAATCAAAACTACAATGAGGTATCACCTCACACCAGTCAGAATGCCCATCATCAAAAAATCTAGAAACAGTAAATGCTGGAGGGGGTGTGGAGAAAAGGGAACCTTCTTGCATTGTTGGTGGGAATGTAAATTGATACAGCCACTATGGAGAACAGTATGGAGGTTCCTTAAAAAACTAAAAATAGAATTACCGTTGACCCAGCAATCCCACTACTGGGCATTTACCCAGAGAAAACCGTAATTCAAAAAGACACTTCCACCCCAGTGTTCATTGCAGCACTATTTACAATAGCCAGCCCATCAACGAATGGATAAAGAAGTTGGGGTACATACATACAATGGAATATTACTCAGCCATAAAAAGGAACAATATTGAGTCATTTGTAGAGACGTGGATGGATCTAGAGACTCTCATACAGAGTGAAGTAAGTCAGAAAGAGATAAACCAATATCGTATATTAAAACATATTGTGGAATCTAGAAAAATGCTACAGATGAACTGGTTTGCAGGGCAGAAATAGAGACACAGATGTAGAGAACAAACATATGGCCACCAAGGGAGGAAAGTGGCGGGGGGCTGGTGGTGCTGGTGGGATGAATTGGGAGATTGGAATTGACATATATACACTAATATGTATAAAATAGATAACTAATAAGAACATGCTGTAAAAAAAATATAATAGAATTCAAAAAGAAAAAGGGTAGAGACTCTTCTACTCCCTATTCTGTGAGCATTTGCTTTAGAAAACTTCTAATTGTAAATTCTTTCTCTGTTTGAAATGTATGTAAATCTTTTTATAAAAGGTATCAGCCGCTTACCAACTTTATGATCCAGGAATGACTTTTTCAAGGATCTGGGAACCACATCTTTGAAATGTAATCATCAAGAATTATCATACTTTCTGTGGAAGCTAAGAGCTGAAGTTCCATAGGCACTTTGCTCCAAGTTACAAAACTATCTCCAGTTATGAAGGCATGAGTAGTTTATTTTTCTTAACAATTAGCTACATAGAGGGGCATCTCAATTGCAATGTAAATTTAGGATGAATTGTGTGACAAGTTGTGCTGTCAATTCTTCTTACCTGAGGACTAATTATTGGTTATCATGAGAACATTTATGTAATAGATTGCTTGGGTATTTGGAAGAGAGAGATTTCATTCTGTCTTTACAATCTCTTCAACAGATTGTTTTGATGTGCATGACATTCTGGTTTAATGCTTATTCAGTAAGAAAAGTTTCTTTCACCTCTGTATTTCACCCCTGGATTGGGTAGTGATTTTGTTTCTAATTGTTCTCCAACAGTCCCCCCTGTAAGTTGCAATAAGCTTCAGATATGCATTTGTAAGCTGGATCACCTCATATTCACTGACTTTTTAAAAAATATTCTTTAACCTATTTCCTTTTCCTCTAGACATTGAGAAATGTACTATAGATATTAAAAAATCCACAATTCTGTGATCCTTTTTTACCTATTTGAATTAAATAAGGAAATAACATTTATTAATTTCAGAAAATTTAAAATTTTGTCATTTGTAAAATAGTAGATACCTATATCTTACAATTAGATTGTCAATCATCATTTTGTTAAAAGAGAGCCTTTGCAAAATTTAAGAATAATGTATCTAAAGTGAATGTAAAATGCTCAGTATAAAATTTTTTAAATAATCCACATTATATTACAATCATCCAATGAAAACAACATAATAATTTGCTTTTTCAGTTTTACCCATTTTCAGTTTATTATTATTTTGCTAACAGAATTTTAAGTATATTAACATACATGATTTTTTATTCATTTTTTTACTGAAAACCATCGCAAGTTCACTAAAGTTTGCCAGAGGCAAATTACGGATATTTGGTAGGCAATGTTGAATGAGAAAAATATAAAGTACAAAGCTTCTAAAAGTGGGGATTGTCCAGGCAATTTTGAATCTGTTAATTTGCAATTTATAAAGAATATATGCATAAAGATTGTTTGATTTGATCACAGTATTGTTCTTTTGAAAATCACACAACTTCCATATCTTGCCATAGGTGAATTATTTTTACTCCTTTAATTTAGATAGTGTACCCTAAAATGGAATATCTTACTTAAAATCTTTGACATTATAGGCATAGATTGGGGGAGACTTTATATTATAATTTCATGTCTACTAACATTACAAGAAAAATCCATTCAAAATATGTCAGAGGAGTGTAAATTTAGTGGAAAAAATAAAGAGGCAAAAAAATGAAATTTATACTTAAGTTTTTTTCATGGGGATTCATGTTGTTTTCCATTTTTCTCTCTGCCTCTCAAGACAGTCAGAAAGTAGCATTTTATATTTTTATGAAATAAAATGGTTTAGTGTAAGTGTTTAATTCCAGTTTTCAATTCTCTAGATGATCATCATATATAGTCTTAAAATAAGGCAAGATAACTACTCTGAGAAATGTCTTTTTCCAAAGAAACATTTAATAAATTAAAAAAAAAATGCTGGTTCTAAAACAATCAAACTTGGCTATTCAAGTTGATACTCAAGAAGGCTTGAAAACTTTTAGTCTTTCTTTTTAGTAAGAAAAACATTTATAAATTTGGAATGATTTATTTGTTTTCTGACTGTGGTATTCAGTTGAGGTCTTAGGTCTTTTGTCTATGAGATTTTGTCTCTTTTAGTATATGTTAATATACACTTTCAAGAGATGTCAAAGTCATCATTAAAAGAAAAACATAAAAATATCATTTGCCTCTAAAACTGTTTATCCTTTTGTGATACGTGCAACTTAATCTTGGTTTCCTGTTCATAATGAAGCAAATAAAAACCACAATGAGATATCACTTCACAACTGTCAGAATGGCTATTATCAAAAAGACAAAAGATAAGAAGTGCTGGCAAAGATTTGTAGATATTGGAACACTTGTACACTGTTGGTGGGAATGTAAAATGGTGCAGCCATTATTGAAAACAGTGTGGAGATTCCCCCAAAAATTAAAAATAAAAATACCATATGATCCAGCAATCCCACTTCTGGGTATATAGCCAAAGGAAATTAAATCAGTATATCAAAGAGATATACACACCCATATTCATTACAGCTTTATTCACAGTAGCCAAAATATGGAAACGACTTTAGTATCTGTTATCTGATAAATGGACAAAGAAAATGTGGAATATTACTCAGCCTTAAAAAAGACAGAAATCCTGCTACTTGCAACAACATAGATCAACCTAGAAAACATTATTCCAAGTGAAATAAGCTAAACAGAGAAAGATGAATACCCATGATTTCTCTTATATGTGGAATCTAAAATAATAAACCTCATAGATGCAGAAAGTATGATTGTCAGGGCCTGGGAGTGGGTGGGGAGAATGGAAAGATGTTAATCAAGAGGTACATAGTTTCAGTTATACAAGATGAATAAATTCTGGAGATCTAGTGGACAGTAATGTGACCATAGTTAACAATACGTTATTATATACAGTTGGCCCTTGGTATCCTCAGGTTCAGCATCAGTTGGTTGAATCTGCACATGCAGAACCCTAGGATATGAAGGGCCAAGTATACTACACCATTTTATGTAAGAGACTTGAGCATCCTGGAATTTTGGTATCCATGGGGATCCTGGAACCAATTCTTCAAGGATACTGAGGGACATCTGAATTTGAATTATACTAAGAAAGTAGATATCAAGTGTCCTTATCACAAAGAGAAATGAAAAGAAAGCAATAACTATGTGAGGTGATGGATATGTTAATTAGATTGATTGTGGAATCATCATTACACAATGTATATGTATATCAAGACATCAAGCTATACACCTTAAACATACACAATTTGTATTTGTCAATTATAGTTCAATAAAGCTGGTAAAAATAATTACCCATGACTGACAAAAGCAAAATAGAGACATCTATTTTATAATTATTATTGCATTCCATTAAAGAGAAAAATGTAAGCTTTGAAAAATTCTAAATTTGTAATTAATATCATGGACTAAAATTTTCCTGAAAAATTGCCACAAAAAATAATATTCTCATGATGTCCTAATTTTCCATAAAGAGAGTAACATAGCCATACTTAATTTACAGATTTTATTTGCATCTGCCCCAAATTTAACATTCCACTTTATATGTTAAACAAAATTCTTTCCTGAGTAAGTATCCTCACTGTTTCTGAATTCTTTACTTCCTCTTGCCTATGTCATCAGCAATGTCTATTCTTTGGGTTTTAGGGTCATTTTTCAAAGAGAAACATATTGTACAGCATTCTGAAAGTTAGGCTTTGCATGACAAAGCACAGAAATAAACAGCATTCATTGCTCTGTGGATTTAGCCCAACTGGTCAAGTTTTTTTGAAGCCATCTTTATTTTATTATTATTATTTTTTAACATCTTTATTGGAGTATAATTGCTTTACAATGGTATGTTAGTTTCTGCTTTATAATAAAGTGAATCAGTTATACATATGTCCCCATATCTCTTCCCTCTTGCATCTCCCTCTCTCCCACCCTCCCTATCCCACCCCTCTAGGTGGTCACAAAGCACCGAGCTGATCTTCCTGTGCTATGCAGCTGCTTCCCTCTAGCTATCTGTTTTATGTTTGGTACTGTATATATGTCTATGCCTATATATGTCCTCTCTCACTTTGTCCCAGCTTACCATTCCCCCTCCCCGTATCCTCAAGTCCATTCTCTAGTAGGTCTGCATCTTTATTCCCGTCTTGCCCCTAGGTTTTTCTGACCATTTTTTTTTTCATTTTTTAGATTCCATATATATGTGTTAGCATACAGGATTTGTTTTTCTCTTTCTGACTTACTTCACTCTGTATGACAGTCTCTAGGTCCATCCACCTCACTACAAATAACTCAGTTTCGTTCCTTTTTATGGCTGAGTAATATTCCATTGTATATATGTGCCACATCTTTATC
Source organism: Grampus griseus (assembly GCF_964374135.1). NCBI lineage: Eukaryota > Metazoa > Chordata > Mammalia > Artiodactyla > Delphinidae > Grampus > Grampus griseus. Next base: position 99,592,002 of record NC_138998.1, read on the forward strand.
CATTCATCTGTTGATGGACACTTAGGTTGCTTCCATGTCCTGGCTATTGTAAATAGAGCTGCAATGAACATTTTGGTACATGACTCTTTTTGAATTATGGTTTTCTCAGGGTATATGCCCAGTAGTGGGATTACTGGGTCATATTGTAGTTCTATTTTTAGTTTTTTAAGGAACCTCCATACTGTTCTCCATAGTGGCTGTATCAATTTACATTCCCACCAACTGTTCAAGTTTTGAATTCACTGTTTTGGGCCATTTAGCACTATCAATATAGTTTTGATAACAAAACCATAGTTTTGGGTTTTGATACAACAGTTCTACCACCTTTTGCATTCTTTTTCTGTAGCTACTCTACTTTTTAAAAACTTTGAGATTCCTTGCTCAAAATTGTATTCGTGCCACTTTTTCTTTTACTGTTAGATAATATTTAGAGGGACAAATTTTCTTCCCTCAGATTTTGGCTGAAACATTAATAGTAATAGTACTTATATAGCTTTCCTAGAACCTTTAGATTCTATTTTTAAGAATGCATAAAACATTAGAACTATTTTATTTAACACTTTTATATATATATTTAAATATATAAATATGTTCAAGTTTTACAATGCCACAATTAAAAACTAAATGCTAAAGGGAAAATGAGTAAATGTTTATGATTACATTATTTTAATAAAAACATATTTGTTTCAATGTGTGTAGTGTTGGAGGATATATTATTGGTGCAGTTTAATTAAAATAATGGTCATGGTCAGTGCACTCTAGTGATTATGGTTGACTGCTGATCTTATGATATGTGTATCATTTAGGGAGAAAAACCAGACTGAAATCACTTTCTCTGTTAAAAAAATCAATATATATTTTTCACTGATCATCGGTACCCATCAAATTCTTAAGTCCCATTTTCAGCCATGATGCTTTCCTTATTTTAGATGTCTCCTAATCAAGGCCTAGGATATATTTCAATATTCCTAGTGCTGAAAGGCATCACAGAATTCAAAGTTGATCTCTTAAGCCTTTGGCTAGTAACGATTTGAGTATTAAGTGTTCTAATTTTTCTCTGTAGTCATTTTGGTCAGCATCATATCTTGATCCATAGTGATTTCTCAATTTTATGTTTAAGAGTATGGAGAAATGTGGTACCCATTTGCTCTTTTGCAGTTTGCTTTAAAGTTCCGTAACTCTTCTCTGATCTTTAAATTTAACATATTTATATCCAAGTTGCTATAAATATTGTTAGTAGCCAGTTATTTTATATTCATATTTTGAGTAGGGTAAAATGAAATATTTAAAAAAATGATATCTAAGCCTGTGCTGTACTAATGAAAAATGTTTTTTTTTCCCTTTGATTACCTCTCTTGCTGTTCTCAAGTATACCTTCTCCCCAAAATTTCATCATTACAAGTGGTATTAAAAATTCATTTCTAACCATCTAAGTGATGTTTTCCTGTTTAGATATACTTTGAGCAAACACTTGTGTGCTAGATATATTTTTATATATCCTATTTTAGTTAAAACATCAACTCCATTCCCTTCCTTAGCTAAACATTATTATAAAAATAGCTGTGAAGATTAAATAACTAATTAGCAATTGATAAAAGATTATCCTTTTCAAAAGAGCCATTGTTTAGGAACGTTAATTTATAAAGCCATCTATAACATTTCATGGGTTTTAAGTGGCCTGTGTGATATTAAATGGTTGCTTCAGCCACTGAAACAATCATATACAACTTCAAAATATTACCATTTCATTAAGAAAGTTTGTGGTGGTAGTCAATGAAGATTCAGGTAATTAAAAGGCAATATGAGTCATATGATTATTACTGTAAAGGGCCATAGAAAAATTGTTTTAAAAATCATGGCAAGTGGAGTTTACTTCACATTACTGAGGGAATTTATATATTATTTTGACTAAAGCAAATAGTTCAGGTTTAGTTTAAAAAAAGGCTAGAAATAGAAAGAGTTAAACGGAAAGAACAGATACAAAGTTTGTTGAATTTGTATTTTTAATAACAATTCCAGGAAAACAAGGTTAACATGGAATTTGAATTGGCTGAAAAATAGATTTTCCGGAAGTTTTTGGCATAGTTTTCCCAGTGGTAACAATTTGTGGGTCATTTCTAGGGATAGAGTGGTTATACAATAAATCAATATATAGCAATTAACTGTTGAATAATGAAATAAATTATTAGGTAATAAATATGTCAAAAATCTGTAAAAGGTTCAATTATCAGAAATAAATTTGAAGACTACAGATAAAAGAATTTTGTTCTTATTTAGAAATACTATAATGCTATTTTTATTCTGTATATTTTATCTCAATTAATTTCAAACAGCAATTTATTTTTTATTATATAGTGATTGCTAAAAGCAATTTTAAGTGTCAAATAAATGAATTTAGGTAGATCAATTTAAAAGATGAGGATAGGGCTTCCCTAGTGGCACAGTGGTTGAGAGTCCACCCGCCGATGCAGGGGACACGGGTTCGTGCCCCGGTCCGGGAGGATCCCACATGCCGTGGAGCGGCTGGGCCCGTGGGCCATGGCCGCTGAGCCTGCACGTCCGGAGCCTATGCTCCACAACGGGAGAGGCCACAACAGTGAGAGGCCCGTGTACCAAAAAAAAAAAAAAAAAAAAAAAAAAAGATGAGGATAGTTCTCATTGATTAGTTCTCATCCGCTTTTTCTTTTTAATTTAATTTTATTTATTTTTTTATACAGTAGGTTCTTATTAGTTATCTGTTTTATATATGTTAGTTTATATATGTCAATCCCAATCCCTAATTCATCCCACCACCACCACCCACCTCTCTCCCCCAGTTCTCATCTGCTTTTATTCCACAGAATTTTAAACTAGATTTTTTGGGGCAGATGATGATAAAAGGGCAACCAATGTCATTTAGAGGTAACTTTTGGAAAGATTATAACATTTTATAATTTTAGTCAACATAGTAAATGCACTTTGGTTGGTTTTCTTGATCTAGATATTATTATACATTGAGCAATAATAGCAACCATTTATCTTCATTTTTAGTATATAAATGCTGAGAGTTAGAAATATTCTATTTATAGTTTTAGTGCAAGGTTGAATGCACTTACACTTCATTGGTTGCACATTTTATACTTAGAAAAAGTGTTAAGAGTCTTTTTTATTGATTCACAGGCTAAGCAATTTCATTTTTTGTTTTCATACTTTGACCTACAGCCCTAGGATCCATTAGGGCACTACAATAGCAAGGTGTAGACACATCAACTACAAAGAAATAGAACTAAAATGACACTGTCTCCAGCTAGGGATGTATTAATAGACCTGAGAATTCAAACGTAGAAAAGGCAATTTTTTTCCTGCTGGGAAGTGAAGTCCTCAAGAGAGTCATCTCAGACTGAAGAACATGATATGAAAATCAATAAGGGCCCTATTGTGCTACTGATGTGTCTGGGAAGTGTCATTTTATATCTTGCTATCAGATATCTAAAGGAAGTTAAAGCTACTTTGCTCATAGTAATTGGATGAATCCTTTTTCATCAGTGGTCTATTTTGCTGCTCAAAGTAAAAGTAAAATGTACTGTGGGGTCCAGTTTGAAATAAGATATCATGAAAATAAATTAATATGAAAACTGTTAGGTCTTTTCACAGATGTGAGAATGACACCAACGATGTTTTCCACTCTCAAAGTTGCTATAATTACACATGAATTTAAACAGATAACTGTAAATACTGGGCTAAATGGCAGGAAATTGTGGTCGGGGAAACAGTGTATTGGCTAACCAGAGAAAGAAACTTGAAAGGCATCATTACGAACGTCAGAATGATTTGCAGACCTTGAATAGCTGATTTGAAAGATTTAATTTTGTAATTGTCTATTGCATTAAAACTAGAAGAGTTATATGCTTGGAAATAATCTAGATATAATTCCTGGAATCTTTATTCTTTATGCTACTAAATACCTTACTTTCCCAGATCACTATAATAAAAATTGGAGAATTTTATGGCTACCATAACTGGTTTCCCCAAAAGTCACTTGTCGATTATCTCATCATTTCCCCCAAGTATCTGCATCCTATGGAAAATTCTTATATTAATGAATGCTTGATTGCTACAGTATGATATTTGAAAGAGACTGAGGATGGTGAGAGCAGCTATTGAAATTTGAGGTTTACATTTTAGAGACTACTTTTCATCTCTTTTTACTTTTACTGTATTCCACAAAAATTGGAAATGGCTAAGACACTGAATTTACATATATCTTGAAAAATTTGAAACTTCTGAATTTGAATGTTTACTTAATTTAAATGAGCTTCATTGTTTAGTGGAAAACTATAGGAATAAAAACTAATTAATTAATTATTCATCAAGCCATTTTTGAGACGTGGCTATGTGAAAGTCTCTGTGTAACACACTGGTGCCCATAAACACAAATATTTGACCTCAGAGTTGAAAATGATTGGGCAAAATTAGTGGAAAGATAAGGGAACAATGGGGATATATGTATAGCTGATTCACTTTGTTATAAAGCAGAAACTAACACACCGTTGTAAAGCAATTATACTCCAATAAAGATGTTAAATTAAAAAAAATAAAAACATATACATAAATATATTACAGAAGATATAAATAAATGGAGATACACATCATGTTTCAGGAAAAAAAAGATAAGGGAACAAAGATATCTTAATTGAGAAATGGAAGAACTTAGGGATTTCATTTCCTTTGACAAACAGAGGTGGTAATAATTGGCAGGACCATCCCTGCTTCTCCACCATGTGGAACAAGCAGAGGAAGGGATTCTGCTCCAGCTCTTTTATTCCTGTGAGGCCTGCCCTACACATTCTGGTATCTGAAAATTCCATGGATTTCCCCCCAAATCCATAACATCTTTTATTAATTTCAAATATGTGTTCTTTCAAATGAGCTTTATAAAATAAAAATGTTTTTCAGAAGATCTGAACTCATATTATGAAATAATATACTTTATCAATTCTACGATGTACATTTTTTTCTCATTTTATTATCTGTGAAACTTGAATCCATTCTACAATCAATGGCAACTTAGCATTATGTAATAATTAAGCTAGTAATTTATTTTTCTTAAATAGCATCGCACTACATGATTTAGTATAATTTATAGCATCTTAGAGTTGATATATGGAATCTAAATTATATGCACAGCAATTAAAACCAATGAATAGCCATATTTACAGTCTGGTAGAACAGTAGCTATAATTTCTGGAAACAGCAGGGACAGAATTTAGATTCTCCTGTATTGGTTCTATAACAAATTTCTACCTCTTTTTCTCTTGCTGGTTTTGAATGTTTTGTCTCCATTTCCTAACATCATCTACATGGAAAAAATGTGGGTTTTTTTTTTTTCTATATCCATTCTCTTCCGTCTTCTCTGTTCTCCATTCTGCTGATAGCTACATTTCTAAAATAAGAATTGATCATGTCATTCTCTTTATTAAAATTTCTCAATCCCCTGTTAGCATCTTCAGGATAAATTTCCAACTCCCAAAATGACACACAGAATTCATTATGATCAGGACCACATATACCCCTGTCTTTCATTTCTTTTCACTTTCCATATCCACTCCTGTCTCCCTTTAAAAAATCATTTGCATAACCTCAATTATGAAACTTCCATTTGATTTCACATATTGCTTTCTTCATAGGTACACTGTCTTGCACAATTTTTGAACATAATTTAAAATCAGTAGCTTTTCATGAATGAATGAGTAAATTGAATTGACAGAGATTGGTCACTTACATGTATCAAAAACATCAGTTTAATTACTTATAATATTTCTAAAAACATTGATTCACTTATACACATATTATTTAAAATATCACATTTTTGCCATTTATTCCTTTACTAATTAGTTTATATGCGCATGCTTGTTAATACAAAAAACTCAATGTTTTACTCTCTATAACATAAATGTACTTTATTCTAACCTTTACAAAAATTATCTAATGCTGCATTACCTGTTCATATCTGTTTTATGGACCAATGTGATTTTAGTGGTAGCTTTTGTCAAGACAAAGAATAAAACATTTTACTTCAAGGATCTTAATTTCTATTTCTCTATTTTCTACTAAACTATAAACTCCAGTCTTGCATGAGCCAAGTATGATTTTTTTACAGTTGTATTTCCAGCTTCTAGGAAACTGTCTGGTTGGCTGAATTAATGAACTGTGTGTTTTAGCTTTGGTGGATGCTAAACTATAAAGTCGCTACTTGAGTAATGAACATATTCCTCTCTGGCTGTTATTTTAAAGAAATTAATGGTTATTTGATACATGGCTATTACTGGCAAGGAGAGTAAAGGAGATTTTTGTTTTAACTACTTTTTAGTAAACATAAAATATTTTAAAATAAATAAGTAAACTGATTCTGAGTTAAAAAGTAGATATTGTTTTATTATATGAAAGTAATTCGTGAAACAGAATGATTATATTGCACTTGTATATTTCATCTAAAATGATTGAGATTAAGGTATAACAATCTTCAATGAAAATGTTACATTTTAGTAAGTGACATTTTATTTATTTTCTTTTTTGCAGTACGCGGGCCTCTCACCGCTGCGTCCTCTCCCACTGCGGAGCACAGGCTCTGGACGCGCAGGCTCAGCGGCCATGGCTCACGGGCCCAGCCGCTCCGCGGCACGTGGGATCCTGCTGGACCGGGGCACGAACCCGTGTCCCCTGCATTGGCAGGTGGACTCCCAACCACTGCGCCACCAGGGAAGCCCAGTAAGTGACATTTTGACAGACACTTTCAGGAGTGATTTGGCCAGAAGTGTTGTCATCTTGAGTAATAATAACAGCAATCTTTTTTTAAAATAGTTTTCAGTAACCTAATGGTTGCTGTGATTATAATTTTTATGCTTTTCTGCCTAAAATGTCTTAGTGTTTGGCATATTAACAAATCAAAAGAGTATTTCACAACAAGGTAGAATAGCAAGGAGGTTATAGTGCAATAAACACTCTCAAGTTTTCTTCATTTTATTTTCTTTTTTAAAAATTATTTTATTTATTTTTGGCTGCATTGAGTCTTCGTTGCTGCTCGCGGGCTTTCTGTAGTTGCGGCGAGCAGAGGCTACTCTTCGTTGTGGTGCGTGGGATTCTCATTGTGGTGGCTTCTCTTCTTACAGAGCACAGGCTCTAGGCGTGCAGGCTTCAGTAGTTGTAGCACACAGGCTCAGTAGTTGTGGCACACGGGTTTAGTTGCTCCGCAGCATGTGGGATCTTCCCAGACCAGGGCTCAAACCCATGTCCCCTGCATTGGTAGGTGGATTCTTAACCACTGCACCACCAGGGAGGCCCTCTTCATTTTCGAATTAAAAAGGAAGTGAAATTATTAGGTACTTACTTGTTTACATGTTGAAATAATCATCTAAATCTATTTTGGACCAATGGTTCTACAGCAGTGCTCTGTCAGCACCAGGTGAGTATTTTATACATTGTTTCACATGAGGAATGGGGATTGTTTGTTATAATAAAACTTATGGTTCTCAGACATTTAATCAATGGTAGTTTTCCTGCAGCTCATGGGACCATCCCATTCTCCTGACACCCACAGGGATTTGGAACTGAAACTAACAATGCATTTGGAAGTAGAACAAACTCCATTTTGCAGATTTTAATATGGTGTAACAAAAATTTTATAGAAAGCAACACCCATATTAAGTAAAAATTGAGGGAGTCCTGTATTTTTTGTGTTTGAATTTTACCAAGAGTTATTTATTGTTTCAAAAACGCACATCACCAGTGGCAGGTATACCTTTAATGTGAGTTACCAATATAATATATGTGTATCAATCTACATTTGAATTTGTACTTTCAAGGTGATTCCACATTTAGGTTATAAATTATGTCATTACGTTTTCTTCTTTTCATCATATAGCAAGTCAATATATTCATTTGGGAATTCTTTTTTCAATAATTTTTATGAAGTATAGTTGATGTACAATAACTTATTATATAAGTTACAGGTGTATGATATAGTGATTCACAATATTTAAAGGTTATACTCCATTTATAGTTATTATGAGATATTGGCTATATTCCCTGTGTTGTACAATATATCCTTGTAGCTTTTTTTTTTTTTTTTTTCTTGCGTTACGCGGGCCTCTCACTGTTGTGGCCTCTCCCGTTGCGGAGCACAGGCTCCGGACGCGCAGGCTCAGCGGCCATGGCTCACGGGCCCAGCCGCTCCACGGCATGCGGGATCCTCCCAGACCGGGGCACGAACCCGCGTCCCCTGCATTGGCAGGCGGACTCTCAACCACTGCACCACCAGGGAAGCCCGTAGCTTATTTTATACATAATAGTTTGAACCTCTTAACCCTCTACCCCTCTATTGCCTCTCCCCCTTCCCACTGGTAACCACTAATTTGTTCTCTGTATCTGTGGGTCTGCTTCTTTTTAGTTATATTCACTAGTTTGTTATATTTTTTAGATTCCACATATAAGTGATATCATAGACTTAATATCATTTGCCTTTCTCTGTGTGACATACTGCACTTAGCATAATACCCTCCAAATCCATCCATGTTGCTGCAAATGGCAAAATTTCATTCTGTTTTATGGCTGAGTAGTATTCCATCTTCTTAATCCATTCATCTGTTGATGGACACTTAGGTTGCTTCCATATCTTGGCAATTGTAAATAATGCTGCTATGAACATCAGGGTGCATGTATGTTTTCTAATTAGTGTTTTTGGTTTTTTTTCAGATACATACCCAGAAGTGGGATTGCTGGGTCATATGATAGTTTTATTATTAGTTTTTTGAGGAACCTCCATACTGTTTTCCACAGTGGCTGCATCATTTTACATTTCCTCTAACAGTGTGTGATGGTTCCGTTTTCTCCACATCCTCACCAACGTTTATTATTAGTGTTCTTTTCGATGATAGCCATTCTGACAGATGTGAAGTGATGTCTCCTTGTGGTTTTCTTTTTCTTGTATGAATGCTTTGGCTAGGACTTCCAATACTATGTTGAATAAAAGTGGTGAAAGTGGGCATCCTTGTTTTGTACCTGATCTTAGAGGTACACTGCTTTCAGCTTTTCACCATTGAGTATGATGTTAGCTGTGTTTGTCATATATGGCCTTTATTATGTTGAAGTATGTTCTCTCTACGCCCTCTTTCTGGAGAGTTTTGAAGTGGATGTTGAATTTTGTCAAAAACTTTTTCTCCATCTATTGAGATGATTATATGGTTTTTATTCTTCAATTTGTTAATGTGTCTCCTTGATTTGCAGATATTGAAAAATCCTTGCATCCCTGGAATAAATCCCACTTGATCATGGTGCATGATCCTTGTAAAGTATTGTTGGATTTGGTTTGCTAATATTTTGTTGAGGATTTTTGCGTCTATGTTCATCAGTGATATTGATCTATAATTCTCTTTTATGGTGATATTTTTGTTTGGTTTTGGTATCAAGGTGATCCTGGCCTCATGGAATGAGTTCAGAAGTGTTCCTTTCTCTGCAATTTTTTAGAATATTTTGAGAATGATAGTTGTCAGGCTGACTATGTGGGTGATCTGCTGGCTTGGTTGGCTATCAGTTGGTGGGGCCTGGTAACAAGGCAGATGACTGCAGAACTGCAGGGGGCCCCAGGGCTAGTGCTGTCTCACTGGTGGAGTTAGGGTCCAGAAGACGCTGGGGCTGTTGCCTGCCAACTTGTAGGTGAAGCCAGGTCCTGGGGTTACTGCTGAAATACTGATAGGCAGAGCCAGGTCTTGAGTCTGCCTGCAGGGCCCAGGGATCCCAGAGCTGGAGTCAGATTGCTGATGGGGGCAGGGGTGGTTCCTGACACAGTTTCATATGGGGTTCAGTGTGTCCTGAAGCTTACATTGACCTTCTAGCTGGTCCCAGGGCAGGGTCTGGCCTGCTGCAGGCAGGCTTGGTCTACAGGCTATGGCATTGTGGTTTCATTGCCTCTGGTGGGTGGTGCTGGTCCAGAGCCTAGAGCAGGCTGCCTGGAGGGCAGGGCCAGGGCTTGTCCACAAGTGTTGAAGCTAGGTCCTGGTCTCTGGTGGGCAGGGCTGTGTCTAGAGGAGTGTGTAGGGCTCAGGGAGGCTTTAGGCAGCCTGTCTGCTGATGGGTGGGTCAGGGGTAGGGTGTTCCTGCCCAGTTAGTTGTTTGGTGTGAGGTGTCCCAGCACTGGCATCTATAGGCTGTTGAGTGGGGCCACGTTTTGGTTCTAATGTGCTGGAGGGAGGATTCCACAGTAGTGCCCATCAGCATCCACACATTAGAAGGAGCTTCCAAGAATGTCTGCCTTCAGTGTCTATGTCCCCAAGGTGAGCCATGGTTGCCCTTGCCTCTCCAGGAGACTCTCTAAGACCAACAGGGAGGTATGGCCCAGGCTCCTATCAAATTCCTCTGTTTACCCTGGGTTGTGGAGCATGTGAGATTGTGTGTGCACCCGTTAAGAAGCCTGTTCCCTCAGTCCTGTGGAACTCCCCAAATTAAGCCCCACTGGCATTCAAAGCCAAATGCCCTGGGGGCTCATCTTCCCAGTGGGTACAGGATCCCCGGACTGGGGAGCCCAATGTGGGGCTCAGAACTCTCACTCCTGTGGGAGAACCTCTGTAATATAATTATTCTCCAGTTTGTGGGTTGTCCACTTGGAGATATGGGATTTCAGCATATCATGAGTCCATCCCTCCTCATACCCATCTTGCTGTTGTTCCTTCTTTATGTCTTTAGTTGTAGGAGATCTTTTTCTGGGAGGTTCTGGTCTTTTTCATCAGTGGTTGTTCTGCAAATAGTTGTGATTTTGGTGTGCTTGTGAGAGCAGGTGAGCTCAGGGTCTTTCTACTCTGCCATCTTGTTCAATTTCCTCTGTGTTTTGTCTAATAATGTGATCCAGCATGTTACATGTTGAGCTATATGTGATTTTACTAAAATTAATTTTTATTATACTATATAAAGCATTATATGTATATGCCTGTACATATATATTTTATAAATATATATTTAAATTTGTATTATATAGTATATTATCTTTGACTTAATAAAGAATATGTTACACAATACTCGCTATGAGAAAAGATGTTAGTTTCAATAAGGTTGACATCTGCTGAGCTAAACCTTGACATTGCAGATGGGCATAATATCAGAAAAGTAAGGAACCCACAAGTTATATTAAATTTTGTGAGGTGGCTGTACTGGAATTTTTTTTCTGGTATGGAGTCTTATATTAAAAATACATAGGCATGAATAATATGTATCCTTTAAAATCTAAAATGCACTTTCAATTAAGTTTTCTTCCATCCCTTTTGTTTTTCTCCTCCTCTCTTCCAATTATTTGAACAGCCTTTCATATACTAATTGGCCATTGTATTTAATGTGAACTTATACTTTATAAATATTAATTGGTAGGAATTCTGTGTGTTTACATTAGAGTCTATTCCTCCAAAAAGTTCTTGCAATTATTTCCAATTTGGAAGTACTTTATTAAATGGCATCAGTTTTAAAATACAAAACCCTTGGAAAGAGGGTACTTTGGTATCAAATGTTCAGGTTGTACTATTTTGTCCTCCTGCTGTCTGGTTCAGGAGAGGACTGCTTCTTTGTAAGTAGTTTCTGAAAAACAAGGGTTTTTTGTTTGTCTTATTAAGTAGTTTCCCCTTTCATGAAAGGGCTGCACTTGAGTGTTCTAGCATTATGTGGACACCCCAGTTCCCATCCACAACACTGTGGGCTTTCCTTTTCCCTCTGTGCCTGATTAAAGTTTGGGGCTCTGTTCTTCATGGCTGCTTCAGCTTCTGGGATACTATGGCTCTGGTCTTTCAGTTTCCTCTTCATTTTTGGTCCTTCTTAATTTGTGGTTCCTTATAAGCTAAACTATGCAAATAATATGTATATTTTTAGTTACAAGAGTTTTTTCTACATAATATCTACCTGGCTAAATTATTAGTAGCTCAGTTCCAACAAGTACATTTTCCATTCTGAAAGCCCTTTTACATGACTGGTGCAGATATTGATTCTGTATTAGATAGTCTTTTCTAGAACTGCCTGTTAGACCTTATATGTTTTATTCTTGTGTCTATTTAAATAGATAACTCTTACCTTGAACCTACTAAATATCTTTGACTAATGAATATTTTATACTCACTGTTTCTATAGCTTTAAATTTATATTTGAGATGTCTTCCAAAATAGCAAAGTCTCAGGTGTTCTACCCTCTAAACTTTTCCTGACATTCCTGATGTTTTTAAAGACCAGGGCCTAATTTTCTTCACGCCAGTTATTCATTTGACCAAATCTCAGTGCTAAAAATTGGAGAAACTGAACAAGAGGCATATCTAGGAATAGTGTTTTCCACTTTTCTTAAAAATTAAATTGTTACAGAAATTTCCAACTTAGTATTGAATTCCCTGTAAAAAAGGAGGATAGTGATTTGATTTTGTTTGTTCTGTAGATATCAAAGACACTTAGAGTGTTTGAAGTTGAGGAAGTAGGTCTAAAATATTGCAACCAAAACAATTAAAAAATCATGATCATTATGATAGCAAACATTTATATAACTGGTATTATTCCAAATGCTCTGTATATATTAATTCTCATGACAACCCTGTGAGATAAATATATTATTATCATCACAATTTCTAGATAAACTGTGGCACAACAAAGTTCAGATGACTTGCTAATTGTCACAGAGCTATGAAGTTAAGTTTTGAACTCTGAGCACAAGTTTCAGAATCACACTTATGCCTACATATAACAGTATGTGAAAATTGTTATTTTTACTTATCTAAGACAAAAAAGAGATTGAAGTGGGAAGCAGCTGCATAGCACAGGGAGATCAGCTTGGTGCTTTGTGACCACCTAGAGGGGTGGGATAGGGAGGGTGGGAGGGAGGGAGGGAAGAGATATGGGGATATATGTATATGTATAGCTGATTCACTTTGTTATAAAGCAGAAACTAACACACCATTGTAAAGCAATTATACTCCAATAAAGATGTTAAAAAAAAAAGAGATTGAAGAAGGGGAGAGACACATTTGTAAGACGTATCAAGAAGCTGGTCCTTGAGGAAAGGATGATCAGTGTAGTAGAAAGAAAATCAACTTAGTCTTCAGAAGTAGCTGGATACAAATCCCAGCTTTGACATCTGACAAAAATGTTGTTATTTTGGACAATTTATTTAGTCTCATTGACCATGAATTGTATGTTCTATACAGTGGATATGACTATAACAACTTGTCAGGTCTCTTGTGAAGACTAGAGATTGGCAAAAAATGTATCATAAATGCCATTTTCCTTTTCTTCTTTCTGGTACCACTAATAAACCATTATTTTTGAGATGGGGGCAGTTTTGAGGGAAGATAATAATTGGATAAAGCTCAAAATAGTCAGTACATGATCTGGAGTATTACGACTAGTCTGGATAGGTAGAAAAATTTCTTAAGGGAGACATTTATGATATAACTTAATGTTATGTTGGTTTCAGGTTTAATGCATCTTCACTTTCCTTTCTAGAAAGTAATCTACCAATATGCACCTTTTAAAAATTCGTATCTCTTAGTAGAATGATTTCACATCTGGAAATCAAACTGGAGGCCATGATCCTAAACATGATAAAGATTTTGTGAAGATCATTATAGTTTTTACTATAATAAAGAAACATACTGACTACAAGTAGAAGATTTAAACAAATGGTGATAAATGATAGAATATTATGCATGAAATATTTTTGAAAGATTAGATGTCTTGTTACGATAATTAAAAAACAATCTTTAAGTTATGTGGACATGATTATTACAAATATAGTAATACAACAAAATTAAATTAAAACTATAGAAAAGTATGGAGGAAAAAGGGCAAAGATTGTTGTTGGCAAAAATCAAAAAGAAAAGTTGCTTTACTTGTTATCACAACTCTTCTGCTGCTATCATTAATCTCTGTATACTCTGATCTAAAGTGAATTATTGTTCTTGCTCAGAGTCAGGGAACATCATTCCAACACCCTTTCTATAGGACTGAATTTCACTGTACTTGCTTAGACCAAAATTTGCCCTCTCAAAGAAGTATGAATATTTTATGCCTCTTTTTATTAATATGATTTTGCTTAATTAAAGCAGGACCAATTAAATTATAAAATTTAACTTGTTTATTTACTTAAGAATTTCTGATATTATAATCCAAGTTAAATCATCTTTTGATATAGTTATAATATTAAGATGATTTGAAATTTTCTTGTTTTCTTTTACTTGAAAAGTCTCTTTTAAAACTTTCTTTCCCACTCTGCTGTTGTTGACGTTATTTTTGGATTTTTATCAGGTCTTCAAACATCCCCTTGTCATCTTACAATATTCCAGAAGAGTAAAGTGCTATGGGTTGCACATCTAAAATAAACTGGTTCTGTACTATTTCACAAAGTAATTACTATGGCTAACAGTTGCTCAGAGCTAGCCTTGAAAGAATCTCTCAGCCTAACATGCCACAAACTGTTGTATACCAAAGATGTGCAGATTCTGGGAATACCTGATATCTTAAATAAATTATTTAATTGAGATTATAGGAGCACCTACATTTAAGAACTCTGGAGACAGGTCTAGAACAGATTTTTGTTTTCATGCAACAAACATTGAAGTGATTGCAATGTACCCAGAATATTGCTATCCAAGTGAGATACAAAGTTAAATATATATATATATGTATATATATATATATATGACTTGTCTTCATGGATTTACATTTGACTGGGAAAGAGAGGCACATGTAAACAGATAAATATGATACTAATGATAACTATGAGAACTTCTCTTTCAGCTTGTTATAGGCTCCATCCTCTCTATGATTAACCATTTACAGATGATAATCCTGAAAATATTTTCCAATCATTATGTTCATATTTGTCTCCCCTGTTCATTTTTCAATAGAAGTACAACTATTATGTGTTCAGTTTTATGCCACCCTGAAGTAATACCAGAAGCAATTAAGAATGTGAATTCAATATTCCCACTAGTATTTATGAAATGACCATAGTAATAATACAGTTAGATACTAGTTACACATAATTGACAGAAAAAATATCCCCAAATAGAGAAGCACATAAAAAGATAGGGAACATAATTTTTTACATTTTTGTTTATAGATGCAAAGGAAGAACAAGCTGACACTAAATAATAATAAGAAACATCTTATTGGATATCTCAGAGAATTGTGAGGTCAAGAGAACCAAGTTCCAATCCAAATTTCTAGGAATAATGTCCAAAATCCTATATAGAAACGGCCTCAGGAAATTTTAATCATTGATTCAGCCCCACAAAACATCAGAAAAAAATGATTTGTTGTTTGCTAATTGCACTGTTGCATTCAGAAACTGACTTTGTAAATACAGCATCACCCAAAAGTCAGATGTTACTGTCAGTCTCACAAGCAAAATGAGTTTCATGTCAGCCCTTTTTCCTCATAGATGTCTTGCATGAAATGTATCACATTGGTGGAGCCTACATAGTATGCCAGCATTCTGACTGAAAGGAAGTAGGCAACTATGATTTTTTTTAAATTCTGGTTTCTACCTTGAGAGCAGAGATTTATAAAACTCAAAATTCCCAGATACGGCTAGAGTGTTCAAAGATTGTAGGACAGTTATAAAGCTGTCTATTACAATATTATTTGGTATCCTTTAAATTAAAATGATCAAATTCATCCTTTAAGACCATTTATAAAGAATATCTCAATGATTTTTTAAAAGTAAAATCATCAAAAATCAGTGTATCTTTTTTTGTTGTTAATTATAACTGCCTCTCAAATTATAATAATACTTTATTAATTTTACCTCAATAGGTGACATTTTGTTTAAAGAATCTGAAATAAAAGTACCTTTTAGTGTTTTCTGAGCATAAGTAAGTCTATTAATATCAATAAGTATTATTGATATTTATCAATATTATCAGACTGTCATTACAGCCTGATAATAATGTTTCTTTTTATATCAAATGACACTTTCAGATATAACTATGCAACATGAAAAATAAATATAACAAAATAAAAATGTTAATATATGTTTTATCGTTTATCTTTAACATACACAATTATATGGGCATTACGTTAAGAAAGAAAAAGAGGGATCCACAAAATATTAGCCAACAAATGTCATTAGGTGTATGAAAATTCAAGTTTAAAATATTAATAAATCATTTAAAATATTATTGAAAGAATTATTTACAAGATTTATTCCAGGAAACAGGAAATGGCCAAAAATATCTCAAGTATTCAAAAAAATGGAAAAGGGGAGAATTGATTTTATGATACTGGAGTTGGTCAGACAACAAAATTAGATTTAATATAGTGAACTGACAGAACTTATAATTCAAATCAAGAAAAATAAATGTTGATATTGTAAATATATGTTAATATTAAGGAAAAAAGACTCCAACCAAATTAACACTGCTAGATTCCGATTCTGTATTATAAAGGCAAATTTGAGGGGAAAAAAATGCCAGAATCAAACATGAAAGACAAAGAATTAATAAAATTAAAGGGAAGATTGATTGATTAATCACATAATCATTCTTCGATTCAGTTAGCAAACCTATATTGAGCATTTGTTATTTACCCTGAAGCATTGTAAGTACTGAGAATGAAGAGCAAAATGAGAAAGGCAAAATCTCCCTGTGGTGGAGCTAGCATTCCAGGGGGAGACATAAAAGAAGGAAACCACTGAATATATGGTATAAGTTCAGGTGGTAGTAAGTGCTATGAAAAGAAATAAGTAGATAAACATATCCAAGAATATTAAGTGATTAATAATTTAAAGTCAGGATGGTCAGGGAATACTTCAAGGAAAACACCTTAAAAAGAGAGAATGAGTCATATAGAGATCTGGGGAATGTGCATTCCAAGCAGAAACAAGCCCTATTCCTGCTATTTTTAGTGGTTCTAATAAATTTAAACATGTTCATTTAATGATCTCCAAATATAATCAATACCACTACACTATCATACCCTGGGGAAATATATGAAGAATTCTTTACCTCCATTTGTTTTACATTTTAGTTCCACGTTATTCCAACCTCCAAAAACCTAGTTATTAATGTTTCATTACATTTTCATATCTAACATTTTAACCAGTTTTTTGCTTTTGTCTTTCATCTTGCAGTTTTGTTTTGTTTTGTTTTTTTACAACCATACTCTAAATTAATACAGCAGCTATTTAACAGTGGATTTATGTACAGCTAACTTGTGGATTTATTTCCCTGGCAGTGGAGTAACTTCTTTGTTCAGCCTTTTTAACTGCTCCGGAATCTGCCTAATGAAATAATTTTAATACCTAGTCACTTTCAGAGCTAACTCTAGGAGGAACACTGGGGATAAGAACTCATTGATCCAATTTATGTTAATTCTTGAGACTATGGCTGGCCTTTGGATATTTATTTGATTGGGAGGCAAGGGAGATTGAAGTTCTTAGAAGAGGTTCAGTACTACACAATCCATGACATAGATATCCCCTACAAATTGAAAGCATAAAATCAGATATCAAAAGTGTGGCTAAAATATGTTCTAAATATAAATGCAAATACATATCAAAATAAACAAATATGTGTGTATCCTTAGACACAATCATACTACTTTACAAAGTAATCTAAAAGATTACTCAGAAATATTAAATTTTTTTACTTTTTTTAGTAGTGACTAAGTCAAACTTGCCGAATATATAAAAATGTGGCAGAAATCTTTAAATACATTTTTAAATATAACTTTTATGAAATTATTGCAGCTATAAAAATCATCTTACAGAAGTGTTTTAAGGAGTGGGCATATATTTATAGTAAATTATAATAGAGTATAAAATGTCACCAACAGAATAATAGTATCCTTCTAAATGAACGAATAAATTTCCAAAGTAAATCATGGAAAATAGTGATAAGGCATTTCAGAAAGGGTAACAATAACCAAGCATGTTGTCGATTTTTACCTTTCTCTTTCTTTTTTCAAAAAATGTTTGTATTTACTAAATTTACTATGATGGATTTAAATGATTGATTAGAAGAATCCAAAGCAAAAACTTCAATTTAAAACTAGTAATATATAAATAAAATTCCCCTCCTCTTCTTTTTGATAAGTAAGCAGAGGAAGAAGGTGAAACTGAGTCTAAAAAATTAATAATTTCTCGGTAATCCCTGAGCTAATGAACTGATGTAATTCCGTCACCTTGAGATTCATGCCTCTTCTCCATAGCTAATGGAAAGGAGCAAGGAAAGCTACTCCTTTTTCCAGGCTTCACAAACACATGCAAGGTAAATACAGCTAGACCATCTAACGGGAAAGAATTGGCCCAATTCTATTTATACCTCTATATTTAGAATGCAGGACAGATGCTCTTCCCTAAAAAAAGCAAAAAACAAAACAAAATTTGAAAAACCAAAACCAAAATCGTCTTAATTATATCAGAACCATGTACTTTAATAAAAATGTAATCTCCTGAAATTAAATATTCCTTCATCCTAAATATTAGAATTGGGTTATTTTATGAAGAAAGGAGCACTAATGTATCATTCACAGTTGCCATGCTAAACAGAACCTAATTTTAATCATAAACATATGTTTGAAGGAATCCTTGCTGTTTCAAGAGAGTGACTCTTACTGTATAATACTCTAGTGAGATAATAACATAGTTCATTTTCCAGTCCGGTATAATCTTTTGCTTTCAAGTAGATATGGCATAAATGAATCTATACCTGAAAACCTGTCAAAAACCTATTTCATGATTAATTAGTCCCTTTTAGAAACTCAGTTAAATGCTGGATGCCACACATTAAAATGGAGAGAGAATGACTGACAGAACAGAGAAACATAGGTGTGCATAAATTGTCTCTGACCTGATTTAAAGACTTAAACTGAAAATTTAACATCAAAATAAATATTATAATAATGTGTCATGTCCATCATTCTCTCAGCCATTGTAGCATCATCAGGTTTTACCACAGAATGAATACTGACATTGTTTCATTAAGTTAAACGTTTGTTTTAGTCAAAGTACACAGTTCCTACAGGGTGAAATATTGTAGTTGTCTCTAGAGCCCATCAGTTTTCATAGTACTGTGTAGATTGTTTTCATTCTTTGCTACATTTTTGAGATATTTTCAGGATCATATAGGGCTATCACCACCAGACCAAAAGCATAGAATATTGAGAATGACTGCTTGTTGAGACTTTAGATGTTGATAAAAACTTTAGAGTCATCTGGTTCAATGTCTTCATTTTTTAAATTAGAAAACTGAGGTTCAGAGGAGTTTATTTGTTGTCACGGTCACACAATACTTCTTAATGGATCGACTTCAACGTCTGGATGTCTAGACCCCAGATTCATCTGACTTCTTAAAAAAAATTCTAAAAAGTGTATGATTATTCTCTTCATAGAAATAGAACCTTATATGAACAGAAATTGTCATATGCCAGCTAAGTTGATAAGTTGATATTTTTCTCTACACGCCAATATAAAAGTGTCCAGTTTATTTTTAACCTTTAAATGTTGGACATTAATCTTTTTTAAAAGTTATTTTAAATTAAATTTAGCTGTGCAAATCATACATGTGTGCCCTGTTTTTGTTATTTCTGCACTAATATCTTTTGTAGCATTTATTTTGTTACAGCTTATAAGAATGCTGATGGTATCCTATTTGGTAACATAGCAAAGTAGAAACAACAACAAAAAAATCATTATAATATTTCATTATCCATTACCTGAATATAGAAAAATTAATTTTTTGGTGAATTTCATTTCCTTCCTTCCTTCCTTCCTCTCTCTCTCTCCCTCCTTTATCTATCATTTATCTACCTATTATCCATCTGATCTATCATCTATCTAACTACCTATCATCTATCTTATTATCTATCAATCTTCTACCTAGCTATCCATTCCTGTCTTTTTCAATTTTTTTTCTTTAAAGTTACCCTTCAAAAATATTATTTTCTAGTTCATTTTATATTCAATCATGCTCGAAATAGAGAAAAATGCACATTTTGTTGGAATGAAACTACCAGGAAGAAATGGCATGAAGGTCTTCAAAAAGGGACACTCAACGAATAAATACAAACTAATATAAGAGATTTTTAACAAAATAAAATTTATGGTAGTAAAATTCTAGCAGTGTAACTTGTAAATGCCTAATAAATAGTGGTAATTTGGAGGAAAAATTTAAAGAAAACCATTGACTTGAACGTAACATTGCTGGCTAGAAATGGGTCCTTACTGTACAAAATTCAATGTTATTTGGCAGAGAAAGATTCTTAACTAGAAGATCCTCATTGAATAAATGCATCTGGCATCGATTCTGGACATATGATTGTCATTAATGCCCATTAGTCCTGCCTCGTGAGATAGAGAGATTACCATAGCAGATACTCATGGAAGATCATTTAGCTTACAGCTCATAAAACAATTAAAATACATTTAGTGACTATAAGATAGAGAATACTGAATTAGATGGATCATTAGTCTCATTGGATATACTTGTTTTAATTTCAGCATACTCTTGGGAAATGCCACCTTACTTCTTATACAATTCTCTTGGTATCACTTGTGCAATATTAACTTGCTAAAGCCTCAGTTGTGACTATCCGTAACAAATAAATTGTTCTAAGAACTCATGACAACATTTTAAGGTACAAGACTGCTCAATAAGATATTATTAGTAACTTTATGGTAATGAGATTTTGTGTGTGTCTGTGTGAGAGAGAGAATCATAATTATATAGGTTGGTGTGAGTCTTCTTATTTCTTTGCTACTCAACTGAACACAAAATTATAGCTTCTATTATACAAGAATAACAAATACAAATAATTAGCATCTATGAAGCCTCACAAGATTGCAATTTAGCAGGAATATTTGGCAGATATTACAATCAGGTATTCACTAGACTATAGAGTATAGAATATTTCTCTTGTCAGTGTTTATGTCAACAATCTATGAAGACAAATACTTTGAATTGTTGTTAGATTGCTCAAAGGGAGTCTTTAAAATAGCGTTTTTTAAGTTTAGCTTAAAGGACTTAAAAGGCTGATGACAAAAATAAATTATGCTCTTGACTCTAAATTACCTTTCTTTGAACTGTTGTATATGATGTGAGTGAACACTGCATAGGCCACATTTAACTAAATGACTTGTGTTTCTTCTAATAAGAATCCACATCCTAGAATGATGCTGTGCATGAATTAAATACAAATGAATTTAAGATGATTCACTGTATGTATGCTGGTAGTTTAAAAAATGAATAGCAGTCCAAAAATTGCAACTTGAGGTTTATTTGAGTTAACACAGTTATAAAACTACTGTAGTATTGGGCTTCCCTGGTGGCGCAGTGGTTGAGAGTCCGCCTGCCGATGCAGGGGACACGGGTTCGTGCCCCGGTCTGGGAAAATCCCACATGCCGCGGAGCGGCTGGGCCCGTGAGCCATGGCCGCTGAGCCTGCGCGTCCAGAGCCTGTGCTCCGCAACGGGAGAGGCCACAACAGTGAGAGGCATGCGTATCGTAAAAAAAAAAAAAATACTGTAGTATTTCTTAAATGCACAGGAAAGTATGTGTTCATAAACCATAGTATTCCAGTGGAGTCATAATAGATTAGTTTACAGAGTATAGAGTAAGTTCTCATAAATATAGTACAGAACAAATTAAATTATTTATTAATGTGAAATGTTAATTCACTTTTTTAAAAAGTAAGTAAATAAATACACATACTTTGTTTCAAAAGCTAAAAACAAGTATAGATATTTTTATCACTAGAATCAAATTTTCAGTAGTACTTTAATTGAGTTTATTTAAAATTATAGGTTTTGGCTAAAAGTATTAATTATTATAATCAATTTATGCTTCCAAATGGGTCTAAGATCATATATTACTACTCTAGATCATATATTACTGTGTTCTAGATCATTACTATTACTAAGCCATTTATGTTCCAACTGGTTTAGAAAATGTATTATTAAAATTCTTTGAATGTTCAGACTAGTACAGAAATAAATATGTTGCAATGTTTTAATTAATATATTTTTAAATTATAAATGCACATATATCAATTTCAGGTAAAATTTTATTTTAATTCTTACTAGTTTGTTCTTTTATAAGTTAGCTTTTATTTATGAATGTGTGGATTTTCAGACAAGTTAAGGAATTTTCCCAACATCACATATTATAAAGAGTTAGAAGAGACATTTTTTTTTTTTAGGGTAAATAGTACAGTTTAATTTAAAAACCAAAGCAAACAAACAAGAAAAACCCAAACTCTCAGGAAAGAATGAAACACATTTCTGAGCAGAACAGAGAAGCACAGCCTGGTATCATTCCTCATACTAATCCCAAACTCAGAACCCCTCTTAGTGAGGGGAGAATTGCCATTAATACCCCAAACTTGGAGGAAAACAGAATGTTGATCCTCATCCCCCACCCCACCCCCAAGCTCATACCTACTAAAGAAGCATAGTGGAGACCCTTACCAGTAGAAATGAAGGAAATGATAGGCCTTTGGAATTGAAGTTCTAGTGCTACATTCTGAACTGGGGAAATGACCCAAAGTCCAGTGATATTTCTCCCATAGAATTGGCCTACCCTTCCACTCTATCAGCATTCTAAACTCTGTGGAATATAGAGCTTCCAGATAAAATACTTATAATAAACAATTAATCATTGTTTATCTGAAATTAAAATTTAACTAAGTGTCTTATAATTTTATTTGCTATGGTATATTACTTAAACTTGAATTTCAGATAAACAATGAATATTATTTAGAACAAGTATACCCAAGTATTGCATGGGACATAATTATGCTAAAAAAAATACGCTGCTTATCTGAAGTTCGAATTCAACTGTGCATCCTGCATTTTTCTTTGCTTGATCTGGCAACTCTAGTGAGGTAGAATCCCTAGTATAGGACAAATAACCAAATCTCGGGTTTAAAAACAAACAAACATCAAAACAGAGGCCATGGCTTTTAAATATATTTTTTCTGTCTAATCTTGAAATGCTTTTTCTACTATACTTCCTGTGGCTGTCACAGAAGTTACTTGTAGAAGATTACACATCTGGCTATTCATTATTTAATAAGTGGAATATTACACAGATGCTCAACACCATCATATTTTAAATGGGAATTAAAAGAAAATCTTGAACATGTATACAAGAAGGCATCAGGTAAAACTGGGGTAAAGCTTATTCCAGCGTGAACATCTTAGGAAAATGCATGAATATAGTTCTATAATATAAAAAGAGTTCAGTTAGGTTGAACCAAAAGGATCACATAAGATTAGACCATAGAATGCATGTGTGTCTGTGTGTTAGGGTGAAGGGTGGTAGATGAGAGACGGTGTTTGTCTCATATTAAAGCCCATAGTAACTACCGTTTCATTTAAAAATTACAGTCACACACTCTGTACTGACACAGAGTAAAAATCCAGAGTTTTAAAAATACTGACTTAACATGGTCTAAGCAAATTCCATTTCACTATGTCAATGAC
Organism: Grampus griseus; assembly: GCF_964374135.1. Taxonomy (NCBI): domain Eukaryota; kingdom Metazoa; phylum Chordata; class Mammalia; order Artiodactyla; family Delphinidae; genus Grampus; species Grampus griseus. Next base: position 99,615,474 of record NC_138998.1, read on the forward strand.
AATTCGAGTACACGGTATTAATAAAATGACATCACTTACCTTACTGAATGCTGTCTTCATACTTAATTCTCTGTGTTACTAGTTACAGTTACAAACAAAGTGTTTGATAATGTAATTTCTTATGTCAAAATGGTTTTGAAATAATGAAAATATTCAAAGCAGTCAAAGGAAAATAAATAACTGATATGTAGAAGGATATTAGTTATATTATTGTAAACATTGGGAGTTTAATTCCATAAGCTGTAGCATATTATTAACTATAAAAGAGAAAATAGAATCCACACAGTGTGATATAATGTATTTCAGAAAATCATAAAAACTGTGGGATGATTGTTTTGAGCACCCTGTAGGAGTTATCAATACATTAATCCTGTTTGTGGTTTTTTGTGTCTTACTTTGCTTAGTAAAAGTAGAATACACTGAATCAATAGAATAGCAAAATATATTTTAGTCATCAAAAGTCATGAAGACTCAGTCATAAACAGTAATCATGAAATACAGGAATAAACCAAGATGAAATGAATGTGATTTGTGCTGAAGGCAACATTCAAAATCATATACATAATGGTCTGCATTTTGGAATTTTGCAACTGTGGATGAGAATGTGGCATTTAATACATTAATGTAAATGCCTTTAATCCTTACTGATAATTAATATAATTTGTATGTGGATATTTTAAGTAAAATATTAATAACACCTTTATATAGCAATCACTAATCATTATGTATCATTACCCTTGTAACTATTTTACACACGTACATACACACATAATTTAATTCTCTCAACATTTAAAGCAATTATTATTTTTACATAGAACTATTATTTATCTTTGTTTTATAATGATATACTCAGGCATAGAGAAAGTAAGTTGCCTAAGTTTACTAGGGAAATTTGTGCCTAGGCAGGCTTGATCCATATTCCATGTTTTGTATAACACTGCACTGTGCCACTTATTCTAGTTTCTGTGTTTGGATTGCCTTTTTTATGTATCTTGCCTGTGTTGTTTCTGCAAAGATATTTAACCATTTGAGTAACATTTAAAGATGTATACAATATATACACTTACAAGTTGTTTTAATGTATCACCAAATTTAAAGCAAATTTTGCCATCTCCAACCCCACCTCCTATCAAGGTGATAGCTGCCAGCACACTGTGGCAGGGTTCGTGTCAGATCCAGGTCTCCTACCAAAGTCAATGGGCACACACTTAAAAGCTTTAGCACAATGAGGAAACTATTGACAAAATGAAAAGACAACCGACTGAATGTGAGAAAATATTTGCAAATGATATGACCAATAAGGGGTTAATATCCAAAATATATAAACTGCAACACAACTCAATATCAAAATAATAAAAAATCTTATTAAAAGTGGGCAGAAAAACTGAATAGACATTTTTTCCAAAGAATATGGCATATGAAAAAATGCTCAATGTTGCTAACCAACAAAGAAATCAAGTCAAAACCACAATGAGATAGCACCTCACACCTGTCATAATGGCTATCATCAAAATATCTACAAATAACAAATGTTGGTGAGGATGTAGAGAAAAGGGATCCCTAGTACACTACTGGTGGAAATGTAAATTGGTGCAGGCACTATGGAAAACAGTATAGAGGTTCCTCAAAAAACTAAAAGTAAAGCTACTATATGATAGAGCAATCCTGGGTATGTATACAAAGAAAACAAAAACACTAATTCAAAAAGATACATACACCTATATGTATAAAATGGATAACTAATAAGAACCTGCTGTATAAAAAAATAAATAAAATAAAATTCAAAAAAAGAAAAGGTATATGCACCCCAAAGTTCATAGTAGCAGTATTCATAATAGTCAAGATATGGAAGCAACCTAAGTGCCCATAAACAGGTGAACGGATAAAGAAGTTGTGGTATATACATACAATGGAATATTACTCAGTTACAAAAAAGAATGAAATTCTGTCATTTGCAACAATGTGGATGGACTCAAAGGGTAACATGCTTAGTGGAATAAGTCAGACAGAGAAAGACAAATATGCTGTTGTCACTTATATGTGGAAACAAAATAATAGAATAACAAATATATATAATAAAACAGAAACCGATTCAGATATATATAGAACAAACTAGTGGTTACCAGTGAGGAGATGGAAGAAGGGAATGGCAAGGTAGGCGTATGGGATTAAGAGATACCAACTACTATGTATAAAGTAAGCAACAAGAATATATTGTATAGCACAGGGACATATAGGCATTATTTTGCAAAAACTTTAATTGAAGTATATCCATAAAAATATTGAATCATTATGTTGTACTCCTGAAACTAATATAATATTGTAAATCAACTATACTTTGATAAAAAATATTTATAAGAATTTAAAAAATAAAGCAGGGGAAAAACTCTGTACAATGGGATAAAACATCTGCAAAATTATATATTTGAAAAGGGTCAATTCAGTGTGCTTTTTGGCCATCTGTATGTTTTTTTTTTTTTTTTTTTGGAGAAATGTCTATTTAGATCTTCTGCCCTTTTTTTGATTTGGTTGTTTGTTTTTTTGATATTGAGCTTCATGAGCCATTTGTATATTTTGGTGATTAATGCTTTGTTGATCGCTTCATTTGCAAATATTTTCTCCCATTCTGAGGGTTGTCTTTTCATTTTGTTTATGGTTCTGTTTGCTATGCAAATCATTTAAGTTTAATTAGGTCCTATTTGTTTATTTTTGTTTTTATTTTCATTACTCTAGGAGGTGGATCAAAAAAGATCTTGCTGTGATTTATGTCAGAAAGTTTTTTGCCTATGTTTTACCCTAAGAGTTTTATAGTGTCTGATCTTACATTTAGGTCTTTAATCCATTTTGAGTTTATTTTTGTGTATGGCGTTAGGAGTGTTCTAATTTCATTCTTTTACATGTAGCTGTCCAGTTTTTCCAGCACCACTTATTGAAGCACATGAAAAGATGCTCAGCATCACTAATTGTTAGAGAAATACAAATCAAAACTACAATGAGGTATCACCTCACACTGGTCAGAATGGCCATGATCAAAAAATCTTCAAACAATAAATGCTGGAGAGGGTGTGGAGAAAAGGGAACCCTCCTACATTGTTGCTGGGAATGTAAATGGGTACAGCCAATATGGAGAACAGTACTGGCATTCCTTAAAAAACTAAAAATAGAGCTACTATATGAGCCAGCAATTCCACTTGGCCTATATCCAGAGAATACCATAATTCAAAAAGATTTATGCACCCCAGTGTTCATTTCAGCAGTATTTACAGTAGCCAGGACATAGAAGCAACCTAAATGTACATCAACACAGAATGGATAAAGAAGATGTGGTCCATATATACAATGGAATATTCCTCAGCCATTAAAAAGAATGAAATAATGCCATTTGCAGCAACATGGATGGACCTAGAGATTGTCATACTGAGTGAAATAAGTCAGACAGAGAAAGACAGATATCATATGATATCGCTTATATGTGGAATCTAAAAAAATGGTACAAAGGAACTTATTTACAAAACAAAAATAGAGTCACATATGTAGAAAACAAACTTATGGTTGCCAGGGGGAAAAGGGTGTGGGGAGGGATAAATTGGGAGATTGGGATTGACATATTCACACTACTATGTATAAAATAGATAACTAATAAGGACCTACTGTATAGCACAGGGAAGTCTACTCAATACTATGTAATGACCTATATGGAAAAAGAATCTAAAAAAGAGTGGATATATGTATATGTATAAATGATTCACTTTGCTGTACACCTGAAACTAACACAACAGTGTAAATTAACAACAAAAACAACAACAATAACAAAAAAGTAAAGAAAAGAGTCTAATATATCTGAAATATATAAAGAACTCTTACAACTCAACCAAAAAGAGACAACTATTTTTTTTAAGTAGAGTAAAAATATGAGTAGAGATTCCCTCAAAGAAGGTATGCAATGGCCAACAGCATATGTAAATGCTCCGCAGGGAAATACAATCAAAACCAAAATGAGATATCACTTTATACTCATTAGGATAGCTGGAATTAAAATGTCAGATGATAGCAAGTATTGGTGAGGAAGTAGAAAAAGTGGAATTCTTGTACATTGCTCATAGGAGTGTAAACCAGTGCAGCCACTGTGCAAAACAGTTGGGCAGTTCCTCAAAAAGTTAAACATAGAATTGTCGGGAGCCAGCAGTTCCACTCCTAAGTATGTATCCAAGATAAATGAAAACATATTTCAACACAAAAACTTGTACATGAAAGTTATTAGCAGCATTATTCATAATAGCTAAAAAGTGAAAGCAATCAAAATGCCTGTCAACTGATCAAATGGATAAACAAAGTGTGGTATATCCACACAATGGAATATTATTCAAGCATAAAAATGAGAGAAGTGTTGTTATTAAAACATGAATAAACTTTGAAAACATTATGCTAAGTGAAAAAAGCCAGACTCAAAAGACCACATATTATATGGTTCTATTCATATGAAATATTCAAAATAGTTAAATCTGTAAAGACAGTCAATTAGTGTTTGCCATGAGATAGTTGAGGAAAGAGAGAGGGAGAAATTGTGACTAAATGCTAATAGCTACAGTGTTTATTTTATGTTCGTGGAAATGTTCTGAAATTAGGTAGTGATGGTTGTTGTACAGCACTGAATACTAAAAACTTTTGAAATTTATACCTTGAAATGATGAATTTTGTGTTATGTTACATATCTAAATTTTTTAAATATTATATATTTTTTAAAAGTACATGGGACTTCCCTGGTGGTGCAGTGGTTAAGAATCCACCTGCCAATGTAGGGGACACAGGTTCGATCCCTGGTCCAGGAGGATCCCACATGCCATGGAGCAACTAAGCCCGTGTGCCACAACTACTGAGCCTGTGCTCTAGAGCTCGCGAACCATAACTACTGAGCCTGCATGCTGCAACTACTGAAGCCCATGCACCTAGAGCCTGTGCTCCACAATGAGAGAAGCCACCGCAATGAGAAGCTCACACACCGCAACGAAGAGTAGCCCCCGCTCGCTGCAAACAGAGAAAGCCTGCATGCAGCAATGAAGACCCAACACAGTCAAAAATAAATAAATAATTTTTTTTTAAAGTACAGATTTTCCCATATATCTCACACCCGATTTCATCTACAGTCAATCTTACATTACACTTCTAACATTAACATGGCATATTCGTTACAATTATATAGCCGATATGCTACATTACTATGAACAAACATCCATACTATATTCAGATTCCCTTGGTTTTAACTTATGTCTTTTTTCTGTTCCAGACAGAATTCAGAATACCACTTTACATTTAGTAGTCATGTCTTTGTAGGGTTTTCCATGAATGGGACAGTGTTATAGTCTTTCATTGTTTTTGATGAAGAGTGTGGGTTATTACTAGTTAGTAGAATCCCCTCTATTGGTATTTGTTTGATACATTTCTCATGATTAGATGGAGGTTGAGGTTTTGAGGGGAAGACAACGAAGATAAAGTGGCATTATCGTCACATAATATCAAGGTTACATATTATCAACATATATCTACGAACACTTCTATATGTAATCATCTGCATCTATGTTAAGCTAAACATAAATTAATACTGACCTGTCCAACTCTATTCTGTCACCACATGGATCATTCTAACTTCCTCCTTTTGTTTATCTGTAACTTCTTACTCCAATAGGTAGAAATCTGGCTGTCACCATGTGCCATCTACTTAATTGTTCAATTCCAGTTAAATATATAGTGGTTTCAGAATTGTTAGCCTTTACTCGATGGGAAACACTTTATTACCTAGAATACAAAGCTTCTGTAGTCTTTCTTTGCCTTTGGCCTTAGAGGCTCTACACATTTCTGAAATTATTTAGCTTAGTGTCTTTTCCCCACTCCTTTCTGTAAGGTTGTTTCCTATGTTTCTAATACAGTAAGACTATTTTGCCACATTCTGCATTCCAGTCTGAGATCACCTGACCTGCTAAATTATTTTTTTAATTGCATATATTAAGGTTCATTCTGTGTGCTGTAAAGTTTTATTGGTTTTGACAAATGCTTAGTGTCATGTATCCACTGCAACAGTATCATACAGATATCTTCACTATCTTAAAAATATCCCCTGTGCTTCACTCGTTCCACCTTCCTTCTCACCTTGAACCTGTGGCAACCACTGATATTTTAACTGCATGTATAGTTTTGCCTTTTCCAGACTGACATAATATAATGAAATAAAATTTAGCCTTTATATACTAACTTCTTTCACTTAGAAATATGTGTTGCAGACCAAACTGTCTTTTGTGGCTTGAAAGGGCATTTCCTTTCTTCAGTAAATAACACACATCATATAAATGTACCATTTATTTTTATTTATTCATCTACCCATTGAAGGAAATCTTGGTTGCTTGAAATTTTTGCCAATTATGGATAAACATTTGCATGTAGATTTTTGTTTGCATATAAGTTTTGAGCTGATTACTACTGTTTTCAAAAAGCCCCTGGAGGTAGGGCTTTTTCCAGGGGGTTGTTCTTGGAATAAGATCAAATAGTAACAAAGTCGAAATGGGGCTTTTCAAAGGAGATCAAAATATTACCTGTTTTCTAATGATGAGGCTTTTTTTTTTTTTTAAACCAAGTTCCAAAAGAGGTAAGTTCCTTTGGTTGGCTGTGAGTCGGCCAGCCCTCATGACTACCACACCAAGACAGTAGGGGGCGGAGATGGAACTAACTCTAAGTAAAATGCCAAAGACCCCACTGTTCTTACCAAGGTTCAGTAGTTTTTCTTGAATAAATGTTTTTCAGGGCTTTTTCTGTGCTTTTGGTTAATTGCAAAAGTCCTGATATGTTTGATAACCATAGTGTGGCCGTATTTTTATTTCTTTCTTTTTTTTTGCGGTACGCGGGCCTCTCACTGTTGTGGCCTCTCCCGTTGCGGAGCACAGGCTCTGGATGCACAGGCTCAGTGGCCATGGCTCACGGGCCCAGCCGCTCCGCGGCATGTGGGATCTTCCCAGACCGGGGCACGAACCCGTGTCCGCTGCATCGGCAGGCGGACTCTCAACCACTCCGCCAGCAGGGAAGCCCTTATTTTTATTTCTTATTTGAGAGAGTGAACTCACAGATGTCAACTCCGACTTCTGAGCATCCTACACTACTTTGGTAATCTCTTTTCTAAATACCTGGTCAAACATAGCTGACATAAACCAGAAAAAAAGCTAAAAAATTCTGTTTCCTGACTTCTTTCCGTACACCTATTAATTCAGTAATCATATATTCTACTTCCAAAGTTACTATGAGAGACACTTTAAGCATTTTTCCACTGGGCATTATGGATTGCCATCTTAACAGTCTCTGATAGTAGCTCGCAATCCACCAACTTTCTAGCCCCTATGTCAAATACATCTTTAAGTTACAATCATTGTTATTGTTTTCAATGGCAGCAACTCACTTCTAGGTACCAGTTTCTGAACTAGTTATGATAGACTTGGTATTGCATCATTTTCCTTAACAAATGATCCTCTATCTCACTGGCATAAAATAGTAAGTTTTTGTTTCTCTTCTACTCCACCCATTGCATATTGGCAAAGGGAGTTCTTCTCATGGTAGTCACTCTAGACTCAAGCTGATGGAGGTTCCATCTTAACAAATAACTTAGAATTGGCAAGGGAGGGAGAGACCTACTTGCTCAGAGATATATAACAATTTTGCTTACATTTCACTGGCAAAAACATGCCTCAAAAGAGGCAGGAAATTACAATCCTACCATGTGCCCCTGAGAAGTGGAGAACTTATAACAAAAAATATTTGAAATGTAATACCCAAGACTCTAACAGACCTTGTATTGAATCATTCATGTTAAGGAGTAGACAGGCTAGAAGATTTGCATCCTAATGCCTTTACTAAGCATGTCTTTTATTTGTACTACTAAATCAAGAGAGTACCTTTTACTGTGGGTTTGTAGTTCTGACCTAAAGATGGAAAAATATATTTTATTTCCAGTGCTAGCTGAGATATATTGATAGCAATTGCCCAGGGTGGTGTGTTGAGAAGTACTGTGAAGCCTCTTCAAGGCTCAGTGGAGAAGATTGCCATGATTGATTAGTATGTTTCAGATAAGCAAAACTATTTTAGACATCTGCAATAGGTAGTTCAATCATTCTACTCTCTAGAGCGCTAAGCATAGACTGTGAACAGCCATGCTTTAGCTCTAGAATGATAGGAGTATTTTAAACAAAATATCATGTCAAGTACTTTAGAATACTTTAATAAAATTTATAGTAATTATAGGTATCTCAAAGAGAAATATTTGGCATCTCATGGACAATAAAATGAAATACTGACAAAGTACTAATTTCAAATATTATAATCAATTGTCTCCACATGCATATACACATATTTGTTAAAGCATAAACTTTGATTTGAGTATCAGAAAATGTTTATCTGTGTGGAATTAGCAATCATCAGTTGAGGTACATGAGAAATTATTTTACATCAGTTGAAAAGTGTTTCTAATAACTGTGTTTAATCAAACTTATGTAAGAAAACCCTGTCAATGATTTGCCAACTTTTTCCCTTCCCCTACTACCAGGCAAAGTTGGTCTCTCATCAATGAGAGCCGCTGCTATTATGTGCCTAAATTTGCAGATGTTTAAGTAAAACACCTTAAACTGCATTGCAAATGCCTTTCCCTTCTAACAATGAGACACTCAGATTGAACCACCTGGACTCATTCTGTAGAGTGAATTGTTTTCCAGAATGTTTTTCTACCCATTTGGCAAAAAGCCCTCTGTTGAGACCACCCCAGTCTCCCTTGCTGAATCATATGGTGATGTAATGTAACATTAATGTGGATCTTCTAAAGAACCCTAAAAGAGTTTTAAAATGTCCATTCTCACTAGTGATATGGAAGTAGGCATGTTTTTTTTGTGTATAACTGAAACAGGTCCTTTAGTTATATAAATATGACTTCATTACCTAAGGACTTTTATAATATCGATTGACACTTGCCATCATGATAAGTCAATTCTCCTTTTGGCAAACACGTGTTCTTAACAAATAATATTCAAGTTTTGCAGTGTTGTGTTCCATAATAGGCCATGCACGATCTTAAATTTGGAAAAAAAGTTTTGAATGTTTCATATAATAAATGTACATTATAGACAGGGTTCTAGGAATTAGCTGTCACTTCGTTCATTTTCTTCCTTTTATAGAAAAGATAGAAAAATCTTCTAAATTTAATGACTTGTCCAAGATCACAAGTCACTTAGTTCTAAGACCTGTATCTATGTCTCCTGACGGCTAATTTAGTACCAGACATTTCCCTGATACTTGATTTAAACTCAACAAATAGTTTTAGTGTATTTGATCCTAGGTTTATGATTAAAATAATTGGCATTCTATGTAATATCTTACACCAAAATATAGTTATATAATACAACACATAATGTCATGAGTTTGTAAGTTAGAAATTTTGACCCGATGCACTAAGGATGGCTGGTTCCTCCTTTACAGTGTCTAGTGTCTCAAAAAAAAAAAAACCCTCAGAGGGTGGGTTTGGAATATTTGAGGCTACTTTACTCACATGTCTGACAATCGATGCTGGGAAGATTCAAAGAGCTGGGGCCTGACACAGCTGTGGCTCCTCAGGCAACTTTTTCTATCTCTTTGTGGTTTCTCAAAATGTTATCTTCAGCATTGTGTCTTTCAAGTACTCATAATTCTTATATGTCATCTCAGGGCGCCCAAGACATGTGTCTCAAGAGAGATAGTAAGGTGGAAGCCACATCACATTTTATGACTTGTAAATCACTGTGACATGTCTGCCACATTTTATTTGTCAAGGTTGTTACAAAAGTCCACCAGATTTCAAGGGGAGGACATCTGCATCTCCTCTTTTGTTGGAAAAGTTTCAGCATCATATTGCAGGAAGATGATGTGTTGACATATATATTGGGATGGGTATTTTTGGAAAATATAGTCTGAAAGGGTCCTCCCTCTGGCCACAATAAATCAAAACCATTTCACTTTAAAAAGTACACTCATTCCCTCCACCAGAACTGCCAAGCCTCATCTTATTATGGCATTACCTAAGATGTCCAGGTGCAGATGAGACTCCCCGAGTACAGCTGCTGCTCCTTATCAAGGCAATCTTTTAATTTATTTTTTGGCAATTTAGTAAAAATAATTTAAATTGTTTATGGAGTCATCCAAACAATTTGATTATTTAAAAAAAATCAATAGCTGTATATTCTCTGCTTATTGCCTAAAATTAAAACATACACCCACACTCACAATTAAGGTTTTATGATACAAATAGTATCATTACAATATATATCCTATATATCATTTATGGAAACAGGATGGTTCTCAAACTCTCAAAAAAATTTTTTTCACAATTACTTGGAGTGTAGTTTTTCTTTTTTCTGACAGCATTTTTATTGCTTATTATGTTTTTATAGCATACTTTAATCTATAACTAGATATATTTTTACTCTATGAAATTTTATAAAATTTTACTTCTATCTGCTTTGTGGCATATACTTTTGCTGTATATTTTGTCATCATTGTGTCATGGTTTTCCTCTTATTCTATATACTCCCTTAGGGTGATAACTATGTTATGTTCATATTTTCTAGATCATTCTGAGTACCCATATATATTTGTTGAATTAATGAATCTGTACTTATTGTTTATGTGCTGTTTAGGTCTATTCTCTAGACCCCAAAATTAAAGGCAAATCTTTGTAATTGTTTGATTTTTAAAATAGGGTGAAAACTTTTGGGGTCTCAATTATTTCAGGTAGGCTTTAACACAAGATATGAAAAGATATGTATTCAAGAGTCATTTCTTCCATTGTCACTTTTCATAATAGTTATGAAAGGTGACGTGAATAGAATGAATAAAGGTGAAAATGTAGTTACTTTCCCACCCTCTTGTGTGATAGTTTGCTTATGTGCCATCGGAATGCTTCTTTTTTGAGCTTGTCTGTGCAGGAGAGAATTTGCTTAGTTCACTCAACCACCAAAGCAGAAAATTAGATTACTCTAGAAGACTGATCAGCAGAGCAGAAAGTTAGCTACATCGACAGGTGAGTGGAGGTGGCCTTGAGATAGGAAGTCATGCTGTATCACCATGTTGGTGAAATTATTTGAGAAGTAAAAGCATAAAAATTATTCATCAACATCTTTATTAAATAAATGTAATGTAAATAAAATATTTTATTGAAAGAACCTAAAAAAAATCTGAGAAAAATTAAATCTGCTCATAGAGGCATGTAGAAAAAGAGTGAAATATGTGAAAACTGAAAGATACTAGGGGAGATATTGAATAATACAAATGTACGAGGAACAGCACTCATTTAAGTTTTCTATTGCTGTCTTACAAATTAGCACAAATGGGGACTTCCCTGGCTGTCCAGTGGTTAAGTCTCTGTGCTCGCAATGCAGGGAGCATGGGTTCAATCCCTGTTCGGGCAAGTAAGATCCTGCATGCCATAGGACATGGCCCCAAAATAAAAATAAAGAAAGAAAGAAAGAAATCTGAATCACTTTGCTGTATACCTGAAACTAACACAACATTGTTAATCAACTATAATATTAAAAAAAATTCTTTTTAAGTTAAAAAAAATTACCACAAATGGTGCCTCAAGACACATTTATTATCTCACTGTTTCTGTAGAAGAAGAGCCTGGACATGATTTAGCTCAGTCTTCTGTTTAGGGTCTCATAAGACTGTAATCAAGATGTAAGCCTTTCATCTGGAGGCTTGACTAGGAAAGGATCTACTTCCAAACTCACTTGGATTGTTGAGAGAATTAATTTCTTTATGACTATAGGGCTGAGGGCACTGCCTTTTGCTGGTTATTAACTGCAGACTGTCCTCTGCAACTGGAAGCCACCCTAGGCAATTACAGACCCCTTATGCTTCCTTGCTGTGTGGCCTTTTCCCTAAGCACTCTCATGACAAAGCAGATTGCATCTACAAAGCTAAGGGAGAAAGTCTATACAGTAAATCTGCTACTAATATAGAATCTTACATACTGTAACATAATCATGGGAGTGATGATTCCACCACCTTTGCCATATTCTCTTGGTTAGAAGCAAACAACAGATCCTACCCACATTCAAAGAGAGGAGGTTATAAAAGGGTATGAATACTAGAAGTTGGCATGAACTTAGAGCTTTTGTTACACAACATTTCAGGATCAAGAGCAATGAGAATTGCTGGATCATATGGTAGTTCTATTTTTAATTTTTTGAGGAACATCCATACTATTTTCCATAGTGGCTGAACCAATTTACATTCCCACCAACAGCTGTGCAGGGGTTATTTTATCTCCACATTCTTGCTAACACTTATCTCTTGTCTTCTTGATGATAGCCATCTAATAGGTGTGAGGTGATATCACATTTTGTTTTGTTTGGCATTTCCCTGATGATTAGTGATGTTAAGTATCTTTTCAAGTACCTGTTGGCCATTTGGATGTCTTCTTTAGAAATATGTCTGTTTAGTTCCTTTGCCCATTTTTGATTTGATTTTTTTTGTTGTTATTGAGTTGTATCATTTCTTTACATATTTTGGATGTTAACCCTTTATCCAGTATATGGTTCGCAAATGTTTTCTCCCATTTTGTAGATTTTTTCATTTTTTGATTGTTTCTTTTGCTGTACAGAAGCTTTTTAGAGAAGATAGCCTGGTCTTTATTTTCAAATGAATGCCTTCATCAAGGCAATTTCACAGAACTGTCTGATGACATAAGTGCTGAACATTTGAGAGTCCTTTCTCCACCTCCTGAAAATGCATATCAATTTGGCAAAGAATTTGACTATTAAAAGAATGTAACATTTAACCAAGGTAGTACAATTCCAGGGGTAAATCGGTAGCTCTGGATAGAGCTTTTCATTTAGAATCAATATGGAATATTGAATAAAACTGGATGCATTAAAGCTTTATGTATATGTATAATCAGCTTTGGAATCTCTCAGAACAGAATATTCCTGATTCTCCATTATTCACAACAAAGTTCTTCTTTTTAAACACTTGTTGAATAAAGCCCAATAACAAATGCTATTACTGAGGTACTGCATCACACTTTAGCACATGCTTGAATACCACAGAGGATTGAATACAATATAACACATCTGCACTTGGACGGTGTGTAAGCTCTTATACAGCCTAAAGGGACCATTTCTATTGTACCTGCTTCAGGTCATATTTTTTTTAGTTTCAGAGTTTCTTCTTTTCCAGTTTCTATTTCTCTGTCGATATTTACTATCTTTTTTTACTTGTTATAGACATATTTTGTATTACTTTATCGAGTCTAGTGTTTTAAAATATCTGTCAGCTAATTATAGGAATTACCTGGGAATCCATCTCTGTTGATTTGCTGTGTTCTATCCTTTCCTACACAAGGACATTCGTTTCCTGTCAAAGAGAGATTCTGTGCTCTGGTGCTCACGTGCACTTTACACCACAGACAATAGCCTAAAGGACATTTAGTGATATTGTATTCACAAGAATTCTTGATCAAATAAGACTGCTTGTCTTGGAACCCACTAGTCTTCACCATTCACACATAGGGGGCTATGCTAATTAGCAAGGATTTTACTTAACTGTATTCAGAATAATTAAAGATATTTCAAGAATTTATAATTATGACGATGCCACAGCATCATGTTATTATTATTCAGTGACCAATATGAAGCATTGATGAACTTATAGTATGACAGCCCTTTCTGTTAGTGTCTTCATTTGAAGAGAATGAGATAAAACACATGCCATGACACACAAATAATCACCTAAAATCCATAGTTTACATGAAAGATCACTCTTGGTGTTATACATTCTGTGAGTTTGGACAAATATATAATGACATGTATTCATCACTATAGTATAATACAGAGTAATTTCACTGCCCTAAAAATTATCTGTGCTCTTATCTATTCATCCCTTCTATAATGAAATCTTTAAAAAGGTGATTCTCCTCTTGTGCAAGCCAGATAAATTTAAGCAAAGGTGGCTTAGGGCCAGTGACTGAATTTACTTCATTATAAATTAGGAATAGTACAGGTTTTAAATAATTGTTTGGTACTCTGTCAAGATGATTTTGGAATTAAATTATTCATATTTTTCAGTTTACTTAGAAAAGGATGTTTTCCTCAGTTTCAAGACTGACTTCCATCTAAGTAGCAAATTGTGTCTTGTTTATTTTGCTAAGTATATTCTGTAAGAATTTTGAAACATAGTGTAAAATGACATATTTATAACAAATGGAATTTTCTTATGTACAATTTTCTACCCTTCTGAAAAGGACATAAAACAAATAAATGCTCCTCCAAACCAAAAGAGATGTGATAACAAATATACAATGTTAAAATTTTAACTTAAATATATCACTACATTCTTTAAAGTGTGAATTTAGTCATCAGTATTCTGAAATTCTCTCTGAGAGGCTAACATATAAGTTAAAATGAACTTTTAAAACTCATGACGTGGGAGTATAATGATTTCAGAAAGAAGCATAATTTCATATGTTTTATCTTATATTTTATACAGGTTTTAACCAGAGAGTTTTAACAGTTTATAAATTGTCAGAAAATGGGCATTAAATGTGAAACAAATTACAATTTAAGATGGAGATTTTCTGAGATCTGTATATATTTTCCTCCAAAAGACAGATACCATTGTTAAAGATTATTGTGAAGAACAGTAACCTTTATGGAATCAGTATGGTTTTGCTTAACCAATGAAAGTCTCAAGATTTACATCTGCCTCAACTTTGGGGTGGAGTTTAACAAAGATAAATGATACTATAAATAAGAAGAGGCATTTCTTATTGCTTCACACTTTAGCACACTGAATTTTTTCCACTTTTTTTGCTTTATTAATTTTAAAGAAGATGGTACTTAAGAGCCCTATTGCTGCGTTGCTAGATATAGAAGCAGAAACATTTGAGATTTGAGGAAAATTTTTTTAAGAAACTATTGAGAAAGAGAGATAAGAACTAAAATGTTTAATTATCAGTATTTTGCCTTATAATTCAAATTATGAAAAAATATTTAAAAATTACATATATTGTGGCTGCATAGGTATGTACATATATATGTATTTAATATGTGTGTTTATATATATACATATATATAACAAAAATTAGCATTGTGCATATGGATTATTTCCATTTTAATAACTAGGAAGGTTCAAATAATTTTGCATATTATATGTTTTCTTAATGCTAATTTGTTCTAAATGTTGCGGATTTTCTTATTGATTTATGGAACAATTTAATAAAAACATATTTGCTTTTTTTATTTGAAAGTCAAAGTAAAATGCATTTGTAAAGCAGAAGCAAATATTTATTTTCTTTTCCTCTCCGTAATATGACAATAGAGACATTCTAGATTTGGAATTTGATGTATGTAGTGTCCTTTAAAAATCAACTTAAGAATGAATTCGGGCCAGGACAGATACATTGTGTACAAATGGTCAATGGTGGATTTAGATATTTTTAGATAATTAAAATAAAACAAATATTTTAACAAAATATAACCATAGAGTATTAGAGGGGCTATGGAGGAAAGAAAAAGGGTAAAGTCCATTTGGATTTTGACGCTATCTCTGGAGGGGATATGTAGCACAGATTTTTGTAATATTTTGTTTAGGTCTCAGATCTTAATTAGCTGCTTTTTTTACTTTCAACTTGTTTTAAAGTGTATTTTATAGGTTCTGTGTTATAGAACACAAAAGTTTTCTGAATAAGCATGCAGAACTGTGTATTGCATTATTTGGAGAGTAGATGTCTTAAATCCACTTGAAGTCAGTACAACCTGTGTAACAGATAACTGTATGGGTAAAGTTTTTTGTTTTATTTTTTTTTTGCAATGTGCAGAACAGCACTAAGATATAAAAATAATATAAAAGTTAATGAATATTGATGATTTTTTTTTTTTTTTTTTTTTTTTTTTGTGGTACGTGGGCTTCTCATTGTTGTGGCCTCTCCCGTTGTGGAGCACAGGCTCTGGATGCGCAGGCTCAACGGCCATGGCTCACGGGCCCAGCCGCTCCGCGGCATGTGGGATCTTCCCGGACCAGGGCACGAAACCGAGTCCCCTGCATTGGCAGGCGGACTCTGAACCACCGCGCCACCAGGGAAGACCTGATGATGATTTTTAAGAAATATTTTAAGCACATAGAACTTCCTACTTTATATCATATCTAAATCAAAAACATCAATTAAAAATTAAGTGGTGATTTCTGCCATTCGACAATGAGTGATTAATCTGATGATGACATTTAACAAATAAATCAACAAAAATATCTATTGAATTGCATCATCTACCTGTGAATTCACAAGAATTATCTTCTTGAAACTTGGAGAATTTTGGTGGCTAGGGATAGAGTGTAACAATAGCTTATAACTAGTATTATTGTAGACTTTGCTTATTTCTTGGACAGAAAACAATGACATTGTGAAAAACAAAAAGATTCAAGGTACTGTACACAAACAGAAAAAAAATTAAATGATAACATTTGTATACAGCAAGATAAAATTTTAAAATCCAATCCATTATATGATCAAAACTATAGATATGCTAGTTTTTCTGTTTGATATATTAGTTTAATTATTGCAAAAATAGCATGAATTGAGGACGGTATCATAAAGCTCATATGGACCAAAGCTGAAACTTGACTTCAGCTGTTTCTTACAAATGATTTAGTGCTCTTTCAGCTTTATGAAATTTCATGGTCTTCCTTTTAAGTCAAAAGTTCAAAATGTCTAGGGACCTTGTTCCTGAAAGAAATGGTTGCTTCTGAAAACAGTCCTCATAGATTTGCTGATCAGTGAAATATCCTTTGTGGTATGCCAATTTATTCCTGATAGTGAATACCTCATTTATGACATTTTTTGGGGTTGTGCTCACTTGAGCTGGAACACAGAACAAGTTCAGTTTTCCACTGCTCCCTCCCTTCATCCTAAGAGAACAGCAATGAATGTAAACACTTAGTCATGATTTAGCTGTTGTGATATTACTTTTTAATAACAGTGAAGACGGTATATAATCTAAGAATCAAAATAGGATTAGTTATATAAATTTTACTGTTTACTAAATAAAGAGTAAAATAATACTTGGAAGTATATTTATAAGCATAGTCATGTTCATGATATCATGTTTAACAAAGAAATCCCACTACATATATGAAATGCAAGGAATAACCAATTTTTCATAAATGTGTGCACACAGATATTTATGACATTTTTCACTTATAATTTGGAATTGTTAAGACTGTAGTAAGGTCACACATAAATTTTTTTCATTACTATCTTTCTTAACGTTTCCAGTAGCAATTTCATTACATCTAATCAAACATACATTAATATTAATAATTTTTACATTTAATATTATTAGAAAGATATAAAATAATTAAACCCTTGAAAGAAATATCTGACTAAAACTTCTAGTTAGGAAGTAAAAATGCTTCACAGTAGTCAATGATTACTTGAACAAAAATCTGGTACCAATATTTGCTATATGACAATTCACTTATTATAAATCGAAATGAAGTGACATTTTTATCACACTCTCATATAAGGTAATAGTACTAAGATTCATCCTCAGAGATAACTTCTGACTTATTCATGCCCACTTATTTCTCAGAATATATGTGTGAATTTTACTATATATAAATGTTTATATACTACTTTTTATAGCATAATGCTTATGAAAGCATTTGATATACATTTGTTATGTCTTATAAAGATTTTTTTCTATGTCTGTTAAATATTCTGACTTTATCAGAGAAGAAAATTGAGAATGGAGATAAAAGTACATTTAAAGTTGTAATATTAATCTGATACCTCCATAAGTGCTATTTGCTTAGATGTACCATTTCTTTAAAGTAATACTTACCAGATGTTTTTCTCCCTATTTTACTGAAACTTTAGTTTGTTGAAATACTGAAATACGCACAGAGACATGTAGAAGTGGTATCTCCAAAATTTGCAGGACATGTAAACTGTTCAAAAATTGGGCTATGTAGAGGAAAATATTTACATCAAGTCTCAAATATGATTCCCTTTCTATGATTCTAAATAATCTTTTATTAGTGAATAAAATAGGTCTGTGATACATAAGTGCATGGAAGAGCTTAGCTGTTTCCACCACCACCACCTGCTTTTTTTTAAAAAACAATTTTGTTCAGACTACAATTGACATACAAAAACCTGTACATATTTAATGTATACAACTTGATGAGTTTGGAGATAAGTATACACCTGTGAAACCATCATTATAATCTATTCTATAAACATAAAATTCCTCAATTTTTACTTTTAGTTGTATAATTTGTGAAAAATTGGGCAACTCTCAAAGAAAATGATGACTACTGGATCATTTTTCTCCTTGCAATTAATTATTATAGTACAATATTTGGGGGTTTGTAGTCATAGAAGCTCATCATTGAATTACTTAAATCCTTGTTGACTTAATATTGGATGATTTTTTTACTTATTATTTTAGATGAGCTTGTACTAAGTTTTACTTTAATTATTTACTCACCAAGATTCTCTCATACTTACTCCTTAGCAAGAAATAATAAAAATGTATGTTGATAAGTGTCTGTCTTAAAATTATATTCTTCTTGTGGAAGATCTTGACTTCCTAAACAATATCATTATATAACTGCCATCTAATTTATTTATCTGTAGCATTTCATTGTATACAATGTACTGATGAATTTCATGTAGAGTTAAATTCTTTAAACAATTTATGGTAAATATTTTTTGCATCATTGTAACTCAAGGCAATACAATTTGAAAAAGCATATTAATGATGTGACCAGTTAGGTCCCTTTCAGCTGTAAACTTCATCTTTCTATAACATAAACACTAAGGTGTTGGCACACGTGGATAAAAGTATGTAGGAAATATGACGAGATTTTTTATTCATTTTTCAGAAAACAAGTTAATGCATTTTCAAAAATGCTAGAACACTTTAAGTTAGAGTAAGTCTCAACAATAATGGGAGCTATCCCAGTCTGCCATTGACCTCTATAACTATGCCATTCTTTCTTTCTCTTGGGGTTTCCACAATTATTTCCTACAGGAGTGAGGGTCCAGTACCTTAGGCAAAACTCATCTACAAGGATCTCACCCAAAGAAACCACATTCTCTGGGGAAGAGCTGCCCCTGTTACAGCACTGCTCTAGTATTCCCTCCAGGCATAATTAATTGGATGAACTCTTAAAAAATAGTATTCTGATAACTGAATTTTTTTAGAGTTGATAAAAAGTGAGAGTGAGGTTTTTTCGCAACAAAGAACATGTAATGAATTAAAACATAATTTTTGCCTCAAGGTATTCAGATATTTTTCTCATTTTTCTAATGCATTTACATTAATATGACCTACCCTTGTGTTTAATATTAAGTATATATTAACATTTAGTATATATCTTAGACAATGTTTTCCAACATATAAACTGCAGTTCATTTCAAATAGATAATGATGAAGCTTTTTTCTTGCAGATTATTTTTAAATCGCTTTACGTTTCAGGCCCATAGGATGATTCTGAAATAATTCATTCCGCTTGTCAATACTAGCAGAAGACATCGATTCTATAATTTGTAAATGGCTTTTTCAGCAACAGATTCAACCATGTTAAAATAATATGCCTCTTGAAAAATGTACACTTTTTGCCTATTGTAGGATAAAATGCTTTTTATAATATAAAAATTGACATATGTTTTATGAGATACTCTTTCAGAAAAGTTCAGATTTTCAAATATATTTGTAGAACAAAGAGACAAACATTTGCAATGTCTTGTAGGGATTGAATCATTAATAATATTTCTGGTACTTTTTATTGTGCTATAATGACAAATATTAATAAAATGACCTTAATCAGTTATCATAAATATAAAGAAACACCCTTTATTTCTTAAGCATAATAAAATGTTTATCTGTTGTGAAATATGACCATCATAAGGCCAAGGTAAAATATTTGTTTCCAAAGGTCCCCTTTGGGTTCAAGAAAACCAAAGAACTCAGTGAACAGGAAAATAAAGATAATTACATAATTAACATGTTTTTAATTCGTTGGGAAAAAAAAGGATTACAGTTTTTCTTTCTCCTTGCTACTGCTGAGGCTTAGTGATTTAGTCTCAATACAATGAATTGTTAAAATTTAAAATGAATTGTATGGATAAACATAGTGCTTATTGAATTTCGCTTCCCCATTTGTATTTTACATTGTTTTCCAAGTTTCTTCATGATTCTCTCATTCTCTTTAATCATCTGGTAACTATTTTTTCTTGAATTTTTTGCATGTACATATAAACCAGTCTTCAGGTGTGGATCCTGAGGTGTGGATTTCATTTCTTAAACCCTCCCCTTACCACGTATGGACCTTCTTTACTTTCTCTGTTACCTATTGTTGCTTGGCAAGATGGTCCCATACAGTGAGGACAAAAAAAGACAATAAATAGGCAGACCGGGGCTTCCCTGGTGGCGCAGTGGTTGAGAGTCCGCCTGCTGATGCAGGGGACATGGGTTCGTGCCCCGGTCCGGGAGGATCCCACATGCCGCGGAGCGGCTGGGCCCGTGGGCCAAGGCCACTGGGCCTGTGCGTCCGGAGTCTGTGCTCCACAACGGGAGAAGCCACAGCAGTGAGAGGCCCGTGTACCGCAAAAATAAATAAATAAATAGGCAGACCATTCTAGATAGATAAGTGGCAGTTTTAATATGTAAGAAAACTTATTTAAGAGGCTTGTCTTGGGTGGCCACAAGACAAGTAAGTCTCTGCACTTACCTGCCAGAATCTTGAGTTTATAAAGAGGTCTTAACTGGGTTCAGTCAAGGATACAGGCCAAGTAGTCTCCTCACCACATTTTTATGTCAGGGCTGTATCCTTCGGGCAGCTTCTGAAAGGTAGGAAGGCAAGCAGAATGTGATTCCAAGGACAAAGGAGGGAGTGAGAACCTCCAATTGCCAGGGTACTTATTTTTTTTAATAGTTACCCTATATATTTTAGAGTACAGGCTAAGCTGCTATACAAAGAGCTCCTGGCTTAGACAAGACACAATTTTATTTCACTCTCATATAGAGGTTAGGAAGTGGGTGGTCTAGGCTAGCAGGGAAGCTCAGCTCTGCATGATCACTCATGTTGGAGTGGGAAAGGTTTTTCCTTTGCAGGATTGAGCAGGGATCACTATTATGTTGACTGTGCAGTCGAGGAAGAAAGAAATTGTGAAAGTCCAGGGCAGGCAATTTCCTTTTAAGCAAGAGACCAAGAAAATTGAAGAATCACTTCCCCTTGCATTCTGTTTATTAGATCTTAGCCAAATGGCCATACAAAGCTATGCACAAGAAAGACTGGGAATAGTTTTGAACCAGGTGGCCACAAGCCCAGCCAATTCAGTATTACCATAAATAAAGGGCATAACACATTTTAGGGGCACATTAGCAATACATTAGCATATTAGCTATATCAAACTAGAAAATTTTGAGTAATATAATATTGACTCTCTTATTTAAGTATTGGCTAAGCAATTTCAGTTTCTTCTATCTACAGGTTTGACTGGATATTTCACATCTTTTCTAATTCTCTAGACTTCCTTAATCATCATCAAGGATATTGTTATCATTTCCTAACTTACTTGAATATTTAGGGCTGGTTAATTGTCTACAGGATAACTTTGGAATGTATTGAATATTTTAAGAAGTATTGCAAAGTGTTCAGCAAACCTTCATGTATCTAAAAAGATTTAACTATTGGTGCCAGTCTAATCCTTTCACAATTTGGCACCACCAAATTTCACAGTTTTATCTTTAATTGTAGCCAATTCATAGTTTAAATCCATACCCTGTAGGTCTGCCTTTACAGTTTTGCTTCTACTGTTTACTTAAGAATGTTTATTTTTACTTCCATTAAAATATTTCCAAACTTATAAATCCTAGAAGAAATGTTACTTTTTCATTGTCACCTTTCTTTTCCCATAAGTAAGAATTAATCTTTACTTTCTGAAGCTCTGCAGTATTGCTATTTTGCTATCTATTTGATTTGTGCTATGCTATGTTTAAAAAAAATTGATACAAGGTATATAACATAGCACAGTAACTTCCATTTAACAGAGTTTTTAAAAAATCTTCCAACTTTTGCTTCTGGATAGGATGGAGGAATTTGGTACAGACCAATATTCCTCTCATGAACAATAAGAAAACTAGAAAAGTAAAATAAAGACATATAAATAAAGAGGATGAGAGGAGTTAGGTTAGAACCATGAAGTCCTGAGCTGACATTCTGCAGCCACTTTTTTTTTTTTCTTGTGCATGTGTGGTGATCTTGGTCATTGCCATGAAGCTTAAAATATGGATTTACCAGGGCACAGTAGAACTATTGTGGGGTGTCAAAATATTCAGGGTTCTTTCTTATCTCATGGGCTAGAGAGGGAAGTAAAGGAAACTTCAGAGGCTTCCAATATGTAGTGTTACAAGTCCTCCTTAAGATATTTGCCAGATCCTGAATTCGTGTGGCTGGGAGATATAAGCTTTCACTTAAAACTTCTAAGAGTAGTGTGGAGTCTTCTAAAGTCTGACTGTGTTGAGGAGGCAAAGATTTAAGTTCAGGATAACATAAAGAGGTGGGGCCTTGCTGAACGCTTAAACCTCCCAACTAAAATCTTTAAAGGTCAGGGCACTAGGAAGAAGGTAAACTAGAAGGACACTGAGAATTTTCAAAACTGCAATTAAAACTCAACTCAGCTAATTCCTGGAGCTGAACTGACCCCAGTTTGTCCATCTGGCAGAGGAAAAGTGTGAACTGTCTTTGATACTAATACAGACTTTATCTGCTATAACAGATGATATTTTGATGTCATACCATCCTTAACAAATGGACAGCCACATTCCCAGCTGATGTTAGGATTATTTGCCATTAGTTAAGAGAAATCCCACTTTTCCAAACATTTCCCTTGGCTAATAAAAATTCCTTTTCTGGGAAAAGGAATTGTCTTATGCAGGGGTACAAAAGGCAGGCCTCTTTCCTCAAGTGAGTCCAACAGTATGGTATTGATACAATATGTACTCCTGAGACTTTTCTCTATGGATCAAGACAAGGTAAAACATCACTAGAAGCCACATATCTGCTCACCTATCTCCCTTCTATCCTTTTTCATTGCTTTCATTATGAGATGTTCTTGACAAGCACTCTGTTTGGGGCTTTATTTCTATAAAACCCATCCTAAGAGAGACTCTAAAATTATTTTTACACAGCGTCTTGAATTTTATTAAAAATCACCAAGAATGCAAGGCATATTATGTTACAAAGCAAAAACCAAGAGAAAAAACAGAAATAAATGTAATACAGATATTGAAGTTAGGGGACAGGAACTTTTAAAACAAACATGTGTTAAAATATTATAAAAATGGGATAAAATTAATAAATATATTGAGTATTTCATTAAAGAATTATAATCTACTTTTAAAAATTAAAAGTAACTTCCAGAACTGTAATCAGCAAAAGATTTAAAGAGCAGATGGAAGAATTACTCAACTGGAAGGCAAGGTCACACTGTGTTATGGATTGAATTATGATCCCCCAAAGATGCGTTGAAGCCTCAATTCCCAGTACCTCAGAATGTGAACTTATTTGGAAATAAGATTGTTGCAGGTATAATTGATTAAGATGAGCTCATACAGGAGAAGAGTGAGCCCTTATTCCAATATGACTGGTGTCCTTATAAGAAGAGAAGAGAGACACAATGGGAGATGGCTACGTGAAGACAGAAAAATATAGGGAAAATGCCAAGTAAAGATGAAGTGGACATTGGAGTGGTGCATATACAAACCAAGGATTGCCAGCTTTCACCAGAAGGTGACAGGAGATATCAAATGGACGATGCTCTCTCAGAACTCTCAGAAGGCATCAACCATGCTGGCATCTTGATTTCAGACTTTTAGCTTTCAAAACTGTGAGAGGATAATTTTCTGTTGTTTTAAGCTACCTACTTTGTGGTAATTTGTTACAGCAACACTAGGAAACTAATATACGAGTAGACCTTTTTTTAATTTTTTAAGGAAAATAAATAAAAGCCTTGGGACACAGTAAAGTAATCTAACACACACATAATGAATTCCAAGACCAAAGGAGAGAGAATTGGGCATAAGTTATACTTGAAGAGATAGTGGTTGAGAATTTTCAAAAACTGATGTAAGACATTAACTAGCAACTCACAGATTCAAGTTTTGCAGACTCTAAGTGGTATGAATTCAGAGAAAATAATATCTTAATAAAACTTCTGGAAATCACAATGTCTTAAACTGCAGTGAAAAAGAAAAAAGTGTACATTAAAAAAATAGCAGAAGCCAAAAGACAGTCACTCTAAAGGCAACTCTAAAATTATGAAAAGAAATAAATACCAACCTTGGCTTGTATATCCAGTAGAAATTACTTTTAAAAATGGCAGAAAGGAAAAATCCACTTCCATGTAAGATGTAGTGGGCCATATAGCAAGTCAATAATCCTGTTGCAACAAATCTAAAAATGCTGGGAAAATAACAAAAATATATCTTGTAAAGGTGTTAGAAAGCAAAGAGGACTAGATGAATCAAAATTCCAGAGAGGACTGAATTGTTGATATGTATGTTGGTCATAGGCAGACTATTTTCCTAGAGGAACTTGCTCATTCAGAGTGGAGATTTTGAGCCATAAGTGGGAACTGGCCTTCTGAAAGAAAAATGAGGAAAGCTTTAAATGGTCTTGTGAGGTTAGAGTTACAAATTAGAAGAGTAAAGGACCTCAAACTCACAGCCACATTTCCCCAATGGGTCTTTGCTGAATTCTGGATTTGCAGAGGTGACTGAACTGTCAGATCAAATATATCTTAAAATCACAGTAACATTTCAAAAATCGTTCAGTGTTTAGGAAACAAAAAGATGGTGGTGTGACTCAGAGACATGGCCAATCACTGTCTTAAAGTATTTGCTACAACTTGAAGCTATATCAGGCAGGAGTTCAAAAGCTCTGAAGGTCAGACATGTAAAGAGTTTAGAAGTCTTTACCAATCCCCCATGCCCCAATTCTAACAACAAGAAAAAAGTTGTATAAACTAAAAACACACAGCTCTTCTTGGGTCCATCAGAGAATTACGGTCACAGGGCCAGCCACTGCTCCCCAGAAAGGAGCCACTGCTCCCCAAAAAGCCACTGATTCCCCAAAGAATCAGTAAGCTGATTCCCCAGAGAATCAGCTTACTGGAAACAGAAGTCATTACTGGAGCATGGTAGAGACACTTAAACGGTAACTAATTGTCAGATTGAGAATGGACCGACTTGAGAGACAGAAAACTCCTGGGGCCCAGCCTTGTTGGAGGGACACACACTTTTATGAATTTTACCTTCAAGACCCCCACCAGGTTGTCAGGAAGAAGATTAGAAAAAAATCTTCTTGTTCTTCCAGCAACAGGGTGGTGGGGAGGAGCCATTTTGAAATATGCTCAGGGCATTCTGTTCTCCAAAACACCTGACGTCAAGGGAAACTATTTTGCCAAAACCTAACTGATTTCAGCTTTACCATAGTGAGGTAATTGGTGAGGATGTGCAACGGTGGGAATTATCATTCATTGAAAAAAACATGAGCTTTCATGCCACAAAAGGACTTGGAGGAAACTTAAATGTATATTTCTAAGTGAAAGAAGACAGTTTGAAAAATCTACACACTGTATGATTTCAACTATATGATATTCTGCAAAAGGCAAAACTATAGCCACAGTATCAATATTAGTGTTTACCAGTTTAGGGAGAGACTGGGAGAGGTGGAGCACAGATTCGTAGGGCTGTGAATCTATTCTGTATCATTTTATAGTGGTGGACAGATGACTTCATACATTTGCCAAACCCCATAGAGCTGTACAACTCAAAGGGTGAACCCTAATATAAGCTATCAATTTTTAATCACAATGTATCAAAATCTCTTCATCAATAATAACAAATTTATCACACAAGGCCAAGATGTTAATAATAGGAGATTCTGTGCACAAAAGGAAGAGGAAACATGATAGCTTTCTGTACTTTCTGCTCAATTTTTCTATAAACCTAAAACTGCTCTAAAAAATAAAGTCTGGGACCTACAAGATGGTGGAGAAGTAAGACGTGGAGATCATCTTCCTCCCCACAAATGCATCAGAAATACATCTACATGTGAAACAACCCCTACAGAACACCTACTGAACGCTGTTAGAAAACCACAGACTTCCCAAAAGGCAAGAAACTCCCCACATACATGGGTAGGGCAAAAGAAAAAACAGAGACAAAAGAATAGGGATGGGACCTGCACCTCTGGGAGGGAGCTGTGAAGGAGGAAAAGTTTCCACACACTAGGAAGCCTCTTCGCGGGCGGAGACTGCAGGGGGTGGAGGGGGGAAGCTTCGGAGCCGCGGAGGAGAGTGCAGCAACAGGGGTGCAGAGGGCAAAGCAGACAGATTCCCACAGAGAGGATCGGTGCCGACAACTACTCACCAGCCTGAGAGGCTTGTCTGCTCACCCGCCGAGGCGGGCGGGAGCTGGGAGCTAAGGCTCGGGCTTCGGAGGTCATATCCCAGGGAGAAGACTGGGGTTGGCTGCGTGAAGACAGCCTGAAGGGGGCTAGTGCACCACAGCTAGCCGAGAGGGAGTCTGGGAAAAAGTTTGGAGCTGCTGAAGAGGCAAGAGACCATTATTTCGGGGTGTGCAAGGATAAGGGATTCAGTGCACTGCCGAAATGAGCTCCAGAGATGGCATGAGGCGCGGATCTCAGAGACGGCATGAAACGCTAACGCTGCTGCTGCAACCACCAAGAAGCCTGTGTGCAAGCTGGACACCCTATGCCAAATAACTACTATCCACACCTCCCCTCCTGGGAGCCTGTGCAGCCCGCCACTGACAGGGTCCCGTGATCCAGGGACAACTTCCCCAGGAGAACACACGGCCCGCCTCAGGCTGTTGCAATGTCATGCTGGCCTCTGCGGCCTCAGGCTCACCCCACATTCCGTACCTCATCCCTGCCGGCCTCAGTGAGCCAGAGCCCCCGAATCAGCTGCTACCTTAATCCTGTCCCGTCTGGGCTAAGAACAGACACGCTCAGGTGACCTACACACAGAGGCAGGGCCAAACCCAAAGCTGAACCCAGGAGCTGTGCGAACAAAGAAGAGAAAGGGAAATTTCTCCCAGCAGCCTCAGGAGCAGCGGATTAAATCTCCACAATCAACTTTTTGTACCCTGTATCTCTGGAATACCTGAATAGACAACAAGTTATCCCAAAATTAAGGCAGTGGACTTTGGGAGCAACTATAGACTTGGGGTTGCTTTCTGATCTAATTTGTTTCTAGTTTTATGTGTATCTTAGTTTGGTATTTAGAGTTTATTATCATTGGTAGATTTGTTTATTGATTTGGTTGCTATCTTCCTCCATTTTTTTATATATAGATATATAAATTTTTTTCCTTTTTCTCTTTTTGTGAGTGTGTAGGCATCTGCTTCTTTGTGTGATTTTGTCTGTACAGCTTTGCTTTTACCATATGTCCTAGAATTCAGCCTTTCCCTTTTTTTTTGTTGTTGTTGTTGTTGTTTTTAGTATAGTTTTTAGCACTTGTTATCACTGGTGAATTTGTTTTTTGGTTTGGTTGCTCTCTTCTTTCTTTCTCTCTTTTTCCTTTTTTATCACTTTTTAAATTTTTTTACTTTTTAATAATTTTTTATTCTTTATTTTAATAACCTTATTTTATTTTACTTTATTTTTTTCTCTCTTTAGTTTTTTCCCCCTTTTCTTCTGAGATGGGTGGCTGACAATGTTTTGGTGCTCCAGTCATTTGTCATGCCTGTGCCTCCGAGGTGGGAGAGCCAAGTTCAGGATATTGGTCCACCAGAGACCTCCCAGTTACACGTAATATCAAATGGTGAAAACCCTCCCAGAGATCTCCATCTCAACACTAAGACCCAGCTCCGCTCAATGACCAGCAAGCTACAGTGCTGGACACCCTATGGCAAATAACTAGAAAGACAGGAACACAAACCCACCCATTAGCAGAGAAGCTGCCTAAAATCATAATAAGATAACAGACAGCCCAAAACACACCGCCAGACGTGGTCCTGCACACCAGAAAGACAAGATCCAGACTCATCCACCACAACACAGGCACTAGTCCCCTCCACCAGGAAGCCTACACAACCCGCTGAATCAAACTTAGCCACTGGGGGCAGACACCAAAAACAACAGGAACTATGAACCTGCAGCCTGAGAAATGGAGACCCCAAACACAGAAAGTTAAGCAAAATGAGAAGACAGAGAAACACACAGCAGATGAAGGAGCAAGGTAAAAACCGACCAGACCAAACAAATGAAGAGGAAATAGGCAGTCTACCTGAAAAAGAATTCAGAGTAATGATAGTAAAGATGATCCAAAATCTTGGAAATAGAATGAAGAAAATACAAGAAACATTTAACAAGGATCTAGAAAAACTAAAGAGCAAACAAACAATGATGAACAACACAGTAAATGCAATTTAAAATTCTCTAGAAGGAATCAATAGCAGAATAACTGAGGCAGAAGAAAGTATAAGTGACCTGGAAGAAAAAACAGTGGAAATAACTACTGCAGAGCAGAATGAAGTAAAAAGAATGGAAATAATTGAGGACAGTCTTAAGAGACCTCTGGGACATCATTAAATGCACCAATATTCGGATTATAGGGGTCCCAGAAGAAGAAGAAAAAAGAAATGGACTGAGAAAATATTTGAAGAGATTATAGTGGAAAACTTCCCTAATATGGGAAAGGAAATAGTTAATCAAGTCCAGGAAGCACAGAGAGTCCCATACAGGACGAATCCAAGGAGAATCATGCCAAGGCACATATTAATCAAACTATAAAACTTAAAAAAAAGAAAAAATATTAAAATCAGCAAGGGAAAAATAACATACAAGGGAAACCCCATAAGGTTAACAGCTAAACTTTCAGCAGAAACTCTGCAAGCCAGAAGGGAGTGGCAGGACATATTTAAAGTGATGAAAGGGAAGAAACTACAATCAAGTTTACTCTACCCAGCAAGCATCTCATTCAGATTTGATGGAGGAATTAAAATCTTTACAGACTAGCAAAAACTAAGAGAATTTAGCACCACCAAACGCAGCTTTACAACAAATGCTAAAGGAACTTTTCTAGGCAGGAAACACAAGAGAATGAAAAGACCTACAATAACAAACCGAGAACAATTAAGAAGATGGGAATAGGAACATACATATCAATAATTACCTTAAATGTAAATGGATTAAATGCTCCAACCAAAAGACATACACTGGGTGAATGGATACAAAAACAAGACCCGTATATATGCTGTCTACAAGAGACCCACTTCAGACCTAGGGACACATTCAGACTGAAAGTGAGGGGATGGAAAAAGATATTCCATGCAAATGGAAATCAAAAGGAAGCTGGAATGGCAATTCTCATATCAGCCAAAATAGACTTTAAAATAAACACTATTACAACAGGCAAAGAAGGACACTACATAATGATCAAGGGATCAATCCAAACAGATGTAACAATTGTAAATATTTATGCACCCAACATAAGAGTACCTCAATACATAAGGCAAATGCTAACAGCCATAAAAGGGGAAATTGACAATAACACAATCATAGTAGCAGAGTTTAACATCCCATTTTCACCAATGGACAGATCATCCAAAATGAAAATAAATAAGCAAACACAAGCTTAAAATGATACATTAAAGAAGATGGACTTCATTGAGATTTACAGGACATTCCATCCAAAAACAACAGAATACACATTCTTCTCAAGTGCTCATGGAACATTCTCCAGGATAGATCATATCTTAGGTCACAAATCAAGCCTTGGTAAATTCAAGGAAATTGAAATTTTATCAAGTATCTTTTCCAACGACAATGCCATGAGACTAGATATCAATTACAGGGAAAAATCTGTAAAAAATACAAACACATGGAGGCTAAATAATACATTACTTAATAACCAAGAGATCACTGAAGAAATCAAAGAGGTAATCAAAAAATACCTAGAAACAAATGACAATGAAAACATGACAACCCAACTCCTATGGGATGCAGCAAAAGCAGTTCTAAAAGGGAAGTTTATAGCAATACAATCCTACCTCAAGAAACAAGAAACATCTCAAATAAACAACCTAACCTTACACCTAAAGCAATTAGAGAAAGAAGAACAAAAAACCCCGCAAAGTTAGCAGAAGGAAAGAAATCATAAAGATCAGATCAGGAATAAATGAAAAAGAAATGAAGGAAATGATAGCAAAGATCAATAAAACTAAAAGCTGGTTCTATGAGAAGATAAACAAAATTGATAAACCATTAGCCAGACTCATCAAGAAAAAAGGGATAAGACTCGAGGCTTCCCTGGTAATGCAGTGGTTGAGAGTCCGCCTGCCAATGCAGGGGACACGGGTTCGTGCCCCGGTCCGGGAAGATCCCACATGCCGTGGAGCGGCTGGGCCTGTGAGCCATGGCCCCTGAGCCTGCGCGTCTGGAGCCCATGCTCCGCAATGGGAGAGGCCACAACAGTGAGAGGCCTGCATACCACACACACACAAAAAGGGGTAAGACTCAAATCAATAGAATTAGAAATGAAAAAGGAGAAGTAACAACTGACACTGCAGAAATACAAAGGATCATGAGAGATTACTACAAGAAACTATATGCCAATAAAATGGACAACCTGGAAGAAATGGACAAATTCCTAGAAAAGCACAACCTTCCGAGACTGAATCAGGAAGAACTAGAAAATATAAACAGACCAATCACAAGCACTGAAATTGAGACTGTGATTAAAAATATTCCAACAAACGAAAGCCCAGGACCAGAATGCTTGACAGGTGAATTCTATGAAACATTTAGAGAAGAGCTAACACCTGTCCTTCTCAAACTCTTCCAAAATATAGCAGAGGGAGGAACACTCCCAAACTCATTCTACGAGGCCACCATCACCCTGATACCAAAACCAGGCAAAGATGTCACAAAGAAAGAAAACTACAGGCCAATATCCCTGATGAACATAGATGCAAAAATCCTGAATAAAATGCTAGCAAACAGAATCCAACAACACATTAAAAGGATCATACATCATGATCAAGTGAGGTTTGTCCCAAATTCAGGGATTCTCCAATATATGCAAATCAATCAATGTGATAAACCATATTAACAAGTTGAAAGAGAAAAAGCATATGATCATCTCAATAGATGCTGAAAAAATTTCGACGAAATTCAGCACCCATGTATGATGAAAACCCTCCACAAAGTAGGCATAGAGGGAACTTACCTAAGCATATTAAGGGCCATATATGACAAACCCACAGCCAACATCGTTCTCAATGGTGAAAAACTGAAAGTATTTCCTCTAAGATCAGGAACTATACAAGGTTGCCCACTCTCACCACTCTTATTCAACATAGTTTTGGAAGTTTTAGCCACAGCAATCAGAGAAGAAAAAGAAATAAAAGGAATCCAAATCAGAAAAGAAGAAGTAAAGCTGTCACTGTTTGCAAATGAAATGATAATATACGTAGAGATTCCTAAGGATGCTACCAGAAAACAACTAGAGCTAATCAATGAATTTGGTAAAGTAGCAGGATACAAAATTAATGCACAGAAATCTCTTGATGAAAAATGATGAAAAATCTGAAAGAGAAATTAAGGACACACTCTCATTTACCATTGCAACAAAAAGAATAAAATAACTAGGAATAAACCTACCTAAGGAGACAAAACACCTGTATGCAGAAAAGTATAAGACACTGATGAAAAAATTAAAGATGATACAAACAGATGGAGAGATATAACATGTTCTTGAATTAGAAGAACCAACATTGTGATTCTACTACCCAAAGCAATCTACTGATTCAGTGCAATCCCTATCAAACTACCAATGGCATTTTTCACAGAACTAGAACAAAAAATTTCACAATTTGTATGGAAACACAAAAGACCCGATTAGCCAAAGCAATCTTGAGAAAGAAAAAGGGAGATGGAGAATCAGGCTCCTAGACTTCTGACTATACTAAAAAGCTACAGTAATCATGACAGTATGGTACTAGCACAAAAACAGAAATATAGATCAATGGAAAAGGTTAGAAAGTCCAGAGATAAACCCACGCACATATGGTCACCTTATTTTTGATAAAGGAGGCAAGAATACACAATAGAGAAAAGACAGCCTCTTCAATAAATGGCGCTGGGAAAACTGGACAGCTACATATAAAAGAATGAAATTAGGACACTCCCTAACACCATACACAAAAATAAAGTAAAAATGGATTAAAGACCTAAATGTAAGGCCAGAAAGTATCAAACTCTTAGAGGAAAACATAGGCAGAACACTCTATGACATAAATGACAGCAAGACCCTTTTTTACCCACCTCCTAGAGAAATGGAAATTAAAAAATAAATAAATGGGACCTAATAAAACTTGAACGCTTTTGCACAGAAAAGGAAACCATAAACAAGACCAAAAGACAACCCTCAGAATGGGAGAAAATACTTGCAAATGAATCAATTGACAAAGGATTAATCCCCAAAATTTACAGGCAGCTCATGCAGCTCAGTATCAAAAAAACAAACAACCCAATCCAAAAATGGGCAGAAGACCTAAATAGGCATTTCTTCAAAGAAGATATACAGATTGCCAACAAACACATGAAAGAATGCTCAACATCACTAATCATTAGAGAAATGCAAATCAAAACTACAGTGAGGTATCACCTCACACCAGTCAAAATGGCCATCATCAAAAAATCTAGAAACAATAAATATTGGAGATGGTGTGGAGAAACAGGAACCCTCTTGCACTCTTGGTGGGAATGAAAATTGATACAGCCACTATGGAGAACAGTATGGAGGTTCCTTAAAAAACTAAAAATAGAACTACCATATGACCCAGTAATCCCACTACTGGACATATACCCTGAGAAAACCATAATTCAAAAAGAGTCATGTACCACATTGTTCATTGCAGCTCTATTTACAATATCCAGGACATGGAAGCACCCTAAGTGTCCATCAACAGATGAATGGATAAAGAAGATGTGGCATATGTATACAATGGAATGTTACTGAGCCATAAAAGGAAACTAAATTGAGTTATTTGTAGTGAGGTGGTTGGACCTAGAATCTGTCATACAGAGTGAAATAAGTCAGAATGAGAAAAAGAAATACCGTATGCTAACACATATATATGGAATCTAAAAAAAAAAAAAAAGGGTTCTGAAGAACCTAGGGGCAGGACAGGAATAAAGATGCAGACGTAAAGAATGGACTTGAGGACACGGGGATTGGGAAGGGTAAGTTGGGATGAAGTGAGAGAGTGGCATGGACATATATATACTACCAAATATAAAACTGATAGCTAGTGGGAAGCAGACACGTAGCACAGGGAGATCATCTCAGTGCTTTGTGAACACCTAGAGGGGTGGGGTAGGGAGGGTGGGAGGGAGATAGAAGATGGACGAGATAGGGGGATATATGTATATGTATAGCTGATTTACTTTGTTATAAAGCAGAAACTAACACACAATTGTAAAGCAATTATACTCCAATAAAAATGTTATAAAAATAAAAAAGTCTGCCATTTAATCATAAATAAAACTAGGGGAAAAGAAACAAAAACAAAACAACAAAACCTGTGAAGGGAAGAACTTAACTGCCCTCAGTTGTTGTTGTTGTTGTTTTTAATTTAGTTGTGCCAGGTCTTAGTTGCCCCAGGCCAGCTCCTTAGTTGCGGCATGCATCTGGGGTCTAGTTTCCTGACCAGGAATCAAAAGTAGCCCCTCTGCATTGGGAGCACAAAGTCTTATCCACTGTACCACCGGGAAGTCCCTGCCTGTGGTCTTTCAATTATGAGGATAAAAGATCCACAGGGCTCTCAATCAAAACTCTGAAAGGGTAGTAGCTTAGAAACCAGGCTGATCAAGATTTACATTGAATATTAATAAAATATAACATATCTCTGATTGTTCCCAACCCTTGGTTGGATGAGTTGCTTAGCATCTCATTCCATTTTCCTAACATACTCTCAGGTATGAGATTTCATTATCTGGAAGTTTTACAATTCTTATACACTCAGTGGCCAGATATCATAAAAAATTACTTAACATCCCAAAAAATCAAGAGAATATAACTAATAGTGAAAAAAAAGACAGTCAATTCCTGAAGATATCTGATTGACCATTATTCAGTTAGATGCTGTTTTATAATTCTCCTTAACTCTTCCCTACCTTTGCTTTTATTCTAGTATTTGTGACCCCCAACTTAATTCCTTTGTCAATTTTTTCAGGGAGAGATTTTATCAAGAACATAATGTCCAACAGTCAGAGAGCTATTAAGTTACTTTTTTATCTGTCAGTGCACCCTGTGGTAACCACTGAACGTCTGTGTAGGCCTTAAAGTTTAGTTTTCCTTTGTCTTCCCAAAGATTGCTAAATACAGTGGATTTCTCTCCACGCCCTCACTGTCCTGGCTTCTTAAAGTTTATTTAATATTGGTTTATTCTATCTCTCCCAAATTGGAAGTTGCCTATAATATATGCTTAGCACAGGGCAAATTTCTATAAATGGACAAAGGACAATGAAACAAATATTTATTTTCAGTCTGAATTTAGCTATTACATTTGACTTGGAAGCTCCCATTGCTGTGCACAGATCGTGAAGGTATGCTTACTCATCCATCAGCATTTCAGACTTGAGGTCCTGTGAATATTTTTCACTGGACTTCTTGGCTGCCCTTGGATTTAATGTTTTATATTCCTCTGTGTCCTATCTTGGCTTTTCTCTTGCCTACAGAATTTTGTTGCTATATGCTCACTTGCTTTGAATCTGATCAAGTACAACCAAGAGTATGAAAAAACAATTAATTTCCTTTGCCTATTAATTTGCAAGGAATTAGAACTTTCATGAGTGCTTGATAATTGCTTTCAAAACGGGATAGACCTAGACAAAGATACTTATCACCTAATAATAAAATCTAGCCATGCATAAAATTCAAATATTTCTGTCAACAATAAGAAGAATAAGTGAGAAATCAAGAAAATGTCTGCATCAATCTGATACACTGAAAACCCTGACTATATGTGTGTATGTAAATATATATCATAAATTTAAAAAATCAAACCCTATACAAAACTATGCAAATGAAAAGAAATGTATAAAAGAATAGCTATAAACAAATGTTCTGTTAAAATAATTTTAATGAAATATTTGAAGTAAAAATATTTTTCCTTTCATTTTGAAATTAGTTTATATATAACAGTAAAATTTTAAAAGAACTATCACTTAGGTGTCATCCTGGAGAAAACAAAATTCTAAAGATTATCTTGTGTTTTGACTGAGTAATTCATATTTAAGACATTATAATATGAGTTTATAAAAGGTTACATGTTACTTTATAAAATAGCAATAAAATCATCTTAAATCAAACCATAATATTTGTTTCTTGTCAGAACCACTGGCTTATCAAAACAGTTATTTTCCATTAAGTATTCACCAAGTAACAGAACTTTTTCATTTAAAACTTTACCATATAAAATATAAAACCTATCACTACAGTTTAGTTTTATCTCAAAATATAATTTTTATCTTGAACATCATATAAATTGAGTCATATAGCATGTGCTCTTTTATGTCTGACGTATTCTACCAATATATCACAAGTTATTAATCCATTCTGCTCTAAATCAGTGTTTGGTCTTTGGCCTGTATTCAGTTTGGGTCTATTACTAATCATATATTTATGGACATTCTGTTATATGTCTTTTAATAAATTTGCATGTGCAGTTCTGTAGGGCATATGTGAAGCAATAGAAAA
Organism: Grampus griseus; assembly: GCF_964374135.1. Classification (NCBI taxonomy): domain Eukaryota; kingdom Metazoa; phylum Chordata; class Mammalia; order Artiodactyla; family Delphinidae; genus Grampus; species Grampus griseus. Next base: position 99,651,328 of record NC_138998.1, read on the forward strand.
GCTGGAGATCTCTCAACCATCTATCTATCTATCTATCTATCTATCTATCTATATCTATCATCTATCTATCCATATGTATTTTTATATGTACTTTAAAAATTTACATTTAGATCCATAATTCATCTTGAACTAATTTTTGTCTGTAATATTAGGTAGGTGTCAACACTGACTTTTTTTTCACATGGATATCCAGGTTACCCAGTATCATTTGTTGACCCTGACCCTTTCCTCACAAATTGCAGTAGGACAGTTGTTATAATGAATTGACTGAAAAGCTAAGTATTTGTTTCAGAATTATTTATTCTGTTATCATGATCTGTTTTCATATCAAGCCCCAGCGCCATACTGTCTTAGTCAGTGTAGAATTATAATAAATTTTATATAAGATAAAATTTTATGTAAAGAAAATTCTTTCTACTTCTTTTTCTTCAAAAGTGCTTGAGTATTCTAGCTTCTTTGCATTAAATGTTTATATATATAAATATATGCATATATCTGTATATATATGATACATATATATATGATTGGGTCAATTTGTCAATATCCACAAAAATACCCTTATGTTGAATTGAATTTACCATGAAAGGAGAATTTTAATCCTAAGAATACAGAGCTAGGGCTTCCCTGGTGGCCCAGTGGTTGAGAGTCCGCCTGCCGATGCAGGGGACACGGGTTTGTGCCCCGGTCCGGGATGATCCCACATGCCGCAGAGTGGCTGGGCCCGTGAGCCATGGCCGCTGAGCCTGCGCGTCCGGAGCCTGTGCTCCACCAATGGGAGAGGCCACAGCGGTGAGAGGCCCGCGTACCGCAAAAAAAAAAAAAAAAAAGAGAATACAGAGCTAAATTCTTCCAGCTCCGTTTTTTCTTTCTCAAGATTGCTTTGGCTATTCGGGGTCTTTTGTGTTTCCATACAAATTTTAAGTTTTTTTTTTTTGTTCTAAATCTGCAAGAATCTAAGAGTATACATTTAAAACGAAGATTTCTAAGTCCTAATACAGGTCAGGGGAATCATGAACTTTTTAAAACTACTGCTACCTGAATAAGGTTTGTTATCTCACTGTGTTGCAGGTTACAGTGATTACATTCCAGGTCCTTCTAGAAATGCAGGGACACTTAGGGAGGAATTAAAGGAGTTGACATTAGACATGCCCATTTAAAAGTGAGTCGGAGTCCATGAGGTGAACAATCCTCTGTGTGGCTCATGTGAAGGAGAAAAAGTTTCTTTTGCTGAATTACAGATTTGATAATACAGTGATGAAAATTTTAATTTGTTTGGATCTGAATTTGCATTTGTAGAAAAAAAGACTGGATTCAGACTGTGAATGGACTGATTTACCAATTTAAAGAATCTAGAATTTATCCCACAAGAAAGTCAAGCGTTTAAGTCCATTATTGTGTTGGTTTTCCTATAACAATATATGGGCATAATGTTTGTACAATGAAGAGAGATCTGTTAAAGTTCTCTGCTTTCAATTGTAGGTTATACTGAGTGTGTCTTTTGGAATTTTGATTGGGTTGAAATAAACAGAAGGGGAGATCTGAGAACAATGTAAATGAGGCTCTTAAGAGTATTCATGTATCAGATAAATGACAAATACTCCATGTTGGGCTTCTTGATTCTGAGGTGTTCAGTGCATACACTTGGTGGTGGTTTCTGATCCAAAATGGGAATCTTGCCTGAGCTTAGCCTTTACAGAGGGTGGGTGACAGGAACTCAACTGTGGCCTCTGAATCCTTTGCTCGAGGCAACCTTTAGTCTTCGCTATATTGTGCCTTTTTCCTGCAATAACATCAGATTTTTAAGCATTGTCATTTTAGATCTTATATATCTTTTTTAACAATTGAACTCTGTCTGACATCTTTAAAGCAAGTATGAATTTTTGAAAAAGAATAGTCCCTTTCAAAATTATTTCTATATGTGTCAGTTTTAATTTGGGCTTCAGAATATGAACTTACAATATTACATTTACCAAAAGTAAAATTAAAATGTGTTCTCTTTGAAAATTAATAGAAATTTGGCCTTAGAGTTTAAGTTGTATAGTATGGTGAGAACTTGGAGTATAAGAATCCAAATTTATGAATGGAACATTTATTTATATTTACAAACATATAATTCCTAAAACCTCATTATGAACATTGTCTCCTAACAATTACAGAAACAAATATTGAATCAACAATTATCAAACTTTCATTAATGGTGAATTGAGTTATTCCATAATGCAAAATAAAAAACTTTTTCCAGGAAAGTATTCAGGACCATATTAAAACATAGATTACCATTTATGTTGCTAACTGGAATATTATTGTAATGGATGTCTTGCACAATGTGTATTTGCTTAAAGATATATCTTAGTCTAGATAGCTTTGAGGGGCATTTGATGAAAGGTATAAAATCAATGTCAAAAATGACAGAATCAAGCTGGATTTGAGTTCAATTTATCTTTTCATGATGGCTATAAATAAAGGAATTATTTGATTTGAATTTAAGGTAGCAAAACTTTTTAGGGGATGCATATCACATTTTTTATCTTTTAAAGTCTGATATTGAATACTTAGGAAAATGAGGTATACAAAGTATGTAGAGTGAAAAGTATCTTGCATAGCAGTGTTTGGTAGCAGAGCCTTTACGAAATTCTCCAAGGATCAAGAGAAGTTGAGCAGGGAGCACCACATAATTTCACTGATCAAATGTTTATATTGTTTATGGTAGTATTCATAGCGGTAACTATAAGATACACATCTCTTCTGCTTACACACCAATTGCAAGAACTTGTACTATGACTCCAACTAAGGGAGTAAAAATGTAATCTCTAGTCAGGTTAATTTTTCCCTTTCCACTGCACTGTCAAATGGGATCTGGTGCAGAGTCGATCATCCCTTGGTGTCCGTTCTAGGCGCTATATGGCACTAGAAGACTAGTAGTGATATTTGGTACCATTGCTATGTAGTGTTTTCCACAGTTGCAAGGATGCAGTCCAGTGAAATATTTCATGAATGAAAAATAATTTCAGTATTGCTTGGAAAATAATCTATGTAATAGTCATCTGCTTAAAGATTTGCTATTCATATTGATACATATCAACTCTAAAAATACATAGCATTTCCAAAACATATAAAGAAAAACTTGTTAAACTTTAAATTTGTATTTTCAAAAAATTATTGCATGTTTATTGACATATAATTACATAAAATAAAATTGCAAGTAGTTAAATGGTTTGTTCTGAAAATGTAGACATAGGCATATACCTGTGAAAACATCACCACAATCAAGATAATGTGCATATCTCTCTTCTCCCCAAAAGTTTCTTCATGCCTCTTTGTAATACCTTCTTCTCTAAACAACTACTGATTAAATTTCTGGCAATATAAATTAATTTGCATGTAAAAAAGTTCAATATAAATGGCATCATATAATAAGTAAATTTTTTGTCTGCCTTTTGTGCATCATAATTATTTTGAAATACATCCATTTTGTGGTATGTAACAAGACTTCATTTTTGGTTTTTTTGGTGAAGTGTGTGTTCATATGTTTAACGAGTTTATTTGTTGGGTATTTCCTTTCTTGTTAACAGAGTTGGAAAGTTCTTTACATGTTCTATATAGAGGTCCTTTATCAGATTTTGATTTGCAAATATTTACTCCCAATCTGTGGTTTGTCCTTTCATTCTCTTATCAGTGTCATTCTCCTTGTTAGTGGTATGTTTTTATGATATAATGCCTCGGGACTCACAGCATTTGTGTTCCAATTGTCACATTGTAGCATGTGATTGAGAACTCTTATGACACATGCAAACAGATTCTAAGAAATGTGATTAGATTTCACTGCTTTCAGCTAATTGTTCATAATATACTACATGTTGTAACTTGCAATATGTTCAAACTAACAACTGGCGATTAGGTAATGTGTTCATCTCTTTAAGAATCATTATGTACAGACCATTTCTAAAGATGGTGTGTAGCAATTATTGCTCTTTTAAAAGCTCTTATTTCATCAAATACTCATTTAAACAGGTTTCTGTGTACTTTATCATACATGCTGGTATGAAAAATGGTTCAAATTAAATTGAAGTAATAACCATTGAAAATCCGAGCTGGTAAAGTCTTTGGGTTTAGTGAGAAAAAGAAGAAAACAATCAAATGCGCACTTTTATCTTCTAGTGCTGTTAAAACAAAATTTTTTAAAGCTGCCTCTCCATGCTTAATCATAAAACATGCAAAGGAAAAATGAGTTGAAATCAGTTTAGAAGAATGCTTCCATTCTGACACTATTTTAAGACATTTTCTAACTTCTCTTTTCTCTATTTTGTTGAATCACAGGAAAATATTAAAGAGCAATTTTTCCTTTTGGAATAGTGTCTTTATTTCTAAGAACTAAAGTACTGTTGTAGAAATTTGTTTTCTAGGAAATAAAGCAGAAAAGTAGGTGTGGAATATTTACTCTTTTTGTGAAGTTTGTATTTGTTTTGTTTTTCTTTGATAAGAATATGCTGAGATAGAAAATACATTTTTTTTTCAAACCTTCCATTTATTTCTAACTAGAGTGATTTAAATGCCCCTCTTTCTCCTGGAAAAGAATATTCAAATAAAATGCTCATGAAAACAACTTGAAATATTTCAGTATTTCCTATATAAAGCTTGAATGTTTTCCCTCTTACAGTTGCATTTTCTATTCACTTCTGAATCTCCTGCCCAAAGTTTCTTCAAGTTTGTGAAGAAAAGGACATCAGATCTGATTCAAATATTCATCTCATGCTCAAGGAATTTCAGATAAAATTTTAGTCTTTTGATCGAAATGATGAATTAAACAACTTTAAAGAAAAGTTTTCTAAGCATTAACAAGGCTGTGCTAATTTTGATCTCAAGGTATGATGAATTTATAAATGGCTTATAAATGTAGCATTGACCTAAGGAAATATCTAAATGTTTTATATTTATAAAATCATCCATATCAGAGTCAGTCTTCTGCATTAAGCATTTTTTTGTGAGACATGTAAAGAACAATCAATTTCTAATTAGTAAATCAGCCTCAAATGTCATTCAAAGCTATAGAGCAATGCAACCTACTTAATCCTTCAGAAATAATTTAGAAAGTGATTTAAATATGTTATACCATCCAAAGGAAAGTTTTATGTTCAAGCATTTTGCACCTGCTTATGTCCCTTTTTTCCAAATGAACAGTATTGTTATCTCACTATCAATATTTTTGATAATGCAATGAAAAATATTTTGTCAGTGAAATTAAAGTATGCATTTTGTCATTAAAACATATGCTGGATGATATATATAATTTTAATGAATTATACTGAATGATTTCTAATATTATGAGAGGTATAATGTATGTGTATGTGAGTATGGTATATATGTATGCTCTACATATGAGATAAGAAAAGAGAGACTGTATTTTGTTTTACAAAAATATACTACATATTTAATATTTACTATAATATAAAAGGGAATAAAGAAAGCTAGATTCTATTTCTAGTTCAGTTACTTCTTGTTTTATTTTGTAACACTCATTCATTTTTAAGATATCTGAATTATGTGCAATACTTTGAAAAGTGTTTACCTATAAATACATTTTGGCCTTTGGGTAATTTAGTGATGAAGTCAAAAATAAAGATTTTTTTGATTTTTTTTTTTTTAAGATTTTTATAATTAAGAAAACATCTACACAAGAAAAAGTCACATGACTTCACTGCTCTTAAAAGAGAAACCTGGTACCAAACCTAAGAGCAGAGTTATGTAAGGAATGAAAATGAACTAAAGATATGGAAATAAATCACAGATGTTTTGTATTTGTGTTTAGAGACAATTATAAATGTAAAATGTGTCAATAGCAAAAACAAATCCTTGAATATGATGAAAAATAGCTGATTTTAATTTGGGGATTATTTACTTAGATACATAAAATAATAACCCCTTTTAAACATGGTTTTCATATGTTTACTTCACTTGGTATTCTTATCCACATGTGAGCTGTGACCATTTAATCAGCATGGAGTTAGAGAAGTGTGAGCCTCTTAACCTTGTAAATTACTAATTAACATTAAATTGGCCTCAATCAACTTGAGTGTAATTGAAGTAGCATGGCTTTCTGTGTAGGTGAACAGTTTATTGGATGCTTATTTTATTACATCAAGCTGAAAATGTTAAATTATAAGCCAAAGTACTTCCTGAATCAATATGAGACATGTCTCAATTATCAATGGTGAGACTTCTCAAATTGCATTGTTGACTTTTTGTGTGTGTGGTTAGCTAACTATGCATGAGTTAATAGCCAAATAAAAATCAAACCTATTTGGAGTTTTGTCAGTGAATAGCTGTCAGAAATGATGGTTCTAATCTTTTCGAGGACTGGTTGTATTTTTAAAAATTAATTTAAATATCAGTTTTGTATCATTCAATATCTAATTCTAGATGTACAATAGTTGGGTAGCATTTTATAATAAAACTCGTGATTAATGTTTCTACAATGTTAGTATAAATTCAGCATTAGAGAGGTCACCTATTAAAGATTGCTGCAGAATGTGCCAGGATTTTTATTTTAATCTATATCAGTTTAACTGGGAATTGGATTAAATGTCTTGTGCTTTAGTATCTTCCATATGTTCAAAGTAGCTTTTATTCACTGTAGAGTTTCATATACTATCTAATGAGTAAAGGTATAAAATATAATGATTTTGAAATTGGTTCTCAGAGAAAATACTCATATTTTTAGAATCTTTTTGATATATAATTCACGTATTATGCAACTCACCCAATTAAAGTGTGCAATTGAATGGTTTTTCTTTTGGAAAATTACCAGGTTTGTGAAAGTGCCATCAAAATTTAATTTTAAAACATCCCCTCCCTGCCAAGAAAGAAGGTGCATAACCACTAGCATTCTCACATTCCATCCCCAACTAATCCCCCCTAGCCTCACCTCTATGGGCGCTAGGGAACCTATAATTTATTTTCTGTCTCTGTTGATTTACCTGTTCTGGATATTTCATATAGAATCATACAGTAGATGTTCTTTTGTGACTGGCTTGTTTCTATTAGCATAATGGGTTCAAGATTCATTTATGCTGTAACATGTATCAGGACTTCATTTCTTTTTATTGGTGAATAATATTCTAATGTATGAATATACCACTTTGAAATCAGTTCACCAGTTGATTAACCACTGGATTGTGTCAACTTTTTGGCTATCGTAAATAATGTGGCAATGAATTTTGTGTACAAGTTTTTGCATAGATGTATATTTTCATTTATCTTGTCTATATATCTTAGAGTAGAACTGCTGGTGATTCCATGTTTAAGAAGTTGAGGAACATCCCAAACTATTTGCAAAGGCAACTGCACCACTTCACATTCTACCAGCTCTGTATGAGGTTTCCAGTTTCTTCTCATACTTGTCAAATTGTAACATTTTTATAATAAAATTAGATTCACAATGCAAGTGACTTTCTTAACTCACACATTTTTCAGCACTACTAAATTTTACTATAACATCAGCTAAGTTTCCTGATAAATATAAATGTTCATAAAAAAGAACAGTCATAATGTTATAGATTGGTCCAGTTTATCTTTAAGATAGATAAGATGTATTTAAGGAAGAATAAGGATACATGCACATAGTTGCATTCATTTTTATTCACAAGTAGTATTTTGGAAAGGTAAACATGTATATTAAAATTTATTACAAAATGATGAGGTTTTTATTCCTATGACTCCGATGAAGTTGTGATATCTCTTTCTTCCTATATATATAGAGAAATATTTTATGGCAAGAACTGTCTGTTTATTTTAGATCTTGTTTTTTTCTTATGCCAATTATAATAAATAAAAAGATATGTACACAAATTTTGTTGAATTTAAAAACTACTGAATATTAGTGATGAAATTAAATAAGACCAAGGAACATTTTAAGAAACAATTAAATGCCATTAAAGAAAAAAAAGATAGGAATGGCCAAATGTAAGTTTAAATGTTTATTGCTTTGCTATTTTCTATGGAGAAATGTTTCATGTGTTAGTTTCAAGACTCTTATGTAAATTTTGTATATAAATACTAATTTAATCATAAATTCACATAAATCATAATGTCAATGTCATATTTTACATATATTTTGAAAAATTGTGTAACAGAATAAAAGCTTTGGTAGGTAAGTATATGCACAAACAATAAAAAAGGGTACATAAGTTAGAAGTTTGTGAAGTAATGTCAGCATTGTCGCTTCTGTTTAGGAATATAAACTAAAATATTGTGATAATGAGAAATAAAAGCACAGATTCTATTTCAGAAAACTAGAAGAAAACAATAACTATGAACACAAAATAGATTTTTTTTAAAGTTTCAGAAAGCAGTGAAAACCAAACAAAATGTGTCAAAAGTATGAAGCTGAAAGAAAAATTCCACAACTTCAGATCAGAAAAAGAGCAAGTTAAAGTACATATCAAAGCTGTATAGTATACATATAGATGCAAAATCTAAATCCCTTATTTGTAACAGCAAGAATGGAATGTCAAGGCCAACAGCAGGTGCTTCCCTAGATCTAGGTTGAATCACAGTTATCAAGCAACATTTGCATGAATTAGCATTTCTCAGTGGCTATGAGGCACAAAAGAAAATTTTATTGTGAAAAACTCACAGCTTCTTTATTTGGTAGTAACATATAACAGTTAAGCAAATTTACTTCGAAAAAAAGTGAGTTTTGGAGAACAGTTACATACTTTGAACACTATTCTGTGTGTTCACTACAGAATAAACTTACTCTATATCACTTTTCCAGAAAACAAAAATGCCCATCTTCCTCTAAGAAGAGAAATTAAATAGAAACAAGAAAAATATGCATACAAAAATAGAGAAAAAATGGGCTTCCCTGGTGGCACAGTGGTTGAGAGTCCGCCTGCTGATGCAGGGGACACGGGTTCGTGCCCCGGTCCGGGAAGATCCCACTTGCCGCGGAGCGGCTGGGCCCGTGAGCCATGGCCGCTGGGCCTGCGCGTCCGGAGCCTGTTGCTCCGCAACGGGAGAGGCCACACAGTGAGAGGCCTGCGTACCGCAAAAAAAAAAAAAAAGAAAAAAGAAAAGAAAAAAATGGAGAATTAACAGAAAATGCAAATAACTAACAGAAAACTAAATAACTAGCTTCCTCCCTCCCTAAATATTCTACTGAGCCAATAAAAACAATTGCTATCTATTTTTCATATTTAAAATCTTAATGGAGAGATTCATGATTTAAGAGAAAGGAAGATGGATGACACATGCCTGAGCAGAGTGCAGGTAAGATGTGGAAGGAATAATTAAACTATTGCAAAAATGAAGGAAAATTTTGAAGAGATATAAGGACAAAAAGGTGCTGATGAAAACATAGTAAGAGAAATATTTAAAAATAACAGCAAAATGGAAGAGTAATAAAGAACAAAATGAAAAGAAATATAGAGAAACAAATGTATGTACCTGAAAAGTTGATCCAACATCCCTACAACTGTATTTCCCAAAGAAGAAAAACTTAATTGAAAGAGAGCAAATATTTACATATGTGCTACAAGAATTTTTTTTAATTTAAAACAAGTTTTAGAAACATTTGAAAGGCAAAGTGCTTTTCAGAGAAATTCAATTTATAATGACATACACAAAGAAATATCCTATTAAATTTGTTCGATTTCAATGCAAAGAATCCATTTGCATCAGGCAAAAATACAGTGTCATTTAAGATGTCCATATTTCTCCAGTTGTCCAGGGAAGTGCCAGTCTAGTCCTGTTGTCTCAAGTCCCAGCATTTAACAAACTTTTCATTTTTAATAAATTATTACTTTTACTACTACTACTATTATTATTACTATTAAGAACTGCCTTAAAATAAATGCTGTTCCATAAACCTCCATTTTTGCTTCCAGTTTCTGTTACGGTCTTCCTAATAGTGTATGAAATGTAGGTATAGTGAGTAGGAAGTTCTCACTTTAACAGGTGAATAATACAGGAAGACCAGCTGGAATGACCAGAATCTCTCTGACTCGTTTCAGATGCATCATAACCGCCATCTCCCTGAGCCCTACATTTGTAGATCTCACTGGCAACACAAAGAACACTCAACAGAAGCTAGGAACCGCAAACTTCTTCTGGTCTATGGAAAGCTTGACAGAGGTACTCCATTCTTTCTTTTCTGTCCGTTTGGTGTGACAGTCAGTTGTGCAGTTTAGGTGTGTGTCTTTACTTTCTTGTTTGCTTTGCTGTTTGCTCACCCTTTTATTTTGCAATCAGCCATTTGTTGTTAGTGAGCTGATAAAGAGAATGTATATTTATTCCAAAACAAAGAACTGAATTTCCATTGCACAACAAAGTTGTTGGTAAACATGTAACTTGCAACAATATGTTTGTCAGTATTTACCTGTATTACCCGTACTTATCATTGAATGCCATAGTGAGATCACTAATCTCATGAAAATCAGAAGACATGGATGCATCAGCATCTAGTTCAAAAGACCATAGTTATTTTGAAAGGAATGTGACAGAAGATGATGAGTATTGGGGAGGACCTCTATTGCAACTCACACCTCAGAAGCAGGTTAAGTAGTTTAGTGCCAATTATGTTATGGTTAAAAATAAAAATTGTGCTTGGGACTCAGCATACACTATTGCTTAGAAAACGAATGCAAGTATGTTTTAAATAGAAGGAGTACATGCTATGAAATCAACAAGCACTGCTTCTTTTGGAATCCATCATACTCCTACTGGCTTCAAGTGTGTGTGTACACTCTGCAGCCTGTAACACAAATATATTTTCTCACAGTTCTGGAAGCTTTTTAGTTGTTCAAAAGTTAAAGAAATGCTTAGTGAACATATTAGAAGGATCATTATGACTTCAAATAATGAGATTTGTAGTTTCTTTAGTTTATTTTTATTTAATTGAATAAATTGCTAGTTATTTTTATTCTAAACAAAGCTCAAGTCTGTATTTAAACTAAATAGAAATACAATGTGTAATTTCAGTGTAAAACTGGAATTAATAAATTATATATGTTTATTCTTTCCAAGTAATTTATTACCTATGTTCAAAAGACAAAACTATACGTGATGTGTTCAGTATTTTATTTCTAAATTTGTATACATTAATATTCTGGAAGTGGTATGGAAACATATTGACTACTGTCATATTTTCTCTTGTAGTTTGTAATTTTGAATAATTTGTATGCTGAAATTTAAATGACAAATTATCAGAGGTTGTATTAAATATATAGTCATTATTGGAATCTAAGCTTATTTTGTTTGGATGTTTCCAATGACCAAAATTAATAATATTTTTGGAAAATGTTATTTATAAATGCAGGCATTTTTTTCTTTAAATTGCTACAGACTTTTGATGGTGGCCTCATATAATTTGGGGGTTGATATTATAAATATGAATAATTGATCAAATTATTTTTTCTCCAGAACATTTGCATCGTGTATCCATTTGTTTCTGTGATTTTTTTTTTATTATTCAAAGTTTACTTCACATAAAGTTTTTACCCAGTAGACATAGGATTAGGGAAGTTTACAACCTGATAGCTTTGCATACTTGCTGTATTAGCTGTATGATGTTTTACACAGGAAATTGTGTGCGCAAATACCTTGATTAGATTCACATTCTCAGGCTAAATTCTGAAAATTTATCATTGAAAAAGTAAATTTACATTTAAATGTACTGATGCTACAGCTACAAGTTAAATTCCACTTTAGTCCTGTCAACAAAAATGAAGCTTATATATACAAAAGTCTAACCTGATGGAGTGACAATCAGGTATGATGTCTATGACTTTGAATTTGATGTTAGTTAATGCTTTCTTAATAGGCAGATAATTATAAGTTACAGACTGAAGGCTTAGGAGTTTGAATGCTGTTATGTAAACAGTTAAAAATTGAGTTTCCCAAGTTTGTGATGAAAAGCTGCATTTGATTAGTTTCTGAATAAAGTGAAGGTGTTGAAGAGAAAGAAAGGAAATAATCGGGAAGGAAGAGAAGGGATGGTGACTAAGATGTGACTGAACTGCAAGATTTCAGATTAATATTCCTGGAAAGTGGCATATTTTCTGTTCATAAAATATTACAAATTATTTTAAAAGGTATGCTTTTAGGGAGGTTGCTATATCATCAAACTTTACAGGGAGAGAAAGGCCTCAAATTCTTATTTGCAAAATTGATGAATGCTCATTAAAAAGTGTATTCAGCATTGTACTCTTGTCTGTACTTTGCACACAAGAAAAGATTATGAAAGTAAGTAAACCACTGTAATTAGAGAACAGTCTTTTCCAAAAATTCAGTGAAAAGCAAGTCATTAGAGTGACCATTTGACAGAAATGGTTTTGTTAAAGTTTTAGTCTATGGATTATCTGCCCTAGGCATAAAAGAAGACAAATGGCAAAGAACAAAAAGCCAATGATGCCAAAACAAATTACTGAAAGAATTTTTGAAATTTGGGCTAAATTCATACAATATATTTTAGTAACTGTGCCTGTAACTTCGTTGTTGTGCTTAGATTTTGTGCAAGTTTTTTGGTTACTACTGGTTTTGTTTTCTGAATCAAATGCTCACGTTCTGGTGATTTGAAATACGTTAGAGGAAATGAGACTAGCTTGAGAAGGACTGATAAATGGGGCAGAGGCAATGAAAGCACTCAGGCTTAAAATATTTTTTTCGGTATGATGACTATAGTTATCCAAGTCAAGGTTCAGAGGTCTTGGCTAGAGGAGGTACTAGGGGTGCTAAATTGGAGCAGTGAATTAAAGAGAGAAAATATATAATGCCAAGAGATTAGGAGAGGATTTATGAACTATTCTTAGTTCTTAACTCTTTACAAAGCTTCATATAGAGTCAACTGTGTAATATGTGGACTATATTTGGAAATTAACTTCAATCTTGTCTTAAAATTATATACAAAAAAATTATATACAAAGATGGAGTGTACTTATAAACTTTTATGACTGGGATGTAAATTCTGCCTCTAACCTCAGTACACAATTCACTTGATATCTGGTTATAAGAATGCTTCAGTGTTCACAGTTTTTTTAGTTGACTATTCTCGTGAACTTTGTGAGTCTCATTCTCTTTCATGTTATTTAAAACATTTTTCCACTGTAAAAGCTTTTGTGTTACTGTCTTTGTACATGTGATACTTTTAAAAATATGTAATTATCTGTCTGGGTAGGATTCTTTTTCCTTCCATTCTATTTTTTTCAAATATGGAGAAAAGCCCTGTTTCACCCTATAAATTTATTGAATCAAGCTACAAATTAAGATAAAGATATTTTTAAACAGACAAAAATATTTTAAGTCTACATAAATGCAGATAGTTTTAGCATATTTGTGAGAATATATCCATAACGTTGGGAAATAAGCAGGAAAAATATATAATTAGTTTAGAAAATGAAGACTCCAACCCCAGGGAGCTGTCCATGTAGGTTCCATGGAGAGAGAAGTGCAGCAGGGCTGGGACGCTACTGTCTATGATGAGCCGCAGAATAGAGAGTTTGGAGGTGGTCTTCTGGCAAGAAGCAGCATTCCTAGAAAACACAGGATGAGTCAAATGATAAAGTTTCAAAGCATATTAGTAGCAAATAGTGGGGGAAAACATTCAGATTTTTAAAGTAATGTTAGGAAATCATAATTTGTGTAAGCACCTCGTGCTAACCGATTGCACAGCTGGAGCTCCTAGAAAATTATAATTCGAATGGTACAAGAATAAGTGTTTGTTTCTGAGCAAAACAGGGGATGAAATTTTAAAAGGAGGATAAATAAGGTAGACAGTAAAAATGCAATATGGAAATAAAATACACCGTGTGAATAAAGTACACTATTGAGGCTGAAGAAAATCGAGCCAGAAAATAAAGTCCTCCCCAAATAAACAGATAAGACATGAAGATGAAAATAGGCAAAATATAATGTAGACAGGGGATAAAAATGAGTTACTTGAGTACTTGCACTGCTTATTTTTAAAGAAAGAAAAGCAGAACAACAATTAATGTATAATGGAAGAGGAATTATCCGAGAAAAATGAAACCCAGTGAATGCAAATTGAAAATCTTAACTATTATCATGGAAAAAAGTTCATATTTTTCTTTTGTGGAAAAACCAAACCAAATAAACCCTAGAATAAACAAACTTAATAATGAAGATAAAGAAAATATTAACTATTTCTGCAAAAACTTGTAAAGTAAAACTCAGCAGATGTATATAAGAAGCTAACTTTGTTTGATTTCTGTCTATAAAACCAATTTCCTGAGCACAATAGGATTATAAAATAACTTAGTTAAAAAAAGAACCACACACATTCCAGCTGGTATTAAATGTCAAAAAATTCCTCAAGGGCTTCCCTGGTGGTGCAGTGGTTGAGAGTCCGCCTGCCGATGCAAGGGACATGGGTTCGTGCCCCGGTCCGGGAAGATCCCACATGCCACGGAGCGGCTGGGCCCGTGAGCCATGGCAGGCTCAAAAATGTTCCTCAAAACTAAGAAACATTAATATAAATAATACAGACCTGACTAATAGTTTTCCTCCCAAATGTTACTAATGCATATATGCATTGGTGTAATAGACTTTATGCCCTGCATTTTCTTTTGTAGAGTGACTTGCCATTCTTTTCAATATACCAAGAGACCGAGCATTGTGTGATAAAAAGCCAACCTAGTTGAAGCAGAAATGCACTGTGACTATGAGAAACCCACATGGCTCAAATCACATTCTCCATGTACTAATAACTACCCCATTCTTATGTATCATCTGTAAAAAAAAAAGTTAAATTGGTGAGCTATTGTCTTTATCAAACTATATTTGATACAATATTCAAAGTAAAGCTTTATTCTTTTATTATAATTGATAATCTGCTAGTCACATTGTATTATATGGCTCAAAGTGAATAATGTATAAACTGAGACTTGATTCTCTTAGTATGATATAATTATCATTTCTTGATCATTATACAGCCTGACTAAGCAAATTCTTTGACAGTCCATCTAGATTGAACTATTATTATATACTGATAAACCATTCTTGTGCACATCTCTGATTGCTTTCTATGGATTTATTTCTGAATATGTAATTTCCAAATAGAAGAGAAAGGATTTAATAATCTTCTCAAACCCAAAGCCTAGAAACAAATATATAATATTGATAAAAGCAGTAATCTTTTACTTAGTTTTTACATCAATCTAAGTTTTTTCAATAAATTATATGCTGGATATTGATTTAAAATGGCTATGAAATAGCATGTTACTGACTAGAGATCATTACTATTGATCAAGTAATATAAAAAAAACTCAGTGGTGATCTTAAATGTCCTAATAAAAATAAAATTTTTTAAAGAATTAGAGTGAAAGTCTTTTAAAAATGTTAATAGTTTGGGGGTTTTTGCTTATGAATTTTTTCTGTACATTTAAACATTATCATAGTTCCTACAGTTTCAACAACCAACTTGTATTAATGTTGTTTTCTGAAATACAGTCTAAAATAATTGTCATTCAATATTAGTGATATTATTGATCCTTAAATTTCTAAATTAAATAGTTTTTCAAATTAACCACTTTTGTACATTTCAACGTGGCCTGATATATTTAGCTTGACTTCAGGGAAACTAGGACGGTAACATGCAGATATTAAATGCCTAGAATGAACAGAGAATCTGAAATTATGAAAGACTGTGTCTCACATATCAAAGTATATTAAAAATTGAAAAAAAGAAACATTCTTTTCAGAGATACAGAGATAAAATAGTTTATTTGGAGATGTACCACCCTGGTAAAAGCTGTTTTAAAGATGAGATGAACATTCAGACAGAACTTCACTAACTGCTACCTATTCTTCAAAGATATTGGAATCTATGCATTTGGAACTATTAGCCAAACAATAATTTCTTTAACTATATGACATCAGTTGGTCACAGAATTCCTGACAGGGATTTCTTAAATGAGGAGTTTGCACTTGAGCAAAGAAATGAAGAGTGGGAATGATGGTACTAATGTAGTATGTGAATCTCACAAATTCACTTTGCTTCCCTTAACCTAGACTTAATGTTAGGCGTTGTAAAGTCCCTTTCTATCGCTGAAGTACAACAGTAGACATTTAGTTTAATCAAATACTCAGTTATTTTACTCGGTCTGTATAGATTAACTCACTTTCATTATGCCAGTCATCCCTAGAGAAGCCAGTCCTCTGGAAATGTATACTTAAAAAACAACAACAAAAAAAACCTAGTTGCTTTGAAAACTTCTTATTTTTTATCTGGTGTTCATGCTAAGTTCTCAGTATTTTTAACTGAACTTATTTTTTGCAATGATCACATACTTTAGAGCTATGATTACCTCCCTGTCATCAAAAGCTTAAGTAACAAGTAATAGTAGTTGAGTTGCAGAAGCAGAAAATGAACATAGAGCAGCTAAAGCATTATTAACATAAGCTTTGGGTGAGGAGCTGTACGTGTTCAAGTCGAATTACTTGTATCATGATTCACAACAGAAGGATAAATTCTACCTGCGTTTTCACAGAAATCGGCAATGGTAATACATAACCTGATATTGGAAAGAGGCTGTAGTCCTCAAGAAAAGGAAGCAAGCACAAGAAATTGAGGGAGTTAACCAGCAAAGAAAATAGTATATTTCACTTCTAGCTTGGATTTGAGCAATTAATAAAAGTAAAATAATGAAGAGAAATTTACCAAAATTGGGAAACATGAAGAGCATATCTGTTTGATTATTTTCAACAAGGATGGGAATCTTATTACAGTCACCTTTTCAAACTCTTCATTTCCTGTCATCTAAAGAAATTTAGACAATTCTCTCTCTCCCCCTTCCTTTACTGCCAGTCATACTGTTTCAGTCACACTTAAAGGGGTATTAGTATAACTTAGATGTGCTTAGCTGGTAAATATATTAAGATTTATTCATTAAGTGGTAAAATCGGAACATAAACTCTGTTATGAAATAATAGATGTTAAATAGGAAAAATCTTAAGGTATTATATTTCCAAGCTGAAATTTCCTCTGAAATTTTTTGTATCAGAAATAGAATTTTCATAAAGCAACAGTATGTATATGCATGGGTCATTTCTGATTCTACATTTAAAAAGCAAATAAATTTTTTTCAAGGTAGAAAATGTATAAAGTAAATTAACAAATAATGCTAATACCAATATAAATAAATAGCCATGCTTTGATTTAAACTACTAATATTCTTCACAATTACTGATTACTTATTTATTTTCCCTTTCACACAGCTCACCCTATCAGCATTGTAAATAGCTTCTTTGACTGTACAGCAACTAAACTGTGCTTTCCTAATACCTTCATCTCATGGGCATAATCTGTAAGAGTCTCGGCCGTCATCATCCCTACCACATTTATTTTTCCTTAAAAGGGTATCATACAAGAGTCATATACCTTTTAAAATTTTTTCTTTCACTACTGTCATAGACTGAATTGTGTCTCCTTCAGACTTATATGTCAAAGCTTTAACCCCCCAATGTGACTGTATTTGGAGATAAGGCCTTTAAGGAGGTAATTAAAGTTAATGGGGTCATAAGGGTAGGGCCCTAATCTGATAGAACTGGTGTCCTTATAAGAAGAGGAAGAGACACTGGAGATCTCTTTCTCTCCCCATTCTGGAACAGAGGAAAGGCCATGTGAGAACAAAGTGAGAAGGCTGTCATTTGCAAGTTGGAGAGGCCACACTAGAAACCATCCCTGCTGGCACCTTGATCTTGGACTTTGAGACTCTAGAACTCATAGTTATAAAATCACTTAATGTTTATTCATTATTCTTATAATTTGAGAGAAAACAAAATTTCACTAAAATTCAAGAAATTACCTATAAATCTTTATGTGTTAGGACAATGCATATAGTTCAATACTTTACCTTAGTATGTTTAAACTTAAACAATGCTGAATAATTATAAACATGCATAATTATCAACATACCATGACATTTTCAGAACGTTTAAATGTATTATGTATACTTATTTTCACCAAGATACTTAGTTCAGTGCTTTTTAGCCTGGCCTATTTCTTTCTTCCCTTCTCTTCCTTTTGGAATTAATGTTTTCTTACACCTTTCTCATATATAAACGCTCAGACATTATTGAAAAAGCCCAACTGTGTAAATCATCCAGGAGTGTGACAGTGTGCTTTACATAGTAGTATTCTCCAATGTGACTATCTCATGTATTTCACACAGTAGTTGCTCAATAACTATTGATTAAATGCAGATAATTTGGAACCTATAAATTAGGTACAAATCTATTTCATGCTTCCCACTTGAATGGAACAGATTAGGGTATATTTCAAACAAGGCAGGTCAATTTCTTGTGTTCATTTGTAATCTCGTTGAAGTTAATAGACCCCATAAGTCACCTCTGGGAGAAAGTAACTCAGTTGAGAAGACATCTTAACTCTTTCTGTACACAGTGGAACCATTTGTGCTTCGGAGATTGGGTTACTACCACAAGTTGCTTAGGCGCTGGTGATCATAAGATTTATTAAGGAAGTTTAGGACACTGAACTGACACTTGAATAAACAATATTTCATGTTACTATACAGTATAAGAGAAAAGGGCCAGTATTTTACCAATAAACTGACATTAGTATTGAGACAAGTCTCAATTTTAAAAGAAGTTATGTGTCAAACCATGATTTTCTCACACTACGTTTTAGAATATATGAACTGTTTAAAGCAGAAGATATATAAAATGTCCTTTGTTTATTATTCAAGAAAAAGATAGGCTTTTAATGAAGTAAGACAGAAACCCAGGATATGATAAATGACCCCTCCCCCCTGTAACACACACACACATACACATACACACAGAGGACTCTGTTTCAGAACAGGTAAGATACTACTGGAATGCACGTTTTAAAAAATGGAGAATATGGAGGTTCCTTAAAAAAACTAAAAATAGAACTACCATATGACCCAGCAGTCCCACTACAGGGCATATACCCTGAGAAAACCATAATTCAAACAGAGACATGTACCACAATTTTCACTGCAGCTCTATTTACAATAGCCAGGACATGGAAGCAACCTAAGTATCCATCGACAGATAAATGGATAAAGAAGATGTGGCACATATATACAATGGAATATTACTCAGCCATAAAAAGAAACTAAATTGAGCTATTTGTAATGAGGTGGATAGACCTAGAGTCTGTCATACAGAGTGAAGTAAGTCAGAAAGAGAAAAACAAATACAGTATGCTAATGCATATATATGGAATCTAAAAAAAAAAAAAATGGTTCTGATGAACCTAGGGGCAGGACAGGAATAAAGATGCAGACGTAGAGAATGGACTTGAGGACACGAGGACGGGGAAGGGTAAGCTGGGATGAATTGAGAAAGTAGCATTGACATATATACACTACCAAATGTAAAATAGATAGCTAGTGGGAAGCAGCTGCATAGCACAGGAAGATCAGCTTGGTGCTTTGTGACCACCTAGAGGGGAGGGATAGGGAGGGTGGGAGGGAGATGCAAGAGGGAGTGGATATGGGTATATATGTATACATATAGCTGATTCAATTTGTTATACAGCAGAAACTAACACAACATTGTAAAGCAGTTATACTACAATAAAGATGTTATTAAAAAAAAAATAAGGGGACAAAGGTAAAAATTTACTCTTCTGTTTCCAAAACACTGAAATTTCACTTTCTTCCTTAAGAAAATTTCATTGCATGTAGAATACATAGAGCTCAGTAAGGGTGAAGCATACACACATCATATTGCATCTGCATAAGTAGGCAAAATGAAAGAAAAATTCTACAGTTTGTTTGTTTTTTTGTAATGTTAACACCATAGTCTTGTCAACTAAAATAAATAAAAGCATACGGACATTATCCCTCAAGCACTGATGCTGATTTAAAGTTAATATAAAAACATCTATTGCTATTTTAAGCCCACATGATAGCAACAGAAAATGGTTTTCTTCTTAAGTGTTAGGGAATAAAATTCCACATGACTTTCTTATGTTTTCTCTCTCTCTTTCTCTCCCTCCCCCTCTATCTCCCTCTTTTAGGTTATAGACCATGGGAAAATAAGAGGTTGTACATTTTAGGAGTCAGGATACAAAAGTCAATTTTTCACCATACCCCTAGTTATGTGTTTAAACCTTAGCAAGGTAATATAACTGTGGTTTGGGGTTTCCTCATACATAAAATTAAAAGATTTCATAGAGACTCAATTCTATGGCGTTCAATCCATCAGCCTCTCCCTATATACATTTTCCTCCTTATTACAGATTCCGTGATTTCTCAGTTTAATAATTCCCTAAAACTAACCTCATCCCCCTTAATTTCCTTTCCTTTTGTCACATTTGCCTGTGAATCACCAGGTCAGGATGAATCCAACCATTTGTGTTCTTCATATACACATATCAGGAAGATGTAAAAATGTATAATTAAGGTTTTTGATCAATTCCTATGTATTAGGTACCTTTCAAGGCTCTGGAGAGACAGAAAATAACAAAAGAGATAAAGATCCCTGATTATATTCTAATGAGGGAGACACATAATAAATGAGACAAATTAGGAAATTTTATGGTAATTAAATAGAAGTAAGTGCTAAGAAAAAAGAGCAAGGAAAGAAAATAGAGTTTGGGAGTGTGTTAAAGAAGACTTCATGAGAAGACAAACTTTGAGTAAGACCTGAAGGAAGATCTAATGGAAGTGAGGATGTGTGGTTTATAGATGTATGTAGGAAAAGCATTACTAGCAGAGGAAACAACAAGTGCAAAATCTCGAGGCAAAAACAGGCCTGGCGTGTTTTCAGGTTGCAAGAATGGTTAAGTGTATTTAGATAAGAGAGCAAGGGAAAGTGTTATATGTGCTTCAAGTCAGGGCAGTACTAGGATACAAGGACCTTGGAGGTATATAAGAACACCCACCCCCCCACACACACACATGGCTCATGTGATGTGATTTTGGGGGCTATCAGGCTAAAATTTGTAGAGCAAGCCAACAGGCTGGAAACTCAGGCATGAATTATATAAAATGGACCAGTGATCCCTAGATATAGGCCCTTAAGTTTACATTTCCACAGATGGCTAGGAATGTTAGCCCTGAGATTTCAAAAGGCCATTCCACCATTCCATCAATCTTTCTGCTTCAGGATGATGAGCAACGTGGTAAGACCCATGAATCCCACTAGCATGGGCCCATTGCCACATTTCTTTTGCTGTGAAGTGAGTTCTTTGATCTGAAGCAATGTTTTGTGGAACTCTATGACAGTGGATAATGCATTCTGTGTGCAAATGAATGGCAGTCTTGGCAGAAGCATTACATGTAGGGAAGGCAAACCTGTACCCAGAGTACGTGTCTATTCCATGATGGAAGTGATCCAATGTAATCAATCTGCAAATCTGGTAGCTGGCTCACTACCCTGGGAAATGGTGTCCTAATGGGTATTCAGTGTTGGTCTCTGCTGCTGCCTGATTGGGCACTCAGCAGAGGCTATATCAGCTCAGCCTTGATGAATAGAAGTCTATGTTGCTGAGCCCATGCATAACCTACCACCACTCATGTTTCTTCATGAGCCCATTGGACAATAACAGGAGTGGCTGAGGAAAGAGGCTGACTGATATCCACAGAATGGGTCACCCTATTTGCTTGATTATTAAAATAAAGTATAAAATCCAATACTAAACAGATACAAGTTCTCTGTAAGTTGTTTATATTCAAACTACTAAAAATACTTTATCTTTAATGCATATAGGATCAAGATTGCTTTTTTGTTATCAAATTTTTTTATCTCATAAGGTGTTGCCTTATATTTTGAAAATATTTTCAGCATTAGACAAACTGTTGATTGGTAATGTATTTAACATGGGTTTTTATTAATTTCTAAAGCCAGCCAATATGTAGGAATGCACTTATTTTTATTATCTTTAAAAGATTTTTGTCATTCATAAATATAATTAGGGATAAAAATTAAGAAAAATGCCTGTAGCTAGCCTGGGTTTTCTGAATTCAACTTTCTGTCTACTAATATGTGTGTCTATTCTTAAGGATGGCTAAATATTCCTCCTATATTTAGCTGAATGCCGCCTCAGTGATATTTTCTTTATGAAAGAATCCATGTAATTAGACTTATTGTGTGTCATAATCTATCTTATTAATCAACATGTCTGTAGGCTCCTACAAAAATTCCTTTTTTTTTCGTAATTAATTGAGTCCTCTTTTGAGGGAAGGAGGATATGGGATAGCAAATATGTAGTTAAGTGAATAATGTCTGTACTCTTATAGATTACAGCATTGTTTAGATGTATCTATTAAATTGAGTTTTTTAAAATTTGTATTGTTCAAGTCTCAGCTTTATTATACATAATACTGCAAACATTTATTATACCCTAATATGTACCCCAAGCATATGATAACTTAACAGACCTAACTGTTTAAGGTATGTGTGGGAGGAAATAGGGAAATCAAAAGTATCTCATGATTTTGCTTGACTACCAGTTGGTTATGGGGTAGAGGTTATTGTGAGAAAGACTGAGGGAACAGCAAGGAGGTGTGTGTGTGTGTGTGTGCGTGTGTAAGGCAGTGCACAGGAATACACTTTTCTGATTTTGGCATGTAAACTTTATGTGATTGTCAAGTTGCATATTCATTGTCTAGACATAGGAAATAAAGTCAAGGCTGAGGAAACCATTTGGGCAAAGATTTGCATATGTAGGATGGTATATGGCCTTTTAAATCCATGAGACTAGATGGGATACCTTAAAGATAATTTATAGATAGAGAACATAAAGAGGTCTCATACAACCACATTCAGAGGTTCCAGAGGAAGGGGGGAGTCATGAGGAGAGTAATGATATTCCAGTCAAGTTGGAGCCTGGGATGGCCCAATGGGCAGGAAGAGTGTGTTTCAGTAAGGATGGCAGGAACACCCAGGCCAAATATTGCAGAGATGAGGAGGCAGACAAGAATGGAGAAATGGCCTTTATGTTTTGCAATATGAAGGTGATTGTTGCCTTTGACAAGGGGAGATCAATCATAATGAGAAGAAAAAAACATACTTGAAATATTTTAAGAAGAGAATATAAGGATAAGTTGTATATAAGGATTTAGTCTCAAAGATAGGAAATGAAATAGAACAAAAATAGACCAGTAATCCAGGGAGGGTGTTAGGACAATAGTATTTTTTCAGAAATTCTCAGAGACAAAGCCTGGGTTAGCATTTATTTGCCCCAGGATTCCTGATTTCACTTAATTTAGGGAGATGGTGTTTCATAATTCCATACTGTTTTCATTGCTCAACATTCTTTTTCATTCGGTGATTTAGCTGTTTCAATAGTAAGCGTTGTTCAGGTCTTCTCATCTCATCCATAGAGATTAGATCTCATCCATTTGCTTCCTTATGTAAAGTTTTATCGGAACCCAGCCACTCATTCCTTTAAGTATTGTCCATGCCTGCTTTCATTCTACAACAGCAGAATTGAGAAGTTGTAATAGAGACCTTACACAACCCACAAAACCTACAATACCAGATAGCTCTTTGTACAAAAAGGTTCCCAGTCTCTCAACAACGTATTCAGCTGCTGTACATTAAGTCCTCCCTTTTCCTTCTTTTTTGTCACTATATTATTAGTATATCTTTTTTTCTTTTTAAAATTATTAGTAATATATCTGTTATAAATAGCATATAGCATATGACAGGATTAGGGTCATTTTCTTATCTAATCTGACAAAATCTACTTGTCACTAGGTAATTTATTTCATTTACATATTTTATTGTTATGCACATACATGAATACAGGTCTGCCAACATTTTTTATACCTCTGCTTTGTTTTTGCCTCATTTATTGTCTTCTTTTCATTGAATGTTTTATTGTTCCATTGTTTTTCCTTTCACTGATCTAAAAGACAGATAATATATTTTTGTTCCTATAGTGTACATCCTTGAGATATTAACATGTAATCTTTAACAAAGTTAAAAATGTATCAATATCTGTATTATCTGTTTCACAAATACAAGGCCTTTAGAATACTCTAATAACTGTTTTAACCTCCTTTCACTTACATTCAAACATTTTCCATCATTTTAGGTATAGTACTGTAACCCAGAGCATAATAGGATTATTGCTAAAAAAGGTAACTCTCAAATATTGAATAATATTTCTTCACTGCAAATCCTAGCTGAAAAATTCCCTCTGGGGATTTAATTTGTTTATAAACAATTATTTCAGGTGGTTGTGCCAAGTGAGGGCATGTTTAATTTATTTGTTCATTCAATGCAATTATCTTGCCAATATATGAAATATCCAGAAGACCCATCGTGGAGAATTGTATTAGTTTCTAATGTATTGAACCACTTTTTAAATAAATCTGATGGTGATTTATATTTACTTATACCATTGTATTAAATCAGATTGATTACAAGGACCCAAATGTAAGGTACTAGTTATTCTGACAAAAGTAAAAACATATCTAAAGTTAAAATTATTTGCCAGTTTTTACTGAGACCCTGTTATCCAAGACAAATTTAAATCTAAAATTATTAAAATAACTTTTTAACCTGAATTTCTCAATATAATGATTGATAACAGTTTCTGAAATTATATGGAATGAAATACATGGACACCAAATTAAGCATTTTACATTCTCCTGCTTGTCATCACTCAACTGATGGTTATTGAATTTCTATGGCAATGTTACTCTGAGACACAAGAAATAATGTCTGAGTTAAGAAACACACACAGACATATACATGCACACACATAAAAATCTACTCTGTATCTCTGAGGAAGAAGAACAAAGGAGAAGTTTAAAGTGACAAAACAAGACACTGTGTCAGTTCTTTTGAGTTTATGAGTTTTTGTTATCTCAAAGAGTTTCTCTTCAGAACTAGAAATGTAAAATCAAAAATTCCATGGAAAGAAGATGAAAGGAAAATGATTAACTGCTGAACAAAAAAGTGGAAATAAATTTAAGCAGCCTGTTACTAGTATTTCTAGTAATAAAATTATTAGTGTAAGATTCTAGAAATTTCTGTTTTCTGAAGTTTTTCTCTTGTATATTACTTTTGAAATAATGTTACAATAATAAAATAATTCAGAAAGTGTTTATTTGAGAAGATAAATGAAAGACATAAGTGATAAAATAAAATTTCTAAAGAGAGATTAAATATAACCATAGATATTACAAAGATTATAAGAAATTACTGCATGTAATTATCAGGGCAAGTCTTTTAAAAGGTAAAGAAAATAAATAATTTAAAAGCAAAATATAAGTCACTAAAATTAACCTCAAAAGAAGCAGAAACTTTAACATCCAAGTAACACAAAAAGACTGGAAAGGCAATTGAAGACTAATTATTGAAACAAAGACACCAGGACCAACTGAAGAAGAATTTTTCCTAAATTATTTAAACTATTTTAGAGTATATAAAAATGAAAACTTCCCCCAATTAATTTTATACATTAGAATTACATTAATTTCATGACCATAAAAAGATAGTCATATTTTTGAGTCTCTGTGTATGTATTCAATCTCCTTGTTCCCCAAAACATTTCAGCCACTTTTCATAACACATATTCTGAAATTCTTCTTTTACTATTTTTGCATAAAACTCACTAATTGATAATCAATTTCTATACACAATCAATATACTATCAGAGCTGTAAATAAGGAATAAAGGTAATTAATACTAATATATTTCAATATATAAATGCTCAGCTAAAACTTCACTAGAAAACAAAGTTAGGTGTATGTGTTCAGATCTAGATGTCTAAACCTAGGAATCACAACAAATATACAGTTTCAAACGTAGAATCATAGAGTTGGTTGTACTATTTACACAAACATCACTATTCATGTTAGTGAAGGGGCTTTAGGAAATGACTGGCAATCTTTAGTTTGAGCTAAACAAATTTCAGTCTCTTCTCAATTCTTTGAAATATCAGTTTATTTAATGATGTCCCCACTAAAAAAAAAGTACTATAGAAGGCTTTTAGGCACAATTAAATATGCATAAAACTTAGGTTTATGTATTAGAATAACATTACCCTATGAGCAACAGGCTTTTGTATCAGAAAGAAGTTTCAATATTAGGAAATACAGAAGTGAAACTCATTATATTAACACATTAAATGAAAACTGTGATTTTAGTAATAAGTACTTAAAATGTAATTTGACTAATTTCCACAGCCATTCTATAAAAATTCTAAATTAAATTCGAAAGCTTACCAGATTATAAAGATTATTTGCGGTAGCAACATCAGACATGATTATAACAATGAATTCTGAAACCATTTGTAAGAATATGCTAAATATTCATTAATGTGTACTCTTACCATGTTTTTAAATATTGAAATTGAAATTCAATATTGAATTCCAGAGAACTTAGATAGTAAAATGACACAAGAACAAACAAAAACATCCTTATGTGCTAGTGAGATAAAAAAATTATACAGAATTCTCGAGACTTTAAAAAAATCTACTAGAATAAATAAAGGAATTTGACGAAGTGGCTAGATGCAAGGCAAATACACACAAATTAATATTTTATTTTTGTACCAGCGATAACCAACTTGAAATAGAAATGGGAATAAATTCTACTCCAAATAGTAATAAAAATTATAAATTTAACAATACAGGTATAGTATTAATTAAAATTATACATGAAATTTATTGAAACACATAAATCAAGCACTAAACAAATGGAAAAGGCTAGTAATAATGGTGGAATTTTGGTAATATGGAGGTTAAATATTCTATATTTACAAGAAAATAACATGAGCACACACAAGATACAAAGCTAAGTTTACATAGAAAAATATGAAACATCAAGTGTCAGCAGCAAGTACAAATGTAAAACACAAAGGCATGATTCAGGTTCAAATAACTTCATTAAATGACTTCCTAGGAAACTCAAATAAGTGGAAAATAATTTGGATGCTCAAGGATCCTATATTTGTATTCCCAAGTTAGTATTATGAACATACGTATGTTCTTAGCCTGATAAATGTGCTTCACTTTGCAATGACATTTCATTGCTTAAATCTATTGGTATCATCCGTTTCTCATGACAGAAAAAAAAAAGGCTAAATGGCTTTAATGTCTGAAATGTTATGGAAATGATGTCCATATTCAATCTGTAATGGACTAAATGACTTACAAGTTTTCCATCCCTCTCAACATTATTCATTTTAAATTATATTTCTCTATGTTATCTGGGATCTAACTATACGTAAAAGATACCAAAAAAGTCTAAGTTTTCAAAATTATTGGCACTAGTAAAAAAACATACTCAGCACTCTCAGCTTTAGAATGATAGCTCTGGATGGTTTTCGACAGGTTAAGAAACCTGAAATAGAGGAATCCAACAAAGATCCTGATTCTGGGTTTCTTTAGTTATATTCTGGAAACTATTATTCACAGTATTATGAAAATTACCACAGCACCACCAGCAATGTCTAAGGGAGAAATAACTTTAATACGAACATGAATGAAATAGTAAAGAACTCGATTAAGCAAAGCCAGCGGCTTAAACTACCCTGAGGAGTGGATGAAAAAGCACCACAAACGAGGAAAATTTACCCTTTTAATGAGCCAAATCTGCACCTGCAGCATTAGTTGTGGTATCCAAATGATTGGACAGCCTTATCTAAATCAAATATTTGACAGAGCAATATTTAAAGTTCATCAGGCTATATTTTTGAGGTGAATGCAAAAGAAATAAGATTTAGTAAAATCAGTAAGGAAATTCTAACTCATGCCAGAAATCCTAATGATGGTTCTGTATTTGATTTTTTTAACTAAAAATTGCCTATTGGCCAGAGCAAATGCTATATCCTCTACTTAGTAAAGGTAGTTTTATTAGTAAACGCTTTAAAAATTATCCTGTAATCGTATGGGCTATGAAACCTCTAACACAAAAGACTTTCTTAGAAAAGACAAGACTACTTCTTCTGGAGCCTGAATTTAAAAATGGTTACTTTGGTTTTATATTCATTTTTAAGTTAATGAATTTGAAAGTTAAAACATCCAGTGTTGGAATTTTTTCTTATTATTGTACTTCACATCTATAAAATTATAGATTTGGAAAAGACTCAAGAAAATATTCTTCTAATATCAATAATAATTATTTAAAGCATGTCTCTAAGAGATTACAATTGACTCAGTATCCGGTGATAGATGATTTGTCTTTGTTGGAGATACAGACTTGTAGATTTGAAAGGGAATTTACTTATAAGAATAAGTAAATTCTTGGGCTTTCCTGGTGGTGCAGTGGTTGGGGGTCCACCTGCCGATGCAGGGGACACGGGTTCGTGCCCTCGATCCGGGAGGATCCCACATGCCGCGGAGCAGCTGGGCCCGTGAGCCATGGCCGCCAAGCCTGCGTGTCCAGAGCCTGTGCTCCGCAACAGGAGAGGCCACAACAGTGAGAGGCCCATGTACCGCAAAAAAGAAAAAAAAAAAGAGTAAGTAAATTCTTATAATTTACTGAATTATAAGAATTCAGTTAATTGAATCTGTTTCAAACTCCTTATTCTACATAGATATATAAGATGCTCAGGAGTCACATAGACATTTTGAATTTTTAAAGTAAATTTTCTTCCTCTATATGCATTTACTAATTATCAATTACTTTGAACACCAGCTATACACTAGAATATTCCAACCCCAACTTTTCCCTTATGCTCTAGCCCTATATTTTCATCATTATTATCTTTATGTCTGACGGGCAAATGCATTTTCCTCCTGTGGCATTGAATGGTAGCTGTTATGCAAGATCCACTATCCCTTTCTTATATATTCATTCATTTTTCATTTATTCATCCATCTACAAACTAATTAATGCCTATTACGTGATAAGTAATCTTCTAGATACTAGGGTTCTAGTACACAAAACTCCTCCCCTCATAAAACTTATTTTCCAGTATGATGTACATACACAACCTGGATAAATAACTCAATTTTGGTATATAGAAAAGTGAAATGAAGAAAAATAAATAAAGGGAAAGAAATTGGGATGCCATTCAGAGGGATGCCAAGCTACATTATAATTTTAAATAGGGTGGTCAGAGAAAGGACTTACTGGACAATTAAATTTTGAGCCAACTATTGAGGGGTATGGGGAGCAAATTATAGGCTATCTGAGAAAATACAATAGTAAGTAGAAGGATTAGCCAGTAGATAGACCTTTGACCGAAGATACTATTGAAGGCCTATTGGAGAAATTGCAAGGAGGACAGAGACCTGTGAACAGGATGATTGACAGGAAGGTGGTAAGAAATAAATAAGAGTAATAATAGAATGATGTAATCTGAATTTCATTCTTAAAGAATAACTCAGGTCAGTCTGTTACATTGATAATAAACTAGAGAGAATTAAGAATGAAAGCCCAGAAAACCAGTTAGACTCCTAGTATAAAATCCAGATGCAGTTTTGACAAGGGTATTAACATTGGAGGTCAAAAAAGTGTTTGAAATCTGGATATTTATTGAAGTCCAACCAAAAGGAGGTAGACATTGGAGGCAGAGTGCTGGAAAAAATTCAATCATAACCCCAGTTTGTTAAGCTTGAGCAACTAGAACAATGGAGTTCCCAATAAATGAGAAGTTTGGGAAGAAAGATCACAAATTCTGTGCTGGATATATTAAGCTATGTTAATCCAGAAATAAACACTAAATATTTGTTTTACAAATATATTTATGTACAAAAGTAATAAATATTTACTGTATATCCAAAATAAATGTCAAATAGGCAGATGGATCTAAAGGATGATGTTCAGGGGAACTGTTTGTAATAGTAGCAGAACCATGATTTAATTAGTAGCAGTAATGTACCTTACTTGAAAATCTTGATTCTCTGGTTTCTGACAATATGTGGTTGCCCTTGAAATTAGGCTCTGGTCAATACTATGTAGCAGATATTGCCAGGTATGGTTTCCAAGAGATCTCCTTAAAAATGAAAGTTTACTTATTTATATAAAGGTTCTTTTTGCCCCTCTCTACATTTTTCTTCTTCCTGCCTGCAACACAAACACTATGACTTAATTTCATCTAGGAGACGACATCTTGAGTATGGAAGGTCACACAAAGAATGGTACAGCAGGAAGTCCAAAGGAAATTGGATTCTTGCTGACATCATGAAAGTGCCAGGCTACCCTGTATTGCCTACCTCCTGACTTCATTTTATTTGAGAGAAAAATAAACTCCTATCCTAATTAAATTACTATTTTCAGTTTTCTATTATTAGCAGCCAAACAGCAAAAGCTTACAAATACACTGAATCTATTCAACACTCCCATAATCTTTCTTTCTACATTCTCCTTAATAGTAAAATTTAGAAAATTTGCTACTTTTTTGGTTTTTCCTGTCAATCATTCCTAAATCAAATAGGATCTGTTATGCTCTCAGTTCTGTGTCTTTACAATACAAAACAAAACAAAATAAAATCCTAAAATGACTGTCAAGCCTTATAAACAGACCTGATTCTCCTTTGAGACCAACCTACAATTTCTCTTTCACTTTTTCCAGTCTCAAGAACTAACCATTAAACTGTTAGAAAAATATAGTAGTTATATTTAATTTATTTCCATTCATTATATCTTGTCATAACACAGTCCTGTTGTATATCTCCAAAATAGATACCAATCTACTTTTCATGACCTTCATTTTTATAGCACTTACAGAGTACTGTCGAATTTGTCTTACTTATTCATCTGCTTACTTATTGTTTTTTTGTCTCCTTTCCCAAATAATGTCTTATGAAATTAAGGTCTGTGACTGTCTTCTTAACATCTGAGTAGTCAGTGTCTAAAACATTAGTAGGTGTTCAAAATTATTTGCAGAAAAAATGAAATACTTGTGAGGGCGTGTGTGTGTGTGTGTGTGTGTGTGTGTGTGTGTGTGTGTGTGTGTATCTCTGTATATATATAGAAAGGAAGGGAGAAGAAAATAAAAAACCTAAGGGAGTTTTGCACCTGAATATGACTCAGTAATAAACCTGAGATGATTGAGAATCACTAAAATCATATTTATTTTCTGAAAATGACTCATTTAAATAGCCAACTAAGGAGAATAGGAGTTCAAGGTAGAAAACTAGATTAAGGCAGAGAGAAAAATAATTTTTTTTTTACATCAGAATCTGTGACTGAAAAATTGATACATGCAATATGATTCCAAATAATTTTGTTCAAGTGTCTTATCTCAGGAATATATTCACTATCTCAAAAACTTGAACTTCTCATGCTTAGGGCAAAACACAGTGTTGTTAGAATAAGATGCTAGAATTAAAAAAAGAAAAGACTAGATAGAGATTCAAAACACAACACGTGATTTTCCCAGGACTTGATGTTAACTGGATTAGAGGTTAAAAATCCATATATACGCCCATAAATATGTTATTGAGCATGTTCTAAGTGATTCTATTTCCATAACAAAGCATAAATAAATATTTTCTAGAGCCCCCCCCAAATTAATTAGAGATCTATTTGTCACTATCTCCCAACTTAAAACATTTAAGCTTAAATCATGCTGGTTGTATTAAATATTGATCATTTGGTGAAATTAAGAACAAATTTCCATAATATTGTGGTCAGTTTTGATTTGAAGATTAAGTATTCTCTGATGGTGTCAGCTCATTATTCTGTCTTTTCCAGTGACCCAAAATTGTGAATTAAGATTTTCTAGTTCCTACATATAATGCATGAGTAAAAATAGAAACCTGAATGTGGAACTTGCCCTACATATTAAGCTGAATGTAGATAGTTGACAAAACATTATGAGCACAGTTTTCTTTCAATTTATATTATATGATAAAAATAATGATTACTACTATTCATTATATGTTATATTTCAATTAAAAATATTTGGTGAAAATACAGGAAAGAACAGGTTAAATACAAAATTTAGCCATTATAATTACAGTGTGTTATGTGAAAAAACATGTATTAGTGAATGTTTTAGAACTGTTAAAAAGAAAATGTTAATGTACTAAGATACATTCTTGCTTTGAAATTGTGTGCTGCTAAAATAGTAAATCCTATTTGAAGTTTTTTCTTTAGAAGTTATATTAGCAGTTATTAAATTATTAGTCTAACTTAATGAGTTTAATCCTGAATTCAGGTACTTAATCATGCTGTATAAAATTCATTATACCTTACCTTTGCTTAATTTATAGCATAGATTAATGAAAATGTCACAGTTAAAAATATCTCAGTGATGCACTTGTAGAAACCATTCTGTTTTGGTATGGTTTCTTGTTTACTAACCAATCTCTTCCAGACAAAATTTAAAACTCTAGCTCAAAGAATTATATTACTCATTTGTTATATAGGGATAATTCACTACTGACAAGTTTTGTCTGTGCCTATAAGAATTTTTCTGGTTCTACTCTGCCACTGAATATAGGATTCCTTTTCCATACCACAAACTGATGTCCATCTGGTATCTGATTGAAAATATTCAGAGGATTAGATTCCCCTATTTTGGGGGGATATTCTTCCACATTTGGACTGTTTCAACTAGTACACCAAAAAAAAGGACTCACTAATTTTCAGCCATTTGTCTGGTTTTAGACAATTTCATTTTTTTAAGACTTTATTTTTTAGAACGGTTTTAGGTACAGAGCAAACTTGAGAGGAAAATACATATATTTCCCATATACCCCTTGCCCCCATACATGCATAACCTCTCCCATTATCAACATTTCTCACCAGAGTGATATATTTTTTACAATTGACAAACTTATATGGACACATCATACTCATTCAAAGTTTACTTTAGGGTTCATTCTTGGTAATGTACATTCTATCAGTTGGAACAAATGTAAATGACATGTATGATAATTATAGTATTACATAGAGTATTTTCACTGCCCTTAAAATCTTCTGCACTCTGCCTAATCATCTCATCTATCACCCATCCCTGGAAAATAGCAGGGAGGATTGCTATATCATACAGTAAGAGTATGTTTAGTTTTGTAAGAAACTACCAAACTGTCTTCCAAAGTGATTGTAACATTTTGCATTCTCATCAGCAATGAATGAGAGCTCTGGTTGCTCCATATTCTCACCAATATTTGGTGTTGTTAGTGTTCTGGATCCAAGAGGAAGGAAGTATAATCTCACATTGCTTCTGAGAGCTAGACCTGAAGCTACAGTGCCACTTCTGCCATATTGTGTAGTCAAATTAATTCACAAACTCAGGCTAAACTCACATCTAGATGTGTGGAGTGCCATGGGAGTAAGAGAAGAAAAGGAATTCATAAGGCCCACTTTTGTACTCTATCAACCACAATCTATTATGTTTTAGATTTTAATAAATCAAGCACGATTTGATAAATTTGGTAATATCTAGATACTTGATTAATCAAAAATACATCAAGTGGAATAAGAAAATGGAACACAGAATAGTGATGCAAATGAAAATAAATGGTAAATTGGTAGATATAAATTTCAAATATATCTGTCATTGCTTTAAATGTAATTGTACTAAAAACTCCTATTATAAGATTTTCAGATTGGTTTAAAAGTAATATATGCTGCTTACAAGGTGCAGAGCTTAAACATAAAGAATGGTTGAAAATAAAAGGACAGAGAAATGTATTTCGTTAAATCACTATCCGCAGACAAGCTGATGAAGTAGACTTTAAGGCACAATGCATTTCTAGAGATAGAGAGACCACCTGATAACATGTCTGAGATAGACTATTTGATGGTAAAAGAATCAATCAATCTGGAAAATATTATATTTTAAAATGTGCAGGCACTTTAACAATCTCAAAGTATTTAAGCAAAAAATCAATAAAACAAAGCAGAAAAAGAAAAAAAACCCACATCACACCGAGAGAGAATGAACAGAAAAAAAAATCAGCAAACTTACAGCAATTCTAAGCAACAATTAACAAACTCTATCTAGACATACAAAACACTGCAGCTGACAATGAAAAAATACACATCCTTTCATGTTCACATGATAACATAGTGGATGATAAGTCTCAGCAAATTTGAAACCTCAAGACAAAGTGTTTTATAGAATGGTCAATGGCAATAGAGAAATTAAACCAGAAGGTTATAACATGATAAATGAACAATCAGCAAATGCTTGAAAATTTAACAGTATACTTTTAAATACTCAAAATCAAAGAAGAAAACATAATGGCAATTATAAAATACTCTGAATTAAGTAATAAAAAGTGTATCAAAATCTATGATAAAGCAAGAGGAAAATTTATGGCCTTAATGCATAAGATAGAAAAGAATGTCTTGGGAATTCCCTAGTGGTCCTGAGGTTAGGACTCCGTGCTTTCACTGTCGAGGGCACAGGTTCAATTCCTCCTCAGGGAACTAGGATCCTGCAAGCTGTGCAGCATGGCCAAAAAAAAAAGAGAGAAGAATGACTTTAAAATGATCTATACATCCATCTCAAAAAGATAGAAAGCAAAAAAAAAATGGAAATTATATCCACTGAGCTTAGAAGAAATTAATGAAATAAAAACAAACATATCCTAAAGAAGCAACACAGTGGAATTTGATTCTTTGAAATGACCAAAAACATTGATCATTTAGCAGAATTATCAGAAAAAAAAAGTGAGAGAGAGCAAGGAAAAAAAAAACAAATATGAAAATAAAATATCAACAACTATAAAAATGTGTACTAAATACAACAGTATGTTTGAAACATTTTTCCAATAATTTGAAATTTAGAAGACATGGACAAATTTCTAAAAATGTAAAACTTTTTTAAAACTGAAAGAAGAAATAATAGAAAATCTGAATTCATGATACTAATTTAAAAAAAAGCTATAATTAAAAGACTTCCCCCAAAGAAATATCCAAGCCCAGATGTCTTCCTAAATGATTTATTTTAAACCTCTGACCTGGATCTTAAATATTCACTTTTAGATAGTAGAGTTGTTGAGGGCTCCCATGAAGCCAGACAAACTTCTATTTTACAAACCTGACAATTACATTAAAGGAATAGGAAAGTAGCCTCTGAGAGCCAGTAGCTGGCCTTACACTTTCATCAAGGCTTTGGTGTTGCTAAGAACTTGTATGGCGCTC
Source organism: Grampus griseus (assembly GCF_964374135.1). NCBI lineage: Eukaryota > Metazoa > Chordata > Mammalia > Artiodactyla > Delphinidae > Grampus > Grampus griseus. Next base: position 99,686,344 of record NC_138998.1, read on the forward strand.
ACAGCTATGCCCTTGGTCCTCTTGTCCATAAACAATTTAACATCAGCATCAGACAAGACTCCTCTGGAAACTCAATGGATCAAGACAAAACAAGACCACTTCATATTCATGCACAAATTTAAAGAAAATAGTAATGTTGCCCAAACTACAAAAAAAAACAAATATTCCCGTATCTAGCTGATATGAGTTACTGCTGCTTACTTACTGATGACAAATTTAGCCTCACATTGGGCTTCCCTGGTGGCGCAGTGGTTGAGAGTCTGCCTGCTGATTCAGGGGACACGGGTTTGTGCCCCGGTCTGGGAAGATCCCACATGCCGCGGTGCGGCTGGGCCCGTGAGCCATGGCCACTGAGCCTGCGCGTCCGGAGCCTGTGGTCCACAACAGGAGAGGCCACAACAGTGAGAGGCCCGTGTACTGCACACACAAAAAAAAAAATTAGCACAATGCCCCACTTTCATAAATCCTCAGGAAAATCTCAACACAAAAACAAGTGCTACATAACCATAGACTGTTACTGAAAAGCCCATTGATTTCAATGGTGTGCATACGCCTTCGTTGAAACAAGTTAGCAGACCCAACTTTATTCAAATACAGGTGTGTTCCTCGTAACGTTTTTTTCTTGAGGACATTGACACATCAAATACATTTGAGCTTAGTATTTTGAATGTACTTGTAAAATGCTGTGAGAGCATGTGAGATGAGATTGTGGAACTGGAAGAAGGAGAATGTCAGCAATCCAGAGCCCCTGAAGGATTTTAAGGATGATGCGATGATTCCCCTGGACTTTTTATAATTTTATAAGACCCAAAAAACAGATACAGAGCGGATTTTGCATTGTGCTAGTTCAAAAATGAAGCAAAATTCATTTCTTACCCATTTTTACCTGACTCTAATTTTTGTCTGTTAATTATAAGATTAATTGTAAAGTTTACTAGAATCACCAAATTGGTAGGTTGTTTGGATTGAGCAATTTTAAAACAATCTACTTTTGGATATCTTCTCTGCAATCTTATTCATTCCAAACTAACTCTGACGCTGAAAACTATTTGATGCAAAAGAAAAGGAGTAATTCTGACTAAAATCTAACGGTATTTGTGTGTGTATGTGGTAACAAGACACAAGCCATTTCTCTAATCTAATCCCTTCCCACTCTTTCTCCTATTGCAATTTTGGCTCATCATCAAATGTTAGTTATGCTCCTGCCCATGGCCTTGCTCTTGTCTTTCCCACAGCTTAAAATGCTCTCTTGGTAGATAGTCTCATGTCTTACTCCCTCATTCCAGTCAGGTTTCAGCTCAAATGCGACCTCTTCTTACCACTTTACCTACAGTGCCACCCTCCTCTGGTCACTTTCTGGCTACATGCCATACATTACACTTCTTTATTGCATGTATTACTGTGCTACCAGAATCTATCCTAGCACATTGTAAAAGTTTATTACATATTTGATGATAAATAAATTAATTAAAAAGGAAAAAGATGGAAATGTTTCCCACAAACAAAAGCTGGTATCATTCTGTCTATATTCTCCTCTGTTAATTTTGAATACAGTGATTTTTTTTTATGTTTGAGGTAAATGAAATAAAAACCAAGTAAATAAAACAATAAATCAGTTTCCTTTAAATTCTACTGTTTTATTTCATGCTGGGCATGGCACATGGCTGTTAATGGTTCACCCCTAACCTGAGAACAAAATACTCAAAAAACGTTTTAATCAAATGTTTTCCCGGGCTTCCCTGGTGACGCAGTGGTTGAGAGTCCGCCTGCCGATGCAGGAGACACGGGTTCGTGCCCCGGTCTGGGAGAATCCCACATGCCGCGGAGCGGCTAGGCCCGTGAGCCATGGCCGCTGAGCTTGCGCGGCCCGCGTACCGCAAAAAAAAAAAAAAAAAAAAAAAAAAAATGTTTTCCCTTATCGAACTTCAAAGTTTTACTGATATGTGGAGGCGTGCAGATATTGGAATGCAGGTTTATTTCAGCATGGAAAATGATCTTGAACATTCATTATAGTTTCTATTCATAGAAATTTTAACTCTTTTATAAGTTAATGAACAAAATAGCAACTTGCCATCTTATAATGTATCACAAGATAAATTGAAGAAGATGTGCTGTTTTCACCTTCCTGATGAAACTAAAATGTGATAGATGAAATGTCAGAGCATTATAATAAATGCAAAGGCTAATAGCCTATTAATTCTACTTGATATGTGATGTACCAAATTAAGAAAGATTATTTCTGCATTGCATCCACTTTTAAGTTTTCTTTAGCATCCTTGCCAGTTAAAAATAGTAGATTTCATAGTGTTGAAGGTGGGACAATCGAACTATTTAAATCAATCTAAAATTCTATATTAATGTTCAATTAATAAACTATATTTAATATATAGATGTATCTATGTTATAGATATGTTTCTGTGTTATATATATATACATATCATATATTGCTATATCATATATATTTTATGTTATATATACAGAGAAAGGGGGAAGCTTGTTTTAAGTACTGCTTTGAGAAATTTAATTGAACAATATCATTTTTTAAAACCTCAGTCATTGCTATATTTGTCATTATTTATAAAGGATAAATATACAATGTCTTAAGTTTGCCCTTTGTTTTCTCCAAAGTAGAATGCTCTCTCTAATTGATTATATTAAATATAATTATGTCTTAAAACACACTTCTATTTTATATTACTTTCCTGTGTATTCTATAAGAACACACAGTATTCATTGAAAGGTATGTCAAATATTACAGAAAGTATATTTGGATATGTACATTAACATGTATGTGTAATATATAATATAGGACATGTAATCTGATATTTAAAATAAAGACTTAGGATAATCTTGATATTCAATATTCATTTTTAAAAAAAGGAAAGTATCAATACATAATGAGTGTGGGAAATCTTTCTGTCCCAAATAGTAGGGAAGTACTCAGAAGAGTAATGAAAAATATGGTTTTAAATTAAAATGTTTTAGCTATTACTTCCATCTAATGCAGTAAGAATTTATGTTTATTAATCTGTCCTAAATTATTGCAGATCTAGAAACTCATAAATTCAATATATAATATCCCAAAGAATAATAATAATTTTTTTGATGTCTAGATATATTTTTTGAGTTACTTCGTTCTTCCTAATTCAAAACTGATTGAATCATGTCCATTATTAAATATTTTCAAAAATGAAAATTGTGTTTATTTACTTTGTCACTCATAAACTGCTGGATATTTGCGATCTTAGTGTCACAATTTGTGTTGCCTTATACTGTAATAATCTTATTTTCGTTCACATTTGTCTTAGTCCTATGGCAGGCTCTTGCGTTTTTATGATTTCCTGGGGCACACTGAAATTTTTATTTTGTTTAAGGTTTTGGAATTCTAATACATTTTGTATTCAATCTGGGGTCCCACAAGTATTTTCATTGTTACAGAGACAATGGATGACTTCTGAGGTTTAAACTTAAAATTCACATACAAATGTGGTTAGTCATCCAATTGGCTAAATAAAGGAAATTTTAATGACTTAGATTCCTAAAACTCTAATCAAAGTGACCTAATTTTAATCTCAGAGAAGCACAGAGTATAACTGTAACATCACATGGGAAAATTAATTTATCCTATTAAACCCTGATTCAAAATTAATATGTGATTAAAGGAAATTGTCAGAGTGAATCACAGAGAATGGAAAGCGTAAAAGTCAGACATGAACAACTTATTCAGAAAATCCTGGAAAAATAGACATTATGTTCTCAGGATAAGGATAGGACTGTTTTAACAAGTCTCATAATTGCTTGGGTGGAATATTTCTCCAAAGTCATTTCTCCTTACTTTAGAATGATGCTTTGTAAGCATTGTCTTAATTATTAATTTGGGTTTCCATTTGGAGTGATATTAGAAAGCGTTGCCACTTTGGATAATATAAACATTACAATTTGTGAAAAAGTTTATTTTTACTTTTAAATGAATGAAATATTTTTAAATGAAATGAAATAAAGTTATTTACTTCAGTACCTTAATGTGTTCTACTGCTATGTTTCTTCCCAAAGTATAATCAGTTCTAGAATATAGAAATACCAGTCTCCAGACTACAAAATATGATACATCTACAAAGGCAGTGTCATGTTTAGAGTGAGTCCTTTGCTTCTTCTGGCAAGACACACAAACTTAGTTCTGTATCTTATCTTACTTTAGGGAGGTGGTCTAGATCTAGAGCTGGTTCACTAAACTTGATTCCAGAATTGTAAAAAAGCTTCAAAATGAGGAATGTGTACAAAGGAAAGGTAGGAGAGAAATGAACTTTTAGTGAAATGCTTATATTATACATTAACAGGTCATTTGAAAACAGTGAACATTTGAAATGACCTTGGTGGAGAGAAATAAATAAATAAATAAATTTTCACAGAGTGACACAAACTGTCACCCTCCAATGCAAGTCAAACATCTACTTTAATGAATAGCCCTCATGCCCATAATACAGTTTTTGTGAATTGCTTATGTTGATGGTGTGCAGCATGTCATTTACATTCCAAGATAAATAATAAAACATCTCTGGTGCCACAGCACTTCCATTATGCTCTCTATTATAGGCTGACCTTGAAATTGAATTCAAATTTAAAATCTACCCTGGCCTATCGCAATTTTACAACTCAAGTTGAATTACTTAAACGTTTTTCACGGCACTTTTAGAGACCACAAACCAGGATTTAAGTGTTAACTAATTAGGTAATATGTAAAGGTAAAAGACAAATTAAAATGGATGGAAAGGTATAATATTGCACTGATAAAGAACTGATGGATAAATCTTGTTTTTCACTTATAGTACTTTCAATATTCTTTCAAATTATCAGTAAAAGTAGTTTAAACATTATATTGAATACCACATTGAATTTTGTTCTTCCATGCATAAAAAATCATTTTTACTTCTCATTTTGGGTAATATTTCACCCTTTATCCAATTAGACCAAAGAATTTATGTGATCCAAATAAACTAGCTGCATATATGAGCAACAGTATTTCATGGGGAATATGCCCTCAATGATTTATCAGAAAACCTTGTTAACTTGTAAGAATGATTCATAGGTTTCTGACTTAAAAGCAAAGCAGAGCCTGTGAGAAGAACCAAGTAGAGAGACTGAATTCTGGATTTGTATTTGTTTTAGTAACTATCAACACCATTAATTTCCTAACCCTTTTTACTATGAAATCTTTGTGAAATATGCCACTGCACACTGATGACATATTTATTGCCTTAAACATCTAAAATTTGGTACTCGTGGATTTGCTCTTGATTTAATACTAATAATTACTATTATTGCTTTGTTAATATTATCATTATTATTATTTAGTAAACCCTTTACTATATCCCAAGCATATTGCTAAAAAGTTTGCATGCTTAATGCATTTGAGTTTTTCACTGCAACACAATAAGGCAGATGCTCTCATTATTTGCATTTCATCTGTAAGTAAACACAGGTTTATGGGGACTCAGATGAGACAGGTAGAAAGACGGAACAGCAACCCCACACCCGAACTTATTTTTCCACTGACTTTAAGTCACTATGCACTGATTTCTCATTTTACCCCAGACAATATTTGCCTTCAAACTTAGATTGTGAATGTGGTAAGTGATAGGGCCATATTTCATATATATACATATATATATATATAATATATGCACACACACACACACACACACACACACACACACACATATATATGGTAAAGTTGAGACCATTAAGGTACACTCTAATTCAATATGACTGTGTCCTTATGAAAAGGGAACGATTTGGACACAGAGAGACATGCATACAGGGAGAACACCATGTGAGCATGAAGGCAGATATCAGAGTGACACATTTACAAGCCAAGGAATGCGAAAGATTGCCATCATACCACCAAAAGCTAGCAGAGAGGCACTGAACGGATTCTCCCTCTCAGTCCTCAGAAGGAACCAACCCTGTCAATACCTTGATCTCAGACTTCTAAGCCTCTAGAACTGTGAGAAAATAAATTTCTGTTAAAACTATTTAATTTGTGGTGCTTCGTTACAGCAACCCCATTAAACTAATACAAATATGCTGTGTTCTTTTGCTTGAATTAAGAAGTATACTATATGCAAATATGTCTGATAAAAAATATGTATGCAATTCACTAATATACTTTTTTCAAAATGGCAAATCCCTTTTTGGCCTAGGAATCTAAAAATTAAAAGTACAATATTTAAAAGTGAAAATATACTTAAAAATCAAGTTAGATATAAAAGTCTCATATTAAAATTAAATTTCTATTCATTTCTTTGATTTTGGAAATTAAACACAATGGCATATTTAATGTAAATGTCTTAACTTACTGAACTGTAGTAAAGAGTTAGTTGTATAGAATTCCTTAACTATAGTTTTTCACAATTAGATGTGGTCCTTTCCAAGTATCTAGTTTTCAAAGAGATTTTAAAATAATGATCAGACATACACAGTAGCAAATTTAAAATTTACTCAATACAAATAAACAAGTATGCTTCTAGGAAAATCGTTTAAAAAGTAGGAGAGTAGTTTTAGAAGAAACTGGATTTTCATTTGGACCTGGGGTATGTTTTGTTAAAGCCCAGAGCAATGCTTGTCTTCATACCTAAATAGAATTTGGAAAACTCCAGACTGCTTTCCAACAATGAGTTTTAAGGAAACAATTTCCTCCCTGGTCTTGGATTTCTTAAAAGAAACTTCCTTTTGCTTGTTATTTTCTATGGGATAATACTACCAGTATTTGATCAACTGTAAGAATCCATACATTAAGAACTATTTTAAGACTTTTCTGAGAAAAATGTTGAACAGAAGACTACAGTATGAAAAGTACTTAGTGAAAGTCACGAATGAAGTATGTAATTCAGTCGTTCTCATATTATGGACATAATGGTCTAAAATCGTAAGAATAATGTCAACTTCATTTAATTCTAAAAGAAAAATTTGTATTTTTCATATCCTTTTTTGGCATTAAGCCTATTGTTCTATAGAGAATCTCACTTATTTTAATTACACCCGTTTTCTACATGAAATACCTAACTCACATTCAATTTGTTTTAATTTAATAGAAAATATAATACTGAAAATAATCACTCAGAAGGATACTAAGAACTTTTATTTTTGGCCCCAGTGAATAGTTTCAAACTTAATCTAGGTCAACAACAATAGTTTCTTCACCTCTGACCTAAAGCTTCTCAATTGTGAGGTTTTAAGACCTAACTTTTTAAAAAATTAATGAAAAAGAGTTTTAAATGTTTTCTAATTCATTTTGACCTTTCATTTTAATGAGCCTTCCAGCAAGTCACTTTAACACTTTGAAAACATGTATTACATATGTAATTCAATTTACTTTTGACAATGAAAATGAACTGTATAGAAATTATACTAGAGTATTAATATTTTTCATTGAATATTGTTTAGTGTGCATTCAACAACAAACAAAATATATACCAGATTTTCCTTTTATTAATTTGGTTATTTCAATCTTCCTCTGTATTGATAAGCCAAGTAATAATAATTTACAAGTAATTATATCATGAAAGTTTATCTTCATGATCATGACCATGCATTTCCTACTCTTATGACAAAAATACATCTTATTTGCATACATATTACATAAAAGTAGATTTTTTTCTCATTCTGTTGTCTTAAAATTAATTGTAGAAGTCAATAAAAAGCTTATAAATGTCAGGAATATATGGATAGATTCTGACAAGCTCCAGTTTATAGAAACAGCCTTTTAAAGCATTACATGTTCTGTCTCTGTTTCCTGTCTTCCTGACTCTCTCTCTGACTCTCATCCCAAAAGAAATGTAAACTTTATCTTAGGCTGCAGTTTGGTTATTTTGCCAAGTTGAAAAATTCTTGTTGCCCATATAAACATGTTTGCTTATTTATGAAGTAGAGAGGCATGACTAAATACTAATTAAAATATCTTTTATTTATGTTTTGTAATTCTGTTTTTGTACAAGAAAATATGTACTTCATTAGAATTTAAGAAATCAAAGTAAAGTATTTAAACTAGATTTAGATCATACAGAATAAATTCATAAAATATGATAACTTTTAGTCAATATAGGCTAAGTTATCCAATGGTAAAAATAGTCCATTTTTAGTGGCTCCAAATAGCTCCAAAATTAGTGGCTCTACAAACAAACATCTATTCCCTATCCACATAAAGTTGGACACAGGTCCAAGTGATCTTCTAGGACCACTCTGCCCCATGATTCTGGTTGCTTTAATCTTCAACTGCAAAATCTCAATAGCAAATGCTTTCCTGGTGCCACAGCACAATAATAGAGCCCTGTTGTGTTTCACACTAGCAATAAGGTACTTTAGCCAGAAGTGACCACATGCCTAATGTTCATCATCCATGAATCAGTTATACAGCCCAAATTAAATCATAAAATGTGAAGAGATGTGCCTGGAAATAGAGGTTTTGCCTGGAAAAAAAGAAGTTTGCATAATAAATCATATTATTATTTCAATTTCACAGGTGAAGGAATGTTGAATCAGAAAACCTAATAACCTCTTCAAGGTTGGACAGTGACTTAATGAAAGAGAATTTTGAAAGGTGTGTATTTTTAAACCTCAATTACTCCTGTGCTCTGCTTAGTTTAAGGACCAAACCTGAAATGAGTATTCCACAGCTGTAGAAATTTACCCCAATGTGATTGGGGACGGGTTGTTTTATATGTTGAGTTACAAATATATGTAATTCTCTCTCTGTCTATAGATAGATAGATAGATAGAGATATGCACAGCTACAGATTCTAATGTCACATAGCAGCAGCTACAATGATGACTGTTCCATTTCTCAACATCATGATAAATAGAGAAAGAACAGAAATTTTAAAAATCATTGATACGTACTTTTAAACATGTGTGCTGTGTCATTTGCATTAAGAGACTGAGAAAACTGGACTAAAACACAAAGTAGATTTTATCCCAGAAGGTAGTCCAAAGATGGGGAGAAATTATATTTATATAATTTATTATATATATACACATTTGTATTATATATAATATATATATAAGTTCACCTAATAAGAATTACATTCCCAGAATATGAATTCTTGGAAAGTGACATACTTTTATAAAATTTGATTTCTCTCTAATCTGTGTGAATGTGAACAAATATTAGACATTTCTAAATGGACATTTACATGGTGATTGGAATGAAGGTACAATTATATAATTGAGAAATTTCAACATTTAATATTAAAGCTTCCCAGTTTAATGGGACAGCTGTTAGTTTTTGGTGCAATTTAAGTAATAAAGAATGAAAATAGCCATATAAGACTGGAAATTTTTACTTGACTTAAAAATATACTTTTCATTACACTCCTTAAACTATCAAAAGCCAATGCCGATATATAATGCTTTCGAGAACTATACCGTTAATTTTAAAATAATTATTTTTTAAATCAGAAATCCTAGGCCTTAAATTTAAAATGAAGGATAGTTTTGGGCTTTCCTGGTGGTGCAGTGGTTGAGAGTCCACCTGCCCATGCAGGGGACACGGGTTCGTGTCCCGGTCCGGGAAGATCCCACATGCCGCGGAGTGGCTGGGCCAGTGAGCCATGGCCGCGGAGCCTGTGCTCCGCAACAGGAGAGGCCACAACAGTGAGAGGCCCGCGTACCGCAAAAAAAGAAAAAAAAATGAAGGATAGTTTACATACTTTGTGAGACGCTTTCTATTTAAGATAAAATTGACCATCATGGTAAATGCTCAATTGTCTTAAAGTGAAACCTAGGTTTCATTTTTTTATACTTCAACCTATACATTTCTGTGTGACCTTTACCCCAAATTTTAAATGTTGTCTCTTGACAGTTATTTTCCATAAGTTTTATACCCTTCAGAGACACTAACATTTTGTGCCTTTAGCTATTTCTTCTTTTACCTACTTCCATAATTCTTAATAACTTGACTAAGCTGAAGTGTATTGATATCTCAGTTTCAAACAATTTTAAATGAATATAATGAAAAATGAGTGTTTAATTCTTTTATTTGACTCTGCAGGCATACATTCCATCACTTCCAACCAATATCAACATATCACAATTATTTGCTAGATCCAATATTTACTGTTTATAAAATCATGATCATGATACACACTTTTTTCACAAATATGTTTTACAATATATTCTGTGGTGGACCATTTCAGTGTGGACAACTGTGTCCATACTAGTTTTGAGTTACGAGTTAAGTTTTTGAAACTATTTATTGAATTAGTTCTTTATTGATATGATCTCTGCATTTTCTCTGTTCTGTCTTTTTTTTTTAGAACTCCTTTCATATTGATATCAGTTTGCTTGTTCGTTTGCTTGTTTTGGTGGATACTTTTATTTATCTTCCTCCCTGAAATCATTGGCTATTCAGCTAAACTATATTTCCAGCCTTCCTTGATTCTTGATGTGGCCATGGCATAAAAATTCACCAATGGAATGTGAGCAAAAGAAATGTCTAAATTTGTGGTTTCACTTGTTTGAAAGATACTCACAATGGAGTTCTTCATTCCTTTCCCTTCTGATGACTTGAAATTATGAGCAACCTTGAAAACCACATATTTAGGATGAGAATGCTACTCTGCACTCTGGGTTCCCTCCATGACTTTCTGTAGCAAAGTCTGATAAACACTATAGATTATTATAAAAATAAACATCTGATTTGTTTGAAACATTAAATTTTGGTGTTTCTTTGTTACTATAGCTAGGATTCTACTTGAATCCGTAATATGTTTATCTTATTCCTTTTCACATTGCTTTCTTATTCCAGCCAGCGGATTGAATACTTTTATTTCTGCTATTATATTTTTTATGGACTCTTTCCTGTTGTTGGAATATTTCTTCCTCCAGATTTCTTTCTTTTTCTCTCTTTTAGTGGATGCTGTATGTTATCTTATATACCTTGGTATATTAAATAAATGGATTTTTGTTTTATTTTGTTTTTTCACCTTTGGTATTTTCTCTGTTTCCTCGAATTTTCTATTTGTTTTATTTTCTGTATTTATGGTAGAAAATATTGTTCTCTTCTTCTAATACTCACTGATCACAAACTTTTCCATAATATTTAAAATTGAGGTACTAAAAAGCTGAATGAAATCTGTGTGATTATGGGTAAAATTTCATCCACAGGTTTGTTTCACTGCAATGTGAAAGGCTGGGAATCAAGATTTTTTCATAACTCAGGATCTTTTCACTTTCTTCACCTACTTCTCAAAAAGGGAATCTTCCAGTCACCTCCAAATGTGGTTCTATTCGTGTCTCTGGTAGCAATTTTGGAAAAGCTTCTTAAGATCACAGCAGGCTGACTTTAACTTAAACTTCATATATTTATTAAATTTTTATCAGTCATTGTCCTAGGGAGAAAAGATGGAAAACTTAAACAGGATAAATTAAAAAGAGTTTATTAGTAAAATTATTTATCTGGTCATAGGCAGGGTTACTGGTATCAAGCCAGTAAAAACTCAGTAATCCATGGTTAGTAATAGTAGAGATCTATCACCATCCCTAGGAATCAACATGCAAGGGGAGAGAGAGCATTTACCAGGACCTGAAGAATGTTGTTGAATTGAAAATGCTACTCTATAGTGGTCTGTGTGCTACTGATCACTATCCAGAAAGGAGGGAAAGAGGGGAATAGATATGCTCAAGGATATCCAGCCCAGCCTTTCTCTCCTGAGACCAGTTGGTTCTGATGCCCCAAGTTCAGGTACTCTCTGGGTTAATATCTTCACAAGGTAAGCCATTTTCTGTCTGTGTAGTAAAAAGGAAAGTTTTTGGAGTGCACTGCCCTAGGAGGAAATTTAATTATCAAGCTCTTTATTAAACAGAATTTTGACTAGTCCTGTTTCGGTCCTACCATCCCTTTCAGAAGTATCAATATCTTTCTGATATCTATCAAGGCAGAACTAAGACAAAAATACCAATTAATTTACTTTTTTAAAGTGCATATGTTAAATTTCTTACTTGTATACAAGGAACATGCAAGTTTGTTTTCATGTAGCACACAAGAGCATATTTTGAAGTTCCTCAAGAAACCTCTAAAAATGGTTAGTGTCTTAAGCAAGAAAGCCCCTGGGATTATGCTACACGATTAAGACTACTATGACTCAAAGCGAAATCATCTGGTTTAAAATCCTCATTTCTGCATTTTATTAACTGTGTGACTGTGAGCAACTACTTAAATTCTCTGATGCTTAGTGTTCTCACATGAAAATAGAGCTAATATGAAATTAAAGAGATATTGTATGTTATATTGAGTAAGTGCCTGGAACACTAATTTAGCCATTACTATATCAATAACCAGATTTATTTTGTTTTGCTCTGTTTTACATTGGATTATCTGCAGAGAATAGATCACTGGCCACCAGGAATTAATTCAAGGAAGCTCATTCCAGAGTCAGAATTCTAAAGATGTTTGTATTAGTTTCCTGTTGTGTTATAACAAATTACCACAAATTCAGTGCCTTTTAAAATAATATAAATGTATTATTTTATAGTTCTGGAGGTAAGAAGTTTGAAATGGATTTCACTGTACTCAATCAAGTCTCTGGCAGGTGTTGATCTTCCTTCTGGAGATTCTAGGAGTCTTTCCCTTTTCTTATCCAGCTTCCAGAAGCCTCCTGCATTGATTGGCTTGTGGCCCCTTCTTCAGAGGTAACAGCGTAGCATCTTCAATTCTCTCTCTGATTCTGACCCTCTGCCTTTTCTTTCAATTATAAGGACTCTTGTTATTATACTCAGCCCACCCAGATAATCTATGATAATATCCCCTTCTCAATATCCTTAATTTAATCACATCTGCAAAATTCCCTTTGCTATGTAAGATAACATATTTACAGGTTCTAGGGATTAGGACATGAATACTTTCGGGTGGCTATTATTCTATCACAATGTTATTCAGTCAAACACTAACCTATGAACTGCTATAAATGAATTTTCCAGATGCAATTAAGGCTAATAATCAGCTGACCATAAAACAGACTTATTATACTGGATTATCCTGGGTACTGCTAATTTTGCCCTTTAATGTTATTTTTAAAATGACCAGTAAACCATATAAATATATATATGGGATTTTACACAATAAACATCAAATAATTTATCTTTATTTATTCATGTCCTCTAGGACTAAGGGGTAATACACGTGTGCACACACAGACATGAACACACACACACATACACACACACACACACACACTGATACATTTCAAAGATCATATACATATAAAATTATGTATATTATTTATTTTTGACAGAGAATTAACAGAAACATTTAAGAATATATTTTAGTTCCAATCTGGCTCACCGACTAAGTCTTGAAAATTATTCAGGAGAAGTCACTGTATCAATGAAAGACAATCTTCATTTTAATTATACAAAGTAGCTGAGTACAGTTTCTCAAAATCCACAAGTTATGTAACTGTGTGGAGGTAATTGTATTAATTACATTAATAATTCCCTCTTCCCCCACTGACCATACCTCCCCACCACAGCAAATTCTTCTCATTCAGAAATGAACTCTGTCAGTATTCCTGAAACAGAGAATGAACACTTTCTTGTACTAAAGACATGTAGATTTGAAATTACATGACTTTACCCCCATATTATAAAGAATTTTTTTTTTTTTTTTTTGGAGTATGCGGGCCTCTCACTGTTGTGGCCTCTCACGTTGCGGAGCACAGGCTCCGGACGCGCAGGCTCAGCGGCCGTGGCTCATGGGCCCAGCTGCTCTGCGGCATGTGGGATCTTTCCAGACCGGGGCACGAACCCGTGTCCCCTGCGTCAGCAGGCGGACTCTCAACCACTGCGCCACCAGGGAAGCCCAAGAATGTATTTTATAATTTGTTTGTCATAACCTTAACTGAAGATAAATGTATGGAGTTAATGCCTTCTTTATACCATTTACACTCTTTTGGTCAGTTCTACAGAGGTGGGGTTAATTCTTTTGACCCTTCTGCTTCTCAGTTATAACAACTGCAGATATAGCTGTAGCTAGAACAGTAGCACGGCAACAGCTGGTAACACAAAGCAGTTTCATCTTTATAATCACACAATCCACAGCAACAACCAATGCAGCTAACACTGAAAGCAGTCAGCAAACTATGCAAAATTCCCAATTTCTTTTAACAAGGTTGAATCATTCTAAATGTGTGAAACACATCCATGGAATGTGAGCTCACAGACCACAGCCTGTTTGTCCAAGACCTCTGTCCACTTTAGTGCGGGAAGAGAGCTTGTCCTCAGATAAGGATGAACAGGGGCCATGGTAGATTTTGGAGCTATGTGCTATGTAGATATTATGCCTTTAGATGTTGCTTTAGAAAACCTAAATTTAAAAGTAACTAATAAGGGAAATAAGACTTCACTGCCTCCTCTTTGATGACCTTCCAATTCAGACAATGTCCTCTGTTCTATATTTGACAAGGAAAGTGGGCAAAAACAATCTTGGGTTTGTTCGGTGATTGCAATTTCAGGTCTGTCACTCTTGTTACATCGTGTACATTCAAAAGAAGAGAGAAATTATATATGGTAATCTTTTCCATTTAGCCAGTTTTTACTTCTAGCAGGTAAATGTAGGTAGCAGTGCAGGAGTGATCTCTGCTTCCTATATTGTGACATGCAAAAGGCTCAACATTATTGGGATACTCCACGTACAAACTGAAGGGGAAAATTGAAATCTCTAAGGAAGCTGCTGTATGTATTTATGAATATTAATTAATAAAAACTACTTGGATGGTTTACTTAGAAAAAAAATTTATTTGTTGATGTTGTCCCACCAAATTTAAGATCTGTAAATCACAAACTACCTATTATCTATTTCACCAACCACCTATGTCTATATAATTGAAAGTTAGGGAAAAATGAATCAATACATTTACATGCAATTGTATTATGTAACTCTGATGGCAGTGTCATTTTCTAGCTACATGTCTTTTGAAAACGATTTTAATTATTATTATATTATTGCTTATTTATTTTAATATAGAATATATTTTTTAAAGAAGCTTTAGATTCACAGCAAAATTAAGCAGAAAATACAGTGTATTTTCTGTATCCTCTCTCTCCACACATGCATAGCCTCCCCCACCATCAACAACATTCCAGGCCAGAGAGGAATGTTTGCTACAACTAATGAACCAACACTGACACACACTCTTACCACCCAAAAGTCCATAATTTAGATTGAGTTCACTCTAGACTTTGTACGCTCTATGGGTTTTAACAAATATATGATGACAAATATCCATGATTATAGTCATACAGTGTAGATTCACTGCCCAAATAATCCTTGTACTCTACTTATTCATCCCTTCTTCTCGCCAAAACCATGCCAATCACTCATCTTTTTACTGTTTCTATAGTTTCACCTTTACTATGGAAAGAGTTGAAGGATCAGTGGTTATATAGTTGAAATCATCAGAATGCAGTCTTTTAAGATGGGGCTTCTTTCATTTGCATTTAAGTTTCCTCCGTGTCTTTACTTGATAGCTCAATTATTTTTAGTGGATAGATATACCAGAGTAAATATTAGGATTTCTATTAACTTTCTGTAAGATATAAAATAATATAATTGTTACTTCATCAATTTTAAAATCTTTTTATATTTGCCTTTGCTTAATGATGTCTTGTTAAGGATATTAATAATAAAGTTTTGAGTCAGGTTATGAGTGTTTGATTTTAGATTTAACTGGTAAGTGAAATCATACCTAGTAAATGTTTCATATTTTAAAACATCTGCTTATTTCTATTAGCAATCTAAAACGATGCTTGTATAAAAATTTCTCACAGAAGTGATTTTTTTGCATTATCATGATATGGGTTGCTGCTCTGCAAGTTCTTGATTATTCTCCTTTAAAAGTGTCCTTGACACATAACAGATAGAACACATTAAATTAATCTTGTGTTGTCTATTAAGTCTTAACTCCAATTTGGCATTTTAACTTCTATTATGTGAACCAAAGTTTCACTACTAGTATTGTGCTTATATTTCCTAGCGATATTTTCAAGTAATATTTAACACCGGTTTTTGGATAAGATATGTTATTGGCTATGTGTGTCCTGATCACCTGAAGATATCATTTGAACTTTTAAAATAAAGAATAATTAATATCAATTTTCTTAACCCTAGTTCATATCATAGTATCATAGAACTATTTTATGCAAAATCATAATTCTTAAATCTGAAACAATTTAATGAATACTAATTCATCTTCTAAACAACAATTTGTAATAGATTATGTATGAATTGTGACATTTTGCTGCTAATCCCAAGGGATAAATAAATAAATTAATCATTATTATATAATCAAGCATTTTATTATTGATGACTGTGGCTAGGTAGTTTTACTGTAGGGTTAATCTTCTGATACAACTCATCTGAGAGAAAGAAGAAACTTCCTCCATGAAAATATTGGGAAGCACCTGAAAACAATGATATTTTTCACCCTAGGCCCGTTATTTGCAATTCATTTACAATTCTGTCTTTGTAAACCTTCAGAAATTGATATATAGCATCTATTTAACATGAACTTATTAATGTAAAAGGGACCAACTTGGCTCTTGAATTTCAAATGTTATCTTAATTAAATTGATGTTCTTGTATTACATGTGCCTGGGGGCCTGGGAAATAGATGAGTTCTGTAAATCAAAATATTAATAATGCACATGAATTTTAGTCTATGAAATGTCTTTGGATCCCAGATATAAAAAGAACTCTCTTACTATAGTTTGTGTTGTCATTAGAATGCATTTTTCCATTGATTGCCAACTTTCTGGACATTGCTCACAATTGTACTAAGCTTTCACTTTTGTTAGTTCACAATAACTATAATCAAATGTTTCTTATGGTGCAGAAGTTATATAAAATATATTCTACTATAAATGAGGTGAATGTATGTATAATATGTTTTAGTTTCATATTTCAATGTCAAAAATTAAAAATGTAATGATTTCAAGGTATAAGTACTTATAATGGGCATTGTGCTGTTGCTATATAGGAGACAAAGTCAGAAAATAAACTCTTCATGCCAATGTGGAGATTATATTCTGGTAAGAAAGATGACTTTCACAAAACTTACTTAGTATAAAGTAGATAGTACAAGAGTGCAAGTGGGTTGGATGTTCAAAGTTATAAGAGAATATCAGCTGAAAGATGAGAAAATCTTTATAAAATAAGTAACATTTCTGCTGGCCTTTGAAGAATAATTAAGATTGGAAATGCAGAGTAAAAGCAGATATTGGAACAGTTCAGTGCACACAAAATAAATGGCATGAAAAAGAAAGGCAAGAAAGCATGGAGTATAATCTGGGGAAATGAACTCTTCAATTTGATGGTTCATAAAGATCTGATTGATATCAAATCATCTTTAGAATTCACATAAAATTGAGATGCTTCGATTTTATTCTCTGTTGCATAATACCATATTGAATTTACCTAAAAATCATATATTTTGGTACATATTTAATCAATATTAGTATAATTGCAACATATAGCATACATAGAAGGAATTCAGTATGGAAGACCACCAGCGTATTTTCAGCAAACTCTGTAAGCCAGATGACACTCTATATAGATAGCAATTAGCAGTATGTGCATAGACCAATCAGAATGGATGCCAGGCAGTATGCCGTATCAGTTTCTAGTGGCTACTTATCAGATTCTGTGTCAAAATAAGTTGTAATTTGGCTCACTATGATTAATTATATCTCACCCAAGTCATGTAAATAACTACAAATTTAAAGGTTGGAGCTTAATTTTTCAATACATATAGATATTTTGTTTATAATTATACTATTTAAATATTTTTCAATGATTAAGGTAAAAAAATTTAATAGATATGGGTTATCTTTTTAACTCCTACCTGAAGCATTCTGTTTTCTTATTGAAACTCTTCTCCTTATCAAATCACGGAAGTTTATTTTTCGTTTTAAAAAGTAATCATTAATTGAATTTATATAGTCGCATCATTTTGTGAAATAATAGCATTTCCAGTTGACAATAAAAAAAGCAAATTAGTCTGTCTAATGCATCTGATTCTCACTGCAGCAGTAATTTTCTAACATCTGCAGCTATACATATTCATTAAATTTCTCTAATACTATAAAGCAAAAGATTATCAGCAATCTCTGAAGTGTTGGAAAGAAATAGAGGTTACAAGATAATTACTGTACTATATTTGGCTTGTGTAAAAAAATTTTAGAGCTATATTTTACATTTATACTTTCATAAAAATTTAAAACAAACACCAATATATAGCTCTTATCAACTTCTTTTTTGGGGAAGACAATAACAATTGAAACTTAAGGTATTATTTATCCTGTTAATGTATAGTTGGAGGCAGGTTGCACTAAATTTCACTTCAACCAGGATTGCACTCAGGAATGAATGAGCAATTCCAGTTAATTTTTGTGCATATGCATTTCAAAAGACAGAGAAATTTTCTCTGGCAAGGAACAGTTTTCCATATCAGATTTATGTTTTTCTCCCTATAGGCCTTTAGTAGATGAAGATTTGTCTCGTGAGATTTTACCTCCAAGGAAAGATTTGCTCTAGCAATAAGCTCCTTCACTGTTTACCTTAGGTGTAGAAAGCCACCTTACTTAAGGTCAGGTCCTCCTCAGAATGGCCCATAGCAAGTAATGATCAAACCAGGGTCTAAAATCCCTGGTCACTTAGTTCTCAATTAGATATTTTAAATATGAATGTTTGCTCCAGAGCTCCCTGTGGTTTGGGCCATGAATGCTTCATAGGCACCCATCACAACTTGACTTCTGCTCCCTAATTCTACTTCTTCTCTATCCCTTCCTCATTTGTCAATCGCTAAAAATAACCTACACACCAAATGCCAACTCAGTGTTTCCTCTAGAAAACCTAGGCTGCAACCAGGGCAGGTTCAGCACACAGAGAACCAGATGAAACATTACCAGTTTTGCTGTACTGTCTCATACATTCAAAAGGGGAATTAGGCCATACACTATGCCACATACTTGTTTGTAAAGAAGAAAATGTTAAAAAAAGGAAAAGCATCCAGAAAGTACTTAATGCGTAAGGATATGGACACAAGCTATTCTCATGATGGAAGGTGGTAGCTTCTCTCCTGTCTGTCCCTTGGAGCAGCTTTTCAAGGTCCTTTGGTTCTACTGAAATGTACCACCAGCAGATGTGAGCAGCTCTGATGAGGTACTTCTTATTGGGTCAGGTAAATCAGCTTGTCTCTGTGCAGAGACAATTATCAATTAACAGTTTAAATGTGCTTGATTTACTTAAAACTTACTTAAATGATATATATTGCACACCCATTTGACAGGCACACAGCTAAGCACTAGATGTGCTATGAGCAGAATGTGTAAGATACATCTTTGAACTGAAGGAACTCACAGTTTAATGCAGAGGAAAAGTAGGTAAGCAAATATGACAACGGTTGTTAAGATAAATAATTACAAGGTACAGTAGAGACATGCAAAGGAAGGAGCAATTCATTGTTACCTTTAATGTGTTTATTGATCTGTACCAACTATCCTTACTCCTTCACTTGTGCTGCTTCTAATTTGCTTTGGATTGAGAAAATGTATCAACACTTTTATTATAATCATGTATAAAGTTAACAGCTATAAATGATATTGTGAATGAGGGCTCACTGCTGCAAAAATGACTTTTATAGGATATACTTAGTGACACACATTTTAAATATTTGAGGAAATTTAAAAAATAACTTTCTGGTTTTCATCTTTATTTCCATTAGAGGATTTGCTGGAAAGCTGAGTTTCGTATATATGTCGTTATTCTACAACTTCATCATTCATCAGATTCTGAGGGTGAAAACCCTAGGTTGCCTATGATATTAATCATGAAGCCTAATGGTTTAATAGAACAAAGAGCTGGAGAATGTGAAAGGAATGCTTCAAATTCTGCTGGCTTCTGTGAAGAGGGATTTTCTCTAAACATTCCTGGGATTTTGCCTGATCTCTTTATCTTTCCCAGAGATGAAATGAATTACCTGCATGGTCAAGGTGAGTAAAGAACCATGCCACTTCTTTCCATCTTTCTTTCTTTTTCTTGATACATGGCTGCCCTCAGAAAACTTTTATTAATTCAACAGTTATTTATTTAATACTTATAATGTGCCAAATACTGTACTTATTATTGGGAATACTGCAATGAGTAAATTGGACAAAAATTCTACCCCTCATAGAATTTAAAGTGCAGCAGAGTTAGAAAGACAGTACAACATAAATAAGTAAAATATAAAGTATGTGAAATTGTGATGAGTGCAATGGAGAAAAATGAAGCAGGGAAGGGGATTAGATTCACAGGTATGGGGAGGATTGGTGGCTATTTTAAATGTGGTAGTTAGGAAAGTTCTTACTGATGTAGTATTTGAGCCAAAAGCTTAAGCGGGGGGAGGGGGTCATATGTATAGCTATGGGAAGAATATTCCAAGTGAGGAAAGAAAAATTGCAAAGGCTTTCGAGTAGAATCCCACCCAGGAAATTCAAGCAAGGACAAGAAGTTCTGTGAAGTATTCTATGATGTTTCTCCATGCTATTAAATTTTAAGATGCTGGCTTACACACATTGAACAAGAAGGGAAGGAAAGCTACAGTGGCTTCTGTTTGTCATTACAACAATAAAAAGTTTAATAAATTCTGTGATTATCACACAATGATTATCACAAGTCTAGTTAATATCTTTCACCATATATAGTAACAAAAGTTTTTCTTGTGATGAGAACTTTTAAGATTTACTCTCTTAGAAACTTTCAAATATTTGATACAATATTATTAACTATATTCACCATGCTGTACATTACATTCCCATGACTTATTTATTTTACACCTGAAAGTTTGTACCTTATGACCCCCTTTACCCATTTTGTCCACCCTCCATCCCCTAGTAATCACTAATATGTTCTCTGAACCTATGAGCTTATTTCACTTAGCATAATGCCTTCAAGGTCCAAACATATTGTCAAAAATGGCAACAGCAAGATTTTATTCTTTTATTATGACTGAAATGTATATATGTGTCTATATATAATATATGTATATATAGACACATATTATATATATAATATGTCTTCTTTATCCACCCATTCATCAATGATTGATGGTCAATTAGGTTGTTTTCATATCTTGGCTATTGTAAATAATGCTATAATAAACATGACTGTGGTTATATCTTTTTGAGTTAGTGTTTAGATAAATACCCAGAAGTGGAATTGCTGCATCTTTTTGTTGTAGTTCTATTTTTAATTATTTGAGAAACCTCCATACTGTTTTCCACAGTGACTGCACCAATTTATATTCCCATCAACAGTGCACAGGGGTTCCCTTTTCTCCTCATCCTCTTAAACGCTTGGTATTTCTTTTCCTTTGATTATAGTCATTCTAACAGATGAAGGAGACATCTCATTGTGGCTTTGATTTGCATTTCCCTGAAGATTAGTGATTTTGAGCATCTTTTCATGTACCTGTTGGATATCTGTATGTCTTCTTTGGAAAAATGCCTATTCAGATCTTCTACCCATTTTACATCTAATTGTTAGGATTTTTTGCTATTGAGCTATATGAGTCTTTTTAAATATATATTTTGGATATTAACCCCTTATCCAGTATATGGTTGGCAAATATTTTCATTTGGTAGGTTGATTTTAATTTTCCTGATGGTTTCCTTTGCTGTGCAGAACATTTTTAGTTTAATGTAGTCCCACTTGTTTATTTTGTTGCTGTTGTTGCCTTTGTTTTGGTGTCAGACCCAAAAAATTATCACCAAGTATTAGTATAATATTTTGATTTTCCATCTGCTATAGTATATTCCACAATCAGATTTGAAAAAGGCAGTAAAGGGGGTTTTATTTTATTAATTCACATAAATCCTAATACTTTTTAATAATCAGTAATTAGGCAAATAAATGTAATATAATAAGATAGCTCTTAGAGCTATCTAATAACTAAGAGTTAACTCTTAGAGCTAACTAATCTTCATGTGCAATACTTGTGTTTATAATTTGTATTTTTATTAACACAAAAATATTGAAGCTTTAAGTAGTTTTTATCCCATAATTTTCTTTCTCCTCACTTTATTCCTCCCTTCCTCCTCTTTTCTTTTCTCATTCTCTGTCTCATTCTCTCTTCTTTCTCTCCTTTGGTAAGTACCTCCATCCATAATTTTATGAAAGCAGATATGTCTTTGGTAGCCAGCTCCTTTGTAATTTCAATTCA
Source organism: Grampus griseus (assembly GCF_964374135.1). Classification (NCBI taxonomy): domain Eukaryota; kingdom Metazoa; phylum Chordata; class Mammalia; order Artiodactyla; family Delphinidae; genus Grampus; species Grampus griseus. Next base: position 99,708,594 of record NC_138998.1, read on the forward strand.
AATAATGTTGTGAGGGGATTTTGTCTTTAAGCATTTAAAGACCCTGGATGATTATTTAGTATTTAAGCATAATTCAGAACAAAATGTCTGCATTACTTTAAAACAGCTATTCACTTAAAGGATGGGTAAGTTTTAATGGTCGCTTCTGCTGGGCAATAGGACAGAGATGTTATAATTAAACATGAATCTCCCAACCTTTTATGGAAACCACTAGGTTTGGCTTACTCAATTACTTCTCTAGATAAATAACTTGATAAATAACAATATTGACATAAGCATTTTATTCTTTTCTCTGTTTCTGACAGATTCTAACAGTCATGCAAAGGCTACTAAAAGTTTGAGAAAAAAGGGATTGAGAGGCAAACACATATGATTATATTTTTGATTTGATCTTTCTGAGTGTCTGTTTAGTTAAATGCATTGGTCTTAGAAACTAAGGCCTTTTAATATTGCTCTAAGTATAAATTAACTTGAAAAATTATTGAATCTTCTCAGTCAAATGTTCAGTAAACTCCAGCTTATCAGCTTTTCTTTTCCCCCACTAATTTATTTTCCTCTGGCCAGGGTAAAGGAAGAATAAAAGAAATATAGTGTAGAATACCTAACTTAAGATTTGTACAATCCAGTTACATGGACCAAAAATACATACATACATACATAAGCAAGCAAGTGAACAAGGTATTTGTTGTGATGCTCCTCACATTACCAGGATCATCGGCTTATCTCTATCATGGGTGTCCCATATTCTTTTATACTTTAACTACATTAAGTTTTGCGGTAACTCAACCAGACATTTAAAAATTTAGTCCATAATCTGACCTTAAACATTAGATGTCAGGGTCACAATGGCCAGTGGAGAAAGCATAGGACTTGTTCTGATTAAAGGGAGGGAAAGATGAGCCGACAGTAGTTTCTGGTCTCAGAAAGCATTCTCAGTGAAACTTTGCTCTCAGGACCTTAACAGGACAGCTTCTGGAATATCTGTAGTGTCCCAAGAATTAAGATTCTAATTTCTTTTCTACTTGAAACATTTAAAACAGACTATAGATATTCTTTGTTTGTTAAAATTGACCTTGATTCCATACTAGTCTGTGCTGTTTAAAATTGCTGTGTTGTGACCTAGCCATGTTTCAAACCACTATACCCTTCAACAGTGTTGGAATGTCTTCTCCAAGGTAAGCTAACACTAGAAGTGTTACTTCACTTAATACTCCCATTAACTGCCTTTAGTGTTGTACCCTCTGTGAATAAAAATTGACAAATTTAGGTCTGAATTAAACGCATTCTGCTTTCTTTGCATGTTTTTAATCACAGACTATTCACAGCTGTTCATCATCTTCTTTTTTCCCCATTAACTATGTGAGCACACTGCCACCCACGCTTTTGTTTCACAACAGGTGAAAAAGAATTTTCAACTGGATGACTTCCCTTTAAATTTTAATTTAATTAAACCATTTAAAAAGTGGCACAGAATAATGTAAAACCATATCAATCTTTAGTCATCTCAACTAAATATAATGCTTGGCATTCATAGAATAATATCACAAACTTTAACTACCATTAATTATTTAATTCTCACAAATATCTTATGAGGTAGTCCTTGTTAAAGAAAGTAAATGGCCTGCCCATGATTATCCTGATGATTAATGATCAAAACTTGGATTAGTTGTGTATTGTCTAAGTCACAGCACTTATCAAAATAGTATTTGAAAAGTTTGAAAAAGCAAAGGATAACAAACCAGAAAATAAATAACGAACACTTTGTATAATTTTATCTTTGATATGAACAACTAAACAAAGTCAGATTACGGTTGAAGAAGATACATTTTAAATGATTTAAGCCTAACCTGCCTCAAAAACTAGATGTAGTTTTCTGTATCCTGATGGAAAAAGGCCTCTGGCATCACAAGGCAACTCAACCCGCACTGAAATAGAAATGTATGTATACAGGGTCCTGTTTGTAAGAATGAGAGTACATAAAAAAAGAATGACCTTACAACTTGTTATCCAAACTCAGACACTCTTGAGAGTATAAATATTTACTAGAAAACATTAGATATAAATTTGAACTATCCCAGGCAAACCAGAATATATATTCACTCTATTGATAATCTGAATTTACCTGACTCTTAAACTCTAGGTTGTTAGATAAAACTATTTTATCTATTAGTCCTTTACTAACGGAAATAACACACTATACCCTCTCCAACTACCCCTCAACCTAAAACATAGCATCTTGCCAAGTATCAAAGCTACAGGCTCTTTTCCTTCTTTTATCTATCTAGCATAATTGTTGTCAAATATTTTGGTCTCCAGACTCCTTTACACTCTTAAAAATTATTGAGAACCCCAAAGAGATTATGTCTAAGACAGTACACATTCAGCACCAAGAAATGCACTCTCTTCCCTGAACAGTGGAAAGTTATGTCTCAACCCTCTTTTTTTTTTTTTTTTTTTTTTTTTTGTGGTATGCGGGCCTCTCACTGTTGCGGAGCACAGGCTCCGGACGCTCAGGCTCAGCGGCCTTGGCTCCCGGACCCAGCCACAATGCTGCATGTGGGATTTTTCCGGGCTGGGGCACGAACCCATGTCCCGTGCATCGGCAGGCGGACTCTCAACCACTGTGCCACCAGGGAAGCCCTCAACCCTCTTTAATCAAGCTATATACCATATTTACCATATTAGAAATTTACCATTAAAATGCTATAAAAGAGATAACTAATAAGAACCTACTGTGTAGCACAGGCAACTCTACTCAATACTGTGTAATGACCTATATGGGAAAAGAATCTAAAAAAGAGTGGATATATGTATATGTATAACTGATTCATTTTGCTGTACAGCAAAAACTAACACATCATTGTAAATCAACTATACTCCAATAAATATTAATTTAAAAAATAAGTAAATAAAAAATAAAAATTAAATTAAATTAAAATGATAATAAACTTGTCACATGAAGACACTATTATTTCATTTAAAAGTAATTTTATTTTTCAAAACAAAATTAGAATAAATGAAAAGTGAGATTGTTTTGCACTTTATTTCTTTAAGATATGGCTTAATAGAAAATAGATTCTTATCTCCTTCTGCATTCAATCTATTGTGATATATTAATAGATTAAAATATAAGGAGAATATCCAGATCATACAGGTATACAGTTGGAAAAGGGAGGTATATTTGAATAGTCTTTTCAGACAGTTGTAGAAATTCTTTGATACTACACAAAACGTTAAAAAAAATGGTAGCTTCTTGAAGGTTAGTTACAAAGGCTAATCTGAAACTGCATGAATACAATTTTCATACATCATTACATTAAAATATATTGGTCTGTTTGAACTTCGAGTGGATCATTTACCAGAGATTATTTGTTAAAATTATGCAATGGTCATTTGGAAAACACTGCTTCACTGAGTTATATAGATCTTCCATATATTACATATTTCATGATATGATATCAAAAGTCATCTGTTTAAAAAAATCACAAGAAACTTCATAAAAAAGCTTTTATATGGTTTTCTGTCTAATGGTGATGATTACAGGTTTTCCAAAGATCTAATTTTCATTTGAAAACTCAAAGTTTATCATCGACAACAAATGCTGTCATTTGTTTAAACAATAGGTTTATTTTATTCATTTTCCAGAAAAAAATGTACAATATCTGAGTCTTAAAAAAAAATGTTTATCACTCATTGTTTCAAGTGAAAATGGTATTTTATCAAAAAAAAAAAAAAAAGACTAGTTCAGCTGGGAGCACAAATAGCCAAACAAGTACTTTTTGCTCTAGGCAAACATCATAGTTTGTAACCCAGTAAAGTGTTTTAGTTGTATTTCTTGTTTTGTCACACAGTATCAAAAATAGGTTAAGATATAAGAAAATGAATGGTTTTACTACTTCACAAAAGATATTCTTAAGTGAAACTGTTTCGTTTTGTTTTAACTGTGAATTTGTGGCATTAAACAATACAGTGACTACTAGCATCTCTAGTGTCCTAACCTTGATTTGTCCCATGGTGCCATTGTTTAACCCACCATTGTTTGTGCCTTATTAGGCAAATGTCAAAATAGTTAAAAGGGCAAAGAACTGCTTTGAAAATAGTTTTTACTTAATACTTTATAACAATGTTTCTCTGCTAAAATACCTGGGCCAGACTCACCATTTTGCAACAAAAAGTGAATTTCTAGGCTCCATGCTGTACCTACTGAATCAGAAACTCTGGAGAAATACGAATTTTTAGCAAGCTTAGAGTTTCTGGTTATGGGCACTGCTGTATGGGAACCACTCTCCTAGGAGTTCTTCAAAAAGTGTAGGTCAGGCAAAAACTTCAAACCTAAATTTTGCTACTCAGGCATCTTTCTGCTTTACCTCTTTTTGCTATTTCTTATCCACCTCTAGGGTGGATCACTAACATGGTAACACATGCCTGCCTTTGGCACTTGAATTAATAATATATCTAATCTATTTAACAAATTCCTTACTGGATGTGCCTATTATTGTTAGTGTCTTCTGCTTATCTTGCTCACTAGCTCATAGGAAGATATCTTTCTGTTCTGGTGTCCTGATATTTTGGAAGTGAGGAGTGACATGAAGGAGGAAACAAGAAAGCAGGGGAGGTAGGATTTTTTATTCATCATGTTTCTTTCTTCAACCCAGAATCCTTAGACTTTTGTGGCAAGCTTGTGGATAGCTTGATTAAAGAGGGTTGAGACAAAACTTTTCACTGCTCAGGGAAGCGAGTGCATTTCTTGGTGCTGAATGTGTCCTGTCTTGTCAGACATCACCCTGATAAAATTACTGGTTGCTTTCATTTGTTTGTTTTTCTCTTTTTTTTTTTCTTTCTTTAAGCGTTCATTTTCTCCAGTTCTCTAGGCATGCCAGAGTATAGCTTACCTCCAATTGTTATCAGAATGCAAGTTTTCACCCAAGAGGTTTCCTGGCATCATGCAACAAAGGATGTCTCTAGACACTAGTCAGTTGTCTCTAAATACTCTGGAATAATTTAGGCTATTTCTACCTAGAACATCCCCAAATGGTTAACTTTCTAGCCTAGTAAAATCTAATTTCACCAGACTTCCCATCTCTGACATTCTTGATTAATGCCCTAAGGAAGACTCTCTTTATGTCTCTATCCTTGATTGTCTCTATATTGTCTTTGCTACACAAAAATTACTTGCTGACACTGCCATTGTCCCTGTTACACAAAGTCCTTCCTTTCAGGGAGGCCATCTTCTAACTCTTTTTCCATTATGCTCTCTGCCACCCCCTCATGAGTCTATACGGTTAACAAACACCTAAGTCCTCAACTTCTTCACTAACTATAATTTTCATCTTCTTACTTTGCTTACATTCCCATCGTCTTCTGACTGCATAATCTCTTCTTACCCTTCTCAAGTCAGACTCATTTATTTTCAAGGTTTCAAAAACAACCTATGTGCTGATGCTAAGACCAAACATTTCTCTTGATTCCTAGGACCATATACCCAATCCTAATACTCAGTAGTCGATAGCTGTTGCCTTCAAAGAATAGTTGTACCTTATCATGATCAGACTGGATTAGATGTCATTCATTCATTCTTTTGTTTATTCAGCAAGGATATATTAAGTACTGACTTTCAGCCATGTCCTGTGGTAGGAGATAAAGAAATAAGACTCCTTGTACTCATAGGTTTAGTGTATTGTGGAGAATGATTTCTGTGTAAAGAGTTAATTGCAATATAGTGTTGAAGACCCCATGAAAGATGGTTATAGAGATAATAGTAAGTGCATAAAGAGTGGAGCTTTCAGTTATACCTGGACAGATCAACAGGGTTTTAAGGAGAAGAATGGAACTTGAGCTGTATCCTAAAACATAATTAACAAGTAGTAGCAAGATGGATAGAGAGGGGAAAATGTAGAACTGCAGAAGTGCTTCGGCTGCCACTGTTATGTCACAAGTATGCTTCCATCCTAGTACTTATTAGGATATATTGTATTTGTTCACTGACATTTCTGTCCTCTTGACAGAGACTGCAACTTTATTTTTTTAATCCCTGTGTGTGGAACAAAAAATGACACACATTAGGCATCCAGTAAATGTTTATAAAGAGCTAGTGACTTCTGTTAGTTAATGCAAGCTTTTAATAGAGAAGCCAGCATCATTACCTAAATTGTTTTTTTATTATATTGTACTCTCTACATGTAGTAAGATGTTGATAAAAAAAAATATGACATACATGTAAACTGTCTATTTGGCCTTTAAATGGAAGCTTAAAAACTTACACCAGTAGGTGAGTGCCAAAGATTTTATATTTGCATATTTTAATATATTCTTTGCTATACCTCAGAATTAATTATTCATGAAATGGAGGTGTCACAAGAAAGATGGAATTTACACCCCAAAACGGAATCATCCATTGACTTGAGACCCTTATCCCTTAATGAAAATCTGTAATGTAAAGCATTACGTTACATGTGACATTTTCTGATCACATTTTTAGATGTATTTATAAACATTTAGTAATACAATGCTCTTCAGCTTTTTGAATCAGTTTCTTCATTCCATGCCTGCTTTCATAAATGCTTTTCATTTATTCTCTGTCATGTACCTTTGGCTTGTGGTGATATTTATAATGAGTCAATCAGCAAAGGTGACTGACTGAATTGATTTATGCCAGATGGACCTATCCCCTTCATATATAAATGGCATGAACTCCATAAATCTAAGCTCTAAAGGTGTTAGCCAGCGTTAATGAAAGCAGAGACATTGACCCGAGAAGAGTGAGCAATGCCTTTCCCCTCTGTTCCTTTATCCTGTAAAGAGCAAGAGGGGTTCTAAGATGTAGCTGACACAACTTTCCATTATTTCCAGGTTACCACCTGTTCTATATGGCTTACACATTGTAAATGTCTGAATGTATAAATATTTCTCAGAATTATTAATAGTAAGAGACCCTCATACATTAATTAGTCAACAGGTGTAAATAATAAGACTAATAGTTATTGAGTAACCACTTTATACCAGGCATTTAGGTAAGAAATTTGCAATTTGATTTATTCTTCACAGAAACATTCTATGTCAAGTAGTAAAATGGTCAATATTGGGCTTCCCTGGTGGCGCAGTGGTTGAGAGTCCACCTGCCGATGCAGGGGACACGGGTTCGTGCCCCAGTCTGGGAGGATCCCATATGCCGCGGAGCAGCTGGGCCCGTGAGCCATGGCCGCTGAGCCTGCGCCTCCGGAGCCTGTGCTCCGCAACGGGAGAGGCCCCAACAGTGAGAGGCCTGCGTACCAAAAAAAAAAAAAAAAAAAAAAAAGGTCAGTATCATTTAGTAGTTGAAGAAACCAAAGCATTAGAGAAGTCAAGTAAGTTGTTCACAGTTATATCACAGGTAAGGACTGGAGCAAGAGTTTAAACCTTTATATTCTAATTCCAGAGCCCAAACTTTTAAACACTATGCTGCGTGACCTCTCATATACTACAATTGAAACACTGTTTATATAAATAAATATAGATTTATAGGAATCTTATAATCTAAATAGAAAAAGGTACAAATATAATTGAATATAAAAGCTGTATAAAGGAATATATATATGTATATATATATATATATATATATTTGAAAGTTCAAATAATCATTGGAATAAAGAAAAGTATAGACACCAGTAGCAGAAAAAGAATTAGGAAAATATTGAAATAATTGGAACAGGAGTTGAAAAGGAAGTGCTATAAGATAGTGCAGATACAGAAGTGGGTTGGAAATATGAGCCTCATTAAGGTACTCTTTCTTATGACAAATAAATATGACTTTTTATGTTTAATTTTGTTTTCTAAGAAATGTAATAATGGTAAATAATTAAAGTGGTGCTTAATCATTGCTGTCAGTTTCAGGAATCTGTTCCTTATAGCCATGTTTTATAAATCAGTTAAAAGAGAAAATAGAGACCAGTCTGATTAATGGAATCTTAAAGACTATCATTGGCAGCATGTTGAAAAGTGTCCATATTCACAAAAATACTATGTATGAGTTTCATTATTCATTAAAGTATTATTTTATCTTCCAGAACTGTCTTACTATAACAACTCACTAGCCCTAAAAATTTCATAGTTATTGAAATTATACTTATATTGTAAAGGGAAAACTTCTGATGTTTGTCTTTTGGTAATTGTGAGCAATTTTTCCTACTTTTTAATGAGGACAATTTAAAATATCACTTAACAAAATGCCCTGAATTATCATCTCATTGTTAAAGCCTTTTAAAGGCTAGTTAGGATATTTCAAGGCCATATATGTTTTTCCTAATTTTAGCATATACAAGAAAATTTTTAAAAATATGAATGTCTAGCTCTTGTCCCTTTATAGAGGTCCTAATAAATGGTAATATAGAATATAAATATATTTTCAGACCAGGGCTGCCACATAAAGCTAAGCAGATTATGTAACTCTAGGAGATGCCACTCACAGCATCATCTACGTGATGGCTCCACTCGAGACCCAATCTTCCCTGACACCTTCATGGAATATTAAGACTAAAGGGCCAGTTAGGAAATTCAGAAAAGAAGGAAAAACGACATATTTAACATGCTTTCACACATCAGACTCAAACTTTAATTCTTTTAAAATTTGGAGGTTTTATGTAATGTGACTTGGTCTCAATTTTAGTATTAACACAGATTTTGTGAAACTGAGCACCCATTCATGGACATACATAGGCCTGTGTCAGCCTTTAGTTCTCAAAGTGTGCAAAATATCTACACAGATTACGTGACAAAAGTGAGGAAGTGGAGAAAGTATTTATGTCCCAAAAGAGTAGTTGATACTTATTTCTATACTTTGAGCAATAAGTAATATTTCCCTTTCATTTGTGTGACATTAATATAGCTGTAATGGGTAATAAAAAGTGTTTTTATAATTGATTAGGGAAATATTAGAGACTACAATAACTAATATTTCCATTTGAATTCCCTAGAAGAGAGTTGCTAGTAGAAAAAAAAAGATTTTGGAAAAAGCTATTTTCAAATTATTTGAAGAAAAATATCCAAAACTCTATTCAACATTTGCAAAATGCTTTAATAAAAAAGCAAATCACACATCTCCGAGCTCGAGAGGAATATAAACCACAAACATTACTTTCTTTGTATTCATTTTGACTAAAAATATGTCATTCTAATGGCTAGTTAAATAAGACCAAATAATTACATTACATCTAAATTTGCATCTATCAGCCATTCATTTATGCCCTTTACACTAATGTCTATTTAATGCTTGGTTGTCAATTGTTACCATTTTACTTGAGACCATCAGCTCAGTATTGAAGGGTCATTTTAGAATAATATAAAAGTGTTTTAATAATATGAATAATGGGATTTATTATTTTTATTTGAATAAATACAGTTTTGAGCTAACAGAAGACCTTCATTACAAGATGCAAAAAGAGCTATTATATTAGCTCTTTACATTAGCATTCCAATTCTTAACCCTTTTACATTCTATCACTAAAAACATGAAATTCCTGCGCACAGTAGATTCTAAATTAAGGCACTTCTGGTTTTGAAAAATATTTATGTTACAAAATTTCTTTCTGAGATATACTTACTGTGTATTTCTTCTAGGTTCATTGTCCCCTCAGATGCACTGGGGATTCTGCATAAAGAAGAGATAGGAGGTGTGAGGGAGGACAAAATGTGGTCTCATTTGACAGTGTTAAATAATGCATGTCAAAATAATGTGTTAATTCAAGTACAGTCCCCCCCCCAAAACAAGAAATGTGACATGCTGGAAACTTTGTCGTGTTAGAATTTGCCTACAGCAGATTTACGTATAGATTTATTCTTAATGGGACGAATCTTAAAATTGAAAAGTGAACCTGAGTTTGTAAAAAACTATTCCTGCTCACTATCTTTTAGACAACTTGCACATAAAATGATTTTTTTTTTTTTTTAGATGTTGGGGGTAGGAGTTTATTAATTAATTATTTTTGCTGTGTTGAGTCTTCGTTTCTGTGCGAGGGCTTTCTCTAGTTGTGGCAAGCGGGGGCCACTCTTCATCACGGTGCGCGAGCCTCTCACTATCACGGCCTCTCTTGTTGTAGAGCCCAGGCTTCAGACGCGCAGGCTAGTAGTTGTGGCTCACGGGCCTAGTTGCTCTGCGGCATGTGGGATCTTCCCAGACCAGGGCTCCAACCCGTGTCCCCTGCATTAGCAGGCAGATTCTCAACCACTGCACCACCAGGGAAGCCCTAAAATGTATTTTTTTAGGAACTAGATGTTAATATGAAAATGCTGATGGAGTAGAAGATAAACCAAGACTTTGCTTAGTGTGCTTTTCATGTTTTCTTGGCTTTTTTTTTTTCTCATCTACTGTGCTATTCTAATCCTTCACCACACCTCCTATTTAGGAAAATGGTGACTCCTTTAGATTTGTGCACTAACTACGGGGAAAATAACGGTAACTGAACTAGCACATTACATCGAATTTCTTTATTCATTTACTTATCATTCAAAAGATAGTTGTAGAGAAATTAAATGAGTCAGATACTCTACAAGACACTTGAAATACAAAGTGTCTGCTCGTTAGGAGCTGACTCTAGCAGGAAACATATTCAGTATGTTAAATATTAAGCTCATAAGTGCTCTGATAGAGATATTTGCACAGTGTGATGAGAATCAAGAGAGGTGACATCAAAGTCAAATTATAGGGTCAAGGCAGGATTTTGAAGAATAGAAGTTCGATTCAAAGGATGGATTGAAGTTAGTCAAATAAAGAGTGTGGAAGAGTTGCATGAGGGTGATGAGGCCAAGACATTTCAGTGAGAGGCAACGGTGGTGCCATCACAGCTATGGAACTTGGAACTGTAGGTCAGTAGAACAGGAATGTATGCTGTGTGTAGGAACTGTGAACCTAGGGAGATAATTTTATTAGGCTTAGAGTTCCTATTTCATTTTAGAACAGTTGTTTTAAGTGCAGTGACATGGATAGGGTAGGGGAAAGTTCTAGGGTAATTTGATATAAAGCTCCAGAGAGACATTAAGTACAGTGTCTCAGGTAAGAAACAATAAGATTCTAAACTAAAATATTGGCTTTATAATAATAGGGTCACGAAACTAATCTGAAAGGTAGAATCAACAGGACTCCTCTTTCAGCAGGGATTGAAGATGCAAGAAAATAGTTGGCTAATTGAAGTAGGATCACTGGAGAGTCTGAAGGGCATGGGCTCCAAATGCAAACTAAGGATTAACAGACAGGCAGAGGGCCTCCTGTCTTAATCAGTTGATATTTTAAGCAGGTGAAATGATCGTAGATGGAGTATATTCTAAGGAGTGTAGTAGAAAATTAAGGGACATTTCATTAATCATATTCATTTTTTTTCAGTTAAGTAGAAGGCAGAGTTAATCCATTGTAGTTGAGGAGGGGATTGGAAAAGGTATTAAAGGAGATAGGTAAGTATTTGGAATGACTGACAAAAGAAGTGGGGAAAGGAGATGATTAAGGATTGCTGAACACCCTTTAGGCTTCACTACTAAAGAAAGTTATTTTGAATATTTTATTTTTTGTTTACTTTTCAAAAGATGTGTGGCACTGCTGAGTAATAATTAAACTAAATGTGACCTATTGGCATGGATTGCAAAAGGGAGGAGGGGTGGTTACTGATTTGAGGAAGCCCAGGAATTGTAAAAATAGAGTGCTAGATAATCATTCAATAGTCATTTACTGGTAGTCTAAAAAAATATTAATTCATAAAAGTGCTTATTTTTTGAGCACTAACTGTATGCACATATTATGCAAACATGAGAAATTTTGAGCTTCTTTAAGAATTTTAAAATCTTTAGAGGAATATGCTCTATACTTATAATATCAGAACAAAATTTGAAATTATAATAGTCATTTCTGTTATCATAATCATATCTAATGTACTTAGAAATTCCCTTTACTTTTTAAAGTGTTACTTTTATTAATAGAACCACATTTCTCATGTTATAATTTGCACAAATGCATATGTGTATATATAATATGTATATATTCATATTTATGTATATATGTATATTATATATATGAGATATATTTTTGATTTGCTAAGTCACTCTAAAATGAGACATAATACTGCTGACATTTTGTATAGATTTGATGGAGAATGACTCTGAGTAACTGTGCTTCTGTGTTTGCATATAAATATGGCTAAAAGTTGAACATTCGTACTCTCAATAGACAGAAAGAATTACTACTTAGTAATAAAGTGATAGAATAGACTAGGAAACACCTTTCTTCCAGACTACTCATTAATGCTCACTAAAAAACAAAGAAGATATATTGGTAACATATTTATCCTATTTTCATGAAATGAACCAAGATCAACTGAAACATTCCTAAACTATTATGATTAATGTCCTAAACCTGAAATAATTCAAATGAAATATTATGTGAGCCCATAATTTTTTAAAATTTTATTGAAGTACAGTTGATGTACAATGTTGTTTTTAATTCCTGCTGTACAACAAAGTAACTCAGTTATATATATATATATTTTGTATTCTTTTCCATTATGGTTGATCACAGTATACTGAATATAGTTCCCTGTGCTATACAGTAGGACATGGTTGTTTATCCATCCTATATATAATAGTTTGCATCTGCTAACCTCAAAATCCCAATCCTTCCCTCCCCAACCCCCAACTCTTGGCAATCACAAGTCTGTTCTCTACATCTGTGAGTCTGTTTTTGTTTTGTAGGTATGTTCATTTGTGTCATATTTTAGATTCCACACAGAAGTCGTATCATATGATGTTTGTCTTTCTTTTTCTGACTTACTTTGCTTACTATGATAATCTCTAGGTCCATCCATGTTGCTGCAAATGGCATTATTTAATTCTTTTTAATGACTGAGCAATATTCCACTGTATATATATATACACCACATGTTCTTTATCCATTCATCTGTCGATGGACATTTAGGTTGTTTCCATGTCTTGGCTGTTATAAATAATGCTGCTATAAACATAGGAGTGCATTGTATCTTTTTGAATTGTAATTTTGTCTAGGTATATGCCTAGGAGTGGGATTGCTGTGTCATATGGTAACTCTATTTTTAGTTTTTTAAGGAGTTTCCATACTGTTTTCCATAGTGGCTGCACCAATTTACAGTCCAACCAACAGTGTAGGAGGATTCCCTTTTCTCCACACCCTCTCCAGCATTTGATATTTGTAGACTTTTTAATGATGGCCGTTCTGACTAGTGTGAGGTGATACCTCATTGCAGTTTTGATCTGCATTTCTCTAATAATTAGCAATGATGAGCATCTTTTCATGTGCCTATTCGTCATCTGTATGTCTTCTTTGGAGAAATGTCTGTTTAGATCATCTGCAAATTTTTCAATTGGGTTGTTTGTTTTTTTGTTATTGAATTGTAGGAGCTGTTTTTATATTTTTGGAAATTAACCTCTTGTCAGTCACATGATTTGCAAATATTTTCTCCCAGTCCGTAGGTTCTCTTTTTGTTTTGTTCATGGGTTCCTTTGCTGTGCAAAAGCTTATTAAGTTTGATTAGGTCCCATTTGTATACTTTTGCTTTTACTTTTATTGCCTTGGGAGACTGACCTAAGAAAATGTTGGTATGACTTATGTCAGAGAATGTTCTGCCTATGTTCTCTTCTAGGAATTTTATGGTGTCTTGTCTTATATTTAAGTGTGCAAGCCATTTTGAGTTTATCTTTTTGTATGGTGTGGTGGTGTGTTCTAGCTTCACTGATTTACATGCAGCTGTCCAACTTTCCCAACACCCTTTGCTGAAGATACTGTCTTTTCCCTATTGTGTATTCTTGCCTACTACGTCAAAGATTAATTGCCTGTAGGTGTGTGGGTTTATTTCTGGGCTCTCTATTCTGTTCCATTGACCTATATGCCTGTTTTTGTGCCAGTACCATGCTATTTTGATTACTGTAGCTTTGTAGTATTGTCTAAAGTCTGGGAGGGTTACACCTCCTGCTTTGTTCTTCTTCCTCAGGATTGCTTTGGCAATTCTGGGTCTTTTATGGTTCTATATGAATTTTAGGATTATTTTTTCTAGTTCTATGAAAAATGTCATAGGTAATTTGATATGGATTGCATTAAATCTGTAGATTGCTGAATATATTTTCTTAAATGAAATCTTATTTTTTATTGATTCATTTATCAAATTAAGACATTTTAATATGTGACTTTCTCTATGTAAGTTTTGTACACACACATACACACTGAGGGAAAACAATGTGATGGCTGATTGTACAAAGAATATTTTACAAATCTACATGTAAGATGTACTTCTAATTTCTAATTGCAAATATGTTCTTTATTTTCTATTTTTAATTTATGTTCTAGATACCTGCTTGGTCTCTATCATTATAAAGAGTGAATTCTAATAATTATTGCTTTTTACTGGTCTGTTGTACTGTATGCTCTGTTATTAGGAACTATCATTGGGCTTTTGCAAGTGTATTGAAATTGGACAAGTTTTGCAATTTTCTTTAAAATACCATGTAATAAGCTGCTTTTTATTATACTAATAAAACATCTAAACATATTTTAAACAGTTACAATAGTTTCTTGGTTATTTTCTTAGTTGCTTTATCATTTGTCACTATCTTATTTGTCACAATATAGGTAATTAGGCAGGGTGGGGGAGAAACTGAATGGCCCAACGAAGGCAGGTTGACCTTATTAAAGGCCACAAAGCATTTATAAGGGGAAATGATTGACAGTAGCTCTCTAGGACATCGCTGTAATGATGCAGATGGATCATGAGGCCAGGTAGTCATACAGAAGAAGAAATAATTCTCCTATGGAAAAAATTTCAGTGGACTAATAATGACTAGCCATGGTTATATCTTGTCTGATAAATATTGTGGTCTGAAAATTATCTAGAATACTATTCCCTGAGTTCCAATCTCTAGATAATGTTTAACTGGATATTTTCCACTTTGAGAATGAATTTAAATCTTTTCACAATGTTATTAGAATATACATATGTATACATTCATACCAGAACTTCTATTTTTATATTTATGTCTAGTTTTTAAACCTAGAGGGGAGCTTAGAATAATGTAATCACACTCTTTTATTTTTAAAATGATAAACCTGAGACCTAAAGAACTTAAGTAACTTTCTCAAGATCAGACATAAGCAAGAAGAAAAACAAGAATTCGCCTTCTATCCACTGACTACAGTAATGTTTTGCAGCATTAGAGAACATTTCATATGTAGATAGATAGATATGGCAGAATCTTTTATTTGACCATTCCATGACCATGTTACCAAATATTTTCCTTTGTGGGGACTGAATTAACAATAGTGTCTCTGCTTTCTAAAATGAAGTACATTTATCAGGGCCCTGAGTAAAGTGATATTTAACTGTATATAAAACTTATTTTGAGACTACAATATCCATTTACATTATGAAAGTATACTAAAGCATCACCAAAAATCAGATTGTGTATTACTGAATTATAATAATTTCCAAGATTTTAAATAGTGTAAACAGTCTGTTACTTGTTGTCA
The DNA here is from genome assembly GCF_964374135.1 of Grampus griseus. Classification (NCBI taxonomy): domain Eukaryota; kingdom Metazoa; phylum Chordata; class Mammalia; order Artiodactyla; family Delphinidae; genus Grampus; species Grampus griseus. The sequence goes on from NC_138998.1 coordinate 99,724,099, forward strand.
TTCTTTTGTTACTGTTAGTTTTTTCTTTGAAGCATATGTTTTCAGAATCTAACAGACAGTGAATTAGCTAACAACCATATTAAAGTAAGCAAATGGAGAAACAAAAGAAAAAAATATACACACATATAACTCAAATGGTCATTTTAGACCATGTTTTGAAACATAATCAATACATTCTGAATGTCAAGTTTAAAAGGTTAAAAAATCATATAAAGTACCATTTCAGTAAGACTGCATTAAATAACTACAAAGTTCATTTGAATGAGTGATTCATAACGATTATTTTTAGTTTCAGAACTCTGTTAACGACGTTAATATAATTATACTATTATTGCTGTCAATATAGGCTAATTATTGAAAACAATCCTTTTGAAAAAGTATTCAGGCACCATTTATATTGAAATAATGAAAAGCTCCTAAGGGAACACAATACCAGCACTTTTCATCTTAAGGAAATAAAAAGAAGAGACAATTTCTAAAGACTACCTTTGAAGAGCTCAGGGGTAAATTATAAAAACATTCATATTGTGTAAAATTTTAAAAGCTAGTAAAAACTAGAATTATAACTGGTACTTTTCTCATTCATTATACCAAGAAAGAAATTTTTTTTTTTTTGGTACGCGGGCCTCTCACTGTTGCGGCCTCTCCTGTTGCGGAGCACAGACTCCGGACGCACAGGCTCAGCGGCCATGGCTCATGGGCCCAGCCGCTCTGCGCATGTGGGATCTTCCCGGACTGGGGCACGAACCCGTGTCCCCTGCATCAGCAGGCAGACTCTCAACCACTGCGCCACCAGGGAAGCCCAAGAAAGAAATTTTCAAAGCTGTAAGAACTTTTACTTTCTTGAAAATCACTTAGTTCTATATTCGAGGCAACATTGTCCATTTCTATTTTCCAGGAATAAAAGTTCTTCAAATACCCAAGGATTTTGCCACCAATTGCCCAAACCACTGCTATTTGGAGATTATGTTACTTTCTGTGCTGTGGAATAAAGATTATAATATTGTCCAAACTTGAGTGGCTGCACGTAGAGTTAATGTATTATCTTTGCATGATGTACATAGTGTTAATTTTAAGTTTTGGTAGTGAAACCGACCTGGTGCTTTTGTTTGTTTGTTTGTATCATTTGGCTTTGTTTTAACTATGGAAAACAGTATGTAGCTTCTTCAAAAAATTAAAAATAGAACTACCATATGATCCAGCAAGTTCCCTTCTGTGGGTATTATGTCTGAAGGGAATGAAGTTACTAGGTTGAAAATATATATATATATGCACCCCCTCGTTCACTGCAGCATTATTCACAATAGCCAAGACTTGGAAACAACTTAAGTGTCCATGGATGGATAAATGGATAAAGAAGATGTGGTATATATATACAATGAAATATTATTGAGCCATAAAAAGAAGATAATTTACAACAACATGGATGGACCTTGAGGCATTATGCTAAATGAAATGTCAGACAGAGAAAAACAAATACTATATGCTCTCACTTATATGTGGAATCTGAAAAGAAAAAAAAAAACCTCATAAATACAGAGAACATATGGGTGGTTGCCAGAGAGGTGAGAGGTGGGGTAAGGGTGAAATGTGTGAAGATGGTGAAAATGTACAGACTTCCAGGTATAAGGTGAATTTAAATTCTGGGGATGTAATATACAGCATAAGGAGCTTAAACGTTTTCACCTGTTGGTATTATCAGCCAACCTTCTGTGTATGCCTCAATCCTGTTTTCCTGTTCTCATACTTTATAAAATTAAGGTGAAGATCTATTAGTAGATTTGTAGAGTGAGCAAGAGAGGAAACATCATGTGTATCATGCTATACATATCATCATTTACTGAAGAGGATATTTTGTCTCTGAAGAAAACGATGGAATTTTTAACAATGGCAGAAGGATACTCTATGCTTGAAGAATTCATAGTTGTAAATATTTGGCTTTGTCCCCTGCTTAATTAAAATGACTGTGATTCTGTATCTCTGTTCCCTTAACCTGTAGACTTTATTCCTATACATTCTTTATTCTTTGACATCTTCTACACCCATATTCTTCTGTGTCTTGTAGGAACTGGCAGTGATTTTTTAAACGTTCTTTGGCTGGAAGAGTTATATATTGGTCACAGGTGAAAAACTGATCCCTCACTTGCTATTCCATTTCGATGTTCATGTGATATCACAAAACGTCCCAGACAGGTAACTTGTTGATGGTGTCATTAATAATGACATCAATCATATCAGGCAAAGTGTCAATAAAAATCATAATGTCATACACAGGATACACATTTTTATAATAACTCAAATGTAAGAAACATTTGATTATTGTCTTAGCTCAGGCTGCTATAACAAAATACCATAGACTGAGTGGCTTAAGCAACAGATATTTACTTTTTACAGTTATGGAGTCTAGAAAACCCAAGATCAAGATGTCAGCAGCTTTACAGTCTGATGAGAACACTTTTCCCGGCTTGTAAATGGCCTCCTTCTTGCTATATCTTCACATAGTGGAGAGAGAGGAAGGACTCTACACTCATAACCTCCTCTAAGCCTAATTACCTCCCAAAGGCTCCACCTTCTTATACTGTTACACTGGGAGTTAGGGCTTCAACATATGAATTTGGAGAGATGTAAACATTTGGTCTGCACCAATTAGCATAGTAACATACAGATAAGAAAGTAAAGAGCAATCAACTCTGAAAGCTGCCAGTTGGTCTGGCATTAACATCTAGACCATGGGGTTCTCCTGCTGAGCATAAAAATTTAACAGATCATCAGATGAGAACACAAGATTATTCTGTAAGCATGTCTGATCACACACAAAACAAAGAACAATTTGCTACATATGGTCACCTCATCTTTGATAAAGGAGGAAAGAATATACAATGGAGAAAAGGCAGCCTCGTCAACAAGTGGTGCTGGGAAAACTGGACAGCCACATGTAGAAGAATGAAATTAGAACACTCCCTAACACCATACACAAAAATAAACTCCAAATGGATTAAAGACCTAATGTAAGGCCAGACACTATAAAACTCGTAGAGGAAGACATAGGCAGAACACTCTATGAAATAAATGACAGCAAGATCCTTATTGACCACCTCCTAGAGTAATGGAAATAAAAACAAAAATAAACAAATGGGACCTAATGAAACTTAAAAGCTTTTGCACAGCAAAGGAAACCATAAACAAGATGAAAAGACAACCTCCCGAATGGGAGAAAATATTTGCAAATGAAGCAACTGACAAAGGATTAATCTCCAAAATTTACAAGCAGCTCATGCAGCTCAATATCAAAAAAAACAAACAACCCAATCCAAAAATGGGCAGAAGACCTAAATAGACATTTCTCCAAAGAAGATATACAGATTGCCAACAAACACATGAAAGGATGCTCAACATCACTAATTATTAGAGAAATGTAAATCAAAACTACAATGAGGTATCACCTCACACCAGTCAGAATGGCCATCATCAAAAAATCTAGAAACAGTAAATGCTGGAGAGGGGGTGGAGAAAAGGGAACCTTCTTGCATTGTTGGTCGGAATGTAAATTGATACAGCCACTATGGAGAACAGTATGCAGGTTCCTTAAAAAACTAAAAATAGAACTACCATATGACCCAGCAATCCCACTATTGGGCATATACCTTGAGAAAACCATCATTCAAAAAGAGTCATGTACCACAATGTTCATTGCAGCTCTATTTACAATAGCCAAGACATGGAAGCAACCTAAGTGTCCATCGACAGATGAATGGATCAAGAAGATGTGGCACATATATACAATGGAATATTACTCAGCCATAAAAGGAAATGAAATTGAGTTATTTGCAGTGAGGTGGATGGACCTAGAGACTGTCATACAGAGTGAAGTAAGTCAGAAAGAGAGAAACAAGTAACATATGCTAACACATATATATGGAATCTATAAAAAAAAAAATGGTTCTGAAGAACCAAGGGGCAGGACAGGAATAAAGATGCAGATGTAGAGAATGGACTCGAGGACATGGGGTGGGGGAAGGGTAAGCTGGGACGAAGTGAGAGAGCGTCATGGACGTATATACACTACCAAATGTAAAATAGATAGCTAGTGGGAAGCAACCACATGGCACAGGGAGATCAGCTTGGTGCTTTGTGACCACCTAGAGGGGTGGGATAGGGAGGGTGGGAGGGAAATGCAAGAGGGAGGAGAAATGGAAATGTATGTATATGCATAGCTAATTCACTTTGTTATAGAGCAGAAACTAACACACCATTGTAAAGCAATTATACTGCAATAAAGATGTTAAAAAATAAATAAAAATAAAATGATCCATTAAAAAAAAGAACAATTTGTGAATTACAGAGGTGACCAAACAACTTCTTTACCCCTCTAACTTGATTGTTACTTCTTTACTAATTACAGCTCTAACTTAGCTTCATTTCTCCCACCCACTAAGTTAAATTAAGATGCTTGATTATAGAATTATTTTTACCTTTGGGAAAGCACCCAATTCAAGAAAAAACGTCTCTTTCTGGAACTATCTCCCAAATCACCTACCACGGGCTCAATTCTTTTAAAGAGCAGCATGGAATGTCCTTTCACCGAGGTTCCTCCCTGTTCCCCACGATGTGAACACCTTTCTTGTTGCAGAAAGTAATAAACCCAGCTGTGTTTGAGTATATGTGTGTTCCTAAAGGTCTTTAGCTGAGGAGTACAACATTGATAAAAAATAATTTATTATACATTATGCTATATTATATTAAATTTATTCCAATTTAGAAACAATTCAGACTTTTTTTAAACTTTTCTCAAATTAATGTTATGCAATGACAGAATTAACCACTTGGAAGAAGGTCATGTGATGTCAAACAGCTTCCAGCCATTAGACAATAGCTCATAGAGCAATTTTTTTCAGTTTACCCTAAAAAAATCGATGTTCATTTTAAAATAATGAATTGTCACTTTTATTGTGATATAAAGTCTTAAAAATAATAGAGCATATACATAATCTCCCTGTTAAGAAACTATAAAACAAAATGGGATAATTCAAAAATGTATTGCATTAGAGAGTGTTTGAAATACACTGTTCTTTGAAAAATATTTTCTTTTTAAAATTCTAGTAGCTAAGACATTAAACTGACACAAATAAATAGCTTATCTGTCTCAAGTGTCCAAATGAACTGTATAGAAAATCAATTTTGGCTAAACAAAGAACAGATGGTAAATAATGTGATTACATTAAACTGACTATGATAGTAGTCACCACATAAATATAAGCACTGGGTTTCATTTTCTCAGGGCTGAATGTTGTAGGCTAGAAATTATCACAAGGGAATGAGAGTAAGTCTCATATAATTTTTTTATTACCCTCAGAGAAAACAGCATTGTCATTATCATAAGCAGATGAATACAATAGAGCTTTATAATAAGTCATAATAGAAAAAGATCATTTAGAGAAAGCATTAACATTGTCATTTTCTTTGAAATCCTTGAACGTGAATGAAAACAAAGAGGTTAATAAATATTTTAAATGAATAGCTTATTTAGCTACCTGAACACAAAAGTTCTATTATCCAATGGCTTAATTGACTGTGTGTGTGTGTGTTTTTTAACAGCCCAGCATATTGTTGCAAGCATTCTTCTGCAGAGTTTAAGCTGTATTCCTTATAGTCTTTTGATTTGATCCAAACTCACCAATGTCTCACAACTCTAAGCAGAAAAAATAATTATTTCCCATTGGAGCAAAATGAATGCAAGACAGAACACTGTCACAATATTTATAATAATATGCTTTTCTATATTCTCATAGTTGCTTAGGGGATTATTTGCACTGTGAATTTAATGAAATTTTTAATTATCCTGAGTAAAATTTTTAATGATTTTTTGCATACTTTATGTCAACTTGGTAATATATTCCTACATTTCTGAACTTCTTGTTAGCTTGGATCATACCATTTTTCTCTTCTTCACTTTTTACCAGTTCTACTTCCAGAAAAAGAGAAGAAGAAAAGGAGGGAGAGGATAAGGAAAAGGAAGGAGACAAATAAAAGAGGAATAATAAGCAAACTAAAGAATAGTGAAGCAGTTTCCTTTACAAAACTTTAAAAATAAAGTGGTTAGTAGGACATATAGGAAAAAAAATTATGTATTGTATATTTTTCTTGAATATGCAGAGCTACCATAAACAAAAGAAATGAAAAAAAATCTTTAACTTGATTTACAATAGAGGATATTTTCAATTAAAGAACTCAAAAAAACACCAATAGAAGTAGCAAACTTATCATAACATTTTAAGTTTTTACATAATGAGGAATGCCAAAAATACAATATATCTGATTATACTGGTGAAGGAAATGGAAGAGGAGAAGCTAGAGATGACAATCTCAACAAGACAAAAATGAAAAACAGAAGAAAGTTATATCTTCACTTATGATTTGACTACATCTACCAACTCTTTTTTTGGTCATTTCCTTTTGTTTAAATCAAGAATTATTTGCTTATTTGTATTTTTTCTTTTATATAGAACATCTTCTCAAAATACCCTTTTTAAATATAATTTTTTCCTTGGCTACTTTTGAGGGAGAACCTTTACTTCAAATACATTAGCACAACAGTTACTCTTCATATATTTTTACATTTACTTTTTTGTGTCTCCCCAATTTAAATTCATGCTACATAATTCCAGTTATTGCTACAAAATTCTTTCCTACCCCATCTATTCCAAACGGCTATTTCTGACTCTTTTTTTTCACATTACATGGCAAAAATAACATAACAACAAAAATAAGTATCTATTTAACTAAACCATGAAGGCAAAAACTTGTATTTATTAATGTCATGTTCACTCTAAAACACTCTTCAAATCAAAGTTTCCCAAATTAACTTTGCAGAGTCTTTTCAAGTTTAGTATGGATGTTCTTTTATAGTAAACCCCTAAAATCCATAATAAAGTGATCTACTGAGTCATTTGTTTGAGTAGAAATGTCAAATTTCTGTGATATTCAAATCTCTTTAGTAAATATCCATCTATATTTGCTGAGAGGACGAAGATATGATAAACACACAAAGGGTAATTTCTTCCTCACTCTATATATCCTGTACAGTTTGGCTAGGAGGTTTGTTCTGTGGTCTCCTATCTCCATGATCTGGGCTAAGGGAATAGCCAAGAATTGGATCATTGCAGTGAAAATGAGAAAACATGGTGATTCATGTCTGGTTTCTAAAGCTTTCACCAGGAAGAATCACATTTCATAGGTACTCACATTGTGTTACATAAAGCAAGACACGGGTCTATCTATCTTCATTGGGGGAAATATAATCCTACTGTTACCAAAAAGGAGATTTTGAAATATGTGATATGTAGCAAATACTTATAGCTTTAGATAGCCTCTTTCATAATTAAAAATTCCTGGATGTGAGGCAATTTAATTATATATCTAAGAAATTTTGTTCTGTACAAATCTAGATAACATAGGGCATTTAATATGAAAATATCCACTTAAGAAAACCCTTTTTTATATTTAAAGTGTAATACGTGATCACTTTATAAAATTCAGAAATACAGAAGAACATAAGAAGACAAAGATCACTTACAATTTCATAAGTAAAAAATGACCGATGTTAACATTTGGTACATATTTTAGAATTTTTTAACACATGCATACATTTTCACATAATTTTTCATTAATGGGCTCAGACTCTCCTACTGTTTTTTTTTAATGTGCTTTTATTCATAAGATATCTTTCTATGCTACATGGAATTCTCTTAATAACTATGTAATAGCTAAGCCTTATCATTTATATGGTTTCTAATAATAATAAATTACACAGTAGTGAAAAATCTAACCTCCAATAAAATAGTATGAGGTGGTAGGGCCCTTGGTAGGTAATTAGGTCTTGAGAGCAGAGCCCTCATGAATGGGATTAGTGCCCTTATAAAAGATATCCCAGAGAACTCCCTTGCCCCTTCCCATGTGAAGACACAGTGCATCTACATACCAAGAAGTGAGCTCTCTCTATACACTGAATCTGCCGGAGACTTGATCTTAGATTTCCCAGCCACCAGAATGATCAGAAAATAATTTCTGTTGTTTATAAGTCACCCAGTCTATAGTATCTATTATAGCAGCCTGAATGAACTAAGACAAAGGCTATTTCTAGACTTTCTAATCTGTTCTCTTGATCTCTGTCTAACTTTACACCAATACCATACTTTCTTGATTACTGTAGCTTTATTTAAGTTTCAAAATCAGGTAAAGTGAGTTCTCCAATTTAGCTCATCTTTTTCAATATTGGTTTGTCTGCTATAGTCCATTTGCCTTTCCATATAAATTTAAAAGTAGTTTGTGGAAAAAAATACTTCTGGGATTTTGATAGGAATTGCATTGAATCTGCAGGCTCTTTCTTGCAAGAGACTTACTCAAGGAGGGCAGTATTCAGCCTGGCACAGGTAAAGGACTTTGATCATCAGGGTAAGGTAGGGCTAATGTTACATTAAAAGGACAGAGAGGAATATGTTTGGCATCCATGTACCTCAAGGAGTACCTCTTCGTATTTCACTGCCCAATATTGATGGTTAATGAATAAGCACATCAGCCAAAGCCTGAGAAAGGCATGGTGATAAGGGCTCAGATCCCTAAAGAATAAGGATCTGGGTCACCTCACCGCAAAAGGTACCTATACCAGCCAAGGTCCCAGTTAATGTTGAGGGGAATCTGAAATGGGTAATAAAGGAGGAAGATGATAAATACCACTTATATTTTACTGCCAGCTTGGGGTAGTTTGTCTCACTGTTCTTCCCCTTATACATTTTTTGCAGTAATAGATAAACCAGAATCTTGTAGGATCTGTGCCTAAGGTCAACTTAACTATATGAAGTGGAGTTGCACGAAGGCTACGCTGTAATAACTGCTGTGGTACAGCATACAAATTTTTCTTTAAGGATCAGGGAGGATCCACTTACTAGGAATGTTGCCAGCTAAAGTTTCACAAATGTCTTTCTCCTCGGGAATTGCTCTCAGCCAAAGAGAACTGCCTACCCCAGAGTAACCCCCATTTGAAAACTGATTCATGTGGGGATGAAAAGGCCTGGCCCCCTTGTTTCAATTTTGAACCTATCTGAATGTCAGTTCCTGCTTCACAACTACCTGGCAAAAGTCTTGGTTGCAACCGAATCACAGTTCAACCTCTTTCTCAATCTGATCCTGCTGTCCATATTCTCTTACAGGTGTTGTTGCTGAGAACACTTTGCAGTAACATCCCTCCATATATAACTTTGATCTCAAGAGACTATTTTACAGGGAATTAGGTCTGATATAATCTTCTTTTCACAGTTATTTTGAGGGCTAGTCAAAATGTTAGAAGTAACATAATTAGCACATTTCTAGCATATAGGAACTGTAAAGGAGATGGTAGCTTATGCTAAAGAAGTACACACACACACACACACACACACACACACATATATATATATATATACACACACACATACACACGTGAACTTAATTTACTTTTATTAATTTTATTCATACTTTTACCCAGATATATTGTTTAAGCGTCTCATCAATATTTGAAAAGTTACCATTTCTGTAAAATCAGAAGATTGCTATTACGATAATTAAAGCTCAAATGTCTTATTTTATAGATTATATTGCCACCAAACATTTACCAAGGGCCAATATTTATCAATTTCCTCTACATCTGAAGAAACATAAAAATATAAATCCACCTGTGTTCACAATGACCCTATGAGGTAGAAACGATTACTGCTCCCGTGTCACAGAACCAACCCACTAATCAGGAGTCAGCAATTTTTTTCTGTAAAGGAACATAGAGTAAATATTTTAGGTTTTGCAGGCCACATACAATCACTGTGCATAGTCTTTAAATTCTATTTTCTTCACTTTAAAAATGTCAATATCCAGGAATAAAGACACAGACCTACTGGAGAACGGACTTGAGGATATGGGAAGGGGGAAGGGTGAGCTGTGACAGGGCGAGAGAGAGGCATGGACATATATACACTAACAAACGTAAGGTAGATAGCTAGAGGGAAGCAGCCGCATGGCACAGGGATATCGGCTCGGTGCTTTGTGACCGCCTGGAGGGGTGGGATAGGGAGGGTGGGAGGGAGGGAGACGCAAGAGGGAAGAGATATGGGAACATATGTATATGTATAACTGATTCACTTTGTTATAAAGCAGAAACTAACACACACAAAAAAAATGTCAATATCTTTCTAAGCTCTCAGGCTACACAAAAACAGACAGCAGGCTGAATTTGTCCTGTAGGCTGTACCTCGTAACCCTTGTGCTAGACTGAAAGGAACTACTTTCCTTGCCCCTGGCTACTTGTTATGACAGATCTTAGAAGAAAATATTCTAACCTCCCTATTGAAAGTTCTTTGTACTGAATTATTTGTTGTATCTGTAAAACTGGAAGTAAACATTGCTATTGAGTTGCCTGCTACTTATTATTATAAATATAAAATATTAAAGTAGATAAGCTACAATACAACTCAAAGGGTTTTTTTTGTTTGTTTTTTTGTTTTTTGTTTTCCTATTTTTTGGTTCGCGGGCCTCTCACTGTTGTGGCCTCTCCCATTGCGGAGCACAGGCTCCGGACGCGCAGGCTCAGCGGCCATGGCTCACGGGCCCAGCCGCTCCGCGGCATGTGGGATCTTCCTGGACCGGGGCACGAACCCACGTCCCCTGCATCTGCAGGCGGACTCTCAACCACTGTGCCACCAGGGAAGCCTCAACTCAAAGTTTTTGAGTTAAAGGTTAAATGTTTGTTTGAAAATAATTTTCTTGAAATAATGTTGGAAGTATGAATCTTAATATCAAACTGTTATTGTTATACATGTGCTCTCATTTAACTGAAGAATAACCTGATGTTGAAAACCTAAGACAGTTTATTATATGATCCTGTGTCTATACAAAGATAGATTTTTAATCAGAAGAATCAGCAGTCCTTCAAATTAAATGTTTTAAGTACCATTTTCAATTAGCACACTCTATGTGTCCAGTTAAATCTCAGTTAAATCTTTATTTGAAACACTAAGTGTGATGGAATGTCCAGTAGATAAGATGAAATATGTACATAGTCTGAAGATTTCTGATGGAGAAAAGAAGTAGCTTTGTGCTCAGAAAAGCAAATTTTATTTTATGAATCTAATTTCTGCTAGGCATGTAAGTTGTGTTTAATGCTAATTGATACATAGTAAACCAAAAATACAATCAAATGGGTTTCTATATTTGTATTACCTATCTATATACACATATATATACAAATATAGTTATATAGAGTTATTTAGCTATATATATTTTCAGTATATATTAATAGAAACACTTGAACACAATGATAAGAAAGCCTATAATTAATTATTTGCCACAATTTGACTCATCTGTGAATTATGTCAGATAAAGAACAGCAATTATTTTGCAGTAATGCAGTAAAATGGTGAGTTGATTATACTAACATGTATTAAAAGAAAGATCTTTACAAATCCTTGTTAAATAAATATACTAATGAAAGGAGCATGCTGTGATTTGGGAAGAAGTTTAGAAGTCATATAGCCTAACCTAATATCTAAGTGAATCCTTACAATCACCCTTTTGGCAAATTCTTTAACAGCCCAAAGCAAAATAATTTGTTGGAAAACATATTCTGTAGTCTATAAAGAGAACATTAAATGCTGGAAGACAGTTAAGCAAGCTTACTCCCTTCATATCAGTATTTATTCCAGCTCCATTGCTTCATTCTGGTAATGTAAAATAAAATAACAAAAGAATAAAAAGTATCCATTTATATCTTTATCAATCACTGTCTTTGGAGGAGACGTAAAGTCCAATAATAACAATATTATTATTTTGATCATATTTTGTCATGGCAAGATTCATATTACAGAGAATGGAGAAATTCCTGTTCCGGGAGTGTTTGTAGCTTCATTAGCTACATAAATCCCATCATAACTACTTGATGAATCATCATGCATAAATTTTGACAAGTCCTAAACATGTTTTTCGTCTATGAAAAGATGACATGAAATTAGAGGATCTTTATGAAACTTTCCTGCTCAGAATTCCCAAAGATATAGATCTGACTTAAAATTCATGAGCAATTTTCTAATGGAGAAGACTCTCAATGTTTAAAAGGAGGTATTTTGTAATTCTGTACAAGCTCCTAGACAAAAGCTGAACCTTGGTAGCTTCACTTCTTGCATCACCCTGATAAGGTCCATACAATCTTACCCAAATAGGCAAATAGATGTGACCATGTAAGGACCTTTCTGGCTATGACTCATCTAAAGGTTGAGTCAAATGTCTCAAATGTCTGAGGAGCTTATTGACAATTTAGGTAAAGACAGTTCTATTTGGTAATATCTGGAAGTACTTTATTGTAATTAGATTGTATTAGCATGAACTATGAAATGCACACCATTACACCTAACAATTACTCAAATCTAGGATTCTTTATTTCTGTAGCCCAGAAATAATTATAGTACCTAATGCTTCATTGGCGGCTTTCTACACCACCCCTGGGTTCTTTATCCTTGACTCTTCTTTATGTGTGAGTCTAATTTTCTATCTTTTTAAAGGCAATAGATTGTGGCTAGGAACTTGTTTTTGAAATTACAATTATATTCTCAGATAACAATTTTTTAATTAATTAATTTATTTAATTTTATTTATTTTTGGCTGCATTTGGGTCTTCGTTGCTGCATGTGGGCTTTTCTCTAGTTGTGGCGAGTGGGGGCTACTCTTCATTGTGGTGTGCGGGCTTATTGCTGTGGCTTCTCTTGTTGTGGAGCATGGGCTCTAGGCACACGGGCTTCAGTAGTTGTGGCACACGGGCTCAGTAGTTGTGGCGCATGGGCTTAGTTACTCTGCGGCATGTGGGTTCATCCCGGACCAGGGCTTTAACCTGTGTCTCCTGCATTGGCAGGTGGATTTTTAACCACTGAGCCACCAGGGAGGCCCTCAGATAACAATTTGAATCTACTCAGTCATATATCATGATCAATGGAAAGAGCTAAAATCAATCCTGATGTATGGAAACCAAGAAAGTCTTGAAATTCCAATATTAAAGAGTTAAATGACATCTACATGATGAACTAGAATAACTTTTCATAGTATTCCTTCTCTGAATATAGGCATTTGAAAGTAACCTAATATATACAATTTTATTTTCATAAAACAAAGTATCACTTCTTGATTTATATTTTGTAACTATCTTAAAATATGTATTTTATTTTCCATTTCTAAGTAAAAGTATTACATTGATAAGAAATTTTTTCATCTTAAAATAACTTTTTTTCAAAAGATTGAAACTAATCAAAAGCATTCCAGAAACTTTACCTAGACTTTCATATGATTTTACTTTAAATATTTTCAAAAGTTTTCAAATTTTGCCTAGGCTATTCTGAGTATTATTCCAATAATATTGCAATTTTTCTTGATTGAAATAATGTCATTTGTGATATTTAAAAGGGGATATATTTTATTCAGGAGAATATGACTTGCTTCTTTGTATCTTTTGGTGTCCATTATAATCAGACTCACTGGTGCCGCAATTTATAAAATATTTATAAACCTAAAAAGCAAATTCTGAATGACTACTGCAAGAAATTGTCATCCAAAAAAAAATTTCTAACTAGTTATTAATCCCATAAGTGGGGTTTGAAATAAGATAATGACCAAGGAAAAAGATATGATTTCTCCAAGCTATTTTTAATTAATAATTTTTACCAGTGAGTTTTTTATTAAATGATAAGAAACAGTATATTAAATTGAGGATTTTTTCATAAAATCTCAATGAAGATAGAAATTTATGATTAAATGTTTGAATATATTAAATTTTAAATGCTTCATGATTTCAGGGAATTATATAAAAATTACCTAAGGAACATGCATAAATCAAACATTATTATATGTTAATATATTAATTTATGCTATATAATTATTACATATTATATATAATATTGCTAATATAATACTGTCACAGATTCTAACACATTTAAACCAGTTATTTTTAATAGTCTAGTCTTATTTTAGACTTGGGTTAATGTTTTAGAGTTAAAGTTATTTGTGAAATATTAAATTTTTCTGTTTATGTGTTAAAATAAGGCAAACACAACAATTTGGTGATTTATGTGTTTAAAATTAAAGTTGTTTACGTATGGACAGAAAGAAAAAAATTTCAACAAAGGAGGGGTATCATATATTGAAATTTTCCAACACTAAATAATGTATGCAGAAAATTAGTGACTAGAAGGGGTAGCAGGTTGGCAAATTCAGGGGGTGATCAAGAACGAAGACGTCTAGGAGTCTGGGCATCATAGTATTAAGGCTCTCAGGAGTCTGGCTAAAACTCTTATGTGTGACTTTGTTACCAGCCCTCCTTGTTGGTCCCCCAAAAGGTCCTTCTGCCCTGTCATTGGAGCCAAAAGAAGGAGACTGAGTTGGGTTCACAAGCGAAACAAAAGCTTTGTTCTCTGATCAGAGAATGGAGATGGGGGAACTCCCGCTCTAGAGCACACGCAGCACAAGCGCTTCCAACAGGTCACAGGTGAGGCTGTTTTATGTCAACGGGGAGGGGGCGGAGTTCTCGCAGGGCGTGCTCACGCACCAGGGGCTGGGCGTCTCTGCGCACAGTCCACTGAGCTCAGGTGTTGGTGCAGCCATTTTGGAGGAGAGACTCTCTGAAGCGTCCGGCGAGGGGCCTCTGCGTTTGGCGCCCTGTGAGCTAGTGAAACTAGAGGAAGCACAAAGAAAAAAAAAAGGTTAGACTTCATTTTATTATTCTGTTTTCATTTCTGGGGAATGGTTAATGGGCTTCTTTGGTGACAGTTTTTCAGGCCCATCCTTGGGCAATTACAGAGCCGTTACCTGGAAAGCTTCAGAGGGGAGAGCTGCCCTCCCACAGCAGACCTGGGGCACCCCCAGTGCGTTCTAGTCTCTGAAGGGAGTTGCAGTCAAGGACTCAGGTTCCTCTGGCTGGCCATGTTCTTAGGCATGTCTGCATTCCTAGCCCAGGAGTGTCCATTTGGAGGCCTCTTTTTAGGGACAGGGAGTTCTTTGCCAGGGGCCTTTCAATGAGGCTTCCTCATTAAGGGGCAGGGGAAAACTTTAAGACACTTCACAATTACTCAGTACTTGGTCGTTTTCTGCTCCTAGCTTTTCCCCCTCTCAGGTCCATGAAACCACAGGAGCCTTTGGTTTGGGGTTCCCTCAGCAGTGAGAGGAGCCCCATATTCTTTTCTGTGTGTGCTGATCCAATTAAACTGTGACTAGAGCCATGCCGTGGAAAACACGGAATGAGGAATGGACTTGGCACTATCTCCAGTTTAGCCTGTTGCTTATATTATCGCACTCAGTGATTGAAGAAGCCTTGAGAGTTATCTTCATTTTGGGGTGTTGTCTAAGGTATTCCAATACCTGGCAGCTCAGCTCTCTCCAGCTCAGCTGATCCCTGGACAGACATCTTGCCAGTAAGTTTTTATTAAAACATATATGCTAAGTTTGGAGATTTTCGAATAAGATGCCTGGGGAAAGTGAAGATACAAAGCCCTGATTATTATTAGCTGTGCTTAAGAAACAAAAAGAGGAATTCCCTGGCATTCCAGTGGTTAGGACTCCGCCCTTCCACTGCAGGGGAAACGGGTTCATCCCTGGTCAGGGAACTAAGATCCCATCCAGCAAGCCTTGTGTCTTGGCCAGAAAAAACAAAACAAAACAAAAAAAAGAACAAGGAGCTTGATACCAGAGTAGCAGTATATTCATCAATGAAGCAGATGCTACTACTATGTCACCTATCTCAACACAGGACTAATGACATAGCATATGAGGAACACAGGAAGAGCTAATATGGGACATGAAGTCAGGATGGGAATAAGGAGCAGTTTCTTTTCAAATATTCTTTAATTGTGTAACTGTGAACAGCAGAGAATAAATTCATTTGGGAGTGAGGATTAATAGGTTTAAATACAGACCTGTGTTCCAAAAATGATTCAAATATATTTAACACCTACAATATATGTTTCTCTCTGCAATACTTTTTGATTAAACATACTTTTATGGGCAATGTTTCCTTTGGTTTTTCATGCAAATTTTAGAAATTTTTAAGTAAATTATGTTTCTCTAAAATGTTTACGAATTAAATTACCTGTCTCTCATTTCGTATTTCCTAAACAAAATACAGAACAAAATACACACACACAAATATAAAATGATGATTGAACTACTAGACTAGATATTCACAAGTTACTGTGTAATCCTTTTTTGCTTGCTCTTCCTCATATTGTAACAGAATTTGACATAAAGTCAACTTAAAGAGATATTTTGGTCACTTTTCCAATCTCTGTTAGCTAAATTATATGAGGACAGAAAAAAAAAGACATAGAAATAGCTGGGTTAGGAAAAGGAAGAAATAGATGACTTTTAGTACAGTCAATAAAATATGTCCTTATTTTCTATTTTGTCAGGAGTTAGCAGAGAAAAGGAAAATAAGAGAGGACCTAGGAAAGCCAATGAAACATGGCATTCATTGCACCTGTCAACACTAAATTGTAAAGAAATAAATAGGCACTAGGGGCAAAAAATCAACACTATTTGCCTTCATTTAATAGTGTTCACCTGAAGTATGATGGTAGAATAAATGCATGACTGCATGAGTTATAGGATGAACTAAGATTAATTCAATTTACACATTTTTTTAAAAGCAATTACTGAAGTCTTTAATGTAGTCATAAAATGCTCTAGGGAATTTATTTCCTGCCTTCCTTTCCAGCTTGGAGTTTTATGCTCTCCTGCTTGGTCACTATGCCCTAGTCAGAATGGTCATCCTCAAACCTAAACAGCTCTTAAGCAAATCTGGAACTCACATACCATCTGATCCTGCAGTTTCCCTCTTAGTCATATATACAAAAGAATTCTGACAATTCTAAAATGGTCCCCAAGATTTCTCAGCCCCTAGTGTACATGCCTGCATAATCCCCAGAACTGTGAATTAGATGGAGTTAACTACCTTTATAATGATGTTATTTGGCACAGTTGACATTAAAATGGGAATGTAATCCAGGTGGCCTAACTTAATCACATGAGCCTTCTAAAAGGAGAGGGTTTTTTTCAGTCATTGAAGAGGAAGCCAGAGAGATCCACTACAGCTGGCCTGAAAGAAAGCAAACGTGCATGTTATGAACTGTTGTTGGAGAGAGGAAGCATCCAGGAGCTGCCTCTAGAAGCCTGGTTTTTAGCCAGCAAGAAATTGTGAATTTCAGTCCTAACTGACTTCTGCCTTTGGTAAATGAATTCTGCCAACAACTAATGAGAATGAAAAAGAACCTGGAATCCCAGATGAGACCTGCAGCCCTGGTAAACATTTTGACTTTAGCTCAGTGAGACCCTGAGTGGGGAATCCAACCTTGCGGTCCTTCGACTTCTGATCTATAGAAGCTGCAAGAGAAAAATTTTTTATTGCTGTAATTCTCGTGGTAATCTGCTATGCAGCATAGAAAATTAGGGAAAGATGAGTGAAGAACTTTATCATAGTGTTACAGACAATGTATCACTGAGGGAAGCAAAAACAAAATATAGAGGATATCATTGAGTCCCATGAGAATTTAGGAATATCAGACTACAATTTCACAAAGCAACATGGGTCATAAAGTGCCAAGTAGAAAAAAATGTAAAACAATGATAGTTTATGTAATGTAAAATAAAATAACATTTATGTGAATTGAGAAGATATGTTTATAAAGCATCAATGCACACGTTAAAATAAAATACATAAAGAAAAGAGGGAACATTAAACCCATTAGCATATCTGCATATAATCAGGAGTTTTGGAGTTAGAATCCAAATAAAAGAATAAGTCAATAAAACAAGAGAGGGGCTTTGCAAGGATCAGTAATAACAATGTGCTATGAACTAAGAGATTATGATTAACTCAGCTTCCAACACATGAAGTGGGGAAAAGGGAGAGTCAAAAACCAAGTCCTACCAATTCTTACCTTCCCTAGGACTTTCACTCACACTCATGCTGTTCCTCTGAAAAACTACTACTTGCTCCAAACGATCAACTTGAATGTCACTTTCTCATAGAGGATTCCCCATATGTTCCACTTGAAATTGCATCCCTCTATGCAAATATGCATTCCATAGCCTATGGAACATTTCTTTTCAAAACACAAAACACCCTTGTCATAACTTTTGTTTATACGAAAGTTTTATATCTCCACTCTTTAGTAATTTCTATCAGGGAGGGATTATATTTCTTTTGATTAGTACTAAACTTCCTCTGTTTATCAATCATGGTGCTTGAAAAATATATTTTGAATGAATTAATCATTCAAGGAATGATTTGCTATAGGTTGGAATGTGTCAAAGCTGTTTCTATACCCCCCCTTTTCTAGGAGTAAGTGACTTTCACTTCCTAGGAATGATTTTCATATTCCCTCTGCCCTCTATCTGCTTTTACCTCAGGAAAACCTTCCTCTGACTGACAAATCTGAATTTTGACTCCAAAGATCTAAAGTTATAGTTAATAAGGACCATTAAACTACTGACAACCACATGAAGTAGTGTTTTGGCTCCCCGTGTTTTCTCTATGATGGCAGTGATTTTGGAAATAAAAGGGACTACTTCAGATCATTGTATTTAAAATTTATTCCTATGGTGATATATTTCTAAATCTGCCCTTTTTCTTTTGTTTTCTAATTCTTTACAATGATATATTTTCTCTCTGCCTGAGAATTTTCTCAAGAGGTATTTTTATTCTTTATGTCTGACTTTACAAGAGTTCTGGCTACTCTAGAAAATGCATTTCTTCTAGAAATGATGGTTGAATATCAATTTAAAGAATGTCTACCATATATGGGTATTTCTATTTAAAGACTGTTATAGTCTATGCTGGAAAAAAATCCCTTATGCTGTTGATCAGTCCGTTATTTATTAGGCCAGAAATATTTTCAGTAGTGTCTTTTTTCTTCTTATCCCATTTATAGTTTCACAAATGCTTCTTTTTTCCCATAAAATCAATTTAAATAATATTTCAGATTAAACAAGGTCAAGAAGATACAATCTGGGTTACCATCTGGCTCCAGAAAAAAATTGAACTTTTATTTTATTTCCTAATTAGGAATTTGGGTACAAATGGAAGTTAGTATAAAAATAATGAGAAAAAATATCTCAAGAGAATTACTTTTTTTTTCCTCAAAAGTAAATAACCAGAAATATAATTGAATTTATGTTATAATATACCTAACCTCTTTAAATGTTAGGAAATGAAGAATTTCTGTTTTTAAGATGTTTATCTTTTTTCTCAGTAAATTACTGAAAGCAAACTAAGGAAATAAAGCAATCCTAAAAATAAAGCAACTATGATGCTTTTAGAATATTCTATATTCTCTTTTAAAGCATCTTAGAGCACTTGAGAGCATTCTATATTTCTACGTCATTACAAAGAGATTTCAAAATGCTTATAAATGCACACTAACAAAGATTTAATTCATTTTTTTAAATAATTGAGACCCCCTAATGAGGAAAGGAACTATTACTAAATAACTACTCTAAGTGCTCTGTGTCAGTTAATCTTCCCAATAACCTTCCCCCTATAGACATCTTCACCCCATACCACGAATGAGAAAAATGAGGCTCAAATTATTGTATTTGTTCAAGTTAAAGTTTCAAGACCACCATTTGACCAAGCAGTATGTGCTTCCCTCTTCTGTTGTTCATAACTTAGTCTCCCCTGCAGTCATGCATTTGGTCAACAGATGTGTATTGAGTAGCTACTGTGTTCAATAATGTACTGTTCTGGTCACCAGAGAGGTACAGGTGGTGAGGGATTCAGTTGATAAGCCTGTATTCTCTCTCTTGAAATCGAAGACAGTTGGGTAATTTTCCTTTATTATCAGGCTTTCTCAAATTTGATGCCCTCTTCTGGACACATACAGCCTCCATGTAGTCAGAAATGCATAACCAGGTAAATAATATTAGTTTTTCTTTTATTATGTACAGTTTATTTACTCTTTTAAATAAATCAGATGATTGTTATTTAAACACCTAACTCTTCCACACTTGTGTGGCAGATGTGGATCGTTAAACACCTCTCTAATTTTATGTCTGTGGATGGCCACAAATTATATAAGAAACATTTTCTACTGCTGGAGATGTTAAAATATGGCTCAGAGGGCAGCTGGGTAAGAGCTTTTAGACTGCAAATTGGTATGGTTTTCTCACTGTTCAAATTGCTTTGAAGGTTTCATTGTAAAGCAGTTATACTCCAATAAAGATGTTTAAAAAATTGCTTTGAAGTTTTAAATGAAATAGAAAAATAAGAAGAGCCAGTTCACCTTCAATAACATGATAGTTAAAAGCCTGGTGTATCCACTAAATACTATTGCCAAAAAGCCTTGTGCCTTCTGTTTCTCTATAAATCATCCAAGTGACGCATCTTTCTGTTCAGTATACAGAATAAAATAAGTGCCGACCAATTATCTGGTTTTAAAAACGGCCCTAGGTCTATTATCTGATGTATTTGTTTAAGGCGTGATTCTTGTTCATGTATGAAAAATAAATTATCCACCTGGATATTTGATAGGAAATCTTTGTACTATAAACTTGAAACCAGGTTTATACGAAGCATGTATTTAGTTTGGAATCTAGTTTAAAAAAAAGTAAATCCAGACAAATTTTATTACTTCCCAAATTATGTTTTGAACCATTTGCTTATTTCATTTCTAGTTAACTATAAGATATTGCAATTGAAGATAAGCAGCTTATTGCAATTGAAGATAAGCAACTTATTTTCTACATATAAAATAATTGCATATTTTTCTTCCCTCAAAGATGTTTGTTTTTCTATAGCATTTTTAGCTTTATTTAGAATTTCCATTAACACATTAGAGTGCCACAAACAAATAAACCTATAGCAATATAACAGAACAATATAGCAATGCCAAAATATTTCAAAAGTGAGAAATAAAATAGGTTTCATCATTATTATGGCAACCACTTTCATAACACTAGAATGTTCAGCCACGTTTAGAAAATCAAGCTTTTATGACTTTCCCAACATCTCTCTTCTTGTTGGAATTGGTGAGATGCATGTGAAATTCTCCAGGTGAGCTAATGATAAAAGGCAAAGAAGAAACTTATAAATGCAGAACTTGGCCTGATCTTAAGTAACCAAGTAAGCCCATAGCAATTAAACTAAATATCTGAGTTTGTGTTCCCTCAATTTACAACTAACCAAAAGCTCATATATAAGCTGTCAGTACATTTACTCATATTTATAAAAACAATGTCTTTGACCTTATACTGATTGATTTCTTACTATTTTTGAGTTTATTTATTTAGTATTTTATTTTTCGAAAAATTTAAGCCATTTCCTCAGTATAGATATGCATATAATTTTAATGTATCTCTGTACTAAAATTAGTTTGAGACATGCCTCAGGCAAACTGCTTTCTATCTCTGAATGTTCCAGATCTCTTAGACCCTATTGATCCATGTTACTAAATATATAGTATCTTAATAATCTATTTTTATAAAATATATTTTTAACATCTTTATTGGAGTACAATTGCTTTACAATGGTGTGTTAGTTTCTGCTCTATAACAAAGTGAATCAGCTATGCATATACATACATTTCCATTTCTCCTTCCTCTTGCATCTCCCTCCCACCCTCCCTATCCCACCCCTCTAGGTGATCACAAAGCACCGAGCTGATCTCCCTGTGCTATGCGGCTGCTTCCCGCTAGCTATCTCTTTTACATTTGGTAGTATATATAATTACATGCCCATCTCTCACTTCGCCCCAGCTGCCCCTTACCCTTCCGCATGTCCTCAAGTCCATTCTCTAGGTCTCCATCTTTATTCTTGTCCTGCCCCTAGGTTCTTCATAACCATTTTTTTTTCTTTTTTAGATTCCATATATATGTGTTAGCATACATTATTTGTTTTTCTCTTTCTGACTGATATTACTCTGTATGATAGACTCTATGTCCATCCACCTCACTACAAATAACTCAATTTCATTTCTTTTTATGGCTGAGTAATATTCCATTGTATATATGTGCCACATCTTCTTGATCCATTCATCTGTCGATGGACACTTAGGTTGCTTCCATGTCCTGGCTATGGTAAATAGAGCTGCAATGAATATTTTGGTACATGAATCTTTTTGAATTATGGTTTTCTCAGGGTATATGCCCAGTAGTGGAATTGCTGTGACATATGGTAGTTTTATTTTTAGTTTTTTAAAGAACCTCCGTACTGTTCTCCATAGTAGCTGTATCAATTTACGTTCCCACTAACAGTGCAAGAGGGTTTCCTTTTCTCCACACCCTCTCCAGCATTTATTGTTTGTAGATTTTTTGAAGATGGCCATTCTGACCGGTGTGAGGTGATACCTCACTGTAGTTTTGATTTGCATTTCTCTGATGATTAGTGATGTTGAGCATCCTTTCATGTGTTTGTTGGCAATCTGTACATCTTCTTTAGAGAAATGTCTACTTAGGTCTTCTGCCCATTTTTGGATTGGATTGTTTGCTTTTTGATATTGAGCTGCATGAGCTGCTTGTATATTTTGGAGATTAATCCTTTGTCACTTGCTTCATTTGCAAATATTTTCTCCCATTCTGAGGGTTGTCTTTTGGTCTTGTTTATGGTTTCCTTTGCTGTGCAAAAGCTTTTAAGGTTCATTAGGTCCCATTTATTTTTGTTTTTATTTCCATTTCTCTAGGAGGTGGGTCAAAAAGGATTTGCTGTGATTATGTCATAGAGTGTTCTGCCTATGTTTTCCTCTAAGAGTTTGATAGTGTCTACCCTTACATTTAGGTCTTTAGTCCATTTGGAGTTTATTTTTGTGTATGGTGTTAGGGAGTGTGCTAATTTCATTCTTTTACATGTAGCTGTCCAGACATTCCAGCACTACTTATTGAAGAGGCTGTCTTTTCTCCATTGTATATTCTTGCCTGCTTTATCAAAGATAAGGTGACCATATGTGCGTGGGTTTATCTCTGGGCTTTCTATCATGCTCCATTGATCTGTATTTCTGTTTTTGTGCCAGTACCATACTGTCTTGATTACTGTAGCTTTGTAGTATAGTCTGAACCCTGGGAGCCTGATTCCTCCATCTCCGTTTTTCTTTCTCAAGATTGCTTTGACTATTTAGGGTCTTTTGTGTTTCATTACAAATTGTGAAATTTTTTGTTCTAGTTCTGTGAAAAATGCCAGTGGTAGTTTGATAGGGATTGCATTGAATCAGTAGATTGCTTTAGGTAATATAGTCATTTTTACAATGTTGATTCTTCCAATTCAAGAACATAGTATATCTCTCCATCTGTTTGTATCACCTTTAATTTCTTTCATCACTGTCTTATACTTTTCTCAAACAAGTCTTTTGTCTCCTTAAGTAGGTTTATTCCTAGGTATTTATTCTTTTTGTTGCAGTGGTAAAAGAGAGTGTTTCCTTACTTTCTCTTTCAGATTTTTCATCATTAGTGTTTAGGAATGCAAGAGATTTCTGTGCATTAATTTTGAATCCTGCAACTTACCAAATTCATTGATTAGCTCTAGTAGTTTTCTGGTAGAATCTTTAGGATTCTCTATGTATAGTATCATGTCATCTGCAAACAGTGACAGCTTTACTTCTTCTTTTCCGATTTGGATTCTTTTATTTCTTTTTTGTCTCTGATTGCTGTGGCTAAAACTTCCAAAACTATGCTGAATAATAGTGGTGAGAGTGGGCAACGTTGTCTTTTTCCTGATCTTAGTGGAAACGGTTTCAGTTTTTCACCATTGAGAATGATGTTGGCTGTTGGTCTGTCATATATGCCCTTTATTATGCTGAGGTAAGTTTCCTCTGTGCCTACATTCTGGAGGGTTTTTATCATAAATGGGTGTTGAATTTTGTTGAAAGCTTTTTCTGCATCTATTGAGATGACCATATGGTTTTTATCCTTCAGTTTGTTAATATGGTGTATCACACTGATTTGGGTATATTGAAGAATCCTTGCATTCCTGGGATAAACTCCACTTGATCATGGTGTATGATTCTTTTAATGTGCTGTTGGATATTATTTGCTGGTATTTTGTTGAGGTTTTTTGCATCCCTGTTCATCAGTGATATCAGCCTGTAGTTTTCTTCCTTTGTGACATCTTTGTCTGGTTTTGGTATCAGGGTGATAGTAGTCTCATAGAATGAGTTTGGTAGCGTCCCTCCCTCTGCTATATTTTGGAAAAGTTTGAGAAGGATAGGTGTTAGCACTTCTTTAAATGTTTGATAGAATTCACCTGTCAAGCCATCTGGTCCTGGGCTTTTGTTTGTTGGAAGATTTTTAATCACAGTTTCAATTTCAGTGCTTGTGATTGGTCTGTTTATATTTTCTATTTCTTCTTGGTTCAGTCATGGAAGGTTGTGCTTTTCTAAGAATTTGTCCATTTCTTCCAGGTTGTCCATTTTATTGGCATATAGTTGCTTGTAGTACTCTCTCATGATCCTTTGTATTTCTGCAGTGTCAGTTGTTACTTCTTTTTCATTTCTAATTCTATTGATTTGAGTCTTCTCCCTTTTTTTCTTGATGAGTCTGGCTAATGGTTTATCAATTTTGTTTATCTTCTCAAAGAACAGCTTTTAGTTTTATTGATCTTTGCTATTGTTTCCTTCATTTCTTTTTCATTTATTTGTGATCTGATCTTTATGATTTCTTTCCTTCTAAATTTGGGTTTTCGTTTTCTTCTTTCACTAATTGCTTTAGGTGTAAGGTTAGGTTGTTTATTTGAGATTTTTCTTGTTTCTTGAGGTTGGCTTGTATAGCTATAAACTTTCCCCTTAGAACGCTTTTGCCGCATCCCATAGGTTTTGGATTGTCGTGTTTTCATTGTCATTTGTCTCTAGGTAGTGTTTGATTTCCTCTTTGATTTCTTCAGTGCTCTCTTCCTTATTTAGTAACGTATTGTTTAGCTTCCATGTGTTTGTGTTTTTTACGTTGTTCATGTAATTCATATCCAGTCTTATGGCACTGTGGTCGGAAAAGATATTTGATACGATTTCAATTTTGTTAAATTTACCAAGGCTTGATTTGTGACCCAAGATATGATCTGTCCTGGAGAACGTTCCATGAGCACTTGAAAAGTGTTTTCTATTGCTTTTGGATGGAATGTCCTGTAAATATCAATTAAGTCCATCTTCTTTAATGTATCATTTTAAGCTTGTGTTTGCTTATTTATTTTCATTTTGGATGATCTGTCCATTGATGAAAGTGTGGTGTTAAAGTCCACTACTATGATTGTGTTACTGTCGATTTCCCCTTTTCTGGCTGTTAGCATTTGCCTTATGTATTGAGGTGCTCCTAAGTTGGGTGCGTAAATATTTACAATTGTTATATCTTCTTCTTGGATTGATCCTTTGATCATTATGTAGTGTCCTTCTTTGTCTCTTGTAATAGTTTTTATTTTAAAGTCTATTTTGTCTGATATGAGAATTGCTACTCCAGCTTTCTTTTGATTTCCATTTGAATGGAATTTCTTTTTCCATTCCTTCACTTTCAGTCTGTATGTTTCCTTAGGTCTGAAGTGGGTCTCTTGCAGACAGCATATATATGCAAGGTCTTCTTTTTGTATCCATTCAGCCAGTCTGTGTCTTTTAGATGGAGCATTTAATCCATTTACATTTAAGGTAATTATCAACATGTATGTTCGTATTACCATTTTCTTAAGTGTTTTGGGTTTGTTTTTGTTTTGTTTTGTTTTGCGGTATGCGGGCCTCTCACTGTTGTGGCCTCTCCCATTGTGGAGCACAGGCTTCGGACGCGCAGGATCAGTGGCCATGGCCCACGGGCCCAGCTGCTCCACAGCATGTGGGATCCTCCAGACCAGGGCATGAACCCGTGTCCCCTGCATCGGCAAGCGGACTCCCAACCACTGCACCACCAGGGAAGCCTCTTTGGTTTGTTTTTGTAAGTCTTTTCGTTCTCTTGTGTTTCCTGCCTAGAGAAGTTCCTTTAGCATTTGTTGTAAAGCTAGTTTGGTGGTGCTGCATTCTCTTACCTTTTACTTGTCTGTAAAGATTTTAATTTCTCCGTCAAATTTGAATGAGATCCTTGCTGGGTAGAGTATTCTTGGTTGTAGGTTTTTCCCTTTCATCATTTTAAATATGTCCTGTCAGTCCCTTCTGCCTTGCAGAGTTTCTGCTGAAAGATCAGCTGTTAACCTTATGGGGATTCTCTTGTGTGTTATTGGTTTTTTTCCCTTGCTGCTTTTAATATTTTTTCCTTGTGTTTAATTTTTGATAGTTTGTTTAATATGTGTCTTGGCATGTTTCTCCTTGGATTTATCCTGTATGGGGCTCTGTGCTTCCTGGACTTGATTAACTATTTCTTTTCCCATAATGGGGAAGTTTTCAAATATAATCTCTTCAAATATATTCTCGGTCCCTTTCTTTTTCTCTTCTTCTTCTGGGACCCCTATAATTCGAATGTTGGTGCATTTAATGTTGTCCCAGAGGTCTCTGAGACTGTTCTCAATTGTTTTCATTCTTTTCTCTTTATTCTGCTCTGCAGCAGTTATTTCCACTATTTTATCTTCCAGATCACTTATTCATTCTTCTGCCTCAGTTATTCTGTTTTTGATTCCTTCTAGAGAATTTTTAATTTCATTTATTGTGTTGTTCATCATTGTTTGTTTGCTCTTTAGTTTTTCTAGGTCCTTGTTAAATGTTTGTTGTATTTTCTCCATTCTATTTCCAAGATTTTGATCATCTTTGCTATCATTATTCTGAATTCTTTTTCAGGTAGACTGCCTTTTTCCTCTTCATTTGTTTGGTCTGGTGGGTTTTTACCTTGCTCCTTTCCTGCTTTGTGTTTCCCTGTCTTCTCATTTTGCTTAACTTACTGTGGTTGAGGTCTCCTTTTCACAGGCTGCAGGTTCATAGTTCCTGTTGTTTTTGGTGTCTTCCCCCAGTGGCTAAGGTTGTTTCAGTGGGTTATGTAGGCTTCCTGGTGGAGGGGACTAATACCTATGTTCTGGTGAATGAGGCTGGGTCTTGCCTTTCTGGTGGGCAGGACCACATCCAATGGTGTGTTATGGTGTGTTTGTGACCTTTTTATGATTTTAGGCAACCTATCTGCTAATGGGTTTGGTTGTGTTCCTGTCTTGCTAGTTGTTTGGCATAGGGTATCCAGCACTGTGGATTGCTGGTTGTTGAGTGGAACTGGGTCTTGGTGTTGACATGGAGATCTCTGGGAGAGCTTTAGCCATTTGATATTACGTGGAACTGGGAGGTCTCTTGTGGACCAATGTCCTGAACTCAGCTCTCCACCTTAGCATCACAGGCCTGACACCTGGCTGGAGCACCAAAACCCTGTCAGCCACATGGCTCAGAAGAAAAAGAGAAAAAAAGAAAGAAGAAAAGAAAAGAAAAGTTATTAAAATAAAAAATAATTATTAAAAATAAAAAAATTCAAAAGTAATAAAAAAA
Source organism: Grampus griseus (assembly GCF_964374135.1). Classification (NCBI taxonomy): domain Eukaryota; kingdom Metazoa; phylum Chordata; class Mammalia; order Artiodactyla; family Delphinidae; genus Grampus; species Grampus griseus. Next base: position 99,751,563 of record NC_138998.1, read on the forward strand.
GAAAGAAAGAAAGAAAGAGAGTAACCAAACCAAAAAAAGAATCCACCAATGATAACAAGCACTAAAAAGTATACTTAAAAAAAAAGAAAATCAACAGAACCCTGGGACAAATGGTAAAAGCAACGCTATACAGACAAAATCACACAAGGAAGCATACACATACACACTCACAAAAAGATAAAAAGGAAATATATATATATATACCGTTGCCCCAAATTGCACCACCTCAGGTTTGGGATGATTCATTGCCTATGCAGGTATTCCGCAGATGCGGGTTACATCAAGTTGATTGTGGAGATTTAATCCAGTGCTCCTGAGACTGCTTAGAGAGTTTCCCTTTCTCTTGTTTGTTTGCACAGCTCCTGGGGTTCAGCTTTGGGTTTGGCCCTGCCTCTGTGTATAGGTCACCTGAGGGCGTCTCTTCATAGCTCAGACAGGACGGGGTTAAAGGAGCAGCTGATTAGGGCACTCTGGCTCACTCAGGCCTGGGGAAGGAGGGATAAGGAATGCGGGCGGGGGGTGGGAGCCTGCGTCGGCAGAGGCCAGGTAACAGCCTGAGGCACGCTGCGTGTTCTCCCCGGTAATTTGACCCTGTATCACGGGACCCTGGCAGTGGTGGGCTGCACAGGATCCCGGGAGGGTAGGTGTGGATAGTGACCTGTGCTTGCACACAGGCTTCTTGGTGGCTGCAGCAGCAGCCTTAGCATTTCAGGCCCATCTCTGGTGTTTGCACTGATAGTCGCGGCTCGCGCCCGTATTTGGAGCTCCTTTAGGTAGTGCTCTGAATTCCCCTCTCCTCGTGCACCCTGAAACAATGCTCTCTTGCCTCTTAGCTCCAGACTTTTTCCCGGACTCCCTCCCAGCTAGCCATGGTGCACTAGCCCCCTCCAGGCTGTTTTCACGCAGCCAACCCCAGTCCCCTCCCTCGGATCCGACCTCCGATGCCCGAACCTCAGCTCCCAGCCCCCACCACCCCCCCGGCGGGCAAGCAGAAAAGCCTCTCAGGCTGGTGAGTCCTGGTCAGCACCGATCCTCTGTGCGGGAATCTCTCCACTTTGCCCTCCGCACCCCTGTTGCTGTGCTCTCCTCCGTGGCTCCGAGGCTTCCCCCACCCCCAACTCCTGTCTCCACCAGTGAAGGGGCTTCCTAGTGTGTGGAAACCTTTCCTCCTTCACAGTTCTCTCCCACTGGTGCAGGTCCAGTCCCTATTCTTTTGTCTCTGTTTTTTCTTTTTTTCTTTTGCCCTACCCAGGTACATGGGGAGTTTCTTGCCTTTTGGGATGTCTGAGATCTTTTGCCAGCATTCAGTAGGTGTTCTGTAGGAGTTGTTCCACATGTAGATGTATTTCTGATGTATTTGTGGGGAGGAAGATGATCTCCATGTCTTACTCTTCCGCCATCTTGAAGGTCTCCAATATATTTTTAAAGTAACTTCATCCACATTTCCCTTAAGCTTCTTTTTTTTCCTTTTAACACTAAAATTTGGTTCCATAGATATATAAGTACATACCCACATCAGCATTAATTACATCATAGATCTTAGTATTTTTCTTAGGAACAGATGGTAATCACTGTTTATGAACTATATTCTAAGAATGAAAACAAAAATTGAAATATAGTGACACTCTGTTTAAGCAATACCTGATGACTCTTTATTAAGTGTCAAATTAATTTTATTTGATGATAGTGCTGAGGGTGGTTGTAGTAACCGTACTAATAGTAGTAGTTTGGTAATTTAGTGTAGAAAATTTTAAAAAAGGAAAGTAAAAGTAGAAGAACAAAGAAAAGGAGGAAGAAGAGAGGAGAATAAGAGAAAGTGACGAGGAATAAGAGAGTGAAGAAGCAGAGAAAGAAAAAGATGGAGGAATGAAAAACAAAGTGATGAAGTAAAAGCTATGAATGCCAGATGTTAGTTATTAGAAAAATAGTATGTATATATTTATTTGGAATCTGTTGCCATTTAAATGATTAAATGTATATGCATATTAATTCAGATGAAGAAGAATGCCCATGTTATATCAGTATGCTTTCCCAGTTGATTAAATTTTGTTTGATTTAATTGAATATTTTAATATAGTTAACGTGTGTCTTATTGACTATTACTTTTCATTAGTACATTAGATTTGTGACTCTAGTTCAGCCATTTTAATGCACCACATCTAACAAGAAATATGTTGGAGATTTAAAATTTCACTGTGTGGGACACTGTCAGTGCTCTGCCCATATCTGCCAGGATTTCTTTGACTATTTCTGGGTCCTCTTCTGTGCTTTTACCTACAGGGATTTCTCTTACCTACTATTCCTCCTAGGGGAGGACTGCCCTTTTTCTACCAGAGCAGCAGGAAGCTAGAAGAATTGAGAGTTAAGTTCCCCTGGAGCCCAACTCCTTTGTTTAGGGTGAAACAAACTCTGAGGCAAAGCCTACATTCCAGAGTCCCCCTGCGGAAATGCTGTATTCCTGTAACTGTGCCGCTGCCTTTCCTTCCAAGTCCTCCTTCTCTAACCCCTTACTACTGGTCTCAGAAGCACTTTCTTAGCAAATCACTTGCACACAAATCTTTGTCTTAGGTTTTCTTCTAGGGAATCTGACCTAAAACAACTGTAAAACAAATAAATGAATTGAGTAATGGAATTTTGTGAAAATCAGAAAAAACTTTAAATGACTCACAAAGAACAGAAAGTCCTTGAAATGAATACACGTATAGCCCAAATTGAGTTAACAATTTTTCCCCCTAGTACTGGCCTGAGTTTTTTGGAGCCGAGGGTGTCTGTGTGTTTCAGTGGCTCAGAGAAAGAGAGGAGGTTGTTAGTTTTTATTATTACTATAAGATACAAACCTTGAAACTTATAGAAACATCACACTTACAAATTGAAAGTAATGAAAAAGTTGGTGGTAATTATATTATGCAGCATCAACACTTATTAATTACTGTTATACAAAAACAAGATAAATCATTTTCAAGAGAGTTATATGTAACATACATGTATATATAATAGAAGTAACTAGATCTGTGTTCACACCATTCAATGTGCCATAACTTTTACATATAACTACATATTTTGATAGAAATAAATGAAAGTGAACTTGCATGCATATGGAGATATAAGCATTGAAAATTTCTGTCTCCCTGATTTCCAGTTTTAAAGTTTATATAATTTTTAGCAAACATATTCAAAAACAGTATTAATATTTGCTTTGGGAACAGTCTATGAAAACAATTATTTGGACACAGTACATAGTTCTGTATTATTTATTATGAAACTTGGTGTAATATGGTTCACACAAATTAGCTTTTAGCCAAGAGTAACAAAGGGATAGTTTCCTAATTCTTATTAGGATTTTATAAAGAGAGTGAATTAAAAAATTGTTTACCGTATGTAATAAGGAAGTCCAGGGGTAAGTCTGACTCCAAACACAGCTGGATCTGGGGCTCAGTATATAATATCAGGACAGTATTCCTTAACATCCCTTACCTCTGCTTCTCCTATCCCCATTCCCACACCTTTGACCTGATTCTCAAGTGGCTGTTTCTTTCCAGTAGTAAAAATTGTGACAAGCAGCACCAAATTTCTATTCTTTTAGGTAAGCAATTCTGTATAAAGTGTGTGCCTTTATCCTACAAACTCAACATAAACCCATGTATGATTTTATTGGCTTGGGAGGTCACATAGAAATCTAATCACTATATTAAAGGGGATGCAGGTAAGCTAACCTAACCTGAACCACATATATTAAGAGCTGGAGAAGCACTATAATTAGAAGAAGGGGGAAATGGATATTACATATATAAAGCAAGATTCCCTGGATAGTATCAGACCTAGGATGTCACCAGGTTAAAGTACTGTCTTAAAATTATTATATTAAATAGAGTGTTCTCACATATCCAAGAAATTGACTGGAAGCCAAGCAGAAATCACAAAAGAGAAACCCAGGAATTGGAAGAAAACGGTCAATGTATATTGACTCTTGAAGTTGATGTGTTCAGTCTTACTGAGAAAATGTGCAGTTGAGTGAATCTGACCAGACTGAGGCAATTTTTTTTCCTTTTATTCTCTTTTGAACATCTAAAATGATGTTCCTTATAAGATCTCTTAATCTTTTATCTTCACGTACTTATCTTTATGTACATCAGTGTTGATTGTAACTTACCTATTTTCAAATTTACAGGTTGATTATAGATTGTGAGAGTATTTATTTTGTAGTACAGATTATAATAGGTTTTTTCTTTACTTAATTTATTATTTTATTGATCAATCTGCTTATCTATTTGGCAGATACATACATATTAATTGCTTACCAAGTTTTGGGAACTATTCTTAAAGTAGGGCATGCAAAATTGTTAGCATTTATTTTCTCTTCTTGAAGATTTCGATGTCTAATTACACATAAAATATCTGAGTGAGGACCATATTCCACCATTTTCACTTTTGTAATTCATGTATTCACACAATATCTGGCCCATAGTAAATACTCTAAATGTTTCATAAATGAATAAATAACTGTAAATGCATAATGTGATTATGAAATATATTTTCCATTATAGGTCATTGAAAATCTATAAAACATTTTAAATACATTTCAATCAAATCATATTCTCCTAAAATTAAAAGGTTATACTTAACACTAATTTATGTAATTAATTAAATATTTAATTAGCCATGAATATTCTTTTCTCCTTTATTTTAGAAGGAATTTCATGGAGTGATTTGGAAAGCTTTTGTGATTTCAAAAGCCTGTACTAATTTAAAATGATGAAATTGTGTTTTTTTTGGTTTTGTTTTTTATGAAATTGTTTTTTAAGAAAATATATTCTAGTGACATATAGAGATATTAAAATAATTTTATTCTTCTGTAAAAAATTATTACTGAGACATCTTTTTTATAGACATCCCTAAAAAATTGTCTTTAATGGTAGAGAAGGCACAGATATCTGTAATTTCACATTTTGGTGTTCAACTTTTCCTCATATCATTTACTTAACATAAACAAGTCATTTAGATAGATGAGTGTAAATTCAAGGAGAAATAGTTGGGAATTAACCACTTTGATAAGGTTGATAAATGTTAATACATTATATGTATTTCCCAAAATAAGTGTTTATGTAAAATTTATATTCTTTAATTCACTGTATCCAGAAGAAGAGATCTCAGTTGAAGTGAAAATAAATAAATTAATGAATAAATAAATTAAAAAGTGTTAGAAATGAGATGTAACTGTTAATTAGAGCAAACTGAAGGAGCAGTAAAATAAAGTTGGGGTATTAAAAATCAGAAAGTTCAGAAACTAGTTTTGGATATGAGAAACAATACTAGTTGCATATAACAAATAATATTTTGTGGGTATATATTAGTTTAGTTGGGCTTTCATACACAAATACCATAGACAACATGATTTAAATAAATTCATTTCTCCCACGTTTGGAGGCTGGAAGGTCCAAGATTAAGGTCCAGCAGGGTTTGGTTTCTGGTCAGGTATCACTTCCTCGCTTGCAGCTAGCCACTTTGTCCTCACCTGGCCATTCCTCTGAGTGAGCACTGAGGCGCATTTGGGGCAGAGAGGGAAGGAGAGAGAATGAGTGAGCTTGGATCAGGGCCCCACTTTATGACCTCATTTACCCTTAACTACTTCCTTAAAGGCCTTATCTTCAAATATAGCCATGCTGGGGTTTAGTGCTTCAACATAAAAACTTCGAGGGGATACAAATGTTCAGTGGATAATAAGGTAGGTGATACCTAATAATAAGATACTCCATTTAGTTATATTCCTGTTTTTCCTTTCCTGTGAATTTTTCTTAATCTGTTTACTCAGTCTCGTAATAATTAAAGTAGATCAAGTTTTCTATACTCATCATGATGACTACTGTTAACACTATTGCATATTTCAAAGTTGCTAAGAGAGTAGGTCTTAAAAGTTGTCATCACAAGAAAAAGATTTGTGTAACTATGTGAGGTGACAGATGTTAACTAATTGTGGTGATCATTTTGCAGTATATACAAATATCAAATCGTTACGTTGTACCTCTGAAACTAGTAAAATGTTACATATCAACTATACCTCAACAAAAAGAAAGACAAAAAATCAAAATTTATTGTTTAGCACACTGAATTTAAAAATCGTGATTTTATACTATTATAGAGAACATTGTTATTTCTCCATCTATATCATAGTATTGTCCATTATTATTATCTGCAATTTATTTTTCCTTAAAAACTTTTCTCAAAAATATTAGAAAACTTTGAATCTGGACATAGAATAATATTGCCTGCTGTGAGATAATGGAAAATATATATTTGTCTCTGCCCCTAGCTCCTGACACAGAGCTCCTGAAATCCTTGTAATTTCCTAAGTGATAAGAGCGATAGGAGCATCTTTTGTTCTAATATTTGGTCTCTGACCCCAGTCCCTGACACAGAGCTTCTGAAATCCTTGTAATTTCCTGGCTGATAGGAGTGTCTTTTGTTCTAGTGAGGCTATTCTGTGTGCACTTTTCTGTGAGGGCTGGTCACTGGAAAGACTAAGCCATGATTAGAAGCTTGGAATTTTCAGCCCCACCCCTCATTCTCCTAAGAACGGAGAAGGGCTGAAATGGAGTTAATGCCATCCCAGTGAAGCCTTCATAAAAATCCCAACAGTAATGGGTTTGGGGTGCCTCCAGGTTGGTGAACACTTGGAGGACATGGAAATTCCCAAGCCCCTTCCCACATACCTTGCTCTACTCATCTTTTCCGTTTGGATATTTAACTGTTCATACCCTTTTTTAATAAACCGGTAAAAATAAGTAAAATGTTTCTCTGAGTTCTGTGAGCCGCTGTTGCAAATTAATTGAACCTGAGGAGGGAGTGACTGGAACCTCCAGTCTATAGCCAGTAGGTCAGAAGCCTAGGTTACAATCTGGACTTCCAACTGGCATCTGAAGTGGGGTTGGAGGGCAGTCCTGTGGGACTGAGCCCTTAACCTGTGGGATCTTACACTATCTGCAGGTAGATAGTGTTAGAATTGAGTTACATTATAGGACACCCAACTGGTGTCTTAGAGAACTGTGTGGGAAAAACTTCACATCAGGTGACCTGAAGTGTTCTGTGTGAGTAGAAAGGAGACACACAGGAAAGAAATACACAGTAGGGAAGAAGTGGGTTTTCCCCTATATAGAAAGGAAAAGCTGAGTTTTTCCTTTTTATCCATAATTTCGTTTTTTATACAAATTTAGAATTTCTCCATTATCTTGTAAAATGAAGGAGTTATCTTTGGATGTTGCATAGAATACTTGAACTGAGAATCAATAGATATAATTTTTACCCTTAGGTTTCATACCTCGGAAAAGTCATTTGATTTCTCAGCCTCCTCAGTTAAAGAAGCTGGAGACACAAGGTGCATTATCCCTTTATTCTCTAGTTTTCTAAAACAGACTCATGAATATACCTCAGATCCTACTTTTTTTTGTTCATTTTTTTTGCTGTTCTCTGCCCTGCTCTGTTCCTGAAGACTTGGAAATTGTATTCCAAAGATAATATTTTATGGGTTTAAGTCAGCCCTAATTTTTAAAAGAATCTAAATAAGATCTATGGCCCTGGTAACCACTCAGTTACTTAGAACAAAGTGATATTTCCTGAATGTGAATTCAGTAGCTCAGCTACTGACCCTGGGTTTTTCAGTGAACCATTTCTTTCCTAATCCTTCCTTTCCAAGCAAAACTCTGAGCCAGTGCACTTGCAGTTGGTTCTTAGACCTTGGTGGAGAAAAGAAAGATTGAGAAATGTAAGTGTTCATTGTATAATTAGAATCTTCCAAAAACTATGATAACCACTCTAAATAAATTATCTTGTGTAATTTATTTATTTATACATTTCCTATACCTTTTTCAAGGTAGGTCACAGATGAGGAATTCAAACATCATAGAAATTTACCAAGTGTCAGGATAAAATCTAAGATGTAGCTAAACTAAAATCCATGCTGTCTCTTCAAACCATGTTAACTTCCCCAAATCAAATGTTTTATAATACTACCTCCTCTGCCCTGATTTTTACATTTTTCTCTCATTGGTTTCTGTTCCATCTCTGACCACTAGAGGCCTCCCTACTTCGTAGAAAACCAACAGCCTGCCTTCAAAGCCTGCCTTCAAATCCTGCCTTTGTGGCACCTGATCTCCTTCCTTTCTTGCTGTCTCCATTCTCAACAGTGTAGAAACATGTGGTGACTTGACCCTACTCCTCCATTAGCATTTCTTCTAACTCCAGATCATTACTGATCCTATGGGTTCCCTAAATCCTGAATTTACTCGGTAATTCTGTGTCGTACCCAACTATCGAGTCTTTGGATCCTGGGATCAGTGGCCATATCTAGGACCCATCTGTGCAGATTCCTCCAGTTTTCAAAAAAAAATCTTTGCAGATGTCTTTGCCTTTTTGGAGACATTGCTACCCTTTCCTTCTAATTTTCAAGGTGTAGACAGTCACTCAGAACATAACCATGATGATGTACAAACCCAGACAATATTTGATTTATGAATTTTTTGTTTTGGATATTATTTCTTTATAGTTACCAACATAATTTTATTGGTTTCTGATGTTTTGTTTTGTTTGGTTTTCTTTGTTAAATGTTTTTTCTCTTTCTGGGACCATTGGCTTGCTCAGTGGATGATGAGAAAGATATCTCCACATAAAAAAAGTTAAGAAATGTGCAGTATATAAATATTGTACTTAAAATATAAAACTAGTTTTAGTGCTTTTATTTATACCGATCCCTGTAAATTTCTTTATACTGTTCAATAACTTGTGTAATAATTGTAAAATATATTTTAAAAATCACTTTTTATTCATATCACCTTTGTCTTATTTTAAATGTACTGACATTACTTGTGTGTACATTATATTATTGATACTTTTGTAATAGCATTCATATTATTGAAAAGGTATAGACCCAGTTTATCTCAGGAGAAATGTTTATCTCAGGAGAGTGAAATAATATGTGATAAATAAATTGTCGAATTTGTGACTTTCTCTAACTTCCAGTTTTCTACATGGGACATGGATATCCTTTGTAATCAGCAAATAATATATAATAATGTTTTAATGTGAAAATAACAGAATACACATAGGAAAGTACTTTTTTGATAGTCACTTATAGTAGATACTTAAGTTTAGGGTAAATAGTCATCATGCTTTAACAAACACTTTTAATCTTCATTGTGTATTCTTGTAAGAGAAAAAAGACAAAAAAATTGAGCAGCCTTAATAGGTGAAAATGAAGAACTACTGTGTAGCCTGGCAAAGAATATATATCTTCATTAGATAGTGATTCTTTATTCCATGCCTCTTTGCTGATTCCTTTGAATATTTTTTCATTTTAAAGCAAACTGATTTTTATATTTTCCAATAACCATAAAGGAATTTGTATGTGACACTATGGAATGAATGAATGATGAACTACTCCCCCTCCAAAAAAAAGTTGACTTTCGTCACACTGTGGCACAAACACAAGAGACATTTAGTTTATGCCACATTGGGGATCCTGTGTTGAACAAGGCATGTAGGATCTTGCAGAGTAAACAGCATTGTAGAATGGCATAAATGTGAAAGTACATGGAATGTTCACAGAACCTAAACACTGCATAGCTCACAGGTTTAATATGATACAGTTTTGTTGCTGAAGCATAGGCTTCTGGTTTGCATAAATACACATCACTGATCATATTAACTGAAGAATGAATTCTAAGTTTTCAGTGAGGAGAGAGTTCAGTTTGCATAAAGTGAATTTAGGTTGTTGATGGGCTTTTAAGACTGGAGAGATCTAATGGTTAATTAGATATATTCTTCCACAATTTAGGAAGAAACTTGGAGTTGTAGATTTGAATATCTACAACAGTATTTGTTAAATCCATTCATCTAAGTTTACCCAAGATGAGACATTTAGATGACAGGAATAGAAAGGAAATGCTAGTATCCGGAGAGTTTAGAGAGCAGGAAGAAGAGGAATAGTAAACAAGATTGACTAAGAAATAGTCTTTAGTCAATGCAGAAGATATTTTAGCAGACAATGGTGTATGAACACCGGAGGAGAAAATTTCAGGGACATAGGTCAACAGTATTTATAGGCAAAGTAAATGTAAGCTTTCATCATTCCACACATACATATGTGCTATATATTTGCTGTTGAATCAATATTAATAATTTATATTTTACATTAAATACTATAGTGGAAATAATCCAGAGTAATAATTGAAATACATTTTATATAAAATTTTACCCTGGAGTGTTAGAAGGCTTTAGGGATCTTGCCTTGGCTCAACTACCATTACTGAAATAAAAATATACTGGATGGTACAAACAAGTGTTTATGTCCTTGAATATCAGATGTAAGAAATCAAAGAAAACTGTCAAAAGGCAAAGAAAGATGGATTTTAACAATCTTCTTTTTAAAATCTATAATAAAAATCTAAGGTTTTTCCCACTTCCTCTTTTACTAGAGGTTATCTTAATGAGAAAAACAATCAGTATAAGAAGATTAACAGAATATGGAGCTGTGATGAAGAAAAAAGAAAGTTGAAAAATAGAAAAAAGAAGTATTTTTCTTTTGATAGGTAGATACATACACCTATATTCAAAGGCATACATTTTCTTTTAAAATGTAATTTTCAGTGATTATTTCATGCATTATTTTATGTATTCATTTAAGTCATCTATTAAAGTTCTTCTACTGTGGAAACCTCTCTAAGTCGCACAAAGGCTCAAAACTCAATGACCCTGAAGGAGACTTAGAACATATTTCTAACTGAAGGGTTTTTGCCATGTGCATCACTTTCATGTGATAGGCATTGCTCGTCACAGGACCGCAGTCTTTCCAGATACTAACAACCCCAATCTCTATGTTAGACGTGCTTGTTTGGGGAAGTTGTAAGAGTGTGCTTGCTACATAGTTCACAGGCCTTATTTGTTTTAGGGACAGAGGTGGGCAGGGCCTTGGGTAAAGGGACGTCATGTGCTGTAAAAGCAGGTGTTGACAGATGTCCTACACCAGTCAGAAATAAGAAGACCACATGTGTCTTCTCAACACAGGTTATAGGCATATTTACTTTTAGAGGAACAGAGGATCTGTTGGCATCAGCTCAGGACCCATGCAGCTCTGAGACCTGGGGCCTAGTAGCCTAGTCAGTGCAGACTCTCTCCACTCCAGGGGCCACTCTGGATCTGTTCTTCCTTTGTGCCCTAATCCACTCTCCTTCTCCCTGTACTCCCCAATAACCCTGGCCTAGTTGCATGGATTACTTTTCCTTTACTTTCTTTTCAACCTGTTGTTATGGTACCTCCTGTCTAATCTGCTTCCTTCTAATCTTACTCCCTATGGGAGTGGCTGCAGTCTGAAGGCTGTGTGCTTTACTTGTTTTGTTTTTAAAGAATAATTCAGCATTTACCTTGTCAGTAGTTCCAGAACAGTAATGAAAGACTGAGATCAAGATAAGAAGTGGTTGGACTTCCCTGGTGGCGCAGTGATTAAGAATCCACCTGCCAATGCAGGGGACACGGGTTCGAGTGCTGGTCTGGGAAGATCCCACATGCCGTGGAGCAACTAAGCCCGTGCGCCACAACTACTGAGCCTGTGCTCTAGAGCCTGCGAGCCGCAACTACTGAAGCCCGTACACCTAGAGCCTGTGCTCTGCAACAAGAGAAGCCACTGCAATGGGAAGCCCACACACCACAACGAAGAGTAGCCCCCGCTCGCCACAACTAGAGAAAGCCTGCGTGCAGCAATGAAGACCCAACACAGCCAAAAATAAAAATAAAATAAATAAATTTGTTAAAAAAAAATCCACATACCCTTCACTCAGATTCACCAGTAGTTAACATTTAAAATAAAAAAGATAAGAAGTGGTTAATCTAAAGAGAAGACTACTACATCCACAGAGAGATTAGGACTTCAGATTGATTGCATCCATTGGAAGACAGGAAAAGGGCACTGATTATCTGGCAATGGTTTAGTTTGGAAGCCATTTCCATAATGCATAGATATTTGTTTACACAGTTTGTTTTGTCCTTGTATTTTTCCTAAACCAAAATTATACATTAAAAGCAGATTGTTGCAGCATCGACATATTATAAAGCCTGCTTTCAAGTTTTGATAACTGTAGGACTGATTTCTAGCTTATTTGTTATCATAGAAACACCTATCACCAGTTTCCCAGAAATGGAAGTAGAATTGGCAAAACGTTCACAAGTAATTACATTCTTCTGTTGAATGTGCAAAACATAGTCTTACATGTTTAACTGCTGTTATTTTACTGTAATTTTAGCAAAGTTGTCACACAGAAGCTTTGATATGTGAAGGATCTTGATGAATGACCCCATATTGAAAATAAATATTTGCCAGCTGCAGTGAATATTCAAATGTCATCTTAACTTTAACCTATTAAAACACTTCTTCCACTGAGACTCAAATAGGAGATCCTCCCATGATGGAATAAAGGACAAAGAGTTCAGTGGTTAATAGTAATAGCCTGCAAACCCCAAGCAGATTCTTAAGAGGCATTGTGTATTTTTGGCAGGTTCTGATGTTTTCCTTCAGCCACAAGAGTTGCATGTCCCCAAAAGAAGTTTCTCTTTGACTCTGGGACCCCAGAATAAGAAGACCTGTGGAACAGAGTAGCCAACCTGTAGCAACAGCCATGCAAGTAAGTAATGTTTGTTGCTCTAAGCCACTGAGATTTGGGGGGTGTTCATTACTGCAAAGATGATTCTGACTCAAAGACTGGATTCCTTACATCATGACAAGAGGGTTTAACTTAACTTGTATCAATATCTCCCTTAAATTCCACTAGAAAAAAAACAAAGAATTCAATTATGTTTTTAAAGATTTGTCTATTTCTATACACAGGAAAGTAAAGAATGAAAGTTTGAGGCTCTGGCTGTTAAACTAATAAGAATATAGTATTATAGAACACACATAATATCCAAGGCAAATACAAGATTTGTCTTCCCTTATGTACATAATATGTTTTCATTATTTTTTTCAAATATTGTCTAATTTTCTTTTTTTCTCAATTTCGTTTGTGACTTATTTAGAAATAGGTTAATTTCCAAATGTTTGGGATTTTTCTAAACATCATATATTTTGTTTCCTAATTTAATTCCTGATGGTAAAAGAATATTTTGAACTTTTGACATTTGTTTTATGGCCCAGGGTAAAGTCTATCTTGGTGAATGAACAAAGGGCACACTTGAAAAGTGTGGATTCTACAACAATTGGGTGTAGTGTCCTATAAATGTAAATTAGATCGAAGTGGTTGAGAGTGTTGTTCATATCTTTTATATTTTTACACCCCTATCTTTTTTTCTTGCTGAGAGAGATGAGTGTCAAAATCTATAACTGTGATTGTGAATTTTCCCATTTCCCTTTAAATACTTTTAATTTGTGACTCATGTAGTTGGAAAATCTGCCAACTACAGATTTTCCAGGTGAATACATGTTTATGACTGCTAGCCTTCCTGACAAATTGACCCTTTCATCATTATGAAATATTCCATTTATCTCTGGTAATATTCTCTGTCTTAAAGTTTACTTATATGTTAATATAGCCACTCCAGTCTCCTTAACCTTATTGTTTGTACAGTATATCTTTTTCCATCACTGTATTTTCAAAGAATGTTTTTATACTTACAGTATATCTTATGTATTTAAAGTGCATATTTTTTATTTTTATTAAAAAATTTTATATTATATTGGAGTATAGTTGATTTACAATGTGTTAATTTCAGGTGTACAGCAAAATGATTGTTATACATATTTTTAATATTGATGACTGCTTTGCTTATGTTTTTTTTCCTTGATAAACTGTATTTTACAGTCAACAAATTAATGCAGTTTGAGCATAAGGGTTAATAATTTACAATAAAGTACTAGAGAAATACTGATCATAGGACAGAAATCAAAAATAATCAGAAAGTGTTAGTGTTTTCTCTCTCTCACTTTCTCTGTATCTGTCTTTCTCTCTGTCTCTATCTCTTCCTCTCTCATTTTCTGTCTCTGTCTCTCTGTGCCAATATGATTCATGATTCTGGAACCTCCCTGAACTTAGAAGGAATTCAGGTCTTGGAAAAGAATCATATTGATAAATATTTTGTCATGCACTCAACTGTCACCAGTTGGTAATGTAATGATTCAATATTAGATATTTGACCATGGATTTATATAATTTTACTATTTCCTTTCCTTTATGATAAATCTTATATATCTGAAAATGACAAAGATTATGTGTATGTATATATATTAGATGAAGGTATATTGATATTTCAGTAAGTGCATTTAATAAAATTAAATTCTTAATATTGTATTAGACCGCATATTTTATTTTTCTGAAATGAGGGGCTTTTTTGACATTGAGTTGAGATCAAAAGCATATTTCTAAGTAATATTCACATTTCAAAATAATATACTAATATTTTCATTTATTATTTTTCTCAGTAAATGCTACCAGATGAATAAGTTTGAATGAAATCATAATGTTATGAGGCTTTATGTTACATTCTCGCATTGCTTTTGGAAAACAGACATGCCTGTGGAATTTCACATTAGCTACGTTACAGTGTTATTGAAGCTGAAACCAGCTTCTGTACCCTGACACCGAATTAATTCTCGGAGTTTTGAGTGAAGTAGAAAAGAATAGCTTTTTTGCTTTGCCAGGCAAAGGGGGCCACAGCGGACTAATGCCCTCAAAACTGTGTGTCCCAACCTGGTGGGGGTAGTGAGAAGTTTTATAGTCATGGTTCAAAGAGGGCATGATCATCTTGTGGACATTTTTCTGATTGTTGGCAGTGAGGTCAGTGGGAGTCAGCATCATCAACCTTCTGGTTCCAACCGGTCTGGGGTCTACGTGCATGTGGGCAGAAACTTAATTTCTCCCACTGGTGGAGGTTTCAGCATCTGCAAAACAACTCAAAGATATTGTTATGTGTATCCCTTGATGGGGAACTAGGACCCTGCCCCAAGGCTGCACTGTTGTTTCTTGATTGCTCCTCCCTTGTCTCCACATCCCCTCCCTTCCCTAATTAGCAACTGTTTGAACCTGCTCCTTGGAACTCAGGGAAGGTCATGGAGGCTGAATGAAGCCTATTTCCTGTAATCAAGAAATGGGGGACACAGAGAGGTTTTTATGCCCAGGAGCCCCACAGGGTTCTACTTGGTATCATTATTTATTGTTGAAATAGGCTCAAATCAATTTACATTTAGTTTTTGTTACTTTATTGATAACAACTATATATATATATTCAAATGTTTTTTCTATAAATGTTCTAAGTAAAATTTCCACCTTATAGTTTGTGCATAGTTCAAATTCAAGTTTGGTGTTTCAAAATAATTTTATGAAATAATATCTGCATTGCCAGGAATGTGTTTTCTATTCTGGTAGTATATTTGTGTAAGTGGTTTGGATTTAACAACTCTTAATATAAGCCAAAATGTATAAAATTTTATATACATCTTACACTTGATTTCCTGCATTTTCAAAGATATAATCCAGTAGTTTGCTATTATTCAGTTTTTTGTAGATTAACACTGCTATTATTATACTTATACAAGGTAATAACAGGGTTTTATAAATAAATTAATGTGAAATATTTAATTGAGAGATTGATGTGGCGGTTATATAATTATTCACTTTGTTTCTTAAGGCATTATGAAATCATTTCTCAGCCAATACTGCATTTAAAAAACCTTTTTACAAGCCCAATATTTTTTATTCTTAGATTCAACAAACATACAATTAATAAGTCAAAATACTATGAAATTTTAATCTGTATCTGTCTTCTTCAGACATGTAGTTAACAGTTTGAGATAGTTCTTGTCCATGAGTCTTTGAGTGGCCCTAGGATATAAACATTTATCAGATCTGTCTGCCTAATTATGTGACCTAAAGTAATTTAAATCATTCCCTAATTTGGGTTTTTTAAATGTGTTTAAACAAAAACATTATTTGTACTTCAAATTATAACATTACTTTCATATGGATTTACAATTTTTATTCAGAACTTTCAAAATTACAAGTATATTTAGAATTGAGTTATTGTTTTTTCCATCATGTTGATCCTTAATACCAAGAATAACAACATTCTTCTATATTTGACTTCATTATCTGTTGATTTACCATAACAATATTGAGTCATTTATAAACACATCCATTTGCAGAATCACTAACTGCTGATTTACCTCTCATGATAACCAACCTGAACTAATCTGAGAAAATGCTGAATTCAAAGCTAGTATTTTCCAGGCAATCTGGTTTGCTTTGTTAGAGAGATGGAGGTGCCCTTTAGATCCCAGATAATGAAATCAAGTTTTCCTTACATTAAGCACTAACCAAACCCCATCAAGAGGGCCAAAGCAAAATTGTTAGAACAAGAAGTGCAAAACTGCTATGAAACAAGTAATAAAAACCAAAGAATGCTCATTTGAGTTTGCATTAAAGGATAGAAAGTGATGTTTGGAAAAAGTTATTGTATTTCCGGAATAAATAAAGGTATATATAGAAACAGGGATGGCAACAGTTCATGGCAGGGAGGAATTTGTTTATACTGTACCTGAAACCTCTTTTATGAGTAGGGAAGAAAATGTTAAGGGCCCTAACTTGATTTAGAAGCAGACAAAGTCATAACTTAACCTAGTGCACCTGGAAGAGATTATAAATGCATATTCTGCCAAAGGAACAATTTAAAGCCTGTTGCTAAACTCAAAAATCCTTGAAGTCTCCTCAAATTTTTCCAGAATTTTTTTCTCGCAACACATCTGTGCACTTTTGAGGGGATTATTTGCAGGGTGTGATATGTTTACTTCTGAGTTTAATCCTCCAATGTGAATTTAGATTTAAAAATGGAGTTCTGTAGATCTGGAAATAGAAGACGGAGGCCATAGTGGAGGAGAACATTTTAAAGATTATTTGTTTGCCAT
The DNA here is from genome assembly GCF_964374135.1 of Grampus griseus. Classification (NCBI taxonomy): domain Eukaryota; kingdom Metazoa; phylum Chordata; class Mammalia; order Artiodactyla; family Delphinidae; genus Grampus; species Grampus griseus. The sequence goes on from NC_138998.1 coordinate 99,768,493, forward strand.
TTAAACAAACAGTCCCATGAATGATATTCAACATTTGACTTTGGGTCAGCAGATCAGAAAAGAGAACTGGCAAACTGCATAAGTATTTCAGCTCCAAAATGAGTTATTATAGCTCCAAGTTGAACTAATGTCTAAAGATATTTAATTATATATATTAAAAAAGTTCCAATGGATGCCAGGTCGAAAATCAAACTTATTAACAATGCCATGGTAAAGATTGGACTTACAAGTTAATCTAGTTTAGAAAGACAATTTAATGCAAATAGAAAAAATTGTAATTACATATTTCAAGCCAACTTTATTTTTTGTTTTTTCTACCAAATTAAACTTAAGTAGACTTTTAATGTAGAATCTCCTAGTACAATTCAATAAGTTTTAAAATAAGCTTCCATTCTAAAAGACAATGTACTCCAAATTCATATTTGAAAATATTTTTATTATTTAGGTATTTTGCCCCTGAAATGTGTGTTTAATGCAGTGTGCAGGTGTAATGTATGTGTCACACACAGATGTGTCTGAGAGAAATATGTGTTTGTGTGTGTTTACATCACTTATTCATTGAACTGTGCTACCAGTCTTCCTTACATAATATGCAAATAAAAATTTAAATATTTTGTGCCCTTGGATATTTTAATGTTTTATAAAATATCACTATTATGTGGTACTATAATTGTAAATGTTTTGTAGAAAATTGAGTTATAAAAGAAATTATATGATTGATAACTAAAGAGAAATAATTGATAATATCTGAGAGTTGGAAATAAACTCAATTACTCAGCTCTTCTTTTATTAAGCTCCAAATCCACTTCTGAGTGCTTTTCCAGACTGTTCTCTGGAAGATTGCTACTAAGAGGAATGACATCATCCTCCAAGGCAGTTTATTGCTTCTTTCTTTTGTTTTGTTCAAATTTTCACCTTATGTTGACCCTAAATTTATATCTGAGATGATTCTGCTGTTGAACCCAACTTCATGTGCCTGAGGCACAGTGAGGCCAAACAAACTGAAGTGTTGTAGTTTGGAGCAAAGAAGGTTTATTGCAAGGCAAAGCAAGAACAGGGTGGCTCCTTTGTACCCCAACACCAAATTAAATCTCAGAGACAGAGTTTTGGGTGAAGTAGAAAAGGATAACTTTATTGCTTTGCCAGGCAAAATGGGCCACAGCAGGCTAATGCCCTCAAAACTGTGTGTTCCAATCCAGGGATGGGGGAAGATGTGAGGAGTCCTATACTCCAGGGGCAGGGTTGCTGATAAAAATCAGGGTGCATGCAGGGCCTGCATTCCTTCGACCAAGAGATCTTCTGACATCAAGTGATGATGTGTGAACTGTTACCTTGTCTAGAATGAAGAGGGCTTCATCAAGTCTTCCATTTGGTGGGGTTTTGGTTCTGTAGAAGAGCTCAAAAATAATGTTATGTATATCCCTTGAGGGGGAACCAGGACCCTGCCCCCAAAGCTATACTACTGTTTCTTGACTGCTTCTCCCTTGTCTCTGCATCCCCTCCCTTTCTGCGTTTGAACCTGACATTTGGAATTCAGGGAAGGGGACACAGAAAGGCTTTTGCGCCTGTGAGCCCCATAGGGACCTTCTCAGTTTCAATGGTAATCTTGTAATTGTCTGCAGAGAGTTGTCCATGGACCCTCAGAATCTAGAATGGCTGACTAAATACCATGTACCATAAAAAATAGATGCGATTCTGTTCAATCAATCCTCTCTTTTCTTTGAATGTCTTCTTTTTCCCATAGGATTGTTAATATGTGTTGTCAAGAAATGGTTGAGTAGCTCCATCAGTACAAACTAGAACAGTTTTAAAAAAGAATTTTACTCAGATATAATATATTGACAAAGAATAAAAATGCCCTCAAGTAGCCCAAGTAAACGGATATATTTCAAGACAACAGGTAAACTAATAATCAGTCACCACTAAGGGGATAGAATGGATATCAAAATCTTGTGGGCACCAGAGCTGGAAATACAGGTACTGCAATCTCATTAATTTTGGGCTTCCTGGTCCTTTTATTTCTTTTGTTTTCTTTTTATGTTTTTATTCTTATCCTGCTTCAGGTCATCAGCTCTTTTCAGTCTTTTCTTCTTAATTCTTTCTTTTGACTCGTTATTCATCATGTGTTTTCAAATGGCACTTCAGCACCTGAGTCTACGTGACCTTACTGCTTTGCCTTCTTATAGATAAATCAGTTGGTTTTCTAATGTTCCAATTCCAGACTCCCAGGAGAGAGAATCTGATTTTTGGCTTCCAAATCTCATCCAATAAGCCTATTGGGGTGGAGAGAGGTATAGGCTCACATGGGCAGAGGGATATAGTTGAGGCAGTTCTCAGTAACAGGTATGAGATAGCAGGTGGGACATCCAGTCTGAAAGACTGTCATCCTTCTCAATCTAGACATCATATTTCTTTATTATAATTATACTCAAGTAATTTAACGCTACTTATTTTGGCACACAGATTAGTCTGTTGAATTACATTGAAATATATATGATTTTATCAACCAACCATAACTTTTCTTCTGCAAATAACTGTCTATATTAATTTCTAAAATAATGTTTAAGAAGTAGGTGCATAAATTATGTGTAGTTTAGGAAAAAGGGACCTAATTCAAAGAAAGATTAGCTGAGATTGTTAAAGCTGAAGGTAAAATACAATCAAGAGTTGAATAGCATTTCTTGGCCATTAATTATTGCCTCTTTCAGAGAGGAGTTATGCATGTTTATATACAGAAAAAATCTAGTTCACACACACACACATTTTTACACACCCCTTCATACTCATTATCCATTGGATTTATCAGCCCGTTCCTCAAACTTGAGCTCATAGCTTTTATGTGGGCTTCCCTCACTACCACCAACATCATCACTGTCAACTTTAGTCTCTTTGTCTCTGCTCAGAGGCCACCTAATATGTAATATTACAATTAGGCACTTATATTTCAATATTCTGCACAATGCTTTGTAAGGTAGGTAGCTTATTATGATGCTTAATAGATGAGTAGAAACATCTATTTAGATGTTTTAAACATCAAAATAGTTGGTGAGTAGAAACATCAAGTAACATCTAATAAGTGATAAACTCAGGATTTTACAGATCAAACTTTAACCATTATGCTATTCTGTAAGTTCCAGCCTTGGACAGTAAACTATATTTAGGAACAGGTGTAATTTGATTTGTGTAATGTAGTTTGTAATACAGCTTAAATATAGATTAAAGATTGTCATATTTTTTAAACTTTCTATATTATAGTAAAAACATATTTCATTGTCCATTTTCTTAATTATATATGCAATCTAATAAAAATCTATAGAAGTAAAAGTAATTAAATAAGGTAGTCAAAGGGGAGTTTAGTGTGTTTTCACATTGTGGTATTAAGTTAATAATCTCATTTGAACTTTACTTGTAGAGTGTCCTCAGATACAATCAGTAACATTTAAAAATGTTCATCTTTAGAAATTATTCATTATATTTCAATTTTTTATGATATTTTGATTTTAAATGAATTTTCAAACTTATGTCAAACAAGCACATCTTAATTTTGAAGTGTTAGATGTGTTCAATATTTTCTTGATAAATATTTTTCAAGTGTTTCCATTGGAAGGAATAATACCTTTTTTCTCAAGGATAAGAGTTAGATTCTGCCATTATGTACAATACTTGTCAATTAGAACTGAAATAACAATTGTTACTATAAAATTTTACTTATTCTATTTTACATATTGAGACTCATGAATTTTGAGTAATTCCACATAGACTTAAAGCATTATTGTTTTCCTTATATCTTTTATACTGACTTTCTGGTGAATATCATAATTGAAATTATTTTTGTGTTATGTAGGATTGGTTTGTAAACTGACTTATTTACAACAGAAAAGGAAATTATTAAAACAACCACAAAATTAAAGTGACAGCTACTAACATAGCAACATATAATCTTATGATATTCTTTTCTAGAAACTGAACATTCGCCAAAATGATTCCATAAACAAGAAGAGAGTGATTTGTATATTGGTGATCATAACATTAAATTTATAAATAACTTTGATCACCACAATTTTTTGGTCTGACTTTTGTCTTGGTTAATCACAACCAAGTACTGAAAAATCCAAATAAGGATCAACATTTGGTAATAACATTAGATGCCTACCTAGCAATCTTCAATTTTCTGATCTGTTGCATAATTTGTTTAGAATCTTCCTAAACCAGTCTCACTTTTATCATGTTTTTATTGTTTTCTTACCTTAATGATACTATGAACTATGGTGAACATTAAAACAGAAGTATACTATTTTAACAGGCCACCATTATGGATGACTGAAAGAAAAAATAATTTACTAATGCCATAGAGGGCTGAAAGGAATTTGAGTTACATAGTGTTTTATTTCCTAGATTCACATTCTCTTTAGAAACATGTTGATTCCAATGATCTTTTAAAATTATTATAGTCTGGCTTTTATTCTGAAGACAGCTTAATAACTGTACTCAGTGACTAAATAACAGACTATTTTATCATCAGTATTTCAGTTTCAGCCAGTACCCCCCACTTATCTAAATAACCAAGCCCAATGTTAAGCAAAATTCTGCTTCAGTGAGATGGATCATGACTTCAACTAAAATATTTTTAATTCCTATGTACAACTCTCTCCAGTGAATGTCAACTCCAGTTCTTGAAATTCTGTGTAATGAAAAGAAGTGTATTTTATAAAAATATTTAAAGAGTACCTTTCTGAAAATAATATCTCTGAGGACATCTGAGATTACTCTCAGCTTGAATTAGTGACCTTATGGGAGGCAGTGGTATTAAAACGTGTTGCAGCACACAGCTGCTAAATCATTTCAAAGTGTGTGGACATCATTCGGTGTTCTGCATTTTAGTATTATATATATGACATCTCAATAATTACTATGAGTTTACAACTGCATATTAAAAAGGGGCATTCTTTTTAAAAATGTTATCCACTTTAAAGCATGTTAGGAGCACCTGGGATACTTTAAAAATAGTTACGATCAGAGTCCACCCCAGATTATTAAAATTAAAGCCTCCAGGGAAAGTGAACTAGATCACATTAACTTCATCCATCCCTTACTAACTTTACTGATTTTGAGAGTGTCTCTTTTTTTTTTTTTTTTTTTTTTTTTTTTTTTTTTTTTTGCGGTACACGGGCCTCTCACTGTTGTGGCCTCTCCCATTGTGGAGCACAGGCTCCGGACACGCAGGCCTAGCGGCCATGGCTCACGGGCCTTTCTGCTCCGCGGCATGTGGGATCTTCCCGGACTGGGGCATGAACCCGTGTCCCCTGCATTGGCAGGCAGACTCTCAACCACTGAGCCACCAGGGAAGCCCGAGAGTGTCTCTTTTCTGTAAAACATTTTTTCACAATATCACACACATTAAAATGAATAAGGTATAGTTTATTTAAATGTTATTATTTCTATAAATGAACACTTTTCTCATACACGCAATGTGATGTTTTTCATTAGAATGCTCATATGTTTATAAAAGGATTTAATGTCAAAAGCACAATCAAATTTAAACTCTAAATTTCTGGATGTAGAGGGTAACTTTGCCAACTGTGTTGACCAGAACAATTGTTTTAGAATAATGGTAAAAGGCTCTTGAAATTATTACTTACTGACTTCTTCTAAAACTACTGAGGCAGTTAAACAAGTTTATCCATGAACAAGACTTTTTGCATTAGTTTGTAAAATGCAGCTTTTTGGAATACTTTATAAAATTTGAACTAAAGAACTTATTACTGTCTGAATTCATGTAATCTTCCATATTTGTCTTGTTTTTTTCAAACCCTTCCTTGGGGAATTTAATTGTTTATAAATGATTTTAGCATTTGAGGAAAAATGCATATTCTTTCTCATTTTAAACCAAAATGAATTCAATTTGATAAAATTTTCAATTAAAAAACCAACAACTAAAATGTGTAAGAATAAAATAAAATACTTCTATCCTTCACATGAGGAAGAACTTTCTCAGCATGATTACAAAAGCAACATAATCAATGATTTTGCAGAAAGGCCCACCCCCACTAGGCCCTGGCTTCATTGCTCATTTCACTTGGGCAGAGACAATGCAGCAGAGCAGCTCAGAAGGAGATATTTAGTCACTGTTTGAACACATCCTGGATCTGCCATTCAACATCTTAAGACCCTGTCTATGTGTCCCAGTTTATTTTCTCTAATGCAAGGATGATAAAAGTATTTACCTTTTAATGTAGCTCTGAGGGAAGAAAAAAAAAAAGGTATCCCATGCCTGGCACATCTAAAGTGCCCTGTAAATGTTACTATTGGTACCTAATCACACTAGGATTCACTGAACTGAACCATAAAGACAAACCTCAGAGTTCTGTTCCCAGAAATAGGATTCCAACATTTTATGAGGCCATCCTGTGACTAAATCCAACATTTTGATCATATCCAATTTTCCTATATGAAACATTTCATATTCAGTTTGCTTCTTTGAAACTTAATGCCAAAAGTATTTCATCCCTGGCCTTTCAAAGTGTCAGTGAACACCAGTTCATAGAGAACAAGATCATTAAAATGTTTTGTAGTAAGTTCATATATTGTAGATTTCAACACATTGTCCCATTTCACTGTATTTAGATAATTAAGCAATGAGACAGAACAAACTGTGAATTGCGTGACATTTATTTACACATGGTGGGTTATTAGTCATAAGGCTGGAAGCCAAATGTTATCAAATGAGTAAAGTGTGAATTAGGCATCACATGCCTGGGCTTACATATCTAAGTTCATTATGAAATGTGACTCATAAAATCAAATTAACATTTGTAGAGATGCTTCAAAATAACAAGGTGACAATGTCAGCAAAACCCATAGCTAAGGATTGTGTGACTTGAACAGAGTTAATTAAAATAAAGTTAGGATTCTTGTTGAAAACACAAAAAGTTGTTTTTTTTGTTCACTTGTTTTTGTTGGAGTTTATTACTTGTTTGGCTCTTACATGAGATTTGTTAATATAGATATTAACATAACAACATGTCAAATAGTCAAACAAATTTAACAGAGAGTTCACAGTACTGTTATGTTTATGATTTTGGGCTGCATACTTTGTTTAACTTTCTATAAGCTCCTTTTGAAACTCTAATACCAATGCCTACCCTGGATCAACACTGTTTCATTCTGCACCAATCATTGTCAAGATACAGAGCTAATAATAGCTCCATATGTACCACTGTTGCAGGAAGGTGGACCCCTTCCAGGGCCCGAGAGTGGGCTCTTGGCTTAACACTTATAAATGAATTGTCTGCAGAGACGCACATGCTGGCAAAGCAAGAGACTTTATTGGGAAGGGGTGCCGGGGCGTAGAGCAGCAGGGTAAGGGAACCCAGGAGGATTGCTCTGCCACGTGGCTCGCAGTCTCGGGTTTTATGGTAATGGGGTTAGTTTCCGGGTTGTCTCTGGGCAATCATTCTGACTCAGGAACCTTCCTCGGGGCGCGTGCATCACTCAGCTAAGATGGATTCCAACAAGAAGGATTCTGGGAGGTTGTCAGGACATATGGACTGACATCTCCTCTCTCCTTTTGACCTTTCCCAAATTCTTCCAGTTGGTGGTAGCTTGTTAGTTCCATGTTCCTTACCAAGACCTCCTGTTATTAAGATAACTCATGCAAGTGACTACTATCTTGCCTGGCCAGGGAAAGTGGTTTCAGTCAGTGTTTCTCCTAACACTACTGTGCATCAGTATTATGTGTACTATTAGTACATATGTACTAATGCTACATGTAAAATTTGTAAATTTTCTATCCCTTTATTCTCTTCTATGATTTAGGGATATCCTCATTCAATCTGAAGCTCATAATTATATTATCATAAAGAAAAATACAAAGAAACTTTGACAGGATTTTCTGTTATTCTTTTAGCAATTAAAAATTATTTGAATTAATACAAATTATAGTCCTCCAGTCAATTAACTCAGTCCTTACATGATTTCAAAAGCAGACAAGCTCACATATACAAACTTTTTTCATCCAACTTCACAATATATATGAATCATACCACTGCTTAACAGTTATACACTGAGTTCCCAAGTACCCTTTACTCAGCTTCCCCTTATAATGACATAATCATAGAACATTCATCAAAACTAAGACTTTGTTCTTTGTACAATATTGTTAACTAAAGTCCAGAAGTTATTTAGATTTCAGCAGTTGTTCCACTAATATCCTTTTTCTTTTCCTGGATCCAACACAGAATTCCACATTGCATTTAACTTTCTTCTTAGTCTCCTTGTATCTGTGACAGTTCTTCAGTCTTTCCTTGTCTGACATTACCTTGACACTTCAAAGATTATCAGTCAGTTATTTTGTAGAATGGCCTTCAGTTTAGGTTTGTCTGGTGTTTTCTTATGTTTTGGTGAGTTTTCATCAATACCCTAAAGGCAGAAATACTTATTTTCTCCCTCCCCCATCCCTGAAAGACTTTTATTTCGTAGTGGAGACTAAAGAAATAGATTTCAGTCAAGTGTTTTGTTGCTCTCTATGCACAGTTGTTTCTCTAACCCTGATCACAGTCAGAGATACTTCTTAGAGCTTTTTCTGTTCCTTTCTGTGAGCACCCAATGGGTTTCATGTAGAAAGAGACTGTCCTGTAGTACACTTGACATTCTTCAAATGTTACCTCTTCTGATAAACTCTTAGCCACATCAGGTATGTTTACCCCCCAGGTAAGCATATGCTCACTTTTCCTTTCTCCCTTCAAGTACACTCTCTTTTGTCCTTGGGCCGTTTGGTGGTTCTACAGTCTTATGTCTCCAGTAAGTTTGAAGAAGTTGTGATTTTTAAGTTTGGTCCACATCTGTTGGGATAGACAGTTGTGCTAGTATGTTGTACCCCCTCTTGGGCTACAGAAGAATGGGTTTTGGTTTAAAATACTTCTAACTGGGAGATAAGGAACCCTCACAGTCTAGGTTGGGTTTAATCCCATATTTCAGATTTAATGTGTTCTCCTTTGTTTTGCTTAAGTGCATGTCAATGGCCCTTAGGTACTCCCCCAGCTTTCTGTATTTCAGACCCCATGGCAGGAGGGTCAGAGTCCTTCCAGTGCAGCAGAAAGTGAGATGCTTGGCTGCAGAAGGAATCCACTGGTCGTGGAGGACCTACGCATTGCAAGGAACTGAATCTTGTGTCCAATCTCTCTCTCATTTTGCTGTTATGTAAACCCTGTACCTCTTGAGCCTAAAGTGCATGCTGTCTGTTCTCAGTGACCTCAGATCATGCATTTGTTTCTTCCCTGGGTGGCACTTATCTGCCTGTGAACATGCTGTGGACATGCTCTTGTTATAGTCTGTCTTACGGCACAGCCTGACTGCTCAATGAATAGTGAAACATCTTTTTCATTGTAAGCTGGGAGCAACATTCCTCCCAACTATCTACATCCTGGGTGCAGAATTTTGAACAACTGGTATGGTACTGATAGTGTCCAATTTTCTTAAATACATTAAATTACAGTTTTCTTTATTATAAAGTTGTGATCATTCTTTAAATTTTTAATGCAGTACTAATTAATATGAAATTCAGTTTAAGTTCTGAAAGGCACTGACCCATACAAAAGTTTTACTTTCTAATAGAATTGTCATTTTTGATGGTTTTTCAAAATTAAAAATGTAAATGCAGTGTTATGGAAGCAAGCCAAGTTGGCTTAAATGTATAAATCACTTCAATTTTATGGAAATGTTTCACTAACACAATAATGATCACACATTTCCTAACCCCACTAAATTAAACACGTGAATGAGTTTTCAGTCAATCCCTGATTATATTCTTCATGTTGTTCCCTGGATACAGGAAAATTTAAGAAAAAACTATCTTCATCTCTGCCTTTGAACTCTGTTCTAAAGCTTTAATTTCTTCTTGAGAGTCTGGGACATTTTTTAATACATAGTAGGCTTCCTAATTTGTTGATGAATGGCACTGTTATACACAGGCACATTTACCCAAATATGGCACTATAGTTTTGACTAATGTTTGTGGGGCTGGCTGGAGCCAGTAGAGATGTCAGATTTACATTGAGTGAGGAGCTCCTGGAGCTGCTACAGACAGACTGTTCACACTGACTTTATAAAATAGCACAGTAAAACAAAGTGGACCATAATCAACAAGAAAATTGAAGAATGCAGGGAGAAAAGGGGAGCTCAGTGTTGTATTAGAGGTATAAAACCAGGTTGTAAAGAGGAAAATGAGTCATAAAGTCAGAATCCATGAGAAATGGATCAGTAAATAATAGGTAGTATGAAGGATAGGTTCCATACCAAGGCTATTCATCTTTCAAGTCTGCTTTGGTCCTGCTCTCATTTGGTATCAACTGCATGTGACAAATTCAAGACTAATAGTTTACAAATGAACAGCACCAAGATAGGCATACGTGCGCTGAAGATAGCCAATCTCTCTCTATCTCAGGTAACTTTAAGTAAGAATTAAGATAGGATGAATTAAGATTGACCTTGATATATTATTTTGATTATTAACTTTGTAAAGTATTTTTTTCTGAATTTGTAATATAATTAGGTTGCTATGCATTCATATCTTTGTCTACTTTTACTAATTGGTTTAAAAATATCTTTGGGATATTGGAAACATATTAGTTGCAAATACTAAATGAAAATTCATCTTCATCTCAATAATCCAATACAAATTTTATTCTTCATTTAAGTAAATTACACATTTAATATTCAGCCAAAAGTTAAATGCTAAATATGTTTTTCTTATTTTAGAAGGATTATAAACAGTGGATTAAAAATTTCCAGATTTTTGAGACTCATAGCTTCCATAATGATACAGTATGTTAAGCAAGCATTCACTTCTCAATAGTGATTCATAATTATTAGGTATAGAGTCTGTCTATTCATTGTTGCACATTCCCTAACATATCTACAGAAAATTTATAGCACAAAAATACTGTCTACTTGTCTGCATATCCCAGAATTGAATTAGGAAAACAATGGTATGTATAGTTCAAAGGCCAATGACCAAGGAAGCAAATTTGTATTAAAATATGAATGAATGATCTATACCATTAAACTATAGTATTATAAATTGGATTTGATAACATTTAGGAAGATATATACACCGCTAAGGGGATAATTCATAATTTAATGCTGATGCAAACATCTTTCAGTAAAACATGTATGGAAAAGGGGAAAAGCCTATTACAGATTGTATGTAAAAAGAAAAGGTTGATCACTTTTGAAAAGAAGCATGTCAGCTAAAATTTTATTAGACTTTTCCTTTTAAACTTAAAAATGAGAATGAGAAAATCATATACAAGAAAAACTCATACTTTCTGACATGTTTTAAATTGTTTTGATGGTTTTAAAAAGAAGGAGCTATATTAGACATTTATATTTAAATAATAAATGAGACAAATAAATGTACAGTAAAAGATTAAAAAACTAACTTAAATTATAAATAACTCCTCTGGACATTATTGAAAAAAATAATATTGAAAAAAATCTCCAGGATTAATGGCTATACTGATTCTGTGTTTTATTTTTATGGATGTATTATTTTAAAGATGAGTTCTTGTGAGCATTAAAACATAGATTCATTAAAAGATGGCAAGTTTCTGAGGACCTAGATGAATGTCTCAATGGTAAACAACAGGATTCTTTAGATTTTTTGTGTGTCTCCTACCTAAAATAATTTTTACCTCCTTGTACAATTTTATGTTTATAGGTAATCGTATTAATTATAAAAATATATTTATTTACATAGTTGCAAAGCCTATAATTCCCAGTGTGTAGTATGGATATTTAAAAATAAAACTCTTATGTGACTATCTAAAAATGTATTTTGTGGAATCTAAATATAGATTTGATATTAACTTAATCTATTTTTAAAAATACATGGATAATATTGTTTCTGAGAGCCAAAATTTTATTTCATTACATTTTTTATTGAATTCATAATTCTACTCTTCCCAAAGAATTTATTCCAATCTATTTTATGCTTGAAATTCTTTTATTGATCACCCCATCTTATTTCCCTGTAACAACCACCTATAACAAAGCTAAGAGTTGTATTTTTGCCTCCTTCTTTGTTATTTTTAGAGTTATTTTGCACACATTTATCAGAACAACCTTAATGTATTATACAATTTTGATGAATAATTATAAAGTACAAAAAGTAAATTCTGACTGGAAATGCATTTTTAAATGACTTGGATGGTACTTAAAATTCTATATTAAAATACATTCAAATCAAAGAGGTGGCTGTAAAAGGAAGTTTCTGGGATTTTTTAACTTAATTTTTTTTAAACTTAAAAATGTCATTGAGTGCTTTGACTTCCTTCTGAGTAATATGTCAAGAAACACAGAGTGATCTATCATGAAAATTATAACAATCTGTTACCTGGCAGTTCAATTACTTTTTTCTTTAATTTTGTTGATAGTCATAAAATAAAATAAAATAAAATAATAAAAATGCAAAGGGAATCTTCTGATCTACTGATGGATTTGTTACTTAATCACTAGAGTCATTCATTTTTTTCAACATGTTCAATTTTTCATTCTGTTAGGTGTTCTGAACGTTTTATTTGTTCTGTTTATTTTTTGTTAGTTTTTTCGTTTGTTTTTTAACAGTTTTATTGATATATAACTTTAATACCACAAAGTTCACCTATTTAAATTGTACAGTTCATTGGCTGTTAGTGTATTTACAGAGTTGAGCAACCATCAACATCTAATTTTAGAATATTTCATCATTTAGGATAATGAAAAAAAGAAATCATGCATCTGTTAGCAGACCATCCTAGCAAAATGCAGCATAATAAAATTCAGTTTAAGTGTAAGGAAATGTCTGAGTGGGTTGTGATTTATGCAGGCAGGGCAGAGAAACTGCGCTCATGCAGACCCTTCTCAAGCAGATACTGTTAAGAATAGAGTATACATAGGGCTTCCCTGGTGGCGCAATGGTTGAGAGTCCGCCTGCCTATGCAGAGGACATGGGTTTGTGCCCTGGTCTGGGAAGATCCCACATGCCGCGGAGCAGCTGGGCCCGTGAGCCATGGCCACTGAGCCTGCACGTCTGGAGCCTGTGCTTCGCAACGGGAGAGGCCACAACAGTGAGAGGCCCACGTACCACACACACAAAAAAAGAACAGAGTATACATAGAAATTGAAGATATGGAAAAGGATTCCCATAAAACTCTCCATGCTCTGGTGCCTTTTAGAAAGTCTTTTTATACCCCTAGGAGTGTGCTTGCAAGAAGTATGCCATAATATAGTAAGATGTTTGTTATTTATCTTTTGAAACCTGTTCACTCACTGGGTAATAAATAGTAAAAGTCAGCACATAACATTCCAATAGGAAAATTTTTAGGGAGAGACACATACGTTACTCTAAACAGGGTTTTGTTATTGGCCTATAAACCAGTGGTTAAAATTTTTTGTTAAAATCATTTATAAATACTTTGAGCCAAAGCAAAGCATGGCTGTCCCTCTCTGAATGATTTGGATAACTCATGGAGGATGAGGACATTTTCTTGCAATATGTTGCCAGTGATAGGCAAATGTTTAAAGTTCATGTATTCCAGTTATTTTTAAAGGTGTTCCACCTTTCTATAAAGTTTTATAATACTCTTGGGTCTGTACCTTAGCAGTTTTTGAAGAACTTGATGGTATGGTTTGATAGCTTGTGACCATATTTATGCTATATGCTAAGGGCAACTTACTGTTACTTAACATATCAGGACCACTGTGGCCTTAAGAATTGTAACTTGTCACTTTGATGCATTAGATTTAATAGTCAGATTATATTTATGTCAATATTTTTCCAAAATGTTTGGACTGTTAGCACTAAATTTATTATTGTTACATGACATCTGCAGAATCATCAGAAAAAAGGAGATCCACAATTCTAAGCCCGTGTTTAGTTGGGAATTGTTTAGTCAATGAGAATAGTAAAGATATCTATTTAACTTTTTCTCTTGATTTCTATCTTTCACTCTGAATCATGTTCTCTCTCTAACATTATGGAGTGGCTTTAAAGAGGATAGTCTCAAAAGGGAATATTCCTCTGTGGAATTTCATGATGTCCGTGCATATGATACTTCAGTAAATTTGATGAAATATTTAATCTGTTATCAATATTGGAAAATCCCCTTATGTGCATTTGGTTCAATCTCCTGCCTAGTGCTGGAATTAAATAAATAAATAAATTATAAATAAATAAATATCCCTTATGAAATGACACTCTCTGTTAAAAGATAAAAGACATAGTGTATTAGAGAATGCACTAATTAAGAGGCAGAACTTTTCAGTTTTTGAATAAATACGATTGTTGCAAAAACTGTCTTTTTTTAAGTTAATAATTACATCTGAGTAACTTCATTCTCTTGGTCCTATCTCCAACTCATAGGTGAATGTAGGTGATTCCCCAGAAGCAAAATTTTTTTGATTTAAAAAAGAAAAGAAAAGCAAAATATAAACAATCAATAAAACTAAGATTATTGCATTATTCCAAGTCTCTAAGATTACTGAAATCAACTCATATGTTTATTTATAGCCACTATAATAGCTATATTGATAGCATATAATTTTAATCAATTATTCAATTAGGAAGCATTTATTTTCAGTTACTGTGCTTAGCCATCTTTTTCTATGAGATAGTTAATGTACCAGGACCCTTGATATTTTTATAAAAAGGCGGAGAAAAAATAAAACAGGTAGAAGAAAGGAGAGAAGTAAAGAAACAGAAAGAAGCATGTTTTTTCTGTCTTTTCTCCCCCACATGACAGCTGGGCAGGTTATAAACTATCTTAGACCAACTAGATTTTCTTATGAAAAATCAGAAATGACTACAAGTCCAACTATATGTAATTTAGGCCAAGTAGAGTTTATGAACATGTAAGATTATGAAGAAATAAAGAAGAAAAATAATAAATTCATGATTTTATAAATGATCTTAAAATAATCTAAAGGTATATACATTAGGAGGAGATTAGACAGGTAATAGCAGAAAGAAATCAGTAAATTATTAACAATGAAACAGGAAATTAGGCAAAGAAGAAAAAAAAGTTTTCTGTCTTGATGACTAAAAGAGACAAAACTATGGCAAGCTAAAATATATGAATAAATAAAATACAATTTTTGTTTTTGTGAGATAACAGTAAGCTGATATAACACTGTTATTATCTTAGTGCTTTGAAGAGCTTGTCAGCACGTCATCAGCCTTTCACATTTCATCCATTGTAGTGAGCCATCTTGGGGTCAGAAAAGTCGACTGCTGAAATATCATCATACTTTCTACTTCAGAAACAAGACTAATTACAATTTCATGAGATGTATTTATAAATCAGGATGCAAACGTAGCTAAAACAAGAAGCACAGAAAAAGACAATGTTGCATAGTTAATCATTGAATGTATAATGGTTTATCAGAAATCTAGTAATTTTATTTCTTAATCATCCAGACTATTTTAGTTCCAAAGCTTCTCGCATATGACATATAAAACACGGTTTAATAGAAATGCTAATTATGAAATTATATTTTCATAACTATTAAGGAATGTCTCAGAGGGTTGTGACAAAAGGAAAAATTTTCGAAGAAATAAATACTGATTTTATAAAATAATGATTAAAATTAGAAAATTTGAGATTACAAAAAGTATCATAAAAATGAAAATAATAGATTGGCAAAATGTATCCACGTTATATATGGCAGTTAATAAATTATGTAGGCATATGAATGCATAACGATTCTAATAGATGGATAGATGAATACTATCTTTTGTAACTTGACCTGCATAAGAACAAAGTTAATATTTTATTCATAGCTGTATGCTCGTATCTTAAGAGAACGTGACAGTAGACAAGCACTCATCATATAATTGCTGAACAGATGGTTGGATCGAGTAGATAGATACTGAGACTTAGTTACCTCCCAAACTCTCTGATAAAATTGGTTGAGGGAGTCAAGTTTCTGAATCCTTTAAGGTAAGGCTAAAATCATGGTGAGTTGCTCCACTTATGAGACTTTGTCTATTGCTTGGAAAATTACTTGAACATGTTTTTCAAACCTGACAATAACCTACCAGTAAGAAGGGTGTGTGGTATAAAAAAAAAACAAAAATTTCATGAATAAAATGGACTTAAGATAGTGTTACATTCTGATATTTTATATTTTATTTCATTCAAACATATTTGATTGCAAGTTACCAAATGAATTCCAGACCTGGAAATGAGACACAACTCCAATTTAGAGCAATTCCCAGATTTTGCAGTTGTGATCAGAAAAAGTGCATAAGTCATAACCCAAGTTTTTTTATACCTAGCAGAACATTTTTCCATCACTATATTCAAAATCAGTATTTATACCCAGGCTTCAATCAAGCAAATAAAACTATAACTAAAAAATAGGAATTACACCTGTTGTGAGCTCTTAAATTTGAATACTCATAAGTAATACTGAATGTGTTTGATTTATTTACTAAACATTATGTGTTGTTATGATTAAAGGAAAGAATTTGAAAGTCCCTTTATATTTGTTCACATTTGAGCAAGCCTGATAAATATTTTTCTATATGGCAATGGAGCTAAATTTCAAGCAGGTTTTTAAAAAGGGAATTTATCTAACTTCTCTCCCATCTCTTTTTTCTATTCCTTTGCCCTGTCTTTCTCTCAAAAACATTTATTCACCATCTCTTCTTTGTGCAGCCATCCGTACAACACAAACCTAAAACAAAAACGCCAAATATTTAAACTTAGAAATTTAAAATTTCTGTTAACAACTTCTGATGAATTTAGAATTCTATTTTGTCTCATAATATATATGCTGACTTATGTGTAGTTCCTCAGTGTAAGTATCAGAATTTCAGATAAAGCATTTAACAAATGCTTCATTTAATAAAACACACATTTTCAAAAAGGTTATCTATGTAATTCATCTGCTTATTTATGTCCATTTCCTTTTAAAAATGAATTAAACCAGTAACAATTTTATTAGTATTTAATTCCTTCAAAAGGTTTTTATTATAATATTTGATATGATAATTATAAAATATGTAATAGTTATAGTAATACCCCTAAATAAATGCAGTAAAATATCATAACAGTTTTGAAAGAATGAAGTTTATTAAATCTGTTTGCTTAAAAATTAAAAATATGAGAGATTCAATCAAACTTTCAGTTTTATTATTACAGGACTATGATATAATAACCAGACTATAAAGATATATTGTTTTAATATTAAGAGGACTTATTTACTATTAACATGAATTGTTAGGTTTTAAATTGCAGAACTCTAAAACTTTAATTCCAATCTCTAAAACTTAACTGCAGCTCAGTTACAAAAATTTTTAAAGTAAGAAGTGAGTTTTACTACTTGGATTAGTAAAACTAATCCAAGAAAATCAAATTAAAAGAAAATAAAGAATGCAAATTAATTACACTATTAACATATTATTATAAAACTATGTAAAAAACTGTATCCATTATTTTATTGTGTTTAAAACAATATCAGTTGTACAATATCTTTAATTTAGACATTTTAAAATCATATAACATCATTTTAACAGGAGCTTAAGTAAGGTATTTAATGTGCCTATTTATCAGTGTAAAGTGTTGTTCTTTTTAATATTATTTTTCAGAGGAAGAAAACCTCTAAGTTGGTTTCAGATAATTTGTTTATATTCCTATGACTGTACTTTCAGTAAAACTTAGAATTGACAAAGGTAAATTATTATTATTTGGCGATATTTTCTATCTCCAAGAACCAGTGTTCTCTCTGTACTTTGTTGATGGGAAATCTCCTGAGATTAAATACTTAAAGTATGTGATTGTGACACATTCTGCTCAAGATCATCTGTCCAATAAGATAGCAAACTGCAAAGAATTGAGAAATTGATTTTTCCAAGTTTTAACTTAATGAAAAACAACCTGGTTTCAATCACACTGGAAGGTGAGAGATAGAGTTGCTTATTAAGACCTAGATACATGGGAAGTCAAGAAACTTTCTGTCTTCAGAGATAAGATGTAACAAGAGAATGGTCTCTAACAAAACAAAACAGATTTACAGGAAAGACATTGCTGTGCCCAATGTGTATTTTGAAATTCACCAATAAGGAAATCAGAAGAAGCCTCGTATTATGTTCATTTTCTAGGTCAACAAAACAAAAGACAGTAAGTTCATTTGCATCTTTCTTTGGAAAGCAAGGAGAGATTTCTGGATATCCAATTTTTTTTTCTTTCTAAGTCTCTCTCAATCTCTCTCTCTCTCTCTTTCTCTTTCTCTAATGAAGTATATAGTAACCTTGACTTATCAAAATATAGTTAATGAATATGTTTTAATGATAAACAGACTGTAGATTTTTGTCTCTCTTCAGTGGATGAAAGGAAACTGTTTCCTCACCATTGAGCCCAAGTCTATTTCTCCTGAGAAAACATATTTTCTTCTTTTGATGATTCTGCCAAAGAAGTTTAAAGTATCTTTTCTTACTACACCTACATACAAGTAGAATTTTAGTCACTAGCTATGCCCAAATAAATGGATAGTATTAGGTAGTTATATATAGCTAGTAGAAACCATGCTTCTTAGGCTTTGCTGCACACAAATTTTGAGATAGAGTTTTTGTCTCTTAGTGAATTCTTTGTTGCTCAATGCCCTTGCTTTTAGCTTCTGGAGACCCTTAAGAAAGACTATCAACCTAATGAGCAAAGGACTCTGCATGTTCAATTTCTTAACCTGAGATTATATTGTTATTAAGAGCAGAAATAGAACTTGAATTCCTTTCAACTCTTTTTCTATCCAGAATAATTACATTATTTTTCTAGTTCAAGTTAGTTAAATTTTTGAAAGGATTAAATCATCCTGTGAAAAAGAGATTGGAAGGGAGTTACTGGTACTTTTTTAATATTGCATTGTCTAGTGCTTTTGAAAGCCAGGAATTCTTTGATAATTATAGATATGAAAATATCATTAGAAAATGAAAATATAAGAGCTTCAGTGATATACATATTGAGGTCTTGCTTTGTTTTGATTTTTTAAATTTTGAGATTCAATGAAAAGTAAAAAAAAGTAATCTCTGGTAAGGGATTGTGTTTACCCCCCTTGGATAGCAAATCAGAGTTAGCAATTGTAACAGTATTCACTGATAACCTAGTGACTTGATAATCTTGGGCAAGGTACACCTGGAGTATAATATGGACCATAATATAGACAACTGACTTGCTTTACAAAAGAGGTTAACTCACTTTTTATGACATTTTTAAGTATTCTCTGTGTTAGAAAGTTGGATGGGAGTTGACAAATTGGAAACAAAATTAGAGAAAGAATACTACTAAAAATGATACCAAAGTTTCTTCTAAGAAACTGTGTCCATTGGTCATTACACTTCTCATTTATTCTAGTGAATTTATTACTGTTGCTTAAAGGACAGAAATACAGGCTATGTGTAGTTTGATGTTTTCTTTGATATATTCCTTAACATCAAAATCAATTAAGAAAAGGAGGTTTTGTTCCTATGTCCTTCAGATACAGAATCCAGTGTATTCAAGGATTATTTCAGAGTTAATTGTTCCTTTTTAATTTTTTTACTAGCAAATGTGCAAAGACACAAAAGTACTTAGACCAGAATATGACCAATAAATAGTTTTTCAAATTGAAAAATTATTTCAAAGATTTTTGAACAGATTAGAATTTTACTCTATGAATCTTTAAATTTATTTTATCTATTATTCAAACTTTAACTAAAAGAGAAAACAGCTACACAGACATACATGTGCCACAAAACAGAGGCTAGCACTGCTGAATGTTGCAACACTAAGTCATTTTTGTGCAGAATTCAGGATAAACTTTATTGCATGTACTTTGTACTTTATATAAATATGTCATTGATTTGAAAGATTGTTGCTCTGCACTGGTATTTGTTTATTAGCTTGTTTTAACTTAAGCCTAGTCACGTACGTTAAATCATGAAAGTGACTACGTTTTCACAAGTGATAGTAGGTAAAGCAAGTAGATATACTCGAGAAATAATTACATAATAACAACTGAACTTCAGGCATTATAAGCAGTTTGTGAGTTGATTTTAGGAGACTGATCATTATATAAATTATTAATAGTAAAGAATAGAAGTTCTGGTTAGGTTTGTGATTAAAGTATAAAAATCATATTCTTTACTACCATCTCATATATCAGGACCAGTACAAGAGGATTCTGTGACTTCTTGATGAGCTTAAAATAAGAGTTGCCATTAAAGCTGCTTGTTTTGTATACTTCCTTGTAGACAATTAAGAACTTTTCACACCAGTATGTCATCAATATAAATACAGAAATCAATTGGTTGCTGACTTTAAGTTCCAACATTCATTCTCAACTGCTGACATAAATAATATGTTCACCTTAATAGCTTCATTTTTATTGCTGATTTGCTCTGTAAATAAGTAAAATAAATTTATAAGAAATTAAAGTGATATTAATCATAAATATTAATAAAATAAGCCATGTCTCTATGTTTTAGTCATTAATATTAACAAAAAGTAAATTACTATTTGAGACTTTAAATTTACTGTGAAAATTAGGATTCTGTTATCTACAAATGCTAAAATATGCATCTTTAATTAAAATGTTTCAATTTTTTGGAAAATTTTCAATGTTATGAACAAATGGAAATATTTTTAGCATAGCCATGATTGTTTCTTAAGAATAGAATTTAGAAGGAGTGATGAGTGGAAGAAAATGAAGTATTTAAATATCACTAATGCATGTATCAATTTATATTATATTTCTACAAGCCATGTATGTGATCATCCTTTTCTCTTAAACAAATGCTAATTAGTGGCTCTTATGCTGGCCTCCCACTGTCGTGGCCTCTCCTGTTGCGGAGCATAGGCTCCGGACGCGCAGGCCCAACGGCCATGGCTCACGGGCCCAGCCGCTCGGCGGCACGTGGGATACTCCCAGACCGGGGCACGAACTCGTGTCCCCTGCATCAGCAGGCGGACTCTCAACCACTGCGCCACCAGGGAAGCCCTAGTGGCTCTCTTTTAAAACAATTTTCAGTTTGCTAAATTAACAATTATCTTCATTTAAAGTGTGTTTTCACTTTACTTATGGATTTATTCGTTGCTTTATATATAAAGGCTATTAATAATTTGTTTTGTATATTTTTTGTTTACCTAATTATGCTATCTCAACTGTATTTTTATTTTGATCATTTCTAAATTAAAATTATTGAAAAATGTATTCTAAGCAACAATTAAAATCATCCTTAGAATTGACTTCCTCACAATGAGAATATAAATATTTAGCTAGGTTTTCTTCCATATATTTTTGGTTTCTTTTTTTAATGTTTAAAATTTTAATTCCACTAGGATTTATTTTGATGTATAAGCATCAACCATATTTTCCCCAAATGGTTAGTCTCTTGTCAAATCAACATTTTACTGAATTATCTACCTTTTGCTAAATGATTTATCATGTTCCCAATTATTGATTCCTTAGGAATTATTCTGAACTTAGCCATTATTGATTGTTATTATTTTGAACTTCACAATTACTTTGTTAATCAGGAGTTTGATCTAAAGTACCTGAAATTTATTTATCAATAGGGACGTATAGAGTAACATCCAAGAATATTGAGTACTCCTATCCACATATCATTATTTTCATTTTTTCTTTCCAATATTTATAAAATGTCTGCATACTTTGTGATTTCTGTCATTATGACACTTAGAGTGTAGGAGACAATTTGAAATTACAAATGAAAAAATTACCTATGAAAGTGAAAATCAAGTTGCTGAGATCACAAAATGTATATGCATGATGGTAGGATACATTTTATTTTGATGGATGTCCTGGGAAAGATTTTCTAAGGATGCAAAATTTAAAGAAAACTTGAACTGGTGCTAGAGTTGGCAGTATTAAATAAATAACTGATAGTAAGAAGTCCAGGGAAAGAGAACAGCCTATGCAAAATCTTGAAGGTAGAAAACAGCTTGTTGAAGGAAAGGAAAGGTGACCCATGTATCTGTAGTTCAGTGGGAAATGGGGACAGACTCAAACTGATGTTGGAGATGTATAAAGATATTACATAATAAAGGATCTAGATAACCATGGTAAAGTGTTTATATTTTGTTTTTTTATAATATACAGTTAAGATTTGCAGCTGAATTTCTTGTTTTGGGATTCCTCTTTGCAAATATTTTCCCATGTTTTTTTCCCATATATTTTCAAATGTTAATGCTAGTATACAGGGTTCTTAATGACTTTTCGTGATTTAATTGTGTAATGGATCACCTCTTTGAATTTATTACATATAGCATGATAATATGCCATCAATGGGTATCTTTATTTTGTTCTTCATGCTAAAGGAAATGGCTTGTGTGTTAGATTGTTACACTGATGTTGAGTGTCAGTTTAAGACATAAATCTTTACCATGTTAAGGATATAGATATTTTTTCTTCCCTAATCAGAGTTTAATAAATTTTACTAGAGTTTTCATTTTAATTCTTCAACTGATGAATTTTTAAAAATGTATTTTTAACATCTATTGAAATAATCATGTCTCCCCACTTTGATTTATTTATGTCCTTAGAGCATTTCAGGTACTGAATAATTTGTTTTCTGAAATAAAAAGTACGTAGTCATGTTTTGTTTTTCTTTAAATGTCCTTATGAATTTAAATTTCTGTTAACTTCTTAAGGCGTTCATTTGTTTTGTATAGCACTTGTTCCATTTGCGGTGATCTCTGAGCCTGGAATACCATTAATTTATTTGTTATCTCATCCTGTTATGATTATCTTCTTGTTCATGCTTTAATTATTTACACTTTTCTTTACATTCTGGGAGCACCTCTCCTTTGCCCTTCCCCTCACTGATACTAGTTTTAGAGAAGCAATTCTAATCTTCAACATCTCAGTATGACTCTCAGTGCTATTTGAGTTCCAGCTCCTTGCCTTATCAATTTTGATTTCCCTTTCATATTATGATATTTTGATCTCAGCTACACTTTTCTTGTGACTTTCCATGTCTGTTTCACAAAGGGCATGTCTTATTACACTCTGGAGATATAAAACGATTACCTGCTTACATCTGTGAGCAATAAGGATTTTTTTGTTTCTTTAGCAAATGAATTGGACAATACAACAGTGGATTATTTTTTAGAAGTGTGCTTTTCTGATCCTCAGCTGCTCTTTTTCTCTCTAGTTTTTCAGGATCTATCTTCTGAGTTCCATTTTTTTTTCGCTTCCCATACATGATGAGAGACTTGATCAGTGGAATTCCCTTTGCATGAATTTTCCATTTGTACATGGATAAATTTCCTTCTCAAAGTTTATGCTGGATCTGAGAGTGCTGTGAGCAGTTCTCAAAACTTTCAAAACCCCCAATTATTAACAATTTTAGACCTAGTACAAATCTGTTTTCCTAGATAGCATTTTCTTATAACTTATTGACTTATGACTAAAAGTCAAAATATCAAAATAACTTATGACTCCTAATGTTATGAGTAAATAGTTTATGAAAAAATGCAAATTGCTATTATGTAAAACCACTCAGAAGTTCTACTACCTCTGTCCTATTGATTTCAGGAATAACCACCCCAGAATACTACAGTTTTATCAAGCATTCCTTCATCCTCTCCAGATTTTGTTTTGTATAGATTTTTGTTTTCTTTTACAGAATTTTTGTATCCTTTTCTTTGGAATTATTAGATAAGAGCAGGTGGGTGGGGAAATGTAATAATAGTTCACATAGTATTTTTGAAGTTGTAGAAAGAGACTACAGTAGCCAAGTTTTCCTGATGATACCATTCATGTTTCTCTATATTAGGTATATAATTTCTTTTGTTGCATGATGCAATGGGTTTTTCCTTATATGCATAGGACTACCACAAATCTAACCTTGGGAAGATTTTTCTCAATCCAGTTTCATCTGTATTAGAGCACTATTCCACCTAGATTCTAATATGATATTCTCCACCAATCTTCTTCACTTCGGGTATAAGTATTCTTTATTTATCTGTGTAAGTATAGACATTAGAGGAAAGTTGGAGAAGTCTGTATTAAAAGTACTGGCCAAAATCTGGAAGCTCTTTTCCTCAGTCACTAAACTTTCTGAAATAATTGCAGTATATTTTTCTATAGGATAAAGATTGCAACTGATATTAATATGTGAAAATTCTGCTTGAGTCAGAATGGCTACAGGATATTATCTGAAAAAATAAGCAGTAAATGTTTCATTAATAGAACAACTAAGACACTACCCAATTCAGAGACCCCAAGTTCCAGAAGGGACCTGAATTATTCTGAGGTTACAGTTTGGGGGAATTTAGGTTAGCGAGGCCACGTAGCATCAGATGAAAGTAGTGAATACTGCTTATTGTCATTTAGGGTTTTTTGAACACTGTGAGATTTCTAATATGGAAAACAGACAAGTGTTTAAATTTCTTAGATCGTGCATAACTGGTAAAATAGCAACAATTATGAGATCAAACCATACTCTGCAAAGAGTTGTACATAACCCATCTGGTGCAATATTGTAAGAGAGGTGTCACTCCCAAAACATATCTTCAAACTGTATAGCCACACTAAGGGATAAACAGAATTACTGCTATCAAAATAATCAGTATGTGCCAATGTGAGAGTTTCCCTTGT
Organism: Grampus griseus; assembly: GCF_964374135.1. Lineage (NCBI taxonomy): Eukaryota > Metazoa > Chordata > Mammalia > Artiodactyla > Delphinidae > Grampus > Grampus griseus. The sequence goes on from NC_138998.1 coordinate 99,793,126, forward strand.
TAACCTTTTCCCCTAGTTGTTTTTTTTTTTTAAATTTATTCTGCTTGTTTTCTCAGTAGGATTAGCTTTCTTTTCCTGTATTTATTAGCTATCAGCCTACTCCACCTTTATTTTTATTTTATGAATTGCGTGTTGTTATTCATCATTTTTCTAGCAAATTGGTTTATAATAACTATTTCTATAGTGAAAACAAACAATCAAAAAGCCTAACTATTCCTTGTCAGATGTGTTTCATATACTATTTATTTTTTGTCTTTTGATGCTGGTCATGGTATTTTATTCATACAGATATTTTTATGCAGACAATTAAAAAATCTTTCCCTCTGTGTTTCTGGGTTTTGTTATCATGCTTAGAAAACCTTCCCCTCTTCTAAGATAATAAACTAAAGCCTATATTTCTTCCACCTATTATATACTTTCCTTTTTATATTATTTAAAGACTGTTTCATCTGAAATGGAAAGCTGGTGGAGAGGAAGGAGAAGGCTATACTAATTTTATTATTTGGAGTGGTCAATTTAAATTTTTGTACCATACTTTGGGTTACTTTCATTGTTTTTTTCAGTATTTTTATTTTATTTTATTATTTGTTATACATCTTTATTGGAGTATAATTGCTTCACAATGCTGTGTTAGCTTCTGTTGTACAACAAAGTGAATCAACCATTTGCATACATATATCCCCTCCCTCTTGAAACTCCCTCCCACATTCCCTATCCCTCAGCTCTATGTCATTGCAAAGCACCAAGCTGATCTCCCTGTGCTATGCTGCTGCTTCCCACTAGCTAACTATTATACATTTGGTAGTGTATATATGTCAGTGCTACTCTCACTTTGCCCCACCTTCCCCTCCCCACTCCCCCCATGTCCCCAAGTCCATTCTCTATGTCTGCATCTTTATTTCTGCCCTGCCACTAGGTTCATCAGTACCATTTGTTTTAGGCTCAATTTACATGCATTAGCATATGGTATTTTTCTCTTTCTGACTTAACTTCACTCTGTATGACAGACTCTAGGTCCATCCACCTCACTACAAATAACTCAGTTTTGTTCCTTTCTATGGTTGAGTAATATCCCATTGTATATATATGTACCAAATCTTCTTTATCCATTCATCGGTCAATGGACATTTAAGTTAGTTACATGTCCTAGCTATTGAAAATAGTGCTGCAGTGAACATTGTGGTGTATGTCTTTTTTGAATTTTGGTTTTCTCAGGGTATATGCCCAGTAGTGGGATTGCTGGGTCATATGGTAGTTCTATTTTTTTAGTTTTTTAAGGAACCTCCATACTGTTCTCCATGGTGGCTGTATCAATTAATATTCCCACAAACAGTGCAGGAAGGTTCCCTATTCACCACACCTTTTCCAGCATTTATTGTTTCTAGATTTTTTGATGATGGCCTTTCTGACCAGTGTGAAGGTGATACCTCATTGTAGTTTTGATTTGTATTTCTCTAATAGCCAGTGATGTTGAGCATCCCTTCATGTGCCTCTTGGCCATCTGTATGTCTTCTTTGGTGAAATGTCTATTTAAGTCTGCCCATTTTTCAGTTGGGTTGTTTATTTGATATTGAGCTCCATGAGCTGTTTATATATTTTGGAAATTAATCCTTTGTCCATTGTTTCATTTGCAAATATTTTCTCCCATTCTGAGGGTTGTCTTTTCTTCTTGTTTATGGTTTCCTTTGCTGTGCAAAAGCTTTTAAGTTTAATTAGGTCCCATTTCTTTATTTTTGTTTTTATGTTCATTATTCTAGAAGGTGAGTCAAAAAGGATCTTGCTGTGGTTTATGTCAAAGAGTGTTTTTCCTATGTTTTCCTCTAAGAGTTTTATAGTGTCCTGTCTTACATTTAGGTCTTTAATCCATTTGAACTTTATTTTTGTGTACAGTGTTAGGGAGTGTTCTAATTTCATTCTTTTACATGTAGCTGTCCAGTTTTACCAGCGCCACTTATTGAAGAGGCTGTCTTTTCTCCATTGTAGGTTTTTGCCTCCTTTGTCATAAATTAGTTGACCATACGTGCGTGGGTTTATCTCTGGGCTTTCTATCCGGTACCACTGAACTATATTTCTGTTTTTGTGCCAGTACTATAGTGCCTTGATTACTATAGCTTTATATTATAGTTTGAAGTCAGAGAGCATGATTCCTCCAGCTCCATTTTTCTTTCTCAAGATTGCTTTGGCTCTTCAGGGTCTTTTTTGTTTCATACAAATTGTAAAATTTTTTGTTCTAATTCTGTGGAGAATACCATTGGTAGTTTGATAGGGATTGCATTGAATCTGTAGATTGCTTTGGGTAGTATAGTCATTTTCACAATATTGATTCTTCCAATCCATATTGATTCTTCCAATCCAAGAACATGGTATATTTCTCCATCTGTTTACATCATCTTTGATTTCTTTCATCAGTGTCTTATAGTTTTCTGCATACAGGTCTTTCGTCTCCTTAAGTAGGTTTATTCCTAGGTATTTTATTCTTTTTGTTGCTTTGGTAAACAGGATTGTTTCCTTAATTTCTCTTTCAGATTTTTCGTTGTAAGTGTATAGGAATGCCAGAGATTTCTGTGCAATAATTTTGTGTCCTGAAACCTCACCAAATTCATTGATTAGTTCTAGTAGTTTTCTGGTGACATCTTTAGATTCTCTATGTATAGTATCATGTCATCTGCAAACAGTGACAGTTTTACTTCTTCTTTTCCAATTTGAATTCCTTTTATTTCTTTTGTTCTCTGATTGCTGTGGCTAAAACTTCCAAAACTACGTTGAATAAGAGTGGTGAGAGTGTCCATCCTTGTCTTCTTCCTAATCTTAGTAGAAATGCTTTCAGTTTTAAACCATTGAGTATGATATTTACTGTGGCTTTGTCATATGTGGCCTGTATTATGGTAAGGTATGTCTATGCCCATTTTCTTGAGCAATTTTATCATAAATCGGTGTTAAATTTTGTCAAAAGTGTATTCTGCATCTATTGAGATGATCATATGGTTTTTATTCCTTAATTTGATAATATATATCACATTGATTTACGTATATTGAAGAATCCTTGCATTCCTGGGATAAATCCCTCTTGATCATGATGTATGATCCTTTTAAAATGTTGTTGGATTCTGTTTACTAGTATTTTGTTGAGAATTTTTGCATCTATGTTTCTCAGTGATATTGGTCTATAATTTTCTTTTTTTGTGATATCTTTTTCTGGTTTTGGTATCAAGGTGATGTTGGCTTCGTGGAATGAATTTGAGAGTGTTCATCCCTCTGCAATTTTTTGGAAGAGTTTGAGAAGGATTGGTGTTAGCTCTTCTCTAAATGTTTGATAGAATTCTCCTGTAAAGCTGTCTGGTCTTGGACTTTTGTTTGTTGGAAGATTTTAAATTACAGTTTCAATTTCATTACTTGTGATAGGGTCTGTTTATATTTTATAACTCTTCCTGGTTCAGTCTTGAAAAATTGTACCTTTCCAAGTGTGTGTCCATTTCTTCGTGGTTGTCCATTTTATTGGCATATAGTTGTTAGTAGTATAATTCTTTGTATTTCTGTGGTGTTAATTGTGATTTCTCCTTTTTCTAATTTTATTGATTTGCATCCTCTCCTTTTTTTTCTTGATGGGTCTGGCTAAGGGTTTATCAGTTTTGTTTATCTTCTCAAAGAACCAACTTTTATTTTTATCGATCTTTGCTATTGTTTTCTTCATTTCTATTTCTTTTATTTCTGCTCTGATCTTTATGATTTCTTTCCTTCTACTGACTTCGGGTTTTCTTTGTTCTTCATTCTCTAGTTGCTTTAGGTATAAGGTTAGATTGTTTGAGAGTTTTCTTGTTTCTTGAGGTAAGATTGAATTACTATAAAATTCCCTCTTAGAACTGCTTTTGCTGCATCCCATTGGTTTTGGGTCGTGGTGTTTTCATTGTAATTTTTTCTATTTATTTTTTTATTTCTTCTCTGATTTCTTAGTGATCTCTTGGTTATTTAGTAGCACACTGTTTAGCCTCCATGTATTTGTGTTTTTCACAGTTTTTTTTCCTGTAACTGATTTCCAATCTCATAGTGTTGTTGTCAGAAAAGATGCTTGATGTGATTTCAGTTTTCTTAAATTTTCTGAGGCTTGATTTTTGACCCAATATGTGATCTATCCTGGAGAATGTTCCATGTGCACTTGAGAAGAAAGTGTATTCTGCCACTTTCAGGTGGAATGTTCTGTAAATATCAATTTAAATCTATCTGGTCTATTGTGTCATCTAAAGCTTGTGTTTCCTTATTTATTTTCTGTTTGGATGATCTGTCCATTGGTGTAAGTGGGGTGTTAAAGTCCCTTACTATCATTGTGTTACTGTCAATTTCCCCTTTCATGGTTGTTAGTATTTGCCTTATGTTTTGAGGTGCTTCTATGTTGTGTGCATAAACATTTATAATTGTTATAGTAAATATGAAAATTGTTTGCCTGCTTCTTGTATTCCTAGAGCATCAACACTAAAGAACTGTAGTGAATTACAGAACAACTCAGGTATTAGAAAATCCAGGTTCTAGTTCTAAACCTGTTATTTGCTAATTGTTGGACCTTGACCAGTTCCTTCCTCTCAACAGCTTAGAGTCCCTGCACTTTATTAGAAAGAAGCCTCCTAAAAACCCAGAAAGAACAATGGCTCTTTTAAACCATACTTTTTTTGTAATGTAAAGAGCATCAGTTAGTATAAAACTGGCCTCTAGCCAAGCTCTATTGTTTAAGTTCAACTTCCCAGGCAAATTGACTTTGTCTTGCTATGTCTGATAATGGGAACTCATTTGTTTCAAACTCAGGACAATATCAGCCACTCAATCCTTTCATTATTGGCTTTTGTCTGCTCTCATGACGGACTTGCTTCTATCTCTGGCTTCTGGTATTCACATTGCATTAAGTTACCAACTTCACTTTTACTAACATCTCCATTGCATGCTGAACTCGCCCAGAATTCTGGAAGTACCTAAGCATCTGAAGGATATCTGAGGCTGTCACGGGTTAGCGTTTTCTTTGACCATAGACAGCTGTGTTCAGCTTCTTGCAGCTGACCAGATAACATTTGCTTTGGAAAACTACCTTATGCTCCTCAAGCTTTTCTTCCTCCAAGAAAAGCATTTCTCTAAGATTTCCTTGGATTTATGTATTTATTTAAATATAAAAGTGGAGCTTAGATTAGATAACTTTTGAGCTTCCTTTGTTTCTGACAGAGTATGATTTTATAAATCTATATTTGAATATGTCTATTTTTTTTAAAGATTCATAGACTGGGCCTCCCTGGTGGCGCAGTGGTTGAGAGTCCGCCTGCCGATGCAGGGGACGCGGGTTCGAGCCCCGGTCTGGGAAGATCCCACATGCCGTGGAGCAGCTGGGCCCGTGATCCGTGGCTGCTGAGCCTGCGCATCCGGAGCCTGTGCTCCGCAACGGGAGAGGCCACAACAATGAGAGGCCCGTGTACCGCAAAAAAAAAAAAAAAAAAAAAATTCATAGACCTTTTCACTAATGCAATTTTTATTTTCTCTTTAAGGAACATAGCTCATCTTGAACATCCTCTCTTATAGAATGGAAGGATGATATTTTAAAATCACAGGACTTGCATTCTTCTAAATGTAATTATGTTTATTTGCAGTTTTACCCAGTTCATGTTAACTAATTTAAACCTACAGTAGTTCACTGAGTGAAAAAGATCATTGCTAGATTTCTTGGATATAAAATGTAATTGACCGATACTATTTAACTTCAAGGAGGTTATACTATATTTAATAGTCTAAAATGAAATTGTTTTTATTCCTTTATTTTATGTACTCTTTTCAATTTCTTCTATCTTATTCTATATCAGTACACATATTCTTTCATCATACCATTTCCTTTATAATTTTGCTGAAGATCTGCCTCACTCTATCTCTCTTTTTATGACAATCCAGTTAAATATAAACTTCCTACAGTTCAAAATGGGGAAGCATTATTAATTTGAAATTGACCTAATTGTTCCAGGTGTGGTTTTTTTACATCAAATTCTTCTGAGGCTGCTAATACTTGTTTTGTGGTCTCTGTTAGCCAGAACACAGCATTAGTTCATGGCAGAACGCTAGGACTTCAGTTAATGAGAAGCTCAAGAAGTAGCAGGAGAAGAAGGAGGAGGAGGAGAAAAAGAGGAAGAGGAAGAGGGAAGTAAAAGGGAGAGAAGAAGAGGAGACAGGAGGGGGGAAGAGGAAGAAGAAGAAAAACACTGGGGATATTGTCAAATTCATGAGTAGAAGAGAAGAAATGTCATTTCATCTCCATAAAATTTTTGTTTTGTTCCTAAACTAAAGCCATCATAGAGCATTACATAAAGCATACTCCTTTTACGTAATATCCTTCACTGTATGTTGTAAGGGTTTTCTCCCTCTTTATAACAGAAAAAAACCTTCAAACTCCTTAAACTTGTTAAGAAATTTAATTATGTTTCGTCATCAATAATTTATGGTTCCAAATTATACCAAATTGGCAGCTGCTGATGTGAAGTGCAAATGAAATCAGACCAATTTTAACCAAATCAGGCATAAAATTATATTTTAATAAACTTTGATTCCTATTATCCTTTTCTCTTTATCCTGCATGCCTGAGTTCCATGTGTAATTTGTGTACACAGATGTTAAGTTTTCTTGCTTTGATAAGTTAGAAACCTGACTGTTGAAATGATGATATTCGTATATACAGGCAGAAACCAATGAAAGTTAAAATATACACACATAATGGTGGTGCAGATCTACTGCTAAAGAAACAAAGAGCCAAAGTAGAAGAAATATATGTTTCTCAACTCTGCTGTATTTCTTTTGTAGGATTAAAAATTGGCTAGCCTGCTAGTTTTGGCATTATTCATATAGCAGGAGGAACTAAGAAGAAGCAATGGAGAATATAGACTTTTGGTTAAAAAAAAGAGTAAAATTCAGTGTATCTATTTTTATAAAAAATTGGAAGCTAGAAATGTTGACCTGAAATAAATAGACTGCCAGATATCTCTGTAGCAAAGATGGGTTTATTCAGGATTAGCAGAGAAGTACAATTTGGGGTCTGCCACCTGGCAAGCCACATGTAAGGCTCCACACAGCAAGAGAAGGAGAACGCTTTTATAGAGAAGAAAAAGAAGTTGAGAGGGCCATAGTAAAAAAGAGTCCATGCCTTTTCATTGGCTGAGTTCTTGCCAGGAAAGAAGAGGAGTCTTTCTTCTCCCTGTTGGGTTCTGCTATCATCACAGGCAGAGAGAGCTTTCAGGTCTCTCTGGTCTTGTGACTCTATTTAACTGAGGTTTCTGTTTATTATTATTTTTAAAAATATTTTCTTCGTTTGATCAAGATCTTTCTCTGAAAACACTGCTGATCAAGAGTCAGGTGTTCTAGTTTCAGTGGCCTTTTCTCTCTCCATGCCAAGAAAGATCTTTTCTGGATGTAATGTTTCAAGTTGGAGGGAAAGTACACAGATTGGAAACCTATTGGAGTCACAAGAAGGAATAGCACTTTTTATCTAAAGTCCATATGTTATCAAGATCGTAAACATTGGAGATCATCTGAAGCATTATATAATCATTAAGATCTGGTGACAAACTTCTAACAGGCCTGTTCCAGGTATCTTGAGAAAGTTGTCTTGTTAGGTGTCATCTGCTTCAATTCCGGGAAATTTTTACTTTCAGATCACCAGATGATGTGCAGATCCAGTCAATGTTCAGTGCTTTATTTAGGTTTGTCATGGGAATCCAAGAGACTGTTCCTTAGAGTTTGGTGACACAAGGGTTGGTTAGTAGTACCTGATAGGGTCCTCTCCAATGAGGTTGAAGATAATTTATCTGGAGGTGCTTTATCCAGTAGAGGAAGTCTCCAGGTTGCAAGGTGGGATGCTTAAGGACTTTGTCTCCAGAAAGTGCATTGTGAAAAGATTGCTCTGTTAAAGTATAGTTATTTTTAATAGAAGCAATTAGGCCTTTGAAATATTGGAATATCTGTCCTTTTATCAGTTGTGGGTCAAAAGAAGCAGGAGCCAAGTGCATCGGTAATCCTGTGACTATCTCAAAGGATGAGAATTTATAAGTTCTGCAAGTGGTAGGTCTGAAATTTAGAAAGACCAATGGCAATGCTTTTGGCCAAGGTATTTGGAGGGTCTCTACAAATTTTGCCAATTGTCTTTTTTAAAAATTTATTCATTTTCAGTGAAGTATGATCGATTTATAATATTGTATTAGTTTCAGGTATACAGCAGCGTGATTCAGTTATATATATATTACCTATATTACCATTATAGGCTGTTACAAGATCTTGAATATAGTTCCCTGGGCTGTACAGTAAATCCTTATTGCTTATCGTTTTTATATATGGTAGTGTGTATCTGTTAATCCCATATTTCTAATTTATTGCCTCCTTCCCCTTTGGTAACTGTAAATTTGTTTTCTATGTCTGTGAGTCTGTTTGGTTTGTAAATAAGTTCATTTGTACTATTTTTAAGATTCCACATATAAGTGATATCATAGGATATTTGCCTTTCTCTGTCTGACTTATTTCACTTCGTATGATAATCTCTAGATCCATCCATGTTGCTGCAACATGTTCTTTTTTATGATTAATATTCCATGGTAGCATATATATATGTATATGAAATCTTCTTAAGCCAGTCATCTGTTGATGGGCACTGTGTTGCTTCCATGTTTTAGGTATTATAAATAGTGCTGCTATGAACTAACTGGGGTGCATGTATCTTTTTGAATTAAGAGTTTTTGTCTTTTCAAGATATATGCCCAGGGGTGGGATTCCTAGATCATATGGTAACTTTATTTTTACTATTTTAAGGAACTTCCGTACTGTTTTCCATAGTGGCTGCACCAATTTACATTCCCACCAACAGTGTAGGAGGGTTCCCTTTCCCCCACACTATCTCCAGCATTTACTATTTGTAGCTTTTTGATGATGGGCATTCTGACCAGTGCGAGGTGATACTTCATTTGTAGTTTTGATTTGCATTTCTCTAGTAATGTAGTAAGATGTAGAGCATCTTTTCATGTACCTGTTGGCCATCTGTATGCCTTCTTTGTAGAAATGTCTATTTATGTCTTCTGCCCATTTTTAAAATTGTGATGTATGTTTTTTTGATATTGTGTTGTATGAGCTGTTTATATATTTTGGAAATTAATCCCTTGTAGGTCACATCATTTGCAAATATTTTCTCCCAGTCCATAGGCTATCTCTTCATTTTGTTTACAGTTTCTTTCACTGTTGAAAGCTTATAAGTTTGATTAGGTCCTATTTGTTTATTCTTGCTTTTATTTCTTTTGCTTTGGGAGACAGACTAACCTAAGAAAATACTGTGATGGTTTATATCAGAGAATATTTTGCCTATGTTCTCTTCTAGGAATTTTATGGTGTCTTGTCTTATATTTAAGTCTTTAAGCCATTTTAAGTTTATTTTTATATATGGTATGAGGGAATGTTCTAACTTCATTGATTTATGTGCAGCTGTCCACCTTTCCCAACACCACTTGCTGAAGAGACTCCCTTTTCTCCATTGTATAATCTTGCCTCCTTTGTTGAAGATTAATTGACTGTAGATGTGTGGGTTTATTTCTGACTCTCTATTCTGCTCCATTGATCTATATGTCTGTTTTTGTGCCAATAACATGTTGTTTTGATTACTGTAGCTTTGCACTATTGTCTGAAGTCTGGAAGGGTTATACTTCCACATTTGTTCTTTTTCCTCAGGATTGCTTTGGCAATTCTGGGTCTTTTATAGTTCCATATAAATTTTAGGATTATTTTTTCTAGTTCTGTGAAAAATGTCAGGGGTAATTTGATAGGGATCGTGTTAAATCCGTGTGTTGCTTTGGGTAGGATGGCCATTTTAACCATATCAATTCTTCAGTCCAAGAGCATAGGATCTCTTTTAATTTCCAAAGAATCATCTTTGATTTTTTTTTACAGTGTTTTATAATTCTCAGCATATAAGAGAATTATATGCTGAGAATTATACATTTCACCTCCTTGGTTAGAGTTTTTTTTTTTTTTCTCGATGCGATTTTAAACAGGATTTTTTTTTTTTTTTACTTTCTGATATTTCATTGTTAGTGTAAAGAAATGCAATGGATTTCCGTATGTTAATTTTGCATCCTGCTACCTTGCTGAATTCATTTATAAGATCTAATAGTTTTTGTGTGGAGTCTTTATGGTATTCTGTATAGAGTATCATGTAATCTGCACATAATGCCAGTTTTACATCTTCTCTTCCTATTTGGATATATTTTATTTCTTTTTCTTTTCTTATTGCTATAGCTAGGACATCCAATACTATGTTGAATAGAAGTGGTGAGAGTGGGCATCTTTGTCTTATTCCTCAATTTACCAGGAAGGCTTTCAGCTTTTCATTGTTGAGTATTGTGTTGGCTGTAGGTTTGTCATAAATAGCTCTTACTATGTTGATATATTTTCTCTCTATCATTTTGGTGAGAGTTTTTATCATGAATGGATGTTGAATTTTATCAAATGCTTTTTCTGCATCTATTGATATGATCATGTGGTTTTTGTCTTTTCTTTTGTTGTTGTGGTTTATCACATTGATTGACTTGTCTGTGTGGAACCATCCTTGTTACCTTGTGATGAATCCAATTTGATAATGGTGTATGATCCTTTTTATGTGCTGTTGGACTTAGTTTGCTAATATTTTGTTGATGATTTTGCATCTATATTCATCAAAGATATTGGCCTGTAATTATTTTAGTTCTGTCTTTGTCTGACTTTGATATCAGGGTGATGGTGGCTTCATAGAATGACTTTGGGAGTGTTCCCTCTCTTCAATCATTTGGAAAAGTTTGAGAAGGATAGATATAAGTTCTTCTTTGTATGTTTAGTAGATTTCCCCAGTGAAGCCCTCTGGTCCTGGACTTTTGTTTGCAAGGAGTTTTGTTTATTTTTCTTTTTAATTTTTATTTATTTTTAAATTATTTTTTATTTATTTTTATTTTAGTATTTTTTTTATTACAGATTCTATTTCACTTCTAATGATGGGTCTGTTCAAATCATCTATTGCTTCTTGATTCAGTTTCGGTGGGCTATATGTTTCTAGAAACTTGTTTATTTCTTCTACATTGTCCATTTTGTTGCACATAACTGTTCATACTATGTTCTAAAATTTTTTTGTATTTCTGCAGTATCACAGTGTATAATTCAGCCTGTTGGGCTGAAGGAGCTGTAGATAAAGAGGCTGCCTTAATAACATCAAAAGGAGTAGCAATAGCATACCCAGTACAATGTTTGCCATTGTCACCTTTTAAATAAGAGCCATCAGTGAACCATGAGAAGTCAGTGTTACCCAAAGTAGCTTCCTGCAGATCATCATGAATACTCAGGAGGTGGTCAGTCAACTTGAAGCAGTTGGGAGGGACTTCATCAGTGATGGAGGTAACAAGGTTAAGGTATTACAACATAAAAGTTACATGAAGAAGAGTTAACAAAGGCTTCATAGGAGCTGAGGCAACTGGCTGAGAAATATTGAGTATGATGAGAATTTAAGAGAGCTTTTACTGGGCTTCCCTGGTGGCGCAGTGGTTGAGAGTCTGCCTGCCGATGCAGGGGATATGGGTTCATGCCCCGGTCCGGGAAGATCTCACATGCCGCGGAGCACCTGGGCCCGTGAGCCATGGTCGCTGAGCCTGCGCGTCTGGAGCCTGTGTTCCGCAATGGGAGAGGCCACACTTAGTGAGAGGCCCACGTAGCGCAAAAAAAAAAAAAGAGCTTTTACTGCATGAGGTACAAAAATGGTTAAAGGGGAACCCACAACAGTTTTCTCAGTTGTCTTAACCAAAAGGGCTGTGGCTCTAATGCCTCTAAGGCAAGGGGGTATCCATGTGCCACAAAGTCCAGTTACTGGCTGTAATACCCTATGAGTTGATGGTGGTCCCTATGTTTTTGGGTGAGTACTTCAAGGGCATTCCCTTCCTTTTCATATACACAAAAGAAAAAGGAAATAAGATCATTGGGCTGCCCAAGGGCAAGTAGGTTCATCAAACTCTCCTTTAAGGCCTTAAAGGCTATGTCATCCTGTTCTGCCCATCAAGTTGGGTCAAGGTTGTTATTGTTGAGTAAAACATACAGAAGTTTGGCCACAACAGAGATACTTGGAATCTAATTTCAACAATAACCAAGTAGCCTGAGAAATCCTCACATTTGGCACTTAATTTGGATTTTGGGAAGTTTAGGACACCCTTAAGTCTATCTGGATCTAAGTGCAGGCCTTGTTCGGATGTCAGCTGCCCTAAATATTAAACCTAGATTGGGCAAACTGCAAGTTTTCTTTGTCCCTTTAAGGCTAAAAACGTTAGCAATTAGGTGCTTTCTTGCTGTGAGGAAGCTTGAGAAGGACACAAATTATCCTCATATTGCAACAAATAGGACCCCTAGGGAACTTTCTATCATACAGATAAGTCTTCATGATTTTCAAGAAATGAGAAGGCCTCTGAGTCAAACCCTGAGGGATTGCTGTCCAGGTGAATTGTTTTTCTTCCTAAATGAAGGCAAAAAGTATTGGCTAAATTTATCAACTGGAATACTAAAGAAGGTACTGCATAAATCAATTATAGTGAAGAATTTACTTCTGTTGGGAATGGATGTTAATAATTATGAGGGTTAGGAACAACAGGGTATCAAGGGATAACAGGGCTGCTTATTGCTTGAAAGTCCTGAAGGAACCTCCACTCCTAGTCCTTAGGTTTTCTTACCAGTAAAAGGGAAGTGTTACAAGGCCTCGTACAAGGGATAATGAAGCCTTGAGTCTTGTAATCTTCTATTATGGGCTTAATACCTTGAAGGGCATCTTATAGGGTATTGCTTAGTTCTGAGAAGAGTTTTTGAGGAATCTGTTTGAATCTTGATGGGATGTGCTCTGTGAATATTACCAGCTAACAGTTGGAAATTTTGTCCATAAGAAGGATACTAGCTAAATAAATAGGGACAACTAATCAGGCTTCCCCCCCCCTCATAATCAGCTCTATTACCTTCAGAGGCAGAACAAATAAAATGTCAAAGAGTAATTTAACTCAACTGGTTGGTTACTTTTAATGACTACTGTCAAATTCAAGAATGATTCCCCCTTTTTGGAGAAAGAAATTCTGGCATGATACTTCCCTAAGAAGTCTCAGCCTAATAAATGTATAGAAGTAGAGGAAATAAGGAAAAAAAGAGTTTGTATCTCTCAGAGTGCCTAAACAAAAGGGATTAGGTTCAGAGACATGAACCTCTTTAGGTTCATTAGAGATCCCCACTGTTAGAACTATATATTTTAGTACTCCAAGGCAGGGGCTATTTTATAGTAGTGGTGTTGAGCCCTGAAAGTGTGGCTCCAGTGTCAATTAGGACTGGAAGAGATTCATCCCTGATCTGGAGAAATGTAAGTTTCAGGGGAGCAGAGCGTAAAAAGGAAGAATGAATATTTATTTGAAAAAAATATATGTAAATTTAGTAACATGAAAATACAGGAAGTAACATGAGGAACATCAAAAACATAAGCTTAGAACCCTGCCATTCCACAGCTCCTGCTTTAGAAAATCATCCATAAAGAACCATGATTTTGGACTAAAAATAATTCATTGATATTTCTTAATCTAACCCAACTATTTCAACTGAAAATGCCATTGTAAGTAATGTACAGAAAGTGCAAATGACATTTTCAGGAAATCTATTGGAATCGTTACTAGTATAATCACAGAAATTGAAAAGAAACTATATGTAAATTTGTCACAATTGTTTATTTTCAAAATATTTAGAAATAAATGCAAGTTTTTCTGAAAAGAAAAAGAAGCCATGTTTTGTTAAAGTATACTCATGAAGATGGTGTTTTTTAAACACCTTAAACCATAAGTCACAAAGAATCAAATAATTTTCACCTATAAAAAGTAACCAGAAACTAGGAAAGAAATCAATTCAATTTACAAATTAAAACTACACAACCAATTAGATATATTCCACCAAACATTTGGGGAATATTAAAAGAAATTAGGAATATAAATAGGGGGAAAGTAATGAGAGCTGACTGAACTCAGAAAATAAATAGAAGAAAAAATAAAAGTATATATGAAATAATGAATAAATTGTAAGTTTTCTTACAATCAAGTACAATCAAATATATCTGAATGAAAACTTAATAAGGGCAATTAAAGAAAAGCAGCAAAACAGCCAAAGGAATGATGTAAGGAAAGAAAGAAAAAATGGACAGAGGTCAGCCCTGAAATGGAAGACAGGCAAAAACGATCCAGCATATATTTAACTGGAATCTCTAAAGAGAGTCCAACTGAAATAATGGGATAGAACTTATATCAAAAACTATAATCCTCCTTCCCCGCCCACCCCCAAACCAAAGACTACCTGTATCTACATATTCAATGGGCCAAGGAAGTACTAGGGAAAATCGACCTACCACAATCAATTCTTAGACATTTCAAAGACATTCTGTTACACTTTATAGTTAAAGAAAATTTCCTCAGGGCCTCCTGGCCACAATAATAGATAACTAAAAAGGACAAGAGAATTAAACTGACTCAGATTTCACCAGTGAGGAAGGATTTTATAAAATTTGTTTGTAAAAAGATTGTTTCAGTGACTTGAAATCTTGCTTGGCTGTCTTCCAAGTGTCAAGGCAATAAAACAATGTTTTCTTCACTCAAATGATCAAGAAATTCTCTACCCATGAGACTTCCTCAAGCAATCAACCAGACAAAGATTTCCATTGAAGCAAGAAATTACTGGTGAGACTTCAGCAAAAAGATGAAACATGAGCATTTGCTTTAATTGAAAACAAAAACAAAGGTGGGAAAAAAAGTAAATATATATATGTATATATATTTATGCTATATGCTATACAATATGTCATTTTTTGTGTTACATGTTATGACAAAACAAGAATTATATATTAAATATAGGAGAAAATAGGAAGAAAGAAGTATTGAAGTTGTTGCCATTTAGGTAAAACATTGGAGGTAAATTACATTATTTTAAATGGACAAATTGTTTTGTTAAAAGTTAAATTAGAAAACAGAATGTTTTAAGAGGTATACATACAAAGGTACCTATTAGAACAAAACGTTAAGCCATCCTAAACACAAGTAAGAAATTTCAATAAATAAAAGAGTGAAAAAAGTCATATAGATAACTGCAAAAGATATATCATAATACACTTAATAATTGTACCATAAAATAATATGACAAAGTCAATACCAAAGACTTATCTTTTATGTCAATAAATCAACATGGATATAACTTGCCTGTAAAAGAGAGAAAAAAAATAAATTTAGCTAACAAATCAAAACCCCTAAATATTAAAAAAATGAATCTAAAAGGCTAAATAGAAAAGTGTGAATAAATGTATTCTGAGAATTGGAAACTAGGAAATCTGGGGTTGTTATAATGATAATTTTTTAAAATTAGAATTTAAACAAAATATTGAAAGTAACAACAAACTTTTTAATAATAAAAGAGACAATTAAAAATATAACATTTTAATGCACCAAATATTATAGCAATCACCTTTATAAATAAAAAACTTGAAAAGCAATGAGATATAGATAGAAATACTATGAATAACAGAAATTAACAGCATTCTCATTATAAGAAAGATAAAGTAGGGAGAAATGATTAAAGATATATAAGAACTGAATGATATAATCAATAAATAGATGTTATGAATATTAAATATATATTTATAGACTTTCACCATGAACATAGAGAATATAACTTCTTCTCATTTGTTCATGAAACTTTATGTATTGTCATGAAGAAAATACCACTATGTTCCTTAAAGCAGAAGTATTACAAACAGACTTTCTGATCACAGTGATATAACACTACAAGTTATTAACAACATAAAAGGCCATTCCATCTTGAAGTTTTAAAGCTTTCTATTAGATAATTATTGGGCTAAAGTGTAACCTAACACTAAAAATAAAAAAATTCTTAGAAATATTACTGATGAATATTCTACATATCAAAATACATGGGAGTCATTTAAAGCAGCAATCAGACCAAACAGTCATAGCCCTAAATGTTTTTATCAGTGAAAATGAACATAAATGAAAATAAATTAGATTCCCAGTTTTCTTTTAAAAAAAACTAGAAAAAGTAACCTAAAAAACCCCCAATGCTAAGTAAGATGAGGGATTTTAATATAAAAACAGGGATGAATGACATGGAGAAAATTGATTTTGTGTGAAAAATTTTACCAAAGAACATTAGCTAACTTAAGAAAAGTAAGGAAAAACAAATTTACAAAACAGAAATGGCAAGGTGAAACTAGGTATTGAAATGGGGAAAAGGGAAAAATTACGAGTGCTTTCATACCCTTCTTCAAATAAATACATTTATAGGGAAATACAATTTACCAAAGCCATCCTCTTTAGAGATAAAAAGCTTAAGTTTACTAATGTCTGTAGAAAACAACAGTAAAAGAGAAAAAGTAGGTAGGAAAGGAGCTACCCCCACTCCCCTGCCAAAGTCAGGCCATATGAATTCAAAGGGAAAAATCTACAAAATCTTCAGAAACCCAATAGTTGCGATGTTCCATAAATTGGTTCAGAGTATTGAAATTAAAGGAAATCTTCCTATAATTTTTATGAAGTGTTACATTCATAAGCAAACCTAGTAAAAACAGTACGAGAAAAAGAATATTACTTATGAAATATCAATGCATAGTATTAAATATAAGTTAATAAACCCAATATCATATTATGAAAATGATTTACCATGACCAAGTGTAATTTATTCCAGAAATGCAAGATTTGTTTAATATTGTCAAATTATGAATATAATCTACCATATTCATAGATATAAAGTTTTTGACAAAATTTAAACCCTATTTCTGGAAAAAAATCTTCAAATAAGTAGAAATGTGTGTGTGTGTAAGGATAAGATATATACTCTAAATATATTCTAACAGAATATATATAATATATTCTAAATCTTAAAGCCATCATCTTATGTAACATGTGAATACTAACTGCATTTCCACTAAGATTAGGAACAAGGAACCAGTGCCTGTTAAGGATCAACACTTTCTGGAGGCATTAGCCAATACAGTTAGACAAAATATATCAATTAGAATAATAAGAATTATAAAACAAGAAATAAACAGTCTCAGTTTATATGAAATAAGTTTATATTTCCTAAGAATTTATGTTAAATCCCAGAAACTCAATATTAAAAACTAGGACTATACAATCTCTTCGTGTCTGCACTGCGTCTGTTGTACCTGGTGGCTGGAACCGCAGTGTCCGTGAAGATGGCGTCTACCAGCCGTTTGGATGCTCTTCCAAGAGTCACATGTCCAAACCATCCAGATGCGATCTTAGTGGAGGACTACAGAGCTGGTGATATGATCTGTCCTGAATGTGGTCTGGTTGTAGCAACAAAAGATCCATCTCGAGGTGGAGATTCTCAGAATCCTCTTCTGAGTGATGGAGATTTGTCTACTATGAATGGCAAGGGTACAGGAGCTGCAAGTTTGGATGAATGTGGTAATTCTAAGTACCAGAATAGGAGAACCATAAGTAGTTCTGATCGGGCGATGATGAATGCATTCAAAGAAATCACTACCATGGCAGACAGAATCAACCTCCCTCGAAATATAGTTGGTTGAACAAATAATCTATTCAAGCAAGCATATGAACAGAAGAGCCTGAAGGGAAGGGCTAATGATGCCATAGCTTCTGCTTGTCTCTATATTGCCTGCAGACAGGAAGGAGTTCCTAGGACATTTAAAGAAATACGTGCTATATCACAAATTTCTAAGAAAGAAATTGGTCGATGTTTTAAACTTATTTTGAAAGCTTTAGAAACCAGTGTGGATTTGATTACAACTGGGGACTTCATGTCCAGGTTTTGTTCCAACCTTTGCCTTCCTAAACAAGTACAGATGGCAGCTACACATATAGCCCATAAAGCTGTGGAGTTGGACTTGGTTCCTGGAAGGAGCCCGATATCTGTGGCAGCAGCCGCCATTTACATGGCCTCACAGGCATCAGCTAAGTAAAGGACCCAAAAAGAAATTGGAGATATTGCTGGTGTTACAGACAGTCCTACAGACTAATCTATCCTTAGGCCCCAGATCTGTTTCCTACAGACTTCAAATTTGACACCCCTGTGGACAAACTACCACAGCTATAAATTGAAGCAGCTAATGTCAGACTTCTATGAACACTGAAGTTTGCCTGTTGTACATAGCCTATACAAAGTGCTGGATTGAGCCTTCAATAAGAAAAAATGAAAGACATGGTACACATTCCAGGGCTAAATATTAATTGCTTGGCCTTCTGTATGTACTAGTGAAATATATTTAATGATTTAAATTTCTTACTGGATATGCTTTCTTTTGTAGCAATCTAGGAAACTGTATTTTGGAACATATTTGAAATTATGTAATTCTTGAATAAAACGTTTTTCAAAACTAAAACAAAAAAACCCTAAGACTAAAATAATAAAATAATTTAAAAGGTAGCATGTAATAAAATTAATATTTAGAAATCAATAGCTTTTATATACACAATAAATAGGGGACATAATATTAGGACAAATTATTGACAACAGCAAAAAGAAATAAGACAGCCATACAATTTTCCAAAGAAAGCAAGAATAGAGTCATTTATAACTTGAATATAGGGAAGTGTTCTCTAAAAGTGACTCAAAATAAAGATGTGATAAAGGAAATTATTGATAAATGATTACATAAAATTAATTTAAGAGGCTATTGTGTGGCAAAACAACAGAATAAAAAAGATAACTAACAAACTGGAGAAAATATTTGCAATATATATCACAGATGAAGGACTAACATCTCTAATATAAAAATAAGTCCTAAATTTTTTAGGGGAAAAAAAAAAACTCAAGAACCCCATAGGAAAAATGGAGAAAAGGTAAGAACAGGCAATACAAATAAAGATGTAGAAATGGTTCTACACCCTATGACAGGATGTGCCAACTACCTCATAATTAGAAAAATACAAGTAAGCCCTGCACTGAAATGACATATATATATATATATATGAAAGTGATATATGGAAACATATTCTGTCGACAATACTTTAGAAAACAGATATTCATATGTTACTGATGGGAATGCAAGTTTGAAGAGGAATTTGTGAATATGTAACAAAACTATATGTACATTTAGATTTTAACTAGCATTCCAATTCTGGGAATTTATCCTGAAAACGTGCCTCTAACAATATGAAAATAGGTATTTCCAATATATTCATCACAGCAATATTTGTAATTGCAAAATATTGCAAACAGCCTAAGCACCCATTCACAAGATATTGATTGAATAAACTATGGTATATCTATGTACTGTAGAAATATTCATCTATAAAAAGATCTGTTTGAACTGGTAGGGAATAATTTCTAGAATATATTGTTAGTTTTAAAAAAAAGTAAAGCACAAAAGGGAATTTATAGTGTGTTAGCTTTTTATTAGAAGAAAAATAAGAAAGTAGTCATATCTTTGATCATTTCTGTAAAACAAATACAGGACAATTAAACCAGACAATAATAAGGTTGATGATTAAAAAGGATAGGATAGAATGGGTGGAAAGGGTGGGTAGTTGAGATAGCATAGAATGTATGGGGAAAAGACACATTTAAGAGTATAAATTTTGCTTAGTTTTAACTTTTAGGTAAGTTTTTCACATTCTCAAAAATAGATAAAATCAAGAAGGATAAGAAAAAATGGTATTATAAAAAAAATCAAATCAGCCTAGGTTAATTTCAAATGATTGAAATAATCACACTGAAGGGAAAAAAAAACGAATCCAAGTAACTCGTGAACCTAATGTTTTATCCACATATGATAGCACTGCCCTAATGAAATGGCCATATATATTCATAGATCAACCTTTGGGAATAAAAGTATATGTGATCTTGGAAGCAAAGATAAGGTTTTATTTAATCATCCAATGATAACTTTTGTTATATGCTGATATGTGTTTCCAGTTTCAAAAGAATGACTAAATTTATAAATTGCATTTTATAGTATTTTTACCTTTCAAAACACATATGGTAGCTTAATCTGTGCAAGAACAAATAAAGTAAAATTAGTTTTAGTACTATGCACCAGGGTTTCCCTGATGTAAAGTGTTTGTGCCAGTTTTTCTTTTTGTTACATGACTGTATATCACAAGGGGTAACTGAATAAATTACTTAATAGATATGAAACATTTTACTAATTATATTCACTTAAATGTCTTTATGATGACTTTCATAAAAATATGATATTTAAATAATCACCAAAATCTGTGATTGTCATTGAATGTTGAATTCAACTTATGCGGAGTGTATTTTCAAAGGCATGAAAAAAGTAAGGTTTGGGACACTTCGTGGGGCAAAAGAAGACTTAATGGATAAGTTTCAAAAAAAATAGGAATTGTGTACCAACAGGGGTTGATTGGCTAGAGGTAGTTAGTAGTAATGCTACATATACCTTAACATAAAGTCATAAAGCCTTGTGTTGATACAGGTCATAAAATTTACTGGTAGAAAACTTGCAGATATTACTGATTCTTGAAGTTCTCTGCTTAAAAATGAGGTTTTTTTTTTTAAAGGTATATTTATGTACTTAACTGTCTCCCCAGATAAATGATAAATACACCAGTCATACTTAAAATTAATTTGCTGTAGGATCGTGAATTTTCTATGTATCTCTTCATAGAAATTCTTATGAATAATTTAGATATTAATGCAGTCATAGTTTTTTATTTATAATAAATATTCCAGTCTGGGTCAAGATTTATTTGCTATCATTTTCCATCTTTATTCTAGGATATTTTCAGTAAACCATGGGATTCTTCTACATATGGTGTTTCATTTCAGTCCTGTAAGCAATATTTCTGCCCTTTGATACAATGGACATCTGTTTGTGACTGCCTAGCAACTCTTTAAAAATATCACTCCGATTTATTAAGGTGACCACTTTTTCTCCCCAGTACCTGCATTTCGTTATCTCTGGTGGGACCAACCACACTTCCTTTTTCCAGGGGTGTCTAAAGTTAGTCTACTGTTTCCATCACTTATACTCACTTCTACCATAAAGGACTTTACCCCATCTATAAAGTAAATTCACCCCAACGCTCCAGGATTCTGGTAGTTTCCATCTCCTGAAGAAAGTTATAAGAGGTAATTTAAAAAATACCATCCCTGGGGCTTCCCTGGTGGCGCAGTGGTTGAGAGTCCGCCTGTCGATGCAAGGGACACGGGTTCATGTCCCGGTACGGGAAGATCCCACATGCCGCGGAGCGGCTGGGCTCGTGAGCCATGGCCGCTGAGCCTGCGTGTCCGGAGCCTGTGCTCCACAACGGGAGAGACCACGGCAGTGAGAGGCCCGTGTACCGCCAAAAAAAAAAAAAAAAAAAAAAAAATACCATCCCTGAAACTGGAGCTTCCCTATATCCTCCACTACCTATTATAAATTCTCGTCACCTTTAAATAGCATCTTTCCTCATGGAAGTGATTTAGGTGGTGGGATAACTCAGACCTTCATCTCTGAGAGGTCTGCTTCTCTGGTGCCCTTGGTCACCATACTTTTCATAGGCTCAGACTGCTTCACTTGTTAAATTTAAGGAGGAGAACACCAATAGAGGCCCTAGTAAATGATCCGGAAACCAAATGTGTTATTTTCTGCTCCATTTTATAACAGCAATCCTACCTCTTTCAGAAGAATAGAGTCCTTTGCCCCCTGCCAGGATAGATTTTCTGTCCTTTCCAGATCGTCTCTTAGCACAAAGAGCTCAAGGCAAAAGGACAGTAGCCATGGCTTGACGTGTAATGGAACTTTCTGTTTCTCCTGGTGAAAGTCAGTAGGACTTCTAGACCCACATAGACTTAACTTGTAGAAACAGAAGACACAAATTCTCTAAGTTGGTCATTAGGAGTGGTAGTAACTTAGGCCCATTCCTACTTTAACCTTTTGATTCCCAGACCCATAAGTCGTATCTCTAGGGAGAAAAGGTAATAATAGAAACTTTATTAGTGTTTTTAATATTAATATCTTTTAGTTTTGAAGTAACAAAACAAGTATGGTTGTAATACTTATAATGGGCCACATAGTTTTCTAATTGCTTTACCTATAAAATCTTTAATACTCAAAGCTAATTTTGAGTATCCATATCTCCATTTCTTGGCTAAGTAACCTGACTTAATTCTCACAACTAGTAAACAGTTGAAGGTGACATTTGAACAGTCTAGTTCCTGAGATTATGAACCACTATATTACACTATCAAAGTTTTTTACGCTATTGTATTATCTGAGAATGTTAGCTATATTGTGGTTATAATGGCATAAATTATATAAATCTCAAATATATAATGGAATTGGTAATATTTTAAATAATTTAAGCATGTATCTTAGAATATCAATTAACAGTATTCCCATTTTTATGAGGGCATACAACACCAGGTGTACTTTATAAAAATATAAAAAGATCATCCTATTAATTAGCTGTTGTTTTATTAGGTTAGAAAAATGATTTTATGTGTTCTTTCCAGATTTTGAAAATTCATCAAATATGCAGGACAGAAAAACTAAATAAGATACTATTTAGAGATTTGTTTCACAACTTTAATGTACAAAAGACAATATGGTGGAATTAATTTAAAAGAAAATCCTAATCCCTATTCCATGTAAGTTTAATTCATGAAGTTTCCAGTTCTCAAATCTCAACGTTCTTAGACTCAACTGTGAGCATTGTAAAGATACCCATGCTTGGGCCCTACCACCAGAGGTTCTGAATCAATTGTTTCAGGAGTGAGGACAGGGCAATTTTTAAATGGTTCCCAAATGAATCTAATGTGCAGCCAGAGTGAGAATTCCTGGTTTATGATAAAGTCCAGACATCTAAAATTTTAATATATCACAGGGTGATTATATAATAAATATTTCATTGTAATAGTAAATGAACTATTGAGTTAAATTGAATATTGAAAGGTGCAATGTTACTAATGTGAATGTTTTTTATATAGGAGCAGAAGCTGTGTGATTCTGCACTAGTTGAGGCTTTAAATTGTGGAACACTACTGGGTAGCACTACTTTCAGATGAAAATGGCAAACTCAAGATACTACTGAAAGAAATATGATTAACATGAAGCAATCTTAGTATGCTAAAAACCATTGTGAGACTGAAAAGAGTTAAATGATATGAAGAAAATGACAAGAAATTATTCCCAAAATGGATATAATAATTATATATACTGATTAAGGAAATATGCCTGAATTTGGTGAGAATTATGACATGATTACAAGAGACATTCTCCTAAAAGTACATATTTGTGTTAACTATCATTGGTTGCCTTTTCCATTTGGGGAAATAAATAGGAGCCTTCAATTTTTGGTAAACTTAGAATTGCTCATTATCTGCTGACCTTTTCATATTAAACATTCTTAATTCCTTGGGTTGACTAGAATCTCTAGAAATCAAAGGTTCATAGTTCATAGAATTGGAAGCACCCAACTAGATGAAGTGCAGGAACTGTCTATGTTATGCCATTTAAAACTCTTTGAAGACAATGGTTCAGTTGAATATAAAGGACCTGATAATAGAGACAGCTGTAACAACTGAATTTGGAGAATTAGATTCTGTTAGATTAGCACTAAGTGTGTGAATACCAAATTTTAAATTGTGAAGTTTTTTTTTGTTCAGTCTTTTAATTTTTTCTCTAAAGACATTTCTAAGGCCAACATTTTGATGTTTTCTACTTTGTACCATCTCTCTTAGCCGTGGGAAACCTTTTCTAAAACTGTGAAAAGTAAACATAAAGTCCAAAGTCCCAAAGTGTATGTGGGATCTTCGCGGACCGGGACACGAACCCGTGTCCCCTGCATTGGCAGGCGGACTGTCAACCGCTGCACCACCAGGGAAGCCCCAAAGTATTATTTTTAAAGATAAAAATTGAAAACAAATTGAAAAAAGCACTTTGAGTGTACCATATTTT
Source organism: Grampus griseus (assembly GCF_964374135.1). Taxonomy (NCBI): domain Eukaryota; kingdom Metazoa; phylum Chordata; class Mammalia; order Artiodactyla; family Delphinidae; genus Grampus; species Grampus griseus. The sequence continues at coordinate 99,817,094 of NC_138998.1, forward strand.
TAGGGGTATAGTGCTCAAAACTAATACATATATTTTTAAAAAAAAGATAAAAAATTGAATGTTTAAGTAATGTTTAATGTTTCTGAACTTGTTTCCTAATTTGTAAATCAAAATATCTACCTTCTATAATTAGAGATTTTACGTAGGTAATATATTTTAAGTGTGTCTGAAACATATATTTATTATATATTCAGTTATTATCACCATTGTTAATTTTGTTATTATTGATTGTAATTGTTTACCACTTAGATATTTGGTTGGTGAGATAGGAGGTAAGCATTAATATATCAAAATTTTTCTAACTCTATATTAGAGGATTTGGCAGCCACCCAAGTTACTGATAAGTTTAGGATTTTAAACATTTCAGATGCCTTTAAAATTAACTTTATATGTGTAATTCAGATACTCCTATAAACTGTTGCTCAAATTGGCTCAACTCTTGCTCATAAATCTAAAAGAAAACAACTTTAGGAAGAGTAACTTTAAAAGAGTTGGCATCTTAATATTCTTAAGAGTTAGGCTAGTTTTAAAGTGTTAAGAGTAGTTTTCAATTTTTAAAAAATAATTATTTCTACCAAGTTACTGTAGATTCAGATTATAACACTGTACTATAATTATGGTTCAGATGGTACTGTTATTCTTAGCTCATACTTTCATTTGTATATAACTTCATGACAAGTACCTTTTCAGGCTAGAATTTCTCATACTTTCCAAGCAAAAAATATATTTTTTTCTGTAGATTGTTTGAATAAGCAACAATTTACCAACTGCTAGATAAAAAGGGTATTTTAGAAATTCTGTGAAAAAGGTTTTTTTTTAACTTGTTTTTTTCTAATTTTTAATAGTCCTTTCAACTTGTATTTGGTTTATACTTTTACATATACTTTAAACTTTTCAGAATGCACCACGAAAGTAGTATGCTATATTTAAAAAATAGTATAGAGGGACGTCAGTGATGTTTTAGTAAAAATTAATGAGGCTTTGATATGATATCCATATCTTTAAAGAAGAATAGATAAAGCAAACCATTTATAGAATTTTTTGCAAACCAATATGAAATTAGATCCTCTGTCGAATTTTATGGTTATAAGATGTCATCTGGACTGCTGATCTCTAGAGAATCAATTCATTTGTGGCAAGACTCCACAAATAGTTCAGGATGGTAGTAAAGGTGGCCAAAGCCCAGAACTATGGCATATGGATAAAAGCAGAAGTTCCGGTTTACAAACTATGAACACTAAATTGAGAGAGAAAGTTGTGCCTCAGTATCTCTTCAGTCACCATATGGGCACCAGGACCCATACCTAATAGGCAGCCACAAAGCACACAGTATTTCTGACCATCAGGCACCCAATTCTTTGAGGGAGTGATGGTGAAAACAATGTTAAATAGCGAAGTTGAGTCTGCCAATGTGCTTAGCTACCTTCATGAGCATTGTTGTGGTATCTGTGAAGGAACTTCTAGACTCCCTCATGCAAAAACTGCCCTATAATTCGTAGTTGCTATTTGCAGATTCTGCTTGTATTTACTGTACTACATATTTATCTGCAGTGAAACCTTTGCTCAAAAATTCAGACCATCTTTGATTTCTTACAAGCTATAATACCCTGTCCAAATGCTGCTTCCCTGTTTTACATAGCCATGTAGCCAACTGGAAATGGTGATGTCTCTATCCTGACCCTCTCATCAAATTCTGAATTCCTTATCAAATCTCCACAACCTAGTACTGGTCCACTCACTATATGATAATGAAGATAATAATTATAATGAAAAAAAAGCCCAATTGTTAAGTACTTTCCTTTTTACTAACTTTGTTTAACACGTCTCTACGTAGGATGTATAGTCAGACAGTTCTTGGTCCATAGCCTGTAATAGGCACAACGATCCCCATTCCTGCTCCCAAAGAAGTCAATGTCCTAATCCCCAGAAGCTTTGAATATGTTACATTATATGGTAAAGAAAAAGTGAGATGAGAGATGGAATTAAGGTTGCTAATCATCTGACTTTACCATGGTGAGATTTTCCTGAATTACCTGGGTTGGCCCAACATATTTTCGAGAGAGGTCAGAAAATCAATATCAGCATGAGAAAGACTGAGCAGGCCTATGGTAGCTTTGAAGATGGAAGGAGAATAGGCAGTTCCTAGAAGCTGGAAAAGGCAAGGATTCAAATTTTCCCCTACAAACTGCAGAAGAAGTACAATCCTGCTGACACCTTGATTTTAGTTCAGTGAGATCCATTTTGGACTACTTACTATGAGCACTAAAAAACAATTTTTTGTTATTTTCAATCACAAAGTTTATGAAAATTGTTTACAACAGCAACAGGAAACTAATACAGCTCATCTCTACTGCGTCTATTAATGTGCACTATGGGAGCACGAGCAAAGATTGTAGAATATAACATTTCCTTAAAATGATTACTTGATAAATCATCAAAGACTTGATAGGAATTGCATGTAGACTGAGACGCGATTGATGGCTGTTTTGGGGTTCTTTCTGGAAATGGGGCAAAATACAAATTTATTCTGAACTAAGGAAATAAAACTTAAAGAAAACATTTGAGATTGTGAATGGGTATAAGTAGAAGATCCCTGAGAAGTAGAAGATCACCTGATTCCTAAAGAACAAGGCTTCCCCAAAGCATGGCAAATTCTAAGAGATGACACCTTTTGTGAAGTAGGAAGGCATGTGTATGGCGCATATTATCTGTTGAATTGATTGATTAATATTTTAGCAACATGGCTTCATTGTTAGCATGTATGTAGGTATCAAAACTCTGATCATCAGATAAAAATATTTAGGCTTAGCTGAAAGTTACTTATTTAGGTCACTCCAAACTTCCCTTTTAATACATTATTTCTATTTTGTGGTAGAAAGTTTCATGCTGAAGCTAGAACCCAGGTGTTGTAGTCTGAATTCTGTCTACTCTCAAATTCATATGTTGAAGTCCTAAACCCCAGCACCTCAGAATGTGACAGCATTTGATGACAGGATTTCTAAAGAGATAATTAAGGTGGCCCTAATCCAGTATGAATGATGTTCTTATAAGAACAGAAAATTTGGATATAGACACATAGAAATAAGACCATGGGAGAAGACACAGGGAGAAGACAGCCGTCTGTGAGAAAACAACTGTCTGTAAGCCAAGCAGAGTATCCTGAAAAAAATACTTCTGTCATGGCCTTCAGAAGAAACCAATCCTGATGATACCTTGATCTCAGACTTCTAGCCTCCAGAACTATGAGAAAATATATTTCTATTATTTAAACTACCCAATTTGTGGCAACCTTAGCAAACTGATATACCAGGTCAAATTGATCATGTTCTTTTTAATGTTTACTGTTGAAAAAGTAACCAGAACAGATTGTGCCATTAATGGACTTTATTATAACTGGTATCTGCCTAATTAAGCAAACTGTAGGATCTAGGGTATACAAACAAGTTACAACAATGCCAAATCAATAGTAGAAACTGAAAGAAAAGCAAGACAAAAACTGGGGAATAGAAACTATGTGTTTTATGAAACTACCTAAAACTGAGAGTATAGTAAGCCTAGGGGGAAATTATGTCTTTCAGAACTTTCTGCACAACCTGTTTGGAGGAAGAGAGCAGTAGCTTGGAAAATAGAATGGAAAGCGAGTGCAGACTGCTAGCCTGAAATAAGAAACCCTAAGTCTGGAACTGGTGTAAAAGTGAGAATTAGCCTAGAAAAAAAATAATGACAGATGTAGCAGCTCGTCATGGAGGGGAATTTCTGTTAAATATTTTTTTAATTAATTTTATTCTAGATAGCTCCAGTGGGCAGCCCCTGCATGACTGTGAAAGCAAAAGATATGCTATATTCACTGCATGTAGTAGCAACCAGGCTTTTTTACATCATGAACAAGCTAAGTCAAGTATTGATTGGTTTTATTTTACTTTTGAAATTATTATTATACTGATTATTGTTTTCATAGTTCATTTTCCAGTATTAACACTGCAACACTTTTATTTTCTGTGATGTTATTTAAAGTTTTTGCTCATTGAAATCAGTACTCATTTCTGGGATGATCCTTGTTTTCCTGCTTACAGCTATGAGTTTGTAAGGTAAGGTCGAAGATTCTCAGGCTGGGGGGAAACAAGTATAATTTTTCCTTCAAAAAACAGTATGTATAATAACAAGTATTGTTAGCAAACTAACATGTAATAACTTATAGATGTCAAACTGTAGTAAAAGATATAAAAATGAAAAGCAACATCTTTCTCCATTTCCTAAATTTGATTCTATTCTCTCATGTTAATTAGCTTAAGGAATATCTAACCATATGCACTTACATATTTTTATGCAGACTTTTTATTTTTAAACAAATTGTATGCAGTTGTTCTACAATTTTAATTTTTCATTTGTGAAGATACTTTGTGCATTTTTTCATGTTAACACCTCCAGACCTACCTTTTTTTTTATTGACTGTTGAATTTTAATTTATTGTTCTAGCAGAATTTTAAAAATAGATATCTTTTGGTAGGCACTAGGCTATTTCCAGTTGTTTTTTATTACTAAACTTTAGTGCATATCTTTTTACATATATCTTCATTCACTTTTGTAAGGCTATTTGTAGAATAAATTTAGAGGAAAAAATTTGTTACTGTCTACAGCTTTAAAATATATCCAGGCTATATTCCTTTTAAACACTTCCACTGCTTCCAGATCTCCCAGCCACCACCCTCATTCACATAGGTCATTGCTATAGCCTCCTAAATGGTCTCTTGCTCCCCTATGACCTAGCCTCAGTTCAGTGTACAAGATATCACCTCTTTGCTCAAAATCTTCTGAGTAATACCATTTTACTCAGAAGAATTTATGTCCTATTAATCTCCCCCTCATTCCTCCCATGTCCTTCACAGGAGCTTTCTTGCTGTTTCTCAAACACGCCAGGCCACAGGGCCTTTGTATTAGCAGTTTCTTTGGCAACAAATTTGTTTCCCTGTAAATTGTGGAAGGTCAATCTCTCACCCTATTTTAAATGCCAACTTCTCAGTCCTATCTTGACCATACATGTGAAAAATGTCCAACCATTCAGTCTACAGTATCCAGTCCTTTTTTAAAAAATTTTTATACAGTGCTTACCACCTTCTATTTAATTTATAATTTATTTATTATATTTTTTCTCTCTCCTCATTAGATTATGAGTCATTATAACAGGAACTTTTGTCTGTTGTGTTTACTGATTTATCGTAAGCACCAAAAACACTCTGGTAATTTAAACACTCAATAACTATGCAATGAATAATTAATGGATCAAGTGTTGTGCTCATTTTAAATGATAATTTTTGAACATTTGTCCCCTAGAAAGGCTGTAAAAGGAATTCTGTTCACACACTCATGAAAATTGTATACTATTAATTATTTTACTCTCTCCATCCAGGAGAAAATTGAGAGAAAGAGGTGAACCACATTCAATATGGAAGTAGGCTATGATGTCCTGTCATGCCCACGTTAAACGTGAGCTTACTACCATGGAAAACTGCCTTCCTATGAAGTATGATAAAATCAGCACAGTGTAAACTGACTGTATTAATTTTCTAGGGCAGCCACAACAAAGTACCACAGACTAGATGGCTTAGACAAGAGAAATCTGTTTTCTCATAATTCTGTTGGCTAGAAGTCTGAAATCAAGGCGTTGGCAGTGTTGGTTTCTTCTGAAGTCTGTTTCTTTGGCTGTAGATAGCAGTCTTTTCTATTTGTTGTTGCATGATATTTTTTCTGCATATGTCTCTTCTTACCAGGACATAGTCATATTGAAGTAGGGTCCACCCTAGTAACCTCTTTTTAAGTTAATTACCTCTTTAAGACCCTATTTCCAAATATAGCCACATTCTGGAGGACTGAGGGTTAGGACTTTAATATATGAATTTTTATGGAAACGTAATTTAGCCATAATAGTTATATAAAATTATCTTTTTCTTCTTAAGGGTGATGTTGAAGGTTCTTCCTCTTAAAAGAGACACAACTTTTGTAGTAGGCATAATTCTAAGATAACCACCAATGACCCACACCCCTGTATAATCCCCTCTCCTGAAGTGAGGTGGCATTTGTGACTTGCTTATAGACATTAGAATATGGCAAAGGTGACGGTATAGGCACCCCTTGATTAGATTATATTGCATGACAGAATGGGAGAATCACTTCCACAATTATGTTATATTATGTAAGGCTAAGACTCTGTCACTTATGTACTGGAGCAGGAGATTCTCTTGATAGCCTTGGAAAAGAAAACTACCATGAACTGTACAACCACAAGGAAAAACTCGCGCCAACAATCTGAGGGAGCTTGGAAGCAAATCCTTCCTTAGCTGAATCTCAGTATGAGAACACCACCCAGCTGAAACCTTGATTGTTGCCTTGTGAAACTAGGAGCAGAAAGAAACCTGGAAAGCTGGGCCTAGTCTTCTGACTTACGGAAACTGTGAGATGATAAATGGGTATTATTTTAAGCCACTAGTTTTGTGGTAATTTGTTATGCAATATAGAAAAGGAATCACACTTAGAAGTAAAGATAGAAGTAAATGAAGACTTGATAGGCCTAGATGGGCCTACATATCTGCTGGTTTCTTCTCAGTGGATCCCTATTTCCTTTTTTATTCTGCTTTATTATTATCCTTTAAATTAGTCTGACATAGTCCTTCCCCAGAGCATATGTGCCATTTCATAATTTTAGGTTTTCAAATAGCTTTCCAATTGATTTCACTACCCTAGTCTCACTACTTTATGATTCCTTTTGTCAACCTTTCTCACCCAAACCTCCCCTGGACATTATTTGGTATGGATATAGTTTGAGGGCTTTGGCTACTCCAAGGCAGAATTTACATATTCTTTTCCCTTCACCAAAATTCCATCCTATACCATTTTAAATGTCACTTTCTCATTACCCCTAAAGAGAGAGAAAAAAGTAAATAAAGAATGTTAAAAAATAATTTCAAGCTTGGAAGACTTTGAAGATAATTTTGCCTTCTTAAAAACCTTTTTAAAAATTTTGTTTTTACTTGAAATTCCAATATTTAAAATATTATTGACAAGTGTTTTCTCTTTCTACAATTATTTTTAAAAAATCAGTTACTTTGTGGAGGGATTTTAATTATTAATGCACTAGTGAAAGCTATCAGTCAGTTTAGAGCTAGAACTGGAGTAAAGTTAGGACCTGAAAATTACAAGCAGACTTGCCTAAGGAGTAAGATGTGAGCATGGAACAGGTGTGGAAGGGAGAGGAGAAGAAAGAGACTCAGACCATTAAATAACAATATTTGGATACTTACCACTTCTTTCTTTTTCTTTTTTTTGAATTTTATTTTATTTATTTATTTTTATACAGCAAGTTCTTATTAGTTATCTATTTTATACATATTGGTGTATATATGTCAATCCCAATCTCCCAATTCATCCCAGCACCACCCCCACACCCCCACTTTCCCCCCTTAGTGTCCATATGTTTGTTCTCTACATCTGTGTCTTTATTTTTGCCTTGCAAACTGGTTCATCTGTACCATGTTTCTAGATTCCACATATATGCGTTAATGTATGATATTTGTTGTTCTCTTTCTGACTTACTTCACTTTGTATGACACTCATTAGGTCCATCCATGTCTCTACAAATGACCCAATTTCATTCCGTTTTATGGCTGAGTAATATTCCATGGTATATATATACCACGTCTTCTTTATCCATTCCTCTGTGTGGGCATTTATCTATTATCCATTCCTCTGTGTAGGCATTTATCTTTATCCATTCCTCTGTGTGGGCATTTAGGTTGCTTCCATGATGTGGCTATTGTAAATAGTGTTGCAATGAACACTGGGGTGCATGTGTCTTTTTGAATTATGGTTTTCTCTGGGTATATGCCCAGTAGTGGGATTGCTGGGTTATATGGTAATTCTATTTGTAGTTTCTTAAGGAACCTCCATACTGTTCTCTGTAATGGCTGTATCAATTTACATTCCCACCAAGAGTGCAAGAGAGCTCCTTTTTCTCTACACCCTCTCCAGCATTTGTTTGTAGATTTTCTGATGATGCCCATTCTAACCAGTGTGAGGTGATACCTCATTGTAGTTTTGATTTGCATTTCTGTAATAATTAGTGATGTTGAGGAGCCTTTCATGCATCTCTTGGCCATCTGCATGTCTTCTTTGGAGAGATGTTTATTTCGGTCTTCTGCGTAATTTTTGATGGGGTTGTTAGTTTTTATTTATATTTAGCTGCATGAACTGTTTATATATTTTGGAAGTTAATCCTTTGTCCGTTGATTCGTTTGCAAATATTTTCTCCCATTCTGATGGTTGTCTTTTCATCTTGTTTATAGTTTCCTCTGCTGTGCAAAAGGTTTTAAGTTTCATTAGGTCCCATTTTTTTTATTTTTGGTTTATTTCCATTACTCTAGGAGGTGGGTCAAAAAAGATCTCTCTGTAATTTATGTCAAAGAGTGTTCTTCCTATGTTTTCCTCTAAGAGTTTCATAGTGTCCAGTCTTACATTTAGGTCTTTAATCCATTTTGAGTTTATTTTTGTGTATGGTGTTAGGGAGTGTTCTAATTTCATTCTTTTACATGTAGCTCTACAGTTTTTCCAGCACCACTTATTGAAGAGGCTGTCTTTTCTCCATTGTATATCCTTGCCTCGTTTGTCATAGATTAGTTGACCATATGTGCATGGGTTTATCTCGAGGCTTTCTATCTAGTTCCACTGATCTATATTTCTATTTTTGTGCCAGTACCATACTGTCTTGATTACTGTAGCTTTGTAGTATAGTCTGAAGTCAGGGAGTCTGATTCCTCCAGCTCCTGTTTTTTCCCCTCATGTTTGCTTTGGCTATTCGGGGTCTTTTGTGTCTCCATACAAATTTTAAGATTTTTTGTTCTAGTTCTGTAAAAAATGTCATTGGTAATTTGATAGGCATTGCATTGAATCTGTAGATTGCTTTGGATAATACTGTCATTTTTACAATGTTGTTTCTTTCAATCAGTGAACATGGTAAATCTCTCCATCTGTTTGTGTAATCCTCGATTTCTTTCATCAGTGTCTTACAGTTTTCTGAGTACAAGTCTTTTGCCTCCTTAGGTAGGTTTACTCCTAGGTATTTTATTCTTTTTGTTGCAATGGTGAATGGGATTGTTTCCTTACTTTCTCTTTCTGATTTTTCCTTGTTAGTGTATAGGAATGCCAGAGATTTCTATGCTTTAATTTTGTATCCTGCAACTTTACGAAATTCAGTGATTAGCTCTAGTAGTTTTCTGATGGCATCTTTAGTATTTTCTATGTATAGTATCATGTCATCTGCAAGCAGTGACCATTTTACTTCTTTTCCAATTTGGATTCCTTTTATTTCTTTTTCTTCTCCAATTGCCATAACTAGTACTTCCAAAACTATGTTGAATAAGAGTGGTGAGAGTGGACATCCTTATCTTGTTTCTGATCTTAGAGGAAATGCTTTTAGTTTTTCAGCATTCAGAATGATGTTTACTGTGGGTTTGTTATATATGGCCTTTATTATGTTGAGGTAGTTTCCCTCTATGCCCACCTTCTGGAGAGTTTCTATCATAAATGGGTGTTGAATTTTGTCAAAAGCTTATTCTGCATCTATTGAGATGATCGTATGGTTTTTATTCTTCAGTTTGTTCATATGGTGTATCATATTGATTGATTTGCATATATTGAAGAATCTTTGCATCCCTGGGATAAATCCCACTTGATCATGGTGTATGAGCGTTTTAATGTGTTGTTGGATTCTGTTTGCTAGTATTTTGTTGAGGATTTTTACATCTATATGCATCAGTGATATTGCTCTGTAATTTTCTTCTTTTGTAATATCTTTGGTTTTGGTATCAGGGTGATGGTGGCCTCGTAGAATCAGTTTGGGAGTGTTCCTTCCTCTGCAATGTTTTGGAAGCGTTTGAGAAGGATGGGAGTTAGCTCTTCTCTAAATGTTTGATAGAATTCACCTGTGAAGCCATCTGGTCCTGGACTTCTGTTTGTTGAAAGATATTTAATCACTGTTTCAATTTCATTACTTGTAATTGATCTGTTCATATTTTCTATTTCTTCCTGCTTCAGTCTTGGAAGGTTATACCTTTCTACAAATTTGTCCATTTCTTCCAGGTTGTCCATTTTATTGGCATAGAGTTGCTCGTAGTAGTCTCTTATGATGCTTTGTATTTCTCTGGTGTCCATTGTAACTTCTCCTTTTTCATTTCTAATTTTATTGATTTGAGTCCTCTTCCTCTTTTTTGTGATGAGTCTGGCTAAAGGTTTTTCAATTTTTTTATCTTCTCAAAGAACCAGCTTTTAGCTTTATTGATCTTTGCTATTATTTTCTTTGTTTCTGTTTCATTTATTTCTGCTCTGATCTTTATGATTTCTTTCCTTCTGCTAACTTTGGGTTTTGTTTGTTCTTCTTTCTCTAGTAGGTGTAAGGTTAGATTGTTTATTTGAGATTTTTCTTGTTTCTTGAGGTAGGCTTGTATAGGTATAAACTTCCCTCTTAGAACTGCTTTTGCTGCATCCCATAGGTTTTGGATTGTCGTGTTTTCGTTTTAATTTGTCTCTAGGTATTTTTTGATTTCCTCTTTGATTTCTTCAGTGATCTCTTGGTTATTTAGTAATGTATTGTTTATCCTCCATGTGTTTGTGTCTTTTATGTTTTTTTTTTTATGTGTAATTGATTTCTAATCTCATAATGTTGTGGTTGGAAAAGATGCTTGATATGATTTCAGTTTTCTTAAATTTACCAAGGCTTGATTTGTGACCCAAGGTATGATCTATCTGGAGAATGTTTCATGTGCAGTTGAGAAGAACGTGTAATATCCTGTTTTTGGATGGCGTGTCCTATAAATATCAATTAAATCTATCTGGTCTATTGTGTCATTTAATGCTTGTGTTTCCTTAATAATTTTCAGTCTGGATGATCTGTCCATTAGTGTAAGTAGGTGTTAAAGTCCCTCACTATTATTGTGTTACTGTTGATTTCCTCTTTTATAACTGTTAGCATGTGCCTTATGTATTGAGGTGTGCCTATGTTGGGTGCATATATATTTAGAATTGTTATATCTTTTTCTTGGGTTGATCCCTTGATCATTATGTAGTGTCCTTCCTTGTCTCTTGTAACATTCTTTTTTTAAAGTCTATTTTATCTGATATGAGTATTGCTACTCCAGCTTTCTTTTGATTTCCACTTGCATGGAATGTCTTTTTCCATCCCCTCACTTTCAGTCTGAATGTGTCCCTAGGTCTGAAGTGGGTCTCTTGTAGACAGCATATATATGGGTCTTGTTTTTTTATCCATTCAGCAAGGCTGTGTCTTTTGGTTGGAGCATTGAATCCATTCACGTTTGAGGTAATTTTCGACATGTATGTTCCTATTACCATTTTCTTAATTGTTTTGAGTTTGTTTTTGCAGGTCCTTTTCTTCTCTTGTGTTTCCCACTTAGAGAAGTTCCTTTAGCATTTGTTTTATAGCTGGTTTGGTGGTGCTGAATTCTCTTAGCTTTTACTTGCCTGTAAAGCTTTTGATTTCTCCATCAAATCTGAATGAGATCCTTACCAGGTAGAGTAATCTTGTTTATAGGTCCTTCCCTTTCATCACTTTAAGTGTATCACACCACTCCTGTCTGGCTTGTAGTTTTTGCTGTGAAATCAGCTGTTAACCTTATGGGAGTTCCCTTGTATGTTATTTGTCATTTTTCCGTTGTTGCTTTTAATAATTTTTCTTTTCTTTAATTTTTGTCAATTTGATTACTGTGTGCCTCAGTGTAGTTTTCCTTGGGTTTATCCTTCCTGGGACTCTGCATTTCCTGGACTTCAGTAGTTATTTCCTTTCCCATGTTAGGGAAGTTTTTGACTATAATCTCTTCAAATATCTTCTCAGGTCCTTTCTCTCTCTCTTCTCCTTCTGGGAATGCAAATGTTGGTGCATTTGATGTTGTCCCAGAGGTCTCTTCATTTATTTTCATTCTTTTTTCTTTATTGTGTTCCGCAGCAGTGAATTCCACCATTCTGTATATATTTACAGTTAACTGTATATAATTACAGTTATATAATTACACTTTCATAACTAATTCTTCTGTAACCAATCATTCTGTCTTCCAGGTCACTTATCCATTGTTCTGCCTTAGTTATTCTGCTATTGATTCCTTCTAGTATTTTTCATTTCAGTTATTGTATTGTTCCCCTCTGTTTGTTTGTTCTTTAATTCTTCTAGATATTTGTTCTTTAATTCTTGTAGGTCTTTGTTAAAGATTTCTTTCATCGTCTCGATATTTGCCTCCATTCTTTTTCCGAGGTCCTGGATCATCTTCACTAACATTATTCTGAACTCTTTTTCTGGAAGGTTGCCTATCTCCACTTCATGTAATTGTTTTTCTGGGGTTTTATCTTGTTCCTTCATCTGATACATAGTCCCCTGCCTTTTCATCTTGTCTATCTTTCTGTGAATGTGGTTTTCATTCCACAGGGTGCAGGATTATAGTTCTTGTTTCTGCTGTCTGCCCTCTGGTGGATGAGGCTATCTAAGAGGCTTGTCTGGATACTTACCACTTTTCATCTGTTTCGTAATTTTTATTAAAAAAATCGACTAGTGTCAGTTTTATAAGTTCTGTTAATTCAGTGTTGTGATCTTTATTCCTTACTCTGCTATGGGTTTGTCCCCACCAAACCATGCTGTGTTCTGAGAGCTGCTCTATGGTTGTAGGGACACCAAGTTAAAATGTCTCAGTAGGATTATTTTTTATTGCTTATTTTTTCGTTGTGAGTAAGAGAGGAAGGTGAGATGTTATAGTCTTCAAGATGTACAACAAAACACAGCCTGTGTTGTTACATAGATGAGCTATGGACAGTGATTTTCTCATTATATCTTTGTAAATTTTTGTTAGTAAAATGTTAAGATAGTGTAAGAAGTATTGATTGATGCACTACCCGTAATAAAAATGAACCCAATCCCTGAACCTTCTGTTATCTTAGTGTATATTCTTTCTCCATGAATGCTTTCAAGCTACCCAGGGATGTCCAGCTTGCAAATGCACCATTGTTTAACATCCTTCTGGATTTCATGTGCCGGAGATACTATGGGATACTGTTTTTATTCTATCTATGCATATTAAAAACCCATCTTGTTTATTAACTGATGATATGGAAGTATGTAGTACTTATATCTTCAGCACACAGTGTCTAAGTATTTGACGTCCATTGGTAAATGGTTTCCACATCAATTACCTACTTTTAATTTTCCATGACATGGTTAATTTCTTCTGGATTATCAGATATTAGGTCAAATATATTTTTTACTGGTTTTCAACCTTCAAGAGTCAGTATTTAATTTCTGCAATGAATATAAAATTAAATATTATATAAGTATAACATTGATGTCTTTGGGCAACAGTGTTGATTCAACTTATTTTAATTCTAATGATATAAGATCGTAAAAATATCTGCAGCTACATAAACAACATATGTTAAATCTGTAACATATAGAGAGAATTTCAATATGATGGCTTTGACTTTGGAAATATAGTAGGTAGAAAATAAACTTGATACTCCTAAACAAGTATGTGCTTACTTTCAAACATTTTAATGTTATCACCTGTTTGAAAAAAAATTCTTAATAAAGAAAAATGCATTTCTTAAAAGGAAAATGGCCCATTATGAGCCATAAAGAATTATAAGAATAATGAAAACAGTACTTTAAGTAGAAATAAAAATATTTATATTCATTATAAGTGACCAAAAGAATATTAAAATACCATTTATTTGGTTAGAAATATGTTTGGTACTGATCATATTAAGCTCTTATTTAGTTTTATTTGTATAATTTATTTTGTATTTGATCAATCATACAGTATTTGCTGAAGTGTTTCAATTATAAATGATTTTAACTTCTATTCTTTTATAGTGACTAACAAAACTTTAAGAAAATGCTATTCCTAAATGAAAATATATCTTTTGATTACAGTTATATAATTACACTTTCATAACTAATTCTTCTGTAACCAATTATTCTATGAAAATGACCTGATAGTCTATAAGGTAAAAAGTTCAAAAATGCATTATGACTCAATAAAGGGGAAAAATACATGAACAAATTTAGTGATGTTAAAACACAGGACCCAGGTATAAGGGTATTAATGCCCATAGGCTTTAGGATTCCAGACCTTAAGTTTTTTTTTTGTTTGTTTTGTTTTGTGTTTTGCGATACACGGGCCTCTCACTGCTGTGGCCTCTCCCGCCGCGGAGCAGAGGCTCCGGACGCACAGGCCCAGCGGCCACGGCTCACGGGCCCAGCCGCTCCGCGGCATGCGGGATCCTCCCGGACCGAGGCACAAACCTGCGTCCCCTGCATCGGCAGGCGGACTCTCAAGCACTGCGCCACCAGGGAAGCCCCAGACCTTAAGTATTTTTGAGAACATTTCATATACACACTCCCAGAAGGTTATCTACCTTGAGGTCCATCTCCCTTTCCAGTTATGGATAATAAGTGACTCAGTTTTAGACCAAAGCTGATCTAACTAAATTAAATAAACATTAAATCAAAATTTTAACATAGATAAAACAGCTAGTCATGTGAAGAAGGAAAGATGATATTAAATTTTCAAAATAAAAAGATTTAAAAAGTTATCCTACATTTGATTTTTTAAAATCTTTTGGAAAAATGTTCAATAACTTTTGCTTTTAAATGGATTTCATAAATATTAAAACTTGTTCAGTTGCTATTAAACCCACCTCCTGGAGATTACCAAGCCTTGTTACCATTTTAAGGAGTATCCCTTAATAGGAGCTCACCTGCAACTGGCCTCTCCAGTAACCTTTGATTATTAGTATATCTAAATTCAAAGGCAAAATCTCATTTCATTGTGTGAGGTTTTTATAAATTTTAACACAAAAACTTCATTAGAAGCCTTAGATGTGATTATTTCTTGTAGCAGAAAAAAGGTAAAGCTGTATTTCTAGTGCCTGTTTGCTTTTATCATCATAACATTAATTAGATACTCATCCCTAGACCTTAGTCTGTAAGGTAACTGTAACATCCCTGATTTTGCTCCAAAGTCACATTCATCTCTATGTCTTATTTCTTTTGTGTTGTAATCATCACTTATTGGCTTCCATAGCTAACAGACATTTTAATGAAGAAGGAAGCAAACAACCTCAGCAATTCTTCATTAAACTTTACCTTCCTACCTCACTTTCTAGACCCAGATTCATCGTGAGCTCAAGGTCTTTTAAAGATCTGCACTAGATCTCGTGGTTAATTTTAAAAATTAAAAACTGAGTTTCTTAAATAATTAGAATTTTAAAAAATTTTAAACATTTTCTATAAAACATAATTTACAAATACAATACAGTGTTTCACTGAAAATAGAGCATTTATTTTGCATCCCCAGATCCTGGTAGCATTAGAGTGAAAGTGATCTTCACATTTATTCCCATTAAAAAAAAGTATTCTTTAAGATTATCTACCCTAAAGCTGAATAGACTGAGGGTTATCTTGCTTAATATATCCCAAATGCCCGAGTTTCAAATAATATAATATTTTCTCTCTTATATCTCCAGTAGCTCATAAACTTTAATTTACCAATATTTCCTACAGTTAAAATTTATTGAACACTTACTATCCACAAAACAGTGTTATTATTTTCAGAATGAAAAATATAAGTTCAAGTAATAAGAGTAAATATCTAGTATTTGATTAATCCTTAGCTATTATTTTTATATTTATAACTTTAAAAAGAGTTTTCACAGGCAAATTTGAGCAATTGTAGCATTTGAAATCAATTTTTATATTAAAGATAATTTACAGATTTTATTTTGTTTTGGTTTTTTAATTTAAATTAGTTTTATAATGAGTTATACCTACAGCATGGACAATGTAGGTATTTTGCACTCTACTAAACTCCTTTTAAAATGAGAATATTAATTAAATATTGTCATTTATTAAAATTTACAGGTCATAAAATAGATAGTTCCAAATATCTTATTTGTATAATGTTACAAGTGTATTAGGATTTTGCCACTACTGATTTGATACATATGTAAATTGCATCAAAGTAAAATTAACTTGTCAGTCCTATAATTACTATGCAATTATTTTATAGGCAAGCAGTAAGAGAGAAAAAAATAGATATATATAACACCAGAAATCAATTATAATATCATTTACTATACAAGTAATTATAGTCTTAATCTCCATTTATTTTACCATATAACAGTATTATCAAAATATATAATTAAATTTATTATTCACTCATTACATAAAGGAGAGGTGCATGGAACAGATAAATTAAGGTAACCACAGATCATGGCAGTATTAATTTTGTAATATGATAATAACTTCCAGTGTCAAAAACATGGTCTCTGCCTTTCTAGGCACCTCATTTATAGTTTTGTTTATAATTCAAGTCTAATTTAGGACTTCCGCATTACAACAATTCTTGTTTAGAAAAAAAGGAATTTAAAGATTGCAAATAATCTACTTTAAAGCATATTCCCTCCTCTTTGAAGTGCTCATTGTCTGTGTGAATGCAGTAAATTGTGATTAGAAATAATTTTTTTCATCTTTTAATATCCTGTTTCTTTTTTTATTGAAAGTATAGTTGGTTTACAATATTGTGTTTGTCTTGGGTATACAGCAAAGTGAAATATTTATATATAAATATTTTTTTCAGATTATTTTCCTTTATAGGTTTCAGTATACAAGATACTGAATATATTGACTCCTGCATTGTACAGTAAACCCTCGTTGCTTTTCTATTTTATATATAGTATTATGTATCTGTTAATCATGTACTCCTAATTTATCCCTCCCCCACCTTTCCCTTTGGTAACCGTAAGTTTGTTTTCTATGTCTGAGAGTCTGTTTTGTAAACAGATTCATTTGTATTATTTTTTAGATTCCACATATAAGTGATATATAATATTTGTCTTTCTCTAACTTATTTCACTTAGTATGGTAATCTCTAGATCCATCCATGTTGCTGCAAATGGCAATATTTCATTCCTTTTTATGGCTTATATAGAAATAATTTTTAATGACCTCTAGCAGATTATGAACTACTGCATTAGTTGTGGCATGTATAACATTTATTTATTATTTTATTGAAAATCATAAACATCCAGTGCACTAGTCTAAAAAAATATTTCTGTAATGCAGCTGAAAAAGCATGGGGTAGTCAAACAGGCTTGGTTTCAACACAAGAATCATTCAATTACTAGCTGAATGTTAGTTAATCAGAGCTTCAATTTTCACAAATGTAATAATAACTTCAAAAATTTCTGTGAAAATTAGAGATAAAGTATGAAAAGTATGGGATTCATTTAGAGTTTGAGGATAATAACTCATAGCTACTCAATACATTAGGATAAAATAGACCTCGAGTGTGTAAGTATTAAAATTTAGCTCGGCCTATATTGAATACACTACTTGGAATCCAAGTAGTGGATTCGGCCTATATTGAATCCAACTGTTCATATATAATAATTATGTTCAACTTGCTTTTGTAATAAAATGTATACATATAACATGTAAGTAAAACATAGATATAACAAAGAGAGTAAGTTGTAATTAACTCTGGAGATGAAGATACATTGTCTAAGTTAGTTTGCACTAATAGATTCTGAATATCTCTGAGGTGTAAATATATTCCTTAAAACTAAATAGAACTGTTTCATTTCTAGCTATGTTTATCGTGTATATGTTGCCTAATTTGTTTTAATATAATTCTCTTAGATTAGAATTCTAATACCCATATGCTAATATGGAAATGAATAAGGTTCTTAACTTCAAAATTTCATCTTTAAAGATTTACTGATAAAATTAATATGTGAAATTATAATTTAAATGATTTACATTATTGCCTTTTAAACTTTTTTGGGGGGTCAGGATAATGTAATAAATATAATCTTAAACTTTCAAAGTGATACAGTGAATAGTTTTGCTATAGCAAAGGTTTACTTAAACTCTAACTTCCTTAGATCAATTAGTTGTGGATATCTTACAGAATTTTTAGACATTATTGGACACATAATTATTGTGCTGATTAATTTTCCTGGTCTACCTCTGTGGTCACTGTAACCAATGGAGAAGGTGGATTGTAACTAAAAGAAAATTGTCCTCATTTAGTCAATAAAGAAAGTATAACATATTGCAGGATAATATCGCTTATTCCCAGAGGAAAATAATAAAATAATAGTGTGGATACTGTTACTTGATTTTCGTTTTGATTACTTATTCTGAAAGAAGGCACCCTGCACCAACTGTAGCTCAGAGCATCTTCCTAAAAATATGTTTGCCCGCCTCAGAAGAATAAAAACTATGCTGCTAGGTAAGATTACTTTTTTAGTACATTCACTAATTTAAAGACTGTGAGCAAAGGAAAGTACATTCTTTATGCTTCTGATTTTCAGATATTTATAATTGGAAATTCTATGGTTAAAAAATTCATTCAAGTTTAAATATAACATGGTCCTAAGAGATTTTAGAGTAGCCAAATAACAAATAAATTTTTAAAATTATTGGCACTCCTTTTGTTTGATTTTATTTTTGAAGCCAATGACTTAATTAGTATTGACTGCAAGAAAAGTATTACTTAATTCAGTACATAATTTAGTGATGCCAACAATTTATATTTCCTTATCAAACTAATCACCTTGATATTTAGAATAAAATCTATATTGCTCCACATTTTAAACAGCAAACATTATTTAGTTGAATAAATACATAGTACCAGCTGTGAACATATGTCTATCACTACCTTTGTATTCTAATGAAACAATGAAATAGATTAAATTTTTTACCACATGTAAAAATCTAAAGAATAATCACATAACCAATATTATGAATGCAACTTTTTCATACCTAAATCTATTTTGAAATTTTCCCTGTAATTAAAATTTATATTAATAATATTAATGAATGTGTTTTTATTTACTCTAAACTCATCTAATGAAAAATAGAAGTAAGAAAGTATTATTTAGAGCTCTCATTCTATGAGTTCAAGGGCAATGATAATCTTAGTACATAAATAGAATTATAAATATTCTTAATTATTGCTGATAATAGATATTAATTACTTTATAAGAGCAGCAGCACTGAATGGTAAATAGACTCTGGAAATGGCAGTTATGAAGACTGATACTTAGTCTGAATCTATCACTAAATTATTCCACTATATCTATAAAATAATGGCACTGAACAAAATAACATTGAAAGTCTTTTCTGGATCTAGATTTCTATCATTTTGAGGTTTAGTCATTTAAAATAAGCAACACCTTATTCATTATAAACATAAAATAGGCAGACAGAGATTATCCTAAATAAGTGAGTTTAGTCAAGATGCCACATCTCTCATTCTTGGGTGCTGATAATGGCTTGGCCATTAAGAAACAGTAAACATGTTTTAATGTAAGATTAGCTTCCTGCTTGTGTTTACTTGTCCATTATTTCTTTTTAATGATTTTATATGGTAGGAATTCTAATGTACACTTATAAATAATTCAATGTTTATCAAAATTCTCTATGCCAATATATGTAGTATAGAAGCATTTGATATTAATTTTATAATATTAATTACTAACGAAAGCACCAGATTGACTGCTAAACATTTATATTGTAATTATCTTGCATGGATGGATACATTGTAATTAGTTTAAAATTTACTGTCAGAAGTTAACTGTGCTTGTATGTGAAATATAGAACCTAAAACCTTATTTGAATAATGTAGCTGGAAAATGGTTGTAGTTATGTTGAACAGATGCACTATTAAATGTCTGGGATACGTGATTCCTTGCTATAGAATCATGTCTGTGTGTATCAGAGGTCTTGCCTTGATTCTAAACTTTCAGACAAACCTGAGCATAGTGAAAAGTCTAATAGAGTAATCGTCATGTGAAAACAAAACAAAGCAACCATAACAGAAAAAAAGAAAAAGAAAAGAAATAAACCTTAAGATGAAGAGAAATGAAACAAGGGCTAGAAGTGTTTACAATGGGAACTGTTCAGATTGAGTCCAGAAATAGATCAATCACATTGTCCTCCGGACAATTTTCATGAAGTTCATACCTGAGATTTAGGATAAAAGGGTTGACTTTTTTTTTTATCATAAAGTCTTACAGGAAAAGTGAATGCACATTCACTAGCATTGGTTCCAAAAGTCTTGGTAACTTCAATGTTATAATTATGGTCAGAATGTGTTTCCTCTTTCAGGCAGACACTTAGACAGGTTCCACCCAGTGTGGAGCATTGGCAGCCCATCTTTGAGTTGCAGGAACAATGTTAACAATTTTAGTTAGCATAAACAGAAGCTAGAATCAATTTTATTGATGAAATCTTATGATGTACATTGTTTTTGGTATTTGTTTTGTTTTTTAATACCAGAAGAGATAAGAATTATCTTCAGAGAAAGACTGATTAAGAAGAATTAGACTTAAAAAGGAAGTATAGCTAATGGACCAAAATGTAGGAGAGGATCCCCACCCCCACAATCCCCTTAAAGGTAAAGCTTGTATACATGGAGGATTAGAGGCAACAACAGAGATACTATTCTGTGACGCAGTAAAACTCCTTTTAAGCGTAGGTTAATGTGAGTTTTGGAGGGAACCACTGATTAAGTATGGCAGCAGACCAGACTAAGACTAAATAGAAATGATTTGGAAAATTGAATTAAAGGAAAAAAAAAAAGGTTTACTCAAATAGCTAAGAAATTCAGGAAATGTGTTTGTGTGTGCGTGTTTAATAATTTATGGATGTAATTATTGTATTACTTCTAATGGGGATTTTCACATTTAGGTGTTGCAAAGTCCTTTTGAGGTCTTAAAAAATCTATATTTCACTAAATGAGAATGTAATATAAAATTTTATTAGGTTTGCATGTACATGTTTAGCCACATCTTCAAATTCAATTATATACAATTTGCTTAAGGCATTAGAATAAAAATACTCCTTTATCATCCCCTAATACCAAAAATGGAAGTCTTCTTTGCAGAAGAGACTATTCTCATGGAATAAGCACACATGTCTAAATTGCCAGGAATAGCAGAGGCTTTATTTTTTCTCCACACTAGCCCAAAAAATCAAAAACAGAAAAATAAGTGCTTGTATGTATCCTCAGATAATAGAGTATAATTTAAACCTGAAAGATAAGATACAGATAAGTGTAATATAGCTTTAAGTTTTTCTGATGAACCAGCAGATTAAATCAAGGAATTTTCCTCTCCTTTTTCTTTGTTTGGTTTAATTTTTTCTAAAAACCTCCAGATAGAAAAAATACTCTTTAGGTTTTCTTGTAGAGAAAATTAAATGTAAGATTGAATTATGCACATTCTGATATGTTTTCTTATCTTAATAGTAAAATTAAATAGTCCTTCTTGGTTCATTTCACCTCTCAATGATCTCTCCTGAGGAATTTTAGAATAGATTAAATACAGAATTTTTAAGGGAAAACAGACCTGTATTAGCTTATTATGCTTCCCTTACATTTTTACCTTGCTTTCAGCTCCTGTGTATATCTGCTCCTGTATGCATTTTCTTTTTTTTTAGAAATATTTTTTGAATAAATAAAAGATAAAAATTGCATGTATGAGCAGGACTGAACCAAATTTATTTGATCCAATATTGGTGAATGTTGGTGGTATCTCACTAATGTAGATGAGAAAGGTAAAGCAGATATATATCTGAAATGACTAAAAACATTAAATTCTTTCCCAAAATGACAATTTAAGTCAGATAATGGGTATATGAACATACATAAAAAATTTTGCAAATATTTGTGTAACCCTAAAAAGACTAGAATCCAGTCAGGAAACATTAAATAGATTAGAGATGAGCTTTTATGTAAGACTCCTTAGAGTCTTACATAAAACTCCTTGTTTTCTTTTTTTTGTTTTTTAGATGTTCTGCAGGCAAATTTATTTCTTGACATTTTTGGAAGGACCTTACTAAAGCCACATCTACACAACCACTTTGTCAAACAATGTACACCTACAAATCTATATTTTGATGGGTCAGTTAATAAATGAGGATCATGAGACACCAGGACTTTTGGTTTATGTTGGGAATGGCAACAGTACTTTTGATTTGGCAGGAGGACTGGTGTTGAGGGCAAACAATAGTCTCCTAATTTGACAAATATTTTCATAATGTATAAAATATGTATTGCCTGAGAATTAAAATGCAGTTATATCTGGCTAACTAAAATAATTTGTCCAGTTTGTTAATAAATATGTTTTAAAAGAGTCATTTGTTTAAAAAGAGTATATATTTTATTAATATGTACAGAAGTTCTTTATAATAATCTAGTGATATATCTATAAAAATATGTATAGTGACATATATATATATATACACACACATATATTCCATAGGAACCATTTCCTTAAGTCCTAAAGGAGGAATGTTTCATCAAACATAAGGTTACCTTAGATTTAAAACTTAGTCCTTGTTTGTGTGTGTGTATGTGTGCATGTGTGTGTGTGTGTGTGTGAGTGTGTATGCACGCACAAATAGCAAATGTCACTTGTCACAAATGCCATGTATACTGTATTTCCTTGAGATGTATATATTTTTAAAATGGTATTTCTTTCTAAACAGCAAAAATTCATCATATCATATTAGGCATTCAAATCTAAAGAATTTTGAAAAAAGAAATTCTAGGTATAAAGATTCAAACATTTGTTTAACCATGTCCATTTTCACATTTTCTTTGCCTTCATGTTTGTGATATCTTGCAGCAGGCTTATGAAATCTAGGTAAGGTCTTAATGGTATAAAATATTGAAAACCGATTCATGTAAAAACTTATAAAATAATTCCATCAATTTAGTAACTATATTTCAGCCTTAAAACATATCAGAAAATAATAATTTACTTAGATTGTACATTTCCTGCACCTTTTAGTGGATGTATTGCCTTTTTTTCTGGGTGAAGGAGAAGATGCTGACAAATATAAGAGTTGTTGCACTGTTGAAATACACATGACCCTAAAATGTGAAATAAGGTTAGTTTTCATACTATCTCAGGTTTAATAGAACTATTTCATTTTAGTTTTGCCAGTCTCTTGAAGAGAAATCCTACTTAGAGAATACTGTAATTGTTCTGTTGGAGATTTAATGTTTGGGCTCCCACTTGGGAAAGCCGACAAAAACGCCTCATATCTTTTTGAGTAGGCAATTGTGCACCCTAAAAAAATAATCTGTTTAGATCCCATATTTGAATAATCTTGCAGATGACTAAAGCTAATAGGAGTCTCAAAAGTTGATATATAAATAACCAGAATGCTAATTTATTTTTAAAATCAAAGTAGAAAAGTGAAGGGAACCTGATTTTCATATCATCTGACAAAACATAATTTTTTTTTCTGAGTGAGCTACATGGAATTTGAAGGTTGCTTGGTGACAAATCAAAATATGTAGACTGATATATGGTTTAGATCAGTGAGTCTCAAATCAGAACCTGGAGACTTGCTAGGAAATCAAATTTTCAGACTCCACCAATCTAGATGGATCAGAATAAATTAGAAACTGAATCAGAACTGAATCAGAAACTCTGGTTAGGTTCTAGGAACCTATGTTTTAACAAACATTCAGATTATTCTAATACATGCTCAAGTGCAGAACCATAGATTTAGATAGTAAATACCAGCAGATCAATATCCATCTAAGAATCCGTCTTCACACAGTTGTGGTGTAAATAATAAAGGGTTTAATTATGGCTCATCCCAGTCTTTGTTTGACTTTGATTGGCACAGTAGCTGTTGGAATACTAGGCAAAGGTAGACTTTGTCATTAAGGTATTTTTGTCATTAAATGTGTTAATAGATTCACTTTATTTGCAATGAAGATTTGATATCAGAACATCTATTTTACACCTTTAGGTGATTGAATATCTCGATTATACCCACTAAGTCTTGTTTTATAGATGACTCTCAGGCTAATTTATTTTCCATATGTCTAATAGATTATAAGAGCATATCACTGGTAATCTCTTTGTTCTCTTTCTCTCTTATTTCCTACAATTTTGAGCTGTTGAGAATCTCAAGAACTATGGTTAATGAACTTCCTTTTTTGGAAAAAAGTATTAATAGAAGAGACTTTTTATAATTTTTAATCAAAAGGACCTTGGCTATGCCAAAGCATAGAAAGGCATTCTGTAATTATCACAGTCTTATATAGAAGATTTTTAAAAAAGTAATTACAACCAGTGGCCTTGACCATAAATACATCCTTAGCATGACCCCTGGAAAAATTCACTTTTAATTTCAACTGGTATGTATGAGAATGCTTAGTAGGTGGGATGGATGAAGATCAGCCCCTCAAAATCAACACAAATATATATTTTAAAAAAGCAACCTCAAAAGAAGTTGCCAACACTCCATTCTCGTGAAATTACAGCTTTTCAGCTCCTCTTACATTTCTGTTGAGTTTCACCTTTGCAGGTTAAACCACACAACACACCCCTCCTCTTCCATGAGTAGTTGGATGCGTTAACATTTTATATGTGATCATTTCATTTTCATTTAAATGAAAATATTTTCCATATAACATAATTTTATTCTTTGCATTTGTGATAATAAGTGGCGCCTTTCTCCAAAATGTTTAAAAGTATTTTATGGTGTTCCTAATGTCTCATAATAGAGTCTATCCTTATTATAGAGAAGAAAGTTTGCATTGTTCATGAGAGTTGAACATTCATCAAATGTATCTGACTAATTTATCAAGTTACTGATATGCAAGTAAAAAAGAAAAGAGAAGTGATGGCTCAACAGTCTGATTTTATAACCTTGACAGCACCTGCTTTCACAGTTTTTAATTTGGCATTGGTATTATGATAATACCAATTCTGAAAAAAATTAATTACTAAAAATCTATAATTTGAAAGTATAACATTATCAAATAGGTTATGTGCAATTACAAAGACCTGTTACATTTTAATATTCAGCCAAAGTTACTTTTCTAAAACCATTTTCTTGGTGAAATTTAATAGGACCCGTTTATCAGTTTAGATACAGCTGTTCTAAAACACACAACTCACTGCATATGTAATATATGAGACTGCAGATTCAGGTCTCTGACTCTTAAAAAAATGTCAGTGAAGTGTTTTAAAGGGATGTCCAGGAAAATAAAGGGTTTATTCTTGGGAGATAATAGAGGGTTTCCCCTTTGAAGAAAAGTAGATTGTACTTTGAGCCTATCCTTTGGGATGTTTGTTTGAAATGTTAATTAGAATAACTGGTTTAGCAAGGATTAGGACAAGAGCTAAACACTGCTGACAGCAAGATATCTTCTCCTGGGAACCTTTCTGTTTCAGTAACTGCTGGGGTGTTTAAAGTGGATAAAGCTACTGCATCCTTGCCAGGAAAAAATGTCCCAAAGACCACACTATTTCTGAATGTACCCTAATATTCACTCTTGAACTAGAAACATTTCATTGTTTAAATTATTCATGTTTGCGAAAGTTCCGAAATTTAATAGGTGAAAAAGTACATTACAGTAATGCCTTTTAATTCATGATGTGTTTGTGTATCTGATAATTTCTTCACATGAGCAGTGTCAATTCTTTAGAGAATATTTTTTTCCTAAAATGTATCTACAGAGACAATACTTTTTAGTTGCTGAAATTCAAAGGTACAGACTCTAAAAGCAATACCAAATATTTAATTATTCAGTAATTCATTTAAAAATTGAGACTTTAATATGGTCCATGTATTAAAAAGTACAGACATGGACTCTGACCTTACGGGGTTTATACTTCAGTGGGGGCATGAATATAGTCATAATATGGTGTAATACAAGGAAATAAGTGGAGTGGTACTCTTTATGTAGATAGAGGTATTTCTAACATTGCTTGAGAGGCATCAGATAATGTTTTCTGAAAGAAGTGGTATCATGAGTGTAATATAAAATCTGAGTAAGAATTAGGCAAAGAGGAAAGCGAATTGGGACATGGAGAAGAGTCATCTTACAAAGGATCAGCTTTGTTATGTCTGGGTCAGAGAGAATATAAATCATATTTCAGGAACTACAAACATTCAGTCTGACTAAAATGTTGCATTCAATAAAAGAGGAATGATAAAGAAAGTTCAAATCATGAGGGTCTTGTTAATGAATCCAGACATCATCTAAAAGCAATGGGATGTCATTAACATTTTACATAACAGGGAATGTTGTCCTAAAATTTGCATCTTAGAAAATCAAACTGTGATTCCATGTGTGAAGACCAGATTGAAGATGAGAAATACTGGAAACAGAAGTACCATCAGTAAACATTTGAAGTAAGCTAGTTGAGAGATGGCGATCTGGTTAAAATGGGTAGATATAGTAAGGAAAGAAAAAATGGTCATATTTAAGAAATATTTATGAGTTGAAATTAAGAATTATTAATTATTTTGTAGAGGCTTAAGAGTAATTATCAAGAGAACATAAGATCTATAACTCGGACAAAAATAAAAAAATCGAATCCCTTTGCTTATATATAATGTATAAAATATTTATATTTTAAATACATATACACATATTTAAATTTGTCTTCCTTAGCTGACAGAGTGGGTCACCAATGAGCATATGAAATGCTTTTTAGTTTTTTCATTTGTTTAATTTGGGTTATTGAAGTATCATGTGCAAACAACAAAATTTATCCTTTTTAGGTGTATAATGCAATAGGTTTTGACAAATATAACTACAACAATCAAATAATAGAACATTTTTATCGCCTTCAGAAGTTTCCCCATGCCCCTTTTTTTTCTATAACCTACAGTTTTATTAATACACACACTTAAAAAAATTGAAGTATAGTTAATTTACAATGTTGTATTAGTTTCTGGTGTACAGCAAAGTGATTCAGTTATACATACATACATATATGTATATTCCTTTTCAGATTATTTTCCATTATGGTTTATTATAAGATATTGAATATTAGTCCCAGTAGGACTCTGTTATTTATCTATTTTATATGTAACAGTTTGTATCTGTTAATCCCAAAATCCTAATTTATCCCTGCCCCTCTTTCCCCTTTGGTAACCATAATTTTTTTTTTATGTTAGTGAGTCTATTTCTGTTCCCCATGCCCCTTTGAAGTGAGCATTCTCACCCACTTTGGGCCCATTGCAATCATTGGTCTGATTTCTGTCTCTTTAGTTTTGCCTTCTTCAGAATGTTGTAAAACAGGATCATGCAGAATATGTGTTGTCTTTTTTTTTTTTAATTTAGCATAATGCTTTTGAGATCCATCTACATTGTTGTATATATACTAGTTTGTCCCTTTGTATTACTGAATATATTCCATTGTATGGATGTAAAAATACTTGATCTTTGAGTGATTTTCTTTTTTATTTCTATTATCTATCTATCTCTGTATTTAACAATTGGGTTTCATCTTATACATTAATGATAGGTAGAAGACTTAAACTTTACTCTTAATGCCAAGATGTCTCATTAAGCAGAATACTATAATAGATTGGAAACTCTGAAGACAAAACAATCCCAAATTTGGGCAAAATTTACTAATTCCTTTTATTTAATCTGATAAAATGTTCTTTCACTTTAGGTATCCATCACCTTTCACACTAGTTTGTGGAGGAATCTGAAGTTGGTGCCATGTATGAAATGTATTTTCCTGTGAAAAGAAAGGTTAGTATCTTTACAATAACAATCTACAACTTTGAGACAGTTTCAAGGCAGACTAGTTCCTTTTTCCCATCTGTCTTTTTTTTTGCATCATGAGATAAAGAAAATCTCCCACGTTATTAGAACCCCTGTTAGACTTTGTCTTATTAAGTTACCAAGTATCCAGTGAACCCAAGCTAAAAGGAAACTCAAGGAGCACAGGTAGTAGATTGGATGGGGGTATAAAAGAATGAAGGAATTGATGATTAGAGCCAGTTTATAATGTGAGCCTCTAAGTGTGTTCTCGTGCTATTCACTGAAATAGGAAAATAGAAGGAAGGATAATTAAGGTGAGTATGATTAGTACTGTTGTGGAAATACTAAGCTTTAAATGGCTACTGAACACTTACTGGGAGTAGGCAGTAAACAGTAAGACATAAGAACCTGGAAGTCAGGAAAAAATTAGGTTTTATATGTAAACTTGAGAATCATCATCATTAACATGATCATTTAAAACCATTAAATAATCTAAAAACGTATGGAAAGATATCAAATAGGGCAGATATGACTGAATAATATGTTAGCAAACCAAATATAGAGTGATGAGAGAGAAGAGTGCATAGAAGAGGCAGGGGAAGGAGACTAAAAGCGAACACTGAGTTTTGCCATCTTCTTGTGGTAAGCCTTAGCCTGAATGATTAACTAATGAATGAATAAATGGACAACCTATACAAGCTAATGGTTTGCAACTCACCTAATTGGTTTGACAAATGTGACTTGATTATTGACCAAGGGTACTATTGACCCAGGGTCTCCCACTCAGAACACCTTAGAACTCTTTCAAAGCCAGCCTTCCTGGGAAACATCTTTGGGGTTGAAGACGGAGACTCAGAGCAGCTGTGCACAAAGGTAGAGATATGAGGAGTTTGGGTTATTTAGCTGTCTCTCCTGAGACTCTTGATGCTTGCCTGCATCTTTTTTTTTTCTTTTCTTGGTCTCTATTGATTATTTTAAATAGAAACCTCATGTTAGGATGCACCGTGGAGTCTAATAAATCCTTTCAAATTCCAAACTGGGGGAAAAATATGCTTGATTCTTATTATCTTTACTGTTAGGTAAGGGAATGAAACACTTGCTGGGTCAATAACTTCATGGCAGATACAGGGAGCTCAGATGACTTTTTCCAGGATTGATAACAAATCTAGGAATGCAGTTACAATCAGATAATGATCAACACCAGAACCT
The DNA here is from genome assembly GCF_964374135.1 of Grampus griseus. Taxonomy (NCBI): domain Eukaryota; kingdom Metazoa; phylum Chordata; class Mammalia; order Artiodactyla; family Delphinidae; genus Grampus; species Grampus griseus. Next base: position 99,845,947 of record NC_138998.1, read on the forward strand.
GACTGAATTTATAATGTCTACAATCTCTCCACAATCTGACTTTTGCCCTTGCCAGAGGTAAACATATGTCGCAGGAATTCACACACTTTTAGCTTTCAAGAGTTTATAGTAGCACTATTTTCTGTAATATTCCAAGGAATGTATGATTCTTTTTTATTGAGGTATAACTGACATATAACAACACATTGATTTCAGGTGTCCAACCATAATGATGTGATATTTGCATATATTGCAAAATGATCTCCACAATAAGTGTAGTTAACATCCATCCCCATACTAGATACAAAAAAAAATTCATGTGATGAGGACTTTGAAGGTGTACTCTGTTAGCAACTTTCAAATACGCAATACAGTGTTATTAACTATAGTCATCATATGACTACAGTTGAGTGAAGAGGGCAAAATGTACAAATTTCCAGGTATAAAATAAGTTATGGGGATGTAACGTACAGCATGATACTTTTTTTGCCCTTTTATTTTAATATACAGATCTGATGTTTTGGATGGAACTATTAGATTGGTAATGCCTTGAGCAGACTGGGAAGATTCTGTATGTGACTAAGCCACCACTTCTCCCACACATTAAAAGTCCTCATTAATTTTGTCTACTCTGTAGGATGCGGAGACATTTTTCATGGGCTTTCACTTAGGTCTTTTTACAGTATTATCTTTCAGTCAGTGGTTCAGGCAAGCAACATAAGTTATCTACCAGTTAATAATTTTATTTATTCCCTCTCTACATGCTGGAACCTGGAAGTAAATAATAAGTTTCCACAGCCCCACTGGACCGAGTGTGAGATGACTTGGGCAAGATCTCCATTTAATACCTGACCTCCTGAGTCCCCACTCAGGTCAGAACATCATAATGTTGTTTTGGATCTCCAGGCTTAGGGTCTTTCAAAGACAATATCTAATAACTCACATTACCTGTGTATACTAGCCATGCCCTAATATGGCATAATTCTGGAGAATGGAAATAGGAAACTTTGGGAGAATAGAGCAGAGTCAAGTTATTCCTCTGACCTATTGCAAGGCATTTCAACGAAGTGAACCAGGAGGGAGGCTCTGGCACTGTAAACTTTGCTGAACTATGTGAGAGTAAGTTCCAGGTATCACAACTTTTTAAACCACAAATAGTTCAGTTTATATCTCCTAAGAACAAGAAGATTGTATCAGGCAACCAATGTGAAAAATTCAAATTCAGGGTATTTTTTATTAATACAATACTGTTAATTAATGAATAGTCCATAGTTAAGTTTTACCAGTGTCCCATCAGAGCCATCACCACCCTCCATTTTATTTTTTAAAGTCTGGGTTCAATCCCAGAATTATATATTGCATTCATTTGTCACACGTCTTTAGTTTCTTTTAATCTGAAAGAATTCCTCGGCCTTTCTTTATATTTTTTTGACATTGAGATCATTAAAGAGTACAGATCAACTGAACTAGTTTAGAATATGGGACATTGGAAAATGCTCCATAATTTGTGGGTGCTTGATTGTTTTCTTATGAACTGTGCTGTGATTAGTAACAGTGTGAATCCATTATTCCTATTTCCCTTGAGAGTTTACTGTTCAGACTTTATTCTCTACAGTAAGGCAGGGAGGTTCTGACATTTCAGCATCAAACAGTGGAGGCAACCAGAGTCCAGGTATCAATTAGCCTACCTAATGGATCCTTCAAACCAGTCCTGATTATTGAGCTAAAATACTAAACTGATTCTGAGTTGAGGGCACCTGTGTCAATAGGTTTGCGACAACCAGGCCTTCTATTCTGCTTAAAATCCATGCCTATCTACTTATGCTTCCCAGACTTCTGCTGATAGAGATTGTAACATTTTCTGCCAATCAGTCAGTGACACATTCAGTATATAGGCTATCTTTTCTAGGAATCATCTTTGTGATTCTCTGTCTGGGATTTGATGTCCACCAATTCTCATTATGGGCTTGGGGTCAGTGAGAAGCAGTAGAGGTCAGTCCTGGGGAGAATCATCATCGGTTTATAAGGAAACTGCTTAAGGCACAATCATTGAAGCTCTTACACAGGGAATCAGTTTTCTTCAGAAAGTTCAAGTTTATACTCATACTTTTCATTCTGATGAAACACCACCAATTTCTTCCTTGCCTTCTCCTGTTCCACAATTTCATCTCCCTTTTTTTTTTTGCCGTACGCGGGCCTCTCACTGTTGTGGCCTCTCCCGCTGCGGAGCACAGGCTCGGGACGCGCAGGCTCAGCGGCCATGGCTCACGGGCCCAGCCGCTCCGCGGCATGTGGGATCCTCCCGGACCGGGGCACGAACCCGTGTCCCCTGCATTGGCAGGCGGACTCTCAACCACTGTGCCACCAGGGAAGCCCTCATCTCCCTTTTATTTGTCTTCTGACCTTAGATTATTTACCTGAACCTTAATAGCATTCTAACAGTATAGATTCAATGGATCTGAAACTGTCCCTCAAAAGAAAATCCAGTCACTGAATGTTATAAATTATATTGAAGTGTTGAATTTGTCTTATTTGGGAGGAATTCATAATTACCTGTTTCATTATTAATAGTTCAATATTTGAAGAATTTGAAAACAAATCATGTCATTTATTGTCTATTCAAGAGGAATTTATTGTTTTTTTAAGAATACCTAATCATGTACATTCTTCCTTAGAATTCCTGAGAAATTTATCAACTGTATAATGCAGTCATTTGTCTGATCTATATTACTTTCTATTATAAAATTTATTACTATTTCTTTAAAGATAATTCCCATGCTTTTTATACCATAAGACTGTTGAAAAGTATATAAATAATGATCTCCACATTCATGCAGCTCCAAAAGATGAATTAAAACTAAATTTATGTTTTCTTGACAGTACTTACCTTAGCAGAGAGAAGACACAGTGGTAGATGTTAAATTTGGTAACTTCTGTGGAATCAGCCTATTTATGTATAATGTCTTAGCTATTTTTGTGTAAAAAGTTAACCCTTTGAACATATAACAGTAAAATTACTTCATGTTTAGTTAAGAAATTAAAAAGAAATACTTGTACAACTTGGTGACCAAACACAAGCAATAAAACAATAAAGAGACTTACACTTTGAATTAGTTAGGTTTTTAAAAATCCTTTAAATTTTGCAAGAAAATAGTTTAATTTGATATAGTATAGCAGAAAGAATTTTCTAAAGGTGAATAATTTTCATATAATATTGGAATGTCCTTTTTCACTCTCATAAAATTAAAGTATAATTATCAGTGTGATTATCTAATAATCACAGATTGAATGATTATTAGGAAATTAAAAGTATGTGATTTATTTTTTCTTCAGATAAATTAAAATTTAGAATCTATATATTTAAATATCTTCACTGTTAAAAGAGAAAATGGACATAGTATATAATTAATATATCTAATTATTAAAGATTTATAACGTTTTCAAAGACAATGGGAATTTATTTTCTTTTTTTAAAAATACTGTGGTGTGATCCCTTATACTTATTCCAATACATATCTATGAATCCATTAAACTCTTTATTATTAACACTGAAGTTTTAAAAAGTGAAAAAAAAAAGCAACATTAGGATAGAAAGGGGTACTGAAACAAAAACTAAAATGTTGCTGCTTTTATGGAACAAAACTTATAATATATTGTATAATGCTATTGATATTTGAAGCACATAAGTATCTATTTCCTTACAGTTTTGATTCTAAAATGAGAACCACTTAACTTTGACATTGGCCTAATTTCTAAACAAATCTTTACTACCACTGTATTTATATAACTATTGCATCAATTTATGAATATTTTTAATAAGATTCTATTGTGTAACCCTTCAGGGGTACTCCAAAATCTGCCCTGTACCTAAGTGAATGAGGTTGAATTATATCTTATGTAAGTGTTAAGTCAGAAACTGCAAAAGATCTAAGACGTTACACTACATGCACAGTTATATATTTATATAAATATTGATAACAAAATTACAGATATAGATATGGAGATGGATATCGATGTAGATATAGATAGATACTAGCAGAAATGCCAAGCCTCTAGTCAGAGGTCAGACTTTATTTACTTACTCACAGCAATAGCAGTGGGCCGAGTAACATGGCAGCATGGATCTCCCTATACTTAGAACCCCGCCCATGATGTGATGAGGGACACATAAATAAGCCTACCCCTACAGGAGGATTTTCCCATTGGGTAAAAATGCAGAAAAATAAATTTCTATACTTACAAATAAGGACAGCTCTCACCCACTCCCCTCCTGAGAGAGGAAAATAATTGTAATCTTCTCAACATAAACAAATTCTCTCCTCTAAGGAGGAAGAGTAAGATCCTGGGTCTTAATCCTTTGAAATTTAAATAAATCTCTCCAGGAGGAAGATAAGGTAAGTGTCTACAGTTTACAGCCCAGGGTTTTATCCCTTTTGAATATAAACACATAGGAAGATAACTCTCTAAATTGCCCTGGAGGCCTACAGGCTGTTCAGTCACCCTTTCTGTTAACCCAGGTCACTACCCTGGAATGCAACCATTTAGTTGTTGGGAAAATAAAGGAAGGTTTATTGTCCTTTGGATGGGATAATGAGACAGATGACATCAGATCTAATACTCATGACATGTAAAAAGCAAATGTTTTTGAGGGAAGTAAAACCAAACATTCTCTGTCTTCATAGCATACCAATTTCCATGTCTCAGGAGGCCATGGTTTTGCAGGAACACTGAGAAATCCAGGGAAGATTTATCTTCCCACATTAAGCACATTTTATGCTTTAAGTAATAGCCCTATTTGTATTGATCTGTGAATTCATGAGCATGTAAAAAGCATAAAATGTCCCAAGTCAAACATAATCTCTCATGACTTTCCCAGGATTGGCTTGATAGAATATTTGCATTGCGAAAGGCTGCAATGAGTTATTTAGACACAGCTTTATTCAGTCCATTTATTTATTCCATTGGCAATGATGGAGAGACACCATACTAATTCCTGGTAGCTATAACCTACCGTAGCAGTTTACTTCTCCCATTTTCTTGAATTTTGTTTTTAAGATTTTGGTTTATTATGACAATTTAATTACATTGTTCAGTTTGATGGCTAGGAATGAGATATTATCTTTTAGAAGGAATGAAGGAAGGAAACTAGGAAGGAAGAAAAGAGAAAAACTCCCTGGTAGCTTAGAGCTGGCAAGTAACAGCTAAGAGTAAGAACTAGGCTATAATATTCTCAAAAAAACATAAACAGTCATCACAGACTATCAACAATAGTCAGTTAGGGAGACTCCATGATATAGAAAAACGATCAGGTCAGGATGCTCAGTGGTTACTAAATAAATATGATTTTCTCTCTCATTTCATATGAATAACTACTGTTTCTTTACCAATGACAATTCTAGCCCTATTTGTGCTTTCCATCTACTACTTAAAATGTGTTGCTGTTAAAGTAGGAATTACCTAAGCTTCCTGAAAGGATCCACTTGTGAACAAACCTAGTTTTCTTAAGCTCTCCCTCAAAATGACTCCATACAAATTAAAATACTATAGCAAGAGCCTCCCATCTTCCTCTTTTTGAGATTCCCTGAGGTTCCATACGGTGTGAATTCTCCCTGCAAGCTAACAAACCTGACTCTGAACATAGGTGTGTTTGTGTTGGTCTTATCTGGTGGGGGGAATGCATGAAAGTTCAGGGAGAAAAAACAACAAAACTAAAGATTCTTTTTTTAAAAATATTGGAGTATATTTGCTTTACAGTGTTGTGTTAGTTTCTGTTGTACAACAAAGTGAATCAGCTGTATGTATACATATATCCCCTCCCTCTTGAGCCTCCCTTAAAGATTCTTAATTGGAAGCATGCTTGGCATGTCTCAGGAAAAGGAAAGAGTCAGTGTGATTGAGACACAGAGTATGATGGAGAAAGCACTAAGAGATGAGATCAGAAAGCTAAGCAATAACCAAAAACATAGGGAGAGAGCCTTGCAATAATAGTGACTTTGAAATTTACTTTCAGTGAAATGAGATGTAATTTGAGGATTTTGAGTAAAGTAGTGATATCTATTATAAGTTTAGAAAAGATCACTCAAACTGCTGTATTCATAACATTGTGAAAAGAAGCAGGTTTATAATCAAGGAGACCAGCTAGGAGGTTCCTGTGATAATACAAATGGATTGGGCCAGATTGTTACAGTTGTGATGCAGACATATTTAAAGTGCAGGCAATACTTTTGTATCCGTTTTATTTCCCACCTCTAAAACCATCCAATATTAATTAATTGTTCTCATTTCTTTGTAAAGAAAATATTTTGTGGGGAGTCATATGTTTTAATATATTTCTGTCTTATTGTTGCAATTAATAGAAATGACTATAAAGGCTTCAAGTGTAAAAACTTCTGAACAATTTAATTATGTATCATCAACTTGTAATAGTTTTATCTTTTAAAATCTTTTGATCTATATTAGTCAAGATTTTAGATTTAATATTGACATCTTGAATTTTGTCTTTATGGGGAAAAATCTAAAATGATTAATTAATGTCTATCTTATTCAATAACTTTGTCCTCCAGTGGTGTAGTTTTTTTCTTAATTCGTTATTCTTTCTTTCTTTCAATTAGACAAAATTGTCTGAAACTTTCAAAGAACCTCCACTGCTATTGGATAAAATCAAAATGCTTAGCATATCCTACAAGATCCTCAACCATCAGGTTCCAATCTGTTCTCTTGGTTTACCCTTGATAATCCATGATGGCTACACACATTATCATCATCCACCATGCCCTGTAAGCCTCTTATCTGCATTTTTTCCCTTTTCAGAAATTTCATGCCCTTTATAAGTTTATGTCAAGAACATATCAAGCCTCCTTTATGCCACTGTCAGTCTATCTCTCCCTCAACCCCCATCAAGAGTAGCCACTATTCTAATACCTGTTAGCTTTTGTGGATATAAATATACACTTGTTGACTACTTAACTACAATAATATCATAAGCAATTGGAGAACAACTATCTGATTGAACAGAATCGAACTACATAAAAATAGGTATCCTTGTTCTCCTCAATAAAGAACTAGCCACTGTAACCAACCATTGCCAGTTTTTAGTTCTTCCAGCAAAGACAAGGGTAAATCCTAGATGTAACTCTTATCCATGAAGTTTTCTCCATTGCTAATAAAGGTAAAATTATCCGAAGACAAGTACTGTGGAGTCTCAAAAACAAAAACATACAAACATAACAAGATGAAAACAGACTCAGAGATACAGAGAACAAACTGGTGGTTGCCAAAGGGGAGAGGGATGGTTTAAATAGGTGAAGAGGATTAAGAAGCACAAACCTCCAGTTGTAAAATAAATAAGTCACAGGCATGTAATGTACAGCATAAAGAATATGATCAATAATATTATAATGACTTTGTTGGGGATTGATGATTACTAGACTTATTGTGGTGACCATTTCATAATGTATACAAATGTCAAATCACTGTGTAGTACACCTGAAACTAACATAACATTGTACACCAACTATATATATATATATATTACAGAAGAAAAAAAAGTAAAGTTATACATCTCCCTTTCTTGGTGGCATTTAGAAAACAGTATTCTGATCTGACTCTATACAAGTGACTACTTTGTCCTTGAGAACCATTATTATTCGGTTAAAACAGGTTTCTTGTAATTTTAAAAATGTCTCTTTAAATATACTAGTCAGCTTAAAGACATTACACTTAGCAAAAGTTTTGTAACTGTTTTACATGTGTGTTTTACTTTATTTGTCAGCTCAGATTGTGAAAAAGTTTACCCTTTATCCATCCAAATAGTTACATCTCCTTAAGGAAAATTGTGAGCAAAAGCTTGGCTCTGAATTGTGCACTAAGGTCAGTTGATCTGGAATGTGTTATATCAACAAGTAGACTCCATTTACAACATTCAAAAATCCTTAATAAAATATTAAAGCAGCTGATTCAAGAAATAGAGTATCATATAGAAAATATCTTTATTTCATATTTGAATTCAGTTTCTATGTGATACTTTTACTTTGGTTTTTTTAATCATATATATTTTTTCCTAGATGTATTCAGGTATATTAATATAAAGGACTGATTAGCAAAATGAGAAAAATTAAAACATCCATGAATTTTTGAATTATCTCTGATTTTTTACCTTGGGGTATTCCTTTATTTGGAAAACATATATGACATGACTGCTATGATCCCTTTTGATAGAGGTTGTTGATTCTGTGGTAAAAACTGTTTCTTGCATGTATGAAGTTTGACTTTAAGAAGGAATAATACATAAATACAAGTGGCAATAAGCAGAATGAAAGAAAATTACAGGTTACTATTAGAAATTATGATGTTGAAACTTATCCTCTTTGTTTACTATATGTTGCTTTAGATATATGTTAAAATAAAAATTAAGCTATGATTCTAAACCTGTATGAAAGACTTATGAAATAAGAATGAAAGTGAAGAAGCAGGAGAGACAATGAAACAAAAAATAAGGAAATTAGACTAAAAAGACATATTTTCTATATTCTAGTTTTAGGATTAACATTTGCCAGGCAGGAGAATCTGAAGAACTTATTTAACTCTCTGAGATACAATTTCTCACTTTGTAAAATGGGAACCATAACAGTCCTTTGAAATTCACGAGAGTTGTGGATAATCAAGTGAAATAAGTTATATATATGACTACTTTGTATACTATAAGGCATTAAACAAATATAGGAAGTTAACTTAAGTTTGTTTCCAGAAATGCAATGTTCACCTTATAACTGTCATGAGCTCCATTCACTTAAAAAAAAGATTCTCCTTCTTCTAGTATAATATTCATTTTCACATATAGTGCTTGAGGTTTTCCCAATTGCAAACTAAAATATCACCAATATCAGTAGCAGTTGTACACTTTTATTCTTATACACAAAAGTTATTTTCAGTTTTCATTTTAATTCACATATTCCCTGTAACTGATAATGTACAAAGCCCAGGGATATTATTACTGGTGACACTGAATTTTCAGATAAATGGCATGCCAGTTTTCATTTGTATTTCTGAATGCCTGGCGAAGAGTGACAGCTGCACAGAGCTTATAATTTGGTGTCACATTATCTCAATGAATGGAGCAATTTTTATGGGAAAATAATTTGAAATTAAACATTGAAAATCCAGATAATGTTTTTACTGATTTAAAGTGAGACTAAGTATTACAGGGATACATTTCATAGTTCTGACACTGTGTTTGAAGAAACATGGAATGGGCAACTGAAATAATTCAGAGAGATGGCGAGCATTTCATGTGTTAGAGCATTAGATATAGACGTATATTTGAATCACAGTCCAGTCTAAATGATATTCTGGGGTCCACATAATGTTATTCTGTTGGATATTACCATGACTAAATTCCTTCTACTCTTGGTCAAAAATGACTTTTAAAATACTTAATTCTATTTCATTTTGTTTCAGACTTTTTTTTTCTAATATTGACATAGACATGCTCCACAAAACTGTTTATTTTCTCCTGAGATTTTATTCAAGTATTTCTTGAAAGTGATACAGTGCAGTGATTGTACCATGGGTTGTATAAATGTAACTGGAAAAAACCAAATTGTTGTTTAAAACAAACAAAGAAAGAAACAGAAATTATAGCTTATAATGCAAGGTAGCTGGGTGATGGTGAATGGAAGTTTCTCTAAAGTGAAGAAAGATTACATTTTATAGAGATGGACGGAGGGAAGCCTGAACCAAATATTTGCTCATATCAAGAAAAGGTTGAAATGTTAACAACTCTGCTAGTTCTTTCACAGTGTTAAATGATTTAAGGACAGACATAGTTGAACTTATCATGATCCTGATGCCTTAATTTGTTTTTGGATAAGGAAATACAGACCTTGAGTTGGATACAAGGTAGCAAGTCAATAGCCCTCATAAAATAAATAAATTTCTGAATTTCAGGGGAGAAACCCAAGAGAGAAGGGGTAAAGGCCTGAAGCTTTATGGAAAGAAGTTGGAGGGAGGAGGAGAGGTCTGAAATGCCTAAGGAGCAAGAAGGCAAGCACATTGCTGAAGAGCAAGTTAATTTGTAAAGTGTTTTCGGTGTAGAGGCTCAGGAGTAGCAAAGCACTTCTAAGAACAGATGCATGGTATGTTAGGGGCTTACTGTTCTGTACTTCTCTACAATTCCTCCATTGACATAAACCTCCATTCAAATTTTGCTGCAAAAATACTTCTGAAACTTAGCAGTGTTTTATTAAAAACTCCAGAGGTCTGGGGCTGGTTCACTTCTTGTTCCGTATTTGTTAGCTAACTTACAAATTTAAAAATATTTGTACCAGCTTCAGGAGGCAAGACAGGCAAGATGAAGAATTCAGGGAAAGTATATCAAAACAAGGGATAACAAGGATACTATAATTAAGCCTCTGAGATCACTAGAGATTGGAGGCAAAGCTGGATTTTCATTTCTTGTGGGATATATAATCAAATTGTATTAAGTTTTTATATGAAGGAGTCCTTCAAAATTTCCTACCTTTACTGTGTGTTTGCCTTTACTAGTGAGCTTTCCTATCAGGTAATTTTCTTATTTCTAGTTACTACTTTTTCTTTTCTGCCTAGAGAACCTCCTTTAGCTTTTGATGTAAAGCTGGTTTGGTGGTGCTGAACTCTTTTAGCTTTTGCTTGTCTGTAAAGGTTTTGATTTCTCTGTCAAATCTGAACAAGAGCTTTGATGCGTAGAGCATTCTTGATTGTAGGTTTTCCCCTTTCATCACTTTAAATATATTGTGCCACTAACTTTTGGCCTGCAGAGTTTTTGCTGAAAAATCAGCTGATTACCTTATGGAGATTCCCTTGTATGTTATTTGTTGCTTTTCCCTTGTTTCTTTTAATATTTTCTCTTTAATTTTGTCAATTTGATTAGTGTGTATCTTGGTGTGTTCCTCCTTGGGTTAATCCTGTATGGGACTCTCTTTGCTCCTGTGTTTTGGTGACTGTTTCCTTTCTCATGTCAGGGAATTTTTCAGCTATAATCTCTTCAGATATCTTCTCACACCCTTTCCCTCTCTTCTCCTTCTAGGACCCCTATAATGTGAAATTTGGTGCATTTGACATTGTCCCCGAGGTCTCTTAAATTCTCCTGATTTTGTTTTCATTCTTCTTTCTTTATTCTGTTCCATGGCAGTGATTTCTACTACTCTGTCTTCCAGCTCTTCTGCCTCATTTATTCTGCTGTTCATTCCTTCTAGTGTGTTTATCATTTCAGTTATTGTATTCTTCAACTCTGTTTGGTTGTTCTTTATATTTCCTAACTCTTTTGTTAAAAATTTCTTGTAACTTCTCTCTCTGTGTATCCATTTTTCCCTGAGTTCTTGGATCATCTTTATAATCATTACTCTGAACTCTTTCTCAGATTGCCTATCTCCATGTCACTTGGTTGTTCTTCTGGGGTTTTATCTTTTTCCTTTGTCTGTAACATATTCCCCTGCCATCTCATTTTGTCTAAATTTCTATTTGTATTTTTATGTGTGTGGAAGGTTAGTTATATTTCTTGACCTTGAAGAAGTGACCCTCAGTAGGGGATGTCATATGTGTTCTAGCAGTACACATACCCATTTCATCACGCAAGGGCCAGGGACCAGATTGTCCCAGGGTAGGTTCTGATCTCTGTTATGGACTCGGCTTTGCAGGCTGCTGGATCATAGTTTTCTTGCTTCTGGGGTCTGCTGCCTGGTAGGTGAGGCTGTTCAAGAGTTTTGTGCAGGCTTCCCGATGGGAGGGGCCTGTGCCTGCCTGCTGATGGGTGGAGCTGGGTCTTGGCTTCTAATGGGCAGGGCTGTGTCAAGGGGCATGTCTAGAGGTGACTCTGGGCTCAGGAAATCCTTAGGCAGCCTTTCTGCTGATGGGTAGGGCTGTGTTTCTGCCCTGTTGGTTGTTTGGCCTGAGGCATCCTAGCAATGGAGCCTACAGGCTGCTGAGTGGGGCTAGGTCTTGGTGCCAAAATGGCACCAAGCCTCCAGGAGAGCTCATGCCAATGAATATTCCCCGTACCTCCACTGCCAGTGTCCTTGTCCCCACAGGGATACACAGTCATCCCCCGTCTCCCCAGGAGACCCTCTGAGACCAGCAGGTAGGTCTGGCCTAGGGTCCTATGAAGTCACTACTTTTGCCCTGTGTCTCAGTGTGCACAAGACCTTGTATGCCCCCTCCTAGGGTGGAGCCTGTGTTTCCCCAGTCCTGTGGATCTCCTGCATTCCTGCCAAATGCTCTGGGGGCTTCTCCTCCCAGAGAGAAAAAGGAAATTATCCATGACTAAATACAGGGATAAAAATTGGGATTTTGCTGAGGAATAGCTACAAAGAAATTGGTTCATTAAGAAAGGTAATTTTAAGTGTTACTCTAACCATATAAACTGGAAATCGTTTAGTATTCTTAGAGATAAGCAAGAACTGAATCATTTCCTAACCCTTTGAAAACTGTGTTCCATGGATTTAATACCACTCTGAGACCCCATACATTTTAGTATTTGTAGGTACTATCCAACACTCATTTTTGTGACTTTCAATGTATTATACATCATTACTTTGGAAATAAGCTCATTTTCCTATTATCATAAATAACAAAATGCTTTCATTACACTTTTCATATTTTAATTTTTACACAATTAGGCATCAGGGCTCATTGAAATGCCTACTGTCTGTTAAATAGATGGGAGAAACAGACCCTTATGAGAGCTATACATTTTAAAGCACATCAGTGCAGTAAGTGTACTTAAGCTTTGAATATTGATCCTTCAAATTCTTTTTATCTTTTAAAGTAAATTTTGTTAACCTAGGACTTTCCTATACCTTTTCCAATTTTCATAATTGAGTACTCTACCTTTGCTCTAGGAATCTAACAATAAGATTTTTTCTGAAAAATTTGTAAATTATATTTTTATAAAAAAATACTGACAATCATAAAGTCATACTATAAAAGCTGTGGATTGTCCTTAAAACTTGTTGGAAATAATTTTGAGAAATTTTGATATAAAATTGAGAAAGATAGTGAGAAGAAAGAGCCTTACTTCTGGCAAGCATGGTTATTGTCCCAGCTCCACCAAAATGAGGGGAGTTATCTGGGGTTATAAAATGGGTAATATCTGCTTGTGTACTGCGCTTCTGGTTTTCAGAATCAAGTTAAGTTTTGCAGATGGAAGACAGGAGTTAATTAACTAGCCTGAGATCCATTTCTTTTCCATTATCAAGGACACACTGGGAATAAAAGAAGGTAGATGATGAGGTGTAAACCTGATGATATGGACTAATATACAGACTAATGATATTTGTTAAAAGGAGATTCTTTAACTATGGATTGCTGTTTGATCTGATAGTCCTGCTTTACAATTGTTTTTGGTAAAAACAAAAGAAAACAAATCTAGAATCTCTGGAATCCTGGAAAATGCTATATATCATAAGAAACTACTTGAACATAAAATGGAGATATGTCATATCCTAAAATTCTCCTTGTTGGATGAAGTTACCTGCTCGTTTGTCTTAGAAAACTCTAGAAAGCACATCTGATGTGGGAAAGAAGACCTGAGGGGTCACACTCAGAACACATGGCATCTCTCTACTTTGCCTGTGCCTCTTGATTTCTTGTATCCTTGAATTTATTAGTATCACTTGATTTTAATTTATATGAGTCTGATTTAGCAATCCTATCCTTTGTTTTTAGCTCAGTAGAGAAAATCTTAAATCCTAAACAAAATATGAAACATGAACATTATATTTGGTTTGTAAACCTCCTTCAGTTTTAAAACAAAAAAAAAGTTATTTTTTCTTTCTAAAACATAAAATTGCCTATGACAGTAATACTGAATATTTTAATTAAAAAATCATATTGAAAATTCAAAAATGAACTAGAAAATAAATGTCACTACACTTATCCTTTATTTCTAGCATCTTATTTTTTCAGAATTTGTTCTAATTTCTTTAGGAAGCTCATATTCTTGACAACCAGAGACTTGTAATAAAAAATAATTATTTTATGAAATAGAATTTGCATTGAATCTTGTGCTTTCAAAAACTCAAATCATCAACAGTGATAAAAGAATCTTTATTTTCTAAGGAAAATATGCAAAGTTTTTTTTTTTTTTTAATTTTTGGCTGTGTTTTTTTGGGTCATTGTTGCTACGCACGGGCTTTCTCTAGTTGCAGAGAAGGAGGGCTACTCTGAGTTGTGGTGTGCGGGCTTCTCATTGCGGTGGCCTCACTTGTTGTGGAGCATGGGCTCTAGGCACGCAGGCTTCAGTAGTTGTGGCCTGTGGGCTCAGTAGTTGTGGCACAAAGGCTTAGTTACTCCAAGGCATGTGGGATCTTCCCAGACCAGGGCTCGAACCTGTGTCCCCTGCATTGGCAGGTAGATTCTTAATCACTGCACCACCAGAGAAGCCCTTCAAAGGGTTTTTTCATTTGTAAAGAACTATGGAGTGACGTTGGAGATAGAAGTAGTAACTATAGTTCTAGAGATACAGAAAGAACAGTAGTGAAAAGCAAACCAGTGAAGGACCTATAAAATTAAATCAGAATGAACACTTAGAGTATCTGGAGATTCATCAACCCAATTTGATGATGTATCAGTAGACTATGGGTTGGAATGTGTTAGGGCTATTATTCAGAAGTTGACTAACTGCAACATAAATATTAATGTTTAAGACTACTCCTGGGGATATTCCTGAGTATGTCCACAGTGTTCTTGCAAACAATAATCTTCTCTAAGAGCTTGTATTTGGAGACACGGGACAAAACTGAATAATCCTTTTCCAAAATAGAGTGGGGTACAGAAATAGATAATCCAGGCAGATACTATTTGGAAAGCCATACAGGTAATGTGCTCACTGTCTGTTCATGGTTAAGACAGTCCCCAATTATCAATCTTCGGTTTTCAGATAGGACTCCACATGTCAAAGAACTGCACTCGCCCTCTAGAATATATCAAGGAGAAATGGGGATTAGGCAAGCTATTGACATGGGAACTAGCTGTGGAGAAGAAATTTTAAAATCCACATGTATGAACTTCAGCAAAACTATGGTATAGCTCAAGCTAAATAATATAGTCATAGGAGCACCATAATTTGAACCAGGGACACCCAGAGAAACACAGAACAAGTCTGAATTCAGTTCTACATGCCAACAGATCAATTATCTGAAGACAACAGATATGTATCCTTCACGACTTATTTTCTAAATTTTAAATAATCCCCATTTTTTCAACTTTTGTTATAGGCTATAATTTCCTGTCCTTATGACATGATAGTTTATTATTAGAAATTGGTCAAATTCTCTGTAAAACTGTGGCACTTACAAAAGTAAACACACAACTTTATCTGTTCCATCAAATGAGTTCAGTAGCAAAAGTGTCCTTTGTGGGCTTCCCTGATGGCGCAGTGGTTGAGAGTCCGCCTGCCGATGCAGGGGACACGGGTTCGTGCCCGGGTCCAGGAAGATCCCACATGCTGTGGAGCGGCTAGGCCCGTGAGCCATGGCCGCTGAGCCTGTGCGTCCGGAGCCTGTGCTCTGCAACGGGAGAGGCCACAACAGTGAGAGGCCCGCGTAACGCAAACAAACAAACAAAAAAAAGTGTCCTTTGTTCACAACAGTATGACACGTCTACTCCTCCAAAGAATAATTCTGTGTGCATGAGTTTAAAGAATCCCTTGTCTATTTAATTCGTTTGATGAGAATGTTAATGGTTTTCCTACTAAAGTACATTTTTTTTTTTTTTTTTTTTTTTTTTTTTGCGGTACGCGGGCGTCTCACTGTTGTGGCCTCTCCCGCTGCAGAGCACAGGCTCCGGACGCGCAGGCTCAGCGGCCATGGCTCACGGGCCCAGCCGCTGCGCGGCATGTGGGATCTTCCCGGACCGGGGCACGAACCCGTGTCCCCTGCATCGGTAGGCAAACTCTCAACCACTGCGCCACCAGGGAAGCCCTAAAGTACATTGTTAAATATAAGGCATGATTCGACCCGTTTGCTCTTCACTGTATCCTATTTTCAATCTTTTCAACTTCTTTCCAGTATTATATCAATTAAATGCCATGATGGACCAATAACTGACATTTATCAGGGCTCATCATATTTAATTATAATACTATAGAACAATTATTTGGTCATTAACATCTTGTTCAATGAGGTCTCAAATTATCTTTATCAGAATTTCTAATACAGGCATACAACAGGTTATCCTGACAGTATACCCTGTTGCCTTCCTATAGGAAATCACTGGCAGAAAACACTGGGCAGTTGCTGTAACACTATCCAGTTGCCAGAACTACAGATATAATACTTAAATATTCAGGTTAAAACTTTGCCTCCTTTAGAGGTCTCAGAGCAACCTGCAATTCCCCTTTTCAGTGTGTGCCAGTGGTGCTTGTCAAGGGCCTGTTACTGCCTGAAGTTTCAGATGTTACTCAATTGGAGATTTATAACCGTTGCTAAAATTATGGTGCCGGTTTCCATAAATTTATCTCTTCAACCCGTTGCTGCAAGATACATACTTCTGTTGTGCTCTGACATATGTATGTTTCTCTAATCTTCAAATCAAAATTTTATCACATTTTCGGACTTCCCTGGTGGTGCAGTGGTTAATAATCTGCCTGCCAATGCAGGGGACACAGATTTGAGCCCTGGTCTGGGAGGATCCCACATGTCACAGAGCAACTAAGTCCGTGCACCACAACTACTGAGCCTGTGCTCTAGAGCCCACATGCCACAACTACTGAAACCCGTGTGCCTAGAGCCCATGCTCCACAACAAGAGAAGCCACCGCAATGAGAAACCCACGCACTGCAACAAAGAGTAGCCCCCCTCGCTGCAACTAGAGAAAGCCCACATGCAGCAACGAAGACCCAACGCGGCCAAAAATAAATAAAATTTAAAAAGTTTATCACATTTTTTTAATGATTGAGATGTAGTATTAATGAATGGTAAACTTTAAAACTGAGACCCAAACTGTAGGCTAGATCTGAAGTGACATCTGTTTCAGTCATTTATCTGGATAGGTAGTATTAAAATAAAATGAAATGACAGCAAAACTTGAAAATATCCCAAGCAGACAAAACCATTTAAGCCATTTAAGCAAAACTAAATCTAACTTATTTCATGAACTAAGTGAAACTTAGGTTATTTCTTGTAAATGTCCCCTGATAATCATAAACGAAATTTAAATCATCTTCCAAAAATGGTATAATTACTTTTAACCAATCCCATGCCATCTTGAAACCCCCAGTGTAATAACCAGTCATTGTAAAGATTTTAACTTCCTTGTTTTCACTTTATCCTGTAAAGTCATGTCTCTGAGCTTCATATCAGTTTTGACTTTGAATATTCCCAATTCAAGGACTGTTCTTCTGTGCATGGTAATCTCTTGCTAAATACAGTTTAACTGGTCTGGTTTTAGTTTTTACTTTTTCTGAATTTTTGTCAGAGATATGAAAACTTGTAGGGTTTTAAACAGGTGTGGTGCATTTACATTGGAATTGCATTGTGCACTACTGTACTCTGACACTATTCTTAGTACCACCCACACAGTATCTGTGCATGTTGGTGATCATTATATTGATAGAACAGAGCTTGAAGATAGGAGCCTGGAATTCTAGCACCAGATTTACCTATATGACCTTCCAGTTTTCTTAACTGGAAAATAGTTGTGATACTGCTTTTATGGACTTGAAATATTCATAGAGGACACATTTTGAAAACAAAACTATATTAATAAAATCAAGCTTTCTTTTATGTTCTCCCATAGCCATTTTTGTAAAGTGTCTGCCACTTAATATCTTAAGAGGCTGCCTTTTAAGATCTTTTGTTTTTCTTTAAGCTAGCAAAGTTTTCTAAACTGCCCTTTGTAAGGTTAGAGATTTAAAAAAGCAATTTGTCTTACAAAAGCACACTGACAAACAGAATTTCACATTCAAGGGGTATTCCATTGTGCATGAAGTTTTCAGTGAAAAAAAGGAAATAGTTTATTTCTTATTATGTTTGTGACTTAAATATGATTTCTCCAACTAGTAGTATATTAGAATAATTGTCCTCTCATCAGTTAAAGTTATATGAACTTTTATTTAACAAAGTATTGTGTAATCTTGTATATTATAAATTATTTTTGTGTATTTTGGACATTAACCATAGGTTACTTAGCTTTAAAATTGTTGCTGCTCAAAATTCTAATATATATAAACATTGAAATAAGACTAGGAATGTTTTAGGATAGAATAATGGATTTCTTTTTATCTTCTAAATTTGTGTTTCTATAATATCAGTAAAATTGTAACCTTAATAAATTTTAGAGATTTATAATTTAGAAAGTATTTTGTCTGTTCCCCTTTGATTTTCACATAATACCACAGTATAACAGATAGGTTAGGGGTTATTATTATCATTGAATAGATTATGAATTTAAATTTCAGATAAAACAGGAAATAAAGTCATATAATGAATAAACAGCCAATATGGATCTTGAATTCAGTTTGAATCTAAAGTTGAGAAAATTAAAATTAAGTCTACTAATAACCAAATGAGGTTGAGGAAAATGGCTGAAAAATAACTGATGACAACTGGGATGGTAGTAGCAATGGAACAAATAGTCCTGAGAAATTGCTATGGGTCAATAGAGTATAATATACTGATACAATGTATTTATAATAATATTACTGACCCATGTACATGTGCATATATACATATGTACATGTATACATATAATACTGTTGTATATACATGTGCATATATATTATTGTATACATATATAGTATAAATACATACCAACAAATAAAAATATACATGTATATATTGGTGTATATTTCCACTTAATATATAAGTATATATATATATACACTCTGTATATATATGTTGATACATATTTATACTTAATATGTAATAGTATTTTATTATATATGTATATTTACATGGTGTAAGATAATTGGTATATATTGGTGTATATTTATACTTAAAGAGATGGGAACTGGTATTATTGTCACTTGATTAAAAAAATTTGCTCAGGGGATTTAAATAACTTTTTAATCTTTTAAAGCACAAAGATTCAAACTGAGGTCTGGCTAACTACAGAGCCACATGCAACTATTAACAACAATGATAGTAAGGAATAAAATAAAAAGTGTATTGATATTAGTTTCTATTAATATTGTATTTGAAGATATCTTGAAAAACATTGAGTAATACTCTTTATTTTTAATATATTATTTATGTTAAAATGAATACTGATTTGCATTGCTTATGCTTTTTAGTTACAGTTTCAGAATCTTAGTTAACTTCCATGGAAGGTGTAAAGAAATACAAACATAGTGTGTAATAACTATAGTCCCTGAAAGAAACTGTGTATTTAGAAAAATTGTGGTATAACAATGAAATAAATGCCAAGCTGGTTATTACAAGACAGTTTCACCATAGGGATATTTAAAATTAGACATACCTCCTGTATCATCAGATCAATAGTGAATAGTTTAAGAAGAAATATAAGACTTTCATCTGAGGTAATTTGTATTATTATCCAAAGCTTAAATTTAAAAAACTCTAATGAGAGTTATATAATTTTTAATTATATCACATTATAACATTTCTTTGTTTTAATTAATGTGAAACTAAGTTACCAAATCAAGCATTTATCTTATTATGATTCTTGTTTTATTCAGTGAGGCATATATAGAATACATATAAATTGCATCATCTTTTAACTCCTAAGTAAATTGTGCTTAAGCTGGTCTGATTTTTATCAGAAGCAGAGAGGAGGCCAAGAAGCTGCAGGTGCTTTGCTTCAGGAATGTAAGGATCTCAGTTTAGTTTGAAAGATAAACTCTTTTCACACATATTTATCCACCTTTATCATTTACAAAAAATTATGGTAGGATGGAAGGCACAGAGTGATGTCAACTAATTCACAATCTTAATTTACTTAAGTCTTTGGAGCTTCTGAAAATTACTATACATTGCTTCAGATTTCTAAAGCACTGATATTTATTTTCCTTGTATTATTTGATTATCATTTCTAACTATTTTTCATTAAACCTAATCTACATAATTATATACATTTAAGGAAAAGTTGTTGGCTTAAATAATCAATTCTCCCTTCTCTTTAATATTTCATGAAAGACTATCATAAAAAGGATAGTCTCTTCAATAAATAGTGTTGGAAAAACTGAATATCCACATGCCAAAGAATGAAATTGGACCATACGCAAAAATCAACTCAAAATGGATTAAACAAAAAGGTCTGAAACCATAAAACTTCTAGTAGAAAATATATGGAAAAATGCTTCTTGACATTGGCCTTGGCAGTTTTTTAATATGACACCAAAAGCTCAGGCAACAAAAGCAAAAATAAGTGGGAAAACAAAATGTTTATTTAAAAATTTTATTTTACAAACAATGAGTGAAAAAATATAGTTTCATTTTTTAAAATTTGTATACTTTCCTACATTTTTTTTGTGTCAAGCAGCCTCCTAATCATAATGTTGTAAACCAGGGAAAGTTCCTTACCAGATAAAACACATTTATATGTATAGAAAATACAAATCTTGACCTTGCATTTTGTTAAAAATGCTTAAAATTTCAGGTATTTTTTTCCATAGCATTGTTTTCATGGAGATCTATTACAAATATGATTAATTTCATCAGGTTTTATTTTTCACTTTGTATAGACAACTGACTAAAAGTCAAATTTCAAATGATAGTGTGTCATATATTTCTCAATTCTTAGTATTTTAGGTTAGAAATTAAATCCCAATTCTGCGCTAAGCTGGTAGTTCAGCTCTGTAGATGCTAGGTGAGAATAGGCATCTGTGACCTGGCCACAGGTAATTCAGGAAATATATTCCTTAGGGCCTTAAAGTGCTGTCAGTTTAACAGTGTTATTTACCTGTGCTAGATTCTTATCTCTTCAAGATTAAAACTCAGCGTTTAGTTATCTTGTGTCTGTGCTCTTTTCCTCCTTACACAGGGAACAATGTCTGATGCAGCAAAGTCCCTGTCTTGCTTGGGGAGCCACTTTCATACTAGCAACATTGACCCATAAGAGAAAAAAATACGTAAAAGTACAGGAAACGGCATACAGATGCATACTGTTAATCCAGAGAGAATATAGTACCTCATCTTAATATATCATTTTTAGTACAAACTATTTACCCCACCCAGATTCAAAACAGATTTTGCATCGCTTGATCTTGTGTTTTCACTTTCTGAGTGGAGATATCATGCCTGTACGTCCTGGCGCTTCTTCTCCTGCCCATCTAAAGTCCAACATGGTAATGATTGTAAGATTTAATATCAACCCTTTGGCCTCTTAGGATCTCACATTCTAAAGAAGATGTGTGTGGTGGTCTTTTACTAACTAAAATCAATAAATGATATATCTAAAAGTCCTGCTTCCCATCACTATGTGGAAATATGCTTTAATCCTTGATTTCCCACAAAGCAAATCAATTAAGGCATGGGGCATATAACTTTCAATTGCTCAAGTTCATAGAAATGTTGATTTTGGCCACTGGTCTCTGAGGGCATTATGTGGTCTCAGTCCCAGGAACCCATCGTTGAAACTGACTTCTCTCTGTTCTCCTCAGACTCACTGTTATGACACAAAGTAAATTATTAGATTCTATAGAAGTTTGAATACATAGAAACATATAACACTTTAAAAAACATGTATTTCCAAAATAATGCATTTATTTGTATTATAAATAACAAGGATATCCGTTTTTGTGTAGCCATTGAATAAAAGTTGCCAAGATGGTAAAGTTGATTTGTATTTTGACCTTTGCCACCTACATACTGTGTGACTTGGACAGTTATTTTCCTTCTCTGAATTTCAATGTCTGTAAAGTGTGATCGGTAAGCTTGCTTCAGCTATTTTATAAAATATTTTAAGCTTAAAATAATGAATAGAAAATACCATTGAAATATAAATTATTAACCAATGTAAAATATTAAGATGAGCAGTGATTCCCTAGGACATTCAACCTAATCATTTTACCGTTAATGAAATTCTATTTCAGGTCTATAAGATATAAAATGAACATAATATTGAATAAATTGAAAGACCTTGAAAGTGAGGCTAGGCTCTTAATTTAAGAGTTATAAATTTCCTGAACTAAATACACCATTTTTCCCCCCACTGTTTATAAATACAACTTTTTCATTCTGAAATGTGTTATCTAAAATAACATCTTCTCAAATCCAAGACTCTAAGATATGGTATGAAATTCAAATATTATTGAATTATTTTTCTTTAGAAAAAGAAAACATTTAAGCCACAGTTATTATTATTTGTAAACTAGATGACAAGTATATTGGAGTTCTGTGAAGTAGAAAATTATGTTTCCAACCCCCCCTCCCCCCCAAAAATTTTGCATTCATTGCATGCAGTACAGATCAGCTCTATTTAACTATCTGGCTAGGTGTCTAGCTATTAACTTTCATACTGATCATTTACTTTTCACTCAGTGGAAGTCTGGCAAATCTGTTGTGTTTGTGACTGAGCCTTGCATAGCTGTTGCAAGAGAAGATTAAGTTGCCCCAACACTAAACTGAATGATTGTTGGCCAAGGTTTTCATGTAGCAAAGTGCAGTTTTGTTACATAATTACTAGAATTATATGCAACGCTATATCTATTTCCTGACTATAAATTGAAGGGTTGTTCTGTCTGAGCTATGAAAGAAATTATAAACTTATTTGTGGAAACAACATCTGTTGTGAATAGGCAAAAAGCTCTAGTAAAAAAGGAGTAATTTATTTCCTTCTGTTTTGTAGCTATTTATAAGATCAAGAGGAAATGAAAGTATTTTCATAGTCTATAGTCCTTTACAAAAATATTCGTCTGCACTTCTGTATTCTGTAAAAACACAATGCTACAATTTTTGTCATGCTCAGAAAAAAAGTAAAATATTCAATTTCCCACAAATGTATTTTAACTTAATGTGCAACAACGCATTAATTTTATTAGCACATTTTGACAATGATGAAGTACATTTTTATGGATTTTAAAACACTACAGTTTTCAGAACACAAAGAAAAGGTTACAGATATTTGATAACTCCTTCACAGATGGGACAATAAATAAATTATCACTCTGAAAAACTATGTACTATTTCTAACTCCATTCCTTTGGAATCCCACTCCTTTCTAAATCTCTCATGCAAGTTCTACCAATCCTTTAAATGTCACTTTAAATAAGATTTGACCCTGAGATTGAGTGTAAAACAGGGATTAGGGTGTGGGATTTTGGCCAAACTGTGGAGTATATTCCTCATAAAGCCTTCATATCGTTTTACACACTGTTCAGGCCAAATAACAAACATCTGTGAGTCCCTTAACAGTCTGTTAGCTGTTATTATTTTTGTTTAATCTTCAAAAATAATTTATAAAATCATGAAGGAGATAGTCAATTGTATATATTCATATTTATGTTCTTTCATTGTTCTTTCTTCTTTCCTGATAATATAAGATTTCTTTTTATTATTTCCTTTCTATTTGAGGAGCTTCCGATAGCCAATTTTTAGGTCTGCTAGAGACAAATTCTTTTAGTTTTCCTTCATCTGAGAATGTCTTTATTTCATGTTGATTTCTAAAGAATTATTTTTTTCTTGATAGAAAATTCTGGTCTGAGAGTTCTTTTCTTTTACCAGTTGAACAATGGTGCGCCACTTCCTTCTGGTCTCCTTGGTTTCAGATTAGAAATCATCTGTGATTAGAATTGGTGTCCCCTCTAGTTCATGTTCCATTTCTCTCTGGCTGCTTTCACAATTTTTTTCTTTGTCTTTTGTTTTCAGGAGTTTTATTATGATATGTTTTGACCTAGAATTCTTCAGCTTTATTGTCTGAGATTTGCTCAGTTTCTTAAATCTGTTGTGTCTTTTGCCAAATTTGGAAGTTCTGGGCCATTTTCTTCAGATACTCTTTCAGCCCAATTCTCTTTCTCTTCCCTTTCTGGGACATAGAAGACACAATATAGGACCTTTTATTATCATCCCATGGATCCTTTAATCTCTGTTAATGTTTTCTCCAGTCTGTTTTCTTTCAGTGACTGAGACTAGATAAATCAATTGATCTGTCCTCAACTTCACTGATTCCATCTTCTGTCATCTCCACTCTACTACTGAGTCCATCTAGCATGCCTTTTTATTTCTGTTATTGTATTTTTCAGTTCCATAATTTACATTTGCTTTTTTAATAATTTCTATTTCCTTGATGATTTAATTTTTTTTGTTTGCTTTAAGAAAATTCCAAATTGGTTTTTAAGGCATTTTTATGATGACTACTTTAAAATCCTTATGGACTAATTCCATTTGATTCATTCTGGTGTTGGTGTCAGTGATTTTATTTTCTCCTCCAAGTTGTGATTTTTCTGGTTCTTAATATGATGAATGATTTTGTATTGTACCCTGGACATTTTGCCTATTGTGTAGGATACTTCCTGATCTATTTATACCCTTTATTTTATCAGGCACCTCCCCTGTTTAAGTTTAGCTTATAGGTCCTCATCCACTTTTGTGGGCTCTGGGTCCAACAATAGTTTCATTTTCAGACTTTGCAGTGTCATTTTGGTCTCCTTGGCTTATCTGGTGCTGCCGTGGCTGCCTGAGGGAGTAGGAGGGCTATTTCCAGTACTAACCACCAGATGTCTCTCATTAGGGGTTTAGAAAAGTGAGTTTCGGTCTCTAAGGGATGAAGAGGCTTCCCTATCCAGTCTTCAGTTGTGATGAATTCCCATGCCTGTGGGGGAAGGAAAGTGTTTCCTGTGCTAGGCATTTGTTGGGACAGGATTTCCCCTACTGTTATTTCAGCAACCTTCTATCTCTGGGCAGGGAAAAGGATGCTTAGGCCTAAAGGGACAAAGGGGCATCCTGGGCAGGGCCACTTGTTTGGGCTGAATCTCCATTGTTGAGGCTGACTGAGTAACCTGGTGTTACTCCATGAAAAAGAAGAGTCCTGGTTTGCCTGTAGGGACAAAGAAGCTTCCATGAAGGATTGCTTGTGGTGGGTCCCTTTTTCCTGTGTTGCCCAACCACCCATGTGCCTCTTGATCAGGAGAGGGAGTTTCAAACTAGTGTGGACAGTTTCCTCAGGCTTTTCCCCTGGCCACTTATGGTTATCAGGGCTCCCAGTAGGTGCCTGTTGTTGGTAGCCAGATGGTACAGGGATTGTTTGGTATTGTCCAAGGACTTCGGTTCCATCCTGGGAAGGAATGAGCCTACCTGGGCTGCCTTCTGTTGTTAGGTTTTGGACCAGAAAATGCTGAGCCTGTGTTGCTTTCTTCCATTGGGAGTAGAAATATAAAACACCTTGTTATTATGTTGTTCCTCCAGTTCTGTGGTCCTGAATTAGTTTGTTCCCAATTTCCACCTTCTAGAGTTCTCCTGTGGTTGCCTGTTACATTATTTGCAGAGTTTATCCTTAGAGAAGAGGAGCAAGAAATACATCTATGCCATTTTATCCAGACTGGAAGTCTTTAGTATTTTTTTAATTAACATTTTCCTATTTAGGCCTGAGAGTATCATATCAAATTATACTTTCTGTTTTAAAATATCTACCCTCTTAAAATAAAAATTAGGAGAAAAATAAGCTGCAAGTAGGGGAATAAATTTGTCAAAATATTATGAGAGTAAATTAGAGAAATTTATTGGAGGAAATAATAAGACCTAAATAAATAGCTATATCATGGACATGGATAGATAATTTAATGAAAATGACAACTGCCCCAGAGTTAATCCACAAGTTAAGGATGATTCCCAACAAAATTCTTACAGGGTTTTTCATGGAATTTATGCTGATTTAAACATTCATAGACAAGCAAAAAAGTTCAAGGATAGTCTTCACAATTTAGGAAATGGAAGAGAAAAAAGAAAATGAGAAGAATAAAGAGAAAGTAAAGGATAAAATGAAAGAGAAGGAAAATAAAGAAATAAAGCTTAAGAAAGAGATGTAGACACATGCTACTAGAAATCAAGATTTATAAACTTAAACTTTGAAGTTTATATACTTAAAATTTGAAGTTTATAAACTTAAAATTTGAAAGTTTGATATTGACACAAGGTATTTCAGTAGACTGAGCATAATAGAGAGCTTAAAAAGGTCACATTTGTTATATGATAGAAATAATAGATTTAAATTAATGGTGTGGGAAAATTAATTATTAAATTTTGTTATTCATTAAAATGTTTTATAACAATAATGGAATATGTTTTATAAAAATAGAAAATTCACAGAGAAACATAGGAACAATAAAAATTTTTATTGTTTTGTATACAATAGTCTTATAAATCAATAAGAAAAAGACCAGTGACACTAAAGACCACTGGGCCAAGGAAATAGTCGCTTCTCAAAAGATAGTTTCCAAACGGACAATGGTTATATAAAAATACAAACTAAACAAAGAATTATACTTTATGATTAAATTACAATTTTAGGTTCATTTTTATGATTAGAATAATATCTGTGAATTCATAAGAAGAGGGATCATGTCTATTTATTGGCACATTAATCTTAGTTTCAAACCTAGTGCATTTATTAGGTGCTCAATTTTTTTAAATGAATGAATATGGTTTATAGTGGTCAATAAATATGTGTTATTTGTTGAGCAAATATTTCAAAGCAAATTTACCAAAATGTCTTTTGATGTAAATAACACATAATAGTCTTCAATAATCATTTCATAAAATTCTACCAAGAAAAAAAATATGCATATATTTACAATATGTCTTTAGTCATAAATATATTAAAACTAATTTCCATGGAGCAAATATTTGGAAATATTTACCATAGTTTCATATTCCTCTAGTAACGTGTATTTATTTGCGGATCATAGATGACTTAAATTTTAATCATCGCCTAGGGTATGATTTATCTTTTTAGGTCTCATGGAAACAGATCATTTAAAATACACACAGACACACACATATACATGTACATAGACAGAGACAGAGATTTGTAAAGACCAGATAAAAATCAAATTGTCTAGTTCTCTTCTACTGATTATTATATTTATAGAACAACTAAGTTAACTAATGCTTGACTTATAAAAGTTACATAAAATTTGTGGATCTCAGTAAGTGTTGGACTTTGTGATCTCTGTGCTTTTGTTTAAAGCTTAAACAATCCACTATTCTTTAGTAATGATTTTTGAAAAGGAAGAAAGGGTAAAAACTTTTGTATATAGTATCGCGTATTCCTTGTTCTCAACTGTTTCTACTTTCTTATTTAATAAAAATAAGTTCTTCATGAGCTGAACACCTCTTCCTTTTATACTTTTTCTGGTATTTTTGTTCTTAAGTGAAAAAGAATACATACTTACATCTCCTTGTAAACTTAATAGTAAATTATGATTGAACACATAAAATTATATATGTATTAATGTTTATGTATGTGTAGTTATATCTATTGATAAAATAGTTTATGAATTGTTTTTTTATTTTTCTTAATTTTTTTTTACATCTTTTTTGGAGTATAATTGCTTCACAATGGTGTGTTAGTTTCTGCTTTATAACAAAGTGAATCAGTTATACATATGTTCCCATATCTCTTCCCTCTTGCATCTCCCTCCCTCCCACCCTCCCTATCCCACCCCTCTAGGTGGTCACAAAGCACCGAGCTGATCTCCCTGTGCTATGCAGCTGCTTCCCACTAGCTATCTATTTTACGTTTGGTAGTGTATGTATGTCCATACCACTCTCTCGCTTTGTCACAGATTACCCTTCCCCCTTCCCATATCCTCAAATCCATTCTCTAGTAGGTCTGTGTCTTTATTCCTATCTTACACCTAGGTTCCTCATGACATTTTTTTCTTAAATTCCATACATATGTGTTAGCATAATGGTATTTGTCTTTCTCTTTCTGACTTACTTCACTCTGTATGACGGACTCTTGGTCCATCCACCTCATTACAAATAGCTCAATGTCGTTTCTTTTTATGGCTGAGTAATATTCCATTGTATATATGTGCCACATCTTCTTTATCCATTCATCTGATGATAGACACTTAGGTTGTTTCCATCTCCAAGCTATTGTAAATAGAGCTGCAGTGAACATTTTGGTACATGACTCTTTTTGAATTACGGTTTTCTCAGGGTATATGCCCAGTAGTGGGGTTGCTGGGTCATATGGTAGTTCTATTTGTATTTTTTTAAGGAACCGCCATACTGTTCTCCATAGTGGCTGTACCAATTCACATTCCCACCAGCAGTGCAGGAGGGTTCCCTTTTCTCCACACCCTCACCAGCATTTATTGTTTCTAGATTTTTTGTTGATGGCCATTCTGACCAGTGTGAGATGATATCTCATTGTAGTTTGGATTTGCATTTCTCTAATGATTAATGATGTTGAGCACTCTTTCATGTGTTTGTTGGCAGTCTGTATATCTTCTTTGGAGAAATGTCTATTTAGGTCTTCTGCCCATTTTTGGATTGGGTTGTTTGTTTTTCTGTTATTGAGCTGCATGAGCTGCTTGTAAATTTTGGAGATTAATCCTTTGTCGGTTGCTTCATTTGCAAATATTTTCTCCCATTCTGAGGGTTGTCTTTTGGTCTTGTTTATGGTTTCCTTTGCTGTGCAAAAGCTTTGAAGTTTCATTAGGTCCCATTTGTTTATTTTTGTTTTTATTTCCATTACTCTAGGAGGTGGGTCAAAAAGGATCTTTCTGTGATTTATGTCATAGGGTGTCCTGCTTATGTTTTCCTCTAAGAGTTTGATAGTTTCTGGACTTACATTTAGGTCTTTAATCCATTTTGAGCTTATTTTTATGTATGGTGTTAGGAAGTGATCTAATCTCATACTTTTAAATATACCTGTCCAGTTTTCCCAGCACCAATTATTGAAGAGGCTGTCCTTTCTCCACTGGACATTCCTGCCTCGTTTATCAAAGATAAGGAGACCATATATGTGTGGGTATATCTCTGGGCTTTCTATCCTGTTCCATTGATCTATATTTCTGTTTTTGTGCCAGTACCATACTGTCTTGATTACTGTAGCTTTGTAGTACAGTTTGAAGCCAGGGAGCCTGATTCCTCCAGCTCCATGTTTTTCCCTCAAGAATGCTTTGAGTATTTGGGGTCTTTTGTGTTTCCATACAAATTGTGAAATTTTTTGTTCTAGTTCTGTAAAAAATGCCAGTGGTAGTTTGAAAGGGATTGCATTGAATCTGTAGATTGCTTTGGGTATTATAGTCACTTTCACAATGTTGATTCTTCCAATCCAAGAACATGGTATATCTCTCCATCTATTTGTATCATCTTTAATTTCTCTCTTCAGTGTCTTAAAATTTTCTGCATACAGGTCTTTTGTCTCCTTAGGTAGGTTTATTCCTCGATATTTTATTCTTTTTGTTGCAGTGGTAAATGGGAGTGTTTTCTTGATTTCACTTTCAGATTATTCTTCATTAGTGTATAGGAATGCCAGAGATTTCTGTGCATTAATTTTGTATCCTGCTACTTTACCAAATTCATTGATTAGCTCTAGTAGTTTTCTGGTAGCATCTTTAGGATTCTCTGTGTATAGTATCATGTCATCTGCAAACAGTGACAGCTTTACTTCTTTTCTGATTTGGATTCCTTTTATTTCCTTTTCTTCTCTGATTGCTGTGGCTGAAACTTCCAAAACTATGTTGAATAAGACTGATGAGAGTGGGCAACCTTGTCTTGTTCCTGATCTTAGTGGAAATGCTTTCAGTTTTTCACCATTGAGGATGATGTTGGCTGTGGGTTTGTCGTATATGGCCTTTATTATGTTGAGGAAAGTTCCCTCTATATCTACTTTCTGCAGGGTTTTTTATCATAAATGGGTGTTGAATTTTGTCAAAAGCTTTCTCTGCATCTACTGAGATGATCATATGATTTTTCTCCTTCAATTTGTTAATATGGTTTATCACATTGATTGATTTGCATATATTGAAGAATCCTTGCATTCCTGGAATAAATCCCACTTGATCATGTTGTATGATCCTTTTTATGTGCTGTTGGATTCTGTTTGCTAGTATTTTGTTGAGGATTTTTGCATCTGTGTTCATCAGTGATATTGGCCTGTAGTTTTCTTTCTTTGTGACATCCTTGTCTGGTTTTGGTATCAGGGTGATGGTGGCCTCATAGAATGAGTTTGGGAGTGTTCCTCCCTGTGCTATATTTTGGAAGAGTTTGAGAAGGATAGGTGTTAGCTCTTTTCTAAATATTTGATAGAATTCGCCTGTGAAGCCATTTGGTCCTGGCTTTGGTTTGTTGGAAGATTTTTAATCACAGTTTCAATTTCAGTGCTTGTGATTGGTCTGTTCATATTTTCTATTTCTTCCTGATTCAGTCTTGGCAGGTTGTGCATTTCTAAGAATTTGTCCATTTCTTCCAGGTTGTCCATTTTATTGGCATAGAGTTGCTGGTAGTAATCTCTCATGATCTTTTTTATTTCTGCAGTGTCAGTTGTTACTTCTCGTTTTTCATTTCTAATTCTATTGATTTGAGTCTTCTCCCTTTTTTTCTTGATGAATTTGGCTAATAATGGTTTATCAATTTTGTTTATCTTCTCAAAGAACCAGCTTTTAGTTTTATTGATCTTTGCTATCGTTTCCTTCATTTCTTTTTCATTTATTTCTGATCTGATTTTTATGATTTCTTTCCTTCTGCTAACTTTGGGGTTTTTTTGTTCTTCTTTCTCTAATTGCTTTAGGTGCAAGGTTAGGTTGTTTATTTGAGATGTTTCCTGTTTTTTAAGGTAGGATTGTATTGCTATAAACTTCCTCTTAGAACTGCTTTTGCTGCATCCCATAGGTTTTGAGTCTTCGTGTCTCCATTGTCATTTGTTTCTAGGTATTTTTTTATTTTCTCTTTGATTTCTTCAGTGATCACTTCGTTATTAAGTAGTGTATTGTTTAGCCTCCATGTGTTTGTATTCTTTACAGATATTTTCCTGTAATTGATATCTAGTCTCATAGCATTGTGGTTGGAAAAGATACTTGATACAATTTCAATTTTCTTAAATTTACCAAGGCTTGATTTGTGACCCAAGATATGATCTATCCTGGAGAATGTTCCATGAGCACTTGAGAAAAATATGTGTTCTGTTGTTTTTGGATGGAATGTCCTAGAAATATCAATTAAGTCCATCTTGTTTAATGCATCGTTTAAAGCTTGTATTTCCTTTTTTATTTTCATTTTGGATGATCTGTCCATTGGTGAAAGTGGGGTGTTAAAATTCCCTAGTATGAATATGTTACTGTTGATTTCCCCTTTTATGGCTGTTAGTATTTGCCTTATGTATTGAGGTGCTCCTATGTTGGGTGCATAAATATTTACAATTGTTATATCTTCTTCTTGGATCGATACCTTGATCATTATGTAGTGTCCTTCTTTGTCTCTTCTAATAGTCTTTATTTTAAAGTCTATTTTGTCTGATATGTGAATTGCTACTCCAGCTTTCTTTTGATTTCCATTTGCATGGAATATCTTTTTCCATCCCCTTACTTTCAGTCTGTATGTGTCTCTAGGTCTGAAGTGGGTCTCTTGTAGACAGCATATATATGGCTCTTGTTTTTGTATCCATTCAGCCAATCTGTGTCTTTTGGTGGGAGCATTTAGTCCATTTACATTTAAGGTAATTATCGATATGTATGTTCCTATTCCTATTTTCTTAAATGTTTTGGGTTCATTATTGTAGGTCTTTTCATTCTCTTGTGCTTCTTGCCTAGACAAGTTCCTTTAGCAGTTGCTGTAAAGCTGGTTAGGTGGTGCTGAACTCTCTCAGCTTTTGCTTGTCTGTAAAGGTTTTAATTTCTCCATCATATCTGAATGATATCCTTGCTGGGTAGAGTAATCTTGGTTGCAGGTTTTTCTCCTTCATCACTTTAAATATGTCCTGCCAGTCCCTACTGGCTTACAGAGTTTCTGCTGAAAGATCAGCTGTTAACCTTATGGGGATTCCTTTGTGTGTTATTTGTTGTTTTTCCCTTGCTGTTTTTAATATGTTTTCTTTGTATTTAATTTTTGACAGTTTGATTAATATGTGTCTTGGCATATTTATTCTTGGATTTATCCTGTATGGGATTCTCTGTGCTTCCTGGACTTGATTAACTATTTCCTTTCTCACATTAGGGAAGTTTTCAACTGTAATCTCTTCAAATATTTTCTCAGTCCCTTTCTTTTTCTCTTCTTCTTCTGGGACCCCTATAATTTGAATGTTGGTGTGTTTAATGTTGTCCAGAGGTCTCTGAGACTGTCCTCAGTTCTTTTCATTCTTTTTTCTTTATTCTGCTCTTCAGGAGTTCTTTCCACTGTTTTATCTTCCAGGTCACTTATTCCTTCTTCTGCCTCAGTTATTCTGCTATTGATCCCATCTAGAGTATTTTTAATTTCGTTTATTGTGTTGTTCATCGTTGCTTGTTTCATCTTTAGTTCTTCTAGGTCCTCGTTAAATGTTTCTTGCATTTTGTCTAATCTATTTCCAAGATTTTGGATCATCTTTACTATCATTATTCTGAATTCTTTTTCAGGTAGGCTGCCTATTTCCTCTTCATTTGTTAGGTCTGGTGGGTTTTTATCTTGCTCCTTCATCTGCTGTGTGTTTTTCTGTTTTCTCATTTTGCTTATCTTACTGTGTTTGGGGTCTCCTTTTTGTAGGCTGCAGGTTCATAGTTCCTGTTGTTTTTGGTGTCTGTCCCCAGTGGCTAAAGTTGGTTCAGTGGGTTGTGTAGGCTTCCTGGTGGAGGGGACTACTGCCTGTGTTCTGGTGGATGAGGCTGGATCTTGTCTTTTTGGTGGGCAGGTCCACGTCTGGTGGTGTGTTTTGGGGTGTTTGTGGACTTATTATGATGTTAGGCAGCCTCTCTGCTAATGGGTGGGGTTGTGTTCCTGTCTTGCTAGTTGTTTGGCATAGGGTGTTCGGCACTGTAGCTTGCTGGCCGCTGATGTTGAGATGGAGATCTCTGGGAGATTTTCACTGTTTGATATTATGTGGAGCTGGGAGGTCTCTTGTGGACCAATGTCCTGAAGTTGGCTCTCCCACCTCAGAGGCACAGCACTGACTGCTTGCTGCAGCACCAAGAGCCTTTCATCCATACAGCTCAGAATAAAAGGGAGAAAAGGTAGGGAGGGAGGGAGGGAGGGAGGGAGGAAGGAAGGAAGGAAGGAAGGAATCTCACAAAGAAGCATACACATACACACTCACAAAAAGGGGAAAAGGGGAAAAATAATAAATCTTGCTCTCAAAGTCCACCTCCTCAATTTGGGATGATTCGTTGTCTATTCATGTATTCCACAGATGCAGGGTACATCAAGTTGATTGTGGAGCTTTAATCTGCTGCTTCTGAGGCTGCGGGAGAGATTTCCCTTTCTCTTCTTTGTTCTCACAGCTCCCAGGGGCTCAGGTTTGGATTTGGCCCCGCCTCTGCATGTAGGTTGCCGGAGGGTGTCTGTTCTTCGCTCAGACAGGACGGGGTTAAAGGAGCAGCTGCTTGGGGGACTCTCGCTCACTCAGGCCAGGGGGGAGGGAGGGGTACGGAGTGTGGGGCGAGCCTGCGGCGCAGAGGCCAGCGTGACGTTGCACCAGCCTGAGGTGCGCCGTGCGTTCTCCTGGGGAAGTTGTCCCTGGATCCCGGGACCCTGGCAGTGGCGAGCTGCACAAGCTCCCTGGAAGGGGTGTGTGGATAGTGACCTGTGCTCGCACACAGGGTTCTTGGTGGCGGCAGCAGCAGCCTTAGCGTCTCATGCCCGTCTCTGGGGTCCACGCTGATAGCCACAGCTCGCGCCTGTCTCTGGAGCTCCTTTAAGCAGCGCTCTTAATCTCCTCTCCTCGCGCACCAGGAAACAAAGAGGGAAGAAAAAGTCTCTTGCGTCTTCGGCAGGTCCAGACGTTTCTCCGGACTCCCTCTCGACTAGCCGTGGTGCACTAACCCCATGCAGGTTGTGTTCCCGCCGCCAACCCCAGTCCTCTCCCTGCTCTCCGACCGTAAGCCCAAGCCTCAGCTCCCAGCCCCACCCGCCCCGGCGCGTGAGCAGACAAGCCTCTCGGGCTGGTGAGTGCCGGTCGGCACCGATCCTCTGTGCGGGAATCTCTCCACTTTGCCCCCCGCACCCCTGTTGCTGAGCTCTCTTGCACGGCTCCAAAGCTTTCCTCCTCCACCACCCTCAGTCTCCACCCGCGAAGGGGCTTCCTAGTGTGAGGAAACCTTTCCTCCTTCACAGCTCCCTCCCACTGGTGCAGGTCCCGTCCCTATCCTTTTGTCGCTGTTTATTCTTTTTTCTTTTGCCCTACCCAGGTACGTGGGGACTTTCTTGCGTTTTGGGAGGTCTGAGGTCTTCTGCCAGCATTCAGTAGGTATTCTGTGAGAATTGTTCCACATATAGGTGTATTTTTGATGTATTTGTCAGAGGAGGTGAGCTCCACATCCCTCTACTCTGGAATCTTGATTTCCCCGCTCCCACTATCAGAATTATTTTGAGTGATGATATCTGCAGCATGTGGTTAAGAGGTTATTATATTATATGGTTTAAGCTGCCTTAAGTATAATTTAGTTTGCTTGTACATATAAGACATAGACCATATTTAAGAATTTGTTTTATCACTCTGACTCTGAAGTACCCTATACATTTTGGTACAAGCCCATGGTCGAACTTTTGTCAAACTTCCCTTTTGTGGCCAATTACTTTTACACTGTTTCTAAACCTAGTGAACCCAATCCACCACTGTAAATTTATAGCACTAAACCATCAGAGAACTGGGTAAGTCAGACTAAAATTCCATTATCACAAGAAGAATGAGTTTCAAAAGTTTTCATTCTAGCCAAATATAGAAGTGTCCTGGATCTGTGAGGTGTCTTAGGTGATCTTACGGAAGAACAATTTCTTTTGATAAACTATGTGAATCAAGATGTTGAAATTTAGGAAAATTATGCAAGGTCTCCTCCAGAAAATGATTAGTTTAATCTCAAAATTTATGATGTGCTCACTCTGTACATAATTTTCCAGGCATATGATATAAGGTATAATTTGCTTCTTTTGCATTTCCAGTTGATTTCATAAGTATATAAGCTAAAAGAAAGAAATTACCTTTATGCAAGGTGTCTACATACTTCTTAACCTACAGGTGGTGCCAGGTGACACAGTATGTACCCATATCTTGTGGTTCCTTTTAGAATGGCAAACTCAGATATAAAAATAATTTAGATATTTACAGGATGACACTTGATGGGAAAGTAAAGTACCTATTACAGTATAAACCTTTAAAATGCAATCATCTCACCAAAATTTTAAAATGATACATTTTATTTTTTTCTGATTTGAACATGTAAAGTGAGTTTTATTTTTGGCTTGAACATGGGGTCCTCAAGTTAAAATGCCCCTTCTCTTCTTAGAGATGAAACACAAAAAGAGAATAAAACAAAACATAATTTAACTAGGACAAAATAAGACACCTAGACAAAATACAAATATATATGTATACACTTATGTATATTTATAGAAAATATAAATATCCAATATCGAAATAAAGTGGTGATAGTGTAGGAGGCATGCAGGAGAAGGCTAAAATAAGAAGTCATGGAAAGGGATTCAGTGGTAGCGTGATTTTTTTATTTTGTTTTGTTTTGTTTCAGAAAGCATCATTAGGGTGTTAATTCTTAAGATGAAGACAGTAAATTTCTAGTTTGGAATAAAGAAAGTATACCTGTTATCATCTGGAGTTTTTGGACCTAACTTGGCTCCTAGAAGCAGAGATCCATTCATAAATCAAGAATCCCACATATATTCATTTATGTATAAGCACTCTGTCTCTTGACAGCAGAAAGAAAAAGAATATTTATATTGCAAACGATCTCTAGCTGCCCATGTCCGTTAACTGGGAAGAAGTAAAAGCTAGTTTTACTCTTAGATAAGGCCTATTTTATAAGAAAAAATTTTAGGTGGCTTGAAATACTGTGCTGATCCTTCCCCTAATAGACTTCTTACTAACAGTTGGTTTAAAAAAAGTGCTTGTGCAA
The DNA here is from genome assembly GCF_964374135.1 of Grampus griseus. Taxonomy (NCBI): domain Eukaryota; kingdom Metazoa; phylum Chordata; class Mammalia; order Artiodactyla; family Delphinidae; genus Grampus; species Grampus griseus. The sequence continues at coordinate 99,881,900 of NC_138998.1, forward strand.
TGATGGGTAATTAAAAAGGAAACAGTACTTGATCTACACAAAGATGCTACAATCCAACAAAAGAAAGAAAGAAATGGCAGATGAAGTTTCCCCAGGCAGGAATAAAATGCAGTTTTATAAAATAGATTAAAAGTGAGACTATAGTTTGCTGTGAATTAAATACACAATTAAGCAACAGCTTCTATGATGGAAGATAATGAGAAATATCTTCAAGAGCTCAGGGAAGAGATTGTGAGAAAACAGATGAGGATGATGATAATGATAGTGATGAACATCATCATCATTATCAAATTTTACTAACACATTTAACAGTTACTCCAGGAAATCTTAATTGTAGTTGAAATACATTAACTGATTAGTACCTCTTAGCAACCTTATCAAATAAGTACTACTATTATCCACCAGTTTTTGAGTGAGGAAGGAGAGGGACATAGAGATTGAAAAGGTGGTCCAAAACTAAATAATGAAATATAAGTGAGGATCTAGAAACAGGCCCACACATGTACAGTCTCCAGATATGTAAAGAAAGCAACACTGATGTATAGTGGAAAAAGGATGGTCTTTTAAAATAAATAATGCTGGGTCACTTAGATACCCATAAGAAAAAAAATGTGTTTTGATTCCTGTCTCACACCGTGCAGGGTTCTTCAGAGAAATAGAATCAATAGGATTCAAATTATTTTATACATTCAAAAGGAGATTATATTATGAAGAAATGGCTCACAGATTATGGAGGCTAAGTCCATGGTCTGCCGTCTGCAAGCTGGAAACCAAGGAAAGCCAGTGGTATAATTCAGTTGAAGTTCAAAGGCTTCAGCCAAGCTCATAGTCCTTCAACACTAAGAACCAAGGTAGCCAATGATGTAATAAATCCCAGTCAGAGGGCAAGAGAAAATGAGATGAGATGTGAAGCATCAGTGAGGCATGAAAAAAGGGGTAAATTCCTTTGCCTTTTGTTCTGTACTGGCCCTCAAAGGATAGGGTGATGCCCACCCACATTGCATAGGGCAGTCTACTGAGTCCACCAATTCAGATGCTGATCTCATGGGAAAAACCCCTCACAGACACATCCAGAAATAATGTTTAATCTGGGCACCCCAGGACCAATCAAGTTGATACCTAAAATTAACCATCACACACCATAAAATAATATCAGTTGCAGGTAGATCACAGATCAAAATATAGAAATATGGTTGTTTAGGGGTACAAACTTGGCAATGAGTAATAAATAAGCCCTAGAGATCTAATGCACAGTAAGTAAATATAGAAAACAACATTGTATTGTAATCATCAAACTTGCTAAGAGACTTTATTATTCCAATCACTAAAAAGAAATGATAGTTATGTGACTTGATAGAGGTTTTAATTATTGATGCAATGGCAATCATATTACAATGCATAAATGTATCAAATCAACATGTTGTACACCTTAACTTTACATGTTACATGTCAAGAATATTTCAATAAAAAAGAACACTGGTAATAATGATATTTCTAAGAAAAACTATAGAAGTATAATAGTCAAGTCTTTAGAAGAAAATATGGGAGAATATCTTTAGACATTAGATTAGTCTGTCTTCTTAAACAAAGCACCAAAACAATAATTGTAAGAAAAATATGCATAAATTGGATTATATTAAAGTTAATAACTATGTTCTTCAATAGATACCAATAAGTAAAAAGACAATTCACATAAAACACATATCTGATAAAAGGACTCATAGTCAAAATATGAAAAAAAAAGCTTCAAATCAGCAAGTAAATAAGAAACAGTCTAATAGCAAAATAAGCAAAAAACTAGAACAGACATCTCACTTAGTAAAGGATACCCAAACAGTAAATATATAAAAATATTCTTAAAATTATTTGAGAAATCAAACAGGGAAATGTTAATTAAAACCACAATGTGACACTATTATGTACCCATCACAGTGACTGAAATGAGAAAAAGACAAAATATTAAGTGTTGGCCTAACTATCAAAAATCAGTACTCTCCTACACCGTTAATGGAGAATAATTCAGAACAGCATTCCTCATGCAACAGGAATTCCACACTGAACCCTGCAGTAATGAGAGCTTCACTCAGGTCACATACAGATGAGAAGTGTGGCTCAAATATAAAAGTCATAGATAAAAAAATGCACCCAACATCGCTTCTCAAAGAAATTGTGAGCAATAGTTCTCAAAATTTTGATTTCAGAATCCCTTTTCACTCTTAAAATTATTGAGGACTATAACTAGCTTTTGTTTGTATATTATGTTATTAATATTTACCATATTAGAATGAAAACATTTTAAAACATATAGTAATGAATATAAAAAGAATATAAAATTTATTACATGTTAAAGAAATAATGGAGTTTTTAAAAAATAAATATATCCCTGTGACACTGGAGTAGGCAAAGTTTTTAAGGAGACTATGAAGAGAACAAATTGACAATAAATATATAAAATTGTGCCTAAAACATTGATCATCCAATGAATACAATTTAGATGGGAATGGAATACACACCCATCAGAATGGCTAAAATTAGAAAAATTAAAAACCGTGTTTGGAAAGTATATAATAATATTACAGGTCAATAAACTTCTAAGTATTCTGTTCACATCTTTAATCCCAAGTTTTGTTTCACAACTAGATAGTCTCTGTGGTGTTTACTTACATTATTCATGAAAAATTAATTTAACACTTATCTCATTACAGAAAAAATATTTTATACCTTTAGCACTATTTTAAGGTACTGTAATGCAAATTTATTTGAAAACTTTTAGACCTATATGATGCATTAGAAAGTAATTCCGTGTTTATTGTTCAATAAAGAAAAAGCATCAGCATTTGTTAGAGACATAAATCATAAATACAGTTTTTGTGCAACTACCTATTCAATAGCATGTTTTCTGTCATGTCTCTTTGGATGTATAATATAAATATATAGATTTTAGACACATGTGCTTTTGCATGTGTGATATGTCAATATCTCTCAATCATATTTTCTACATGTATTTATTAATTCTATTAGTGTTTACAGGTTTTTAGATAAACTCAAATAATCCATTTGTAGCTATTTTAAGTTGACCAGTGGTTACTTAAGCGACTGCCTAATATTTTTCAGGTACTGAATGAACAAAAGAAAATTAACACTAAAGTTCCCAGTAATAAAATGGAAGAATTTTAGGTGAAAGCAATGAAATCATTAACCTCTAATGTTTTAGCATCTTGTATAATTTCATAATATTGAGGTAAAATGCTACTTTTTATACATCTAAAATGTAGAGTAAGAGAAGAAGAGGCAGAATATAATCTACCAAAACTTCTGGGTAATTTCTTAGTAATACATAAATATACATATTTTTGGCAGCATATGTTTATTCATATGTATGTACAATCAAAAGTATGCATCTGATCTTTGAGCTAAAAGATGCTGCTCGAAACTCCCTGAAGTAGCTACCTAAAACTCCCTAAAATATTATCTTCAAAGAGCAAGGATACATGGAGTTGAGTTCAATTACTCATGTGCCTCTAAATTAAAAGTAATAAGAGTGATCTGTGCAAATGATAATAAATCAAAGTTGGCTACAACACATTTTAAAGAATAAACTGACATTGGAAATATTTTTTTCTTAAATCCTGTATTTTATATCCAAGCTTTTGTGAGAAGCAATAGGATTTGAGAATACGAGTAGGTATCCCACCGAAATAATTCCTCTTTGACATACACCTGAAGTCATTTCTTTTCTTTTCATTACATTAAGACCTTACCTTGTGGGCAGCTCATTGAAAGTGAGAGCCAACATTCCTATCAAGCCTCTGAAATAAACTCTGTTGGTAGGACCAAACATCTTAGGGAACTACAATCAATTACTCAATGATTATGAGCAGTTTTGTTGTCAAGAGAAGAGCAGAAAAGTGTTTCCTGCTAATAGATGTAACACTGTGGGGATTTTTTTTAATTGAAGTATATAGTTCATTTACAATATTATGTTAGTTTCAGGTGTACAGCATAGCGATCTGGGGATTTTTTTTTGTATATTATATTCCATTATAGGTTATTACAAGATATTGGGTATAATTCCCTGTGCTATACAGTAAATCCTTGTTGCTTATCTGTTTTTTTGCATAGTAGTTTGTATTTGTTAATCCTATACTCCTAATTTGTCCCTCCCCCTGCTTTGGTAACCATAATTTTATTTTGTTTGTTTGTTTTGATACATACACTAAGTCAACATGAGCTTTGGCAGAAAAGAAACAAAAGCGTGTCTCATATCAGCCATTAGTGTTTTCTAATTTAATCACTATGCTAATTATTCTATCACAAATAGCATGTTGCAAAAATATATTATCAAGATTAATCCATGCTCATATGTTTATTGAAATCTTACAAGTTCCCTTTATCAGTGCTTAAATATCTTTGCTTATACATTAAATCTAATTTACTTACTAAATTTCGGAATGCTATTAAGGTGACTTAATTATTTATATGTCATATAGCTTGGAGATATCACAGCAAATGTAAATGCCTAATATGTGTAATAATTTTACATGCATATTTGATTATAATAATGCTATAAAATATTATTCTAATTACAAATAAAGACTCCAAGCATCCTTTCTGGCAGACAAAAGGTTGGATTCACTTTCAGTTTGACCACAAAACACACACTGTTCCCATTTTGCTACTTTCACCTCAATATAAAATAATAGTTGCATAAAAAACACTCATAGTAGGAATTCTTTCTATATACATAAAACCCTACTCTGAACATTATTCTCTCAAATACATTAAGCTCACTGTTTTTATTAAAGTTATCTAATAAAATAATCTCTTTTTAGCATCATTAGAGAAATTAAGAGTAGAATGAACATTATTATAGCAAGATAAGCATAGAAGAAAAGTCAAACAACAAAAACCAATTCATAGTTGAATTTAAATTTAACTTTCTATTTCCAGCTTACCTTAAAAAACACATTTGGTGGCCACTTTTCAGAGCGACTGTGTCAGAAGAATAACTACCTAGTTTCAGTTTAATGGTAGTATTTTTAAACTTTGATATTACATATTAATTTGTGCTATACCTTAGTGGACCAAAATACTTTGTGTAGGTTTCCTCCAAGTGACCAACACCATAGTATTGTATTAAAATAAATTAAGAATGAATAGTAGTCAATAATTTTTCCAGTAATCTAATTAATATTTAACTTTTATTGAAAGCATTTTTATTTCCCCAGTTTTTGGGGTCTTCTACAAATATAAATTTCCTTTAAATTATTGAAATCTACATATTTCTTTTTATTATTCAACTGACACTCTTTTGTGGAAAAGATAAACCTTTCCCTTTTTTTATTAGAAAGTTTGGAAAAGAGAGAAGCTGAAAGAAAACAAAATGCATTAAAAACATAAATATAAACAAAACACAGGAACTAGTTCATTCCATTAAATAATTTCAATCTGTTCTGAAGCACAGAATTCTTAAACTTGATCTATGCTTAGTTTTCCAACTATATTAATGAAAAATATGCTAAATTGCCATGATTTTCAAATACATTTGAATTTTTTTAAAGATGAAAATAAGGAGTAAAAAACTAGCTTTGTCCTCTTATAAAGTTATGGCCTTGTTAATTAAAAGTCTCCTAACTGTAGAAACTACAATAAAATTTAGAGGCTCTTAAAGCAGATGCTTTTTATCAGAATATTTCAGTCTATGAAGTTGTTTTGTGACTATTATATAAGTTCAAATGGGACATTTAAAATGTTGTTAAATGTAATCAGATGTGAAGAATTATTAGTTGAGATTCTAATGTTTATGATTTATATGAAAAAGCTAGTGAGTTTCAGTACTGCCAAATGTGTTGTTATTTTGAATTCTGATTATCAGATGATCCATTGTTAATGATCTCTGATGGTTATGATTATTTTTGTGCTGGGTAAGAATGTATAGTGAACAGTTTCATGAGCTAGAACCATATTTCATTTGAAAGAATTGTAGGATCAGAGAGCACAGATTCTTTTAGATGTAATTTTATTTTTTAAATGTTTACATTATGGAGTGTAAATGAAAGAGTTCTTACAAGATAGCTAAAATGAATCAATAATTAATAATTTTTACTTAAATTCTTTATAACTAATTAGAGTTATAACTTTATTTGTCCACCTTTTGTTTTAACATTAGCATCCTTTAGATACAGTTAATGTGAAAGATTTTCTCCTGTCTTCAAATAAGTATTATGTCCCCAAATCTTTGATAATGGCATTCGTTTCTTGATAAGGTTTACAAGGACTGACAGTGCTAAAATATAAAATGTCTTAGCAACATGGCACACAAATCGTTTACTTGAGGCTATCTCAAATTGACTCCTGTTTTGAACACTTTCTTTTTCTTTTTTTAATCTGACTAAGCTGAAAGAAGAACATGGATTGGTAGCCTCTGGGAAGTATTAAATAATGTTACTACTCTTCTCAGGTCATGATTCAGCACTGACACCAGGCCATTCCTTTAGGAAATGGTTTTGACTGGGTAGTTCCCTAGCAACGAAGGCCATAGCAACACCAAAGGAGGCATCAGCAAAGTGAACCCTTTTGGGAAACTGATTGATATTACAGAACCTGCACTGCCTGTGGGAGTAAGACTCCTAACAGTGGCTATGACCTTTATCATCTTCCTTTTTTGTTTGTCTTTGGAGTCATTACAGCTGCTTTTCCACTGAGTAATAACCTATGCCAGTGGGATCCTGAGATGAGATTGTTTTTCCCCTGAGATATAGAAAACAGGAAACAGATGTATAACAAAATGCAGACATGAGGCTTTGTGTGTTCTTCATAAGCAAAGGGCTTGATATGGGACTACATGCTGCCCTTGAACCGTGGGGTTGACTATTTTAAAAATCCAGAACATATGTTTATTAACAGATTGACATATATAGTTAATGCCAATTACAAGAAACAATAACACAATTGATTAAGAGATTAAGATTGATTGACAGTTGATTAAATCTTATTATAAAATATTCATTTTTGTCTTATGAAGGAAAAATACAAACCTTTCTTGAAAGGTAAGTTGGTCAAGTTAATTCCAAAACTCATTTTAAAGTATTAATAAATATGTAACAGTTCAACATGTATTATATTTTCACATTGTCCTTTTGCTTTAGATTAAGAACAAAGACACAATGTTTTCTATAATTACAAATTTGCCAAGCTTTGGGTCTGTGGTGCTTGTGTAGGAAGTTGTCTTGCTTTTATCCTTTATATCATCCATTTTGGATAAGCATTGGCATAGAATTCAGATCCACTTTCTTTTTCAGTTGAAAGCAGTACTTTCATTCCTTCTGTAAACTATGGCACAAATATATCTATTTGTAGCAGAAGCTTCTTTTGGTGATCAACTCAACACAGTCTCAACTACTTTCTTCACTGTTACTTTACTACTGAGGTTAAAAATCGGAATAAATGCTTTCTCAGCCTCCCTTACAATGCAACACAACTCTGGCTACTAAAATGTAAGCAGAAGTAGGCTGGGAGCTTCTGGGAAAGTGTTCATTTTTCTTGATAAAAGAGAATGATTGGCACCACCATCACCCCTGCCTTTGTTCCCCTCTTCCATCATTCTTCCCACCTGAAGACACAGCAGCCATCTGGAGCCCATGAAGTAAAGGCACAGGGAGCTGCAAAAATGCTGGCATTTTTGAGCAGCTAAAACAATACCAGCAGTTTCGTCTTCCACACTTTTTATTAAGGGAGAAAAAAGATGCAGTTTGTATTAAGGTTCTCAACATTTAATTTTCTCTAGGTAAAGGATAGATCTACCTTACTATCGATCATTCAGCATAACCGGTTTGTAATGAAGGATTGTCCTATTGTTTTCTGTATATCAGTTTATTCTTCTTGCATAGATGGTAATTATAAAGAGAGAATTGTGGTTTTCTTTTGTTTCTCCAAAGAGCTGCATGGAGGATTAGACACTTGGCAAACATAATAAATAACCTGATGTTATCTACTGTATAGCAGGGATTCTCTACCTCAGCATCATCAACATTATGGGCTGGATAACTCTGTCAGGCTGGGGAAAGGGGCTGTCCTGTGCATTGTAGGATTTTTAAGAACATTCCTGATCTCTACCTACTAGATGCCAGTAGCATCCCCCTCCCAGATGTGACAATCAAAAAGTCTCCAGACCTGCCAAATGTCCTCTGGGATCAAAAATCAATCCAGTTGAGAACAAGAATATCTAAAGTATTTGGATATGATACATTAAAAATGAGGAAATTCACCTTGATGTTTTTATTCCTTAGTTGTATTTGGTAAATATTTTTAGTATTGCAGTTACTTATGCAGTATGTATATTTTATTGTATTTTGATCTATGAAACTGCTTTTTAGAAAATGACATGAAATAAACTTTAAATATATTTGCAAGGAAATGCTGTGGAGCAAGGATTTGTTTAGGTGACATGAAAACCACAGGTTAAGTCTGTTAAAATGAGGCATTAGGGCGAAGTAGTAAATAGTTGTTTGGCATTGCATAGTATTCAGATGTTACAAACTTACAAACTCAGATGACATCAATGACCAAGTAAGCTAAGGAAGTCTGGGAAGCAGCTTTAGAATTTACATTCCAATATAGACTGGTAGTGTTGGAGATGAAAAAAAGGACATTATCCCAGCTACAACTATTTAAATTCAAAGACTTTTAAACACTCTACAGGCTAAAGAAAAGATATGTTTAGGTACATTCCACTGCCAATTTGCATCCCTTAAGTAATTTTGTCTACAGGGTAACACATAACCATTTCATATTCAACTGGATGCTTTGGCACAGAATGTCAACATCTGTATTGCCTATGAGTTGAGTCATCTGAACAGTCCATATATTTAAATTGTGTTTTAAATGGGGTACCAGCAGAATAATTTCTTTTTCACCTAGATAAATTCTAGGCTTTGATTTTGGTCACAGACAGGCAATAATTCTCAAACCAAACCCACAGATCTTCTATTCTATTTCAATAAAAACATAAAACACTTAAATGTCAGATTTAAAGTGGCTGTTAGTTATCCATTCTTTCTGTTTTTCAATAATTATTTATCCATTACTTATTTGGAACCTGTAACTACATCAAATGCTGAAGTTGCAGAGAATAATAATAAATGATGTTGTTCCTATGACACCTATTGTCAAGTAAAAATGGGTGACAGATAAAGAGATAATTATAATATTATGTGGCATGATAATAATAGAAATATTCATAAAGAATTGTAGAAATATGGAAAAAACTTATGTATGCATTCAGTTTTTGTTGTTGTTTATTTGTTCAAATACACAGAATGGTGAAAAGCTAGCTCAATTAGAGCTAAGAGCAAAAAGTGTTAATTGTTCCAGATAAATTCTAAAGTGAAGCCATTATGAAAATCAGCAAGACTTTGTTAAAAAGAAATCACTTTTAATAACTCACCTAAGCAAATGAGATTCAACTGAAGCATATTGACTCTTATTTCAATATTATTATTATTATGCAAAGTTGTGATATTAAGGCAAGGAAAATCAATGTTACTCAAAAAATGTGGTTAGCTTTTTTCAATTTCTTAGTCCATTACCATCAAAGGGGAACTTTTAAGGCTAAATTAAATGACATATAAGTACTAAAATTATATTATTAATAATAATTAAAATTCAATTAATTAAATTCTAATGGAATTTGTCTCGGTATAGAAATAGGCAAATATGAAAACGATCAGGACAGGAGTAAGTTTAATATGTTATGCTGCTATTAATCACAATTAGCCCTCTAAATTGAATGTTTATCTTTGCAAATCAAGCAGGTTGGCTCCCCTGCTGTGAACTTTAAGATCCTTAGAGTTGAAGGGTCATTGTAATCACAGCTTTTCTTCTCTTCTCTCGTTAAGTTACTATACCTTCTGTTGACTCTAAAAAATAAGAAGAGTTCCCCATTTTTTAGATATTATTGCAGATACTCTTGGTGTTCAATCCATGTCCCTTTGGAATCACTAGTCTAATGCAGGCCACATTTGAAGGACTCATATGGAAATTTTCTCCTTTGGAGTAGCGTAATGTTGAAGCATCTTGTTCATGTATCCCAAATGTCCACATTAAGGTCAAGCTTCTACTGCATATAGTAATAATCTGCTAATAACAAATCCTTCATTGACTTCCTTCCATTTCCTGACTCACTTCCAAATATCCCCATTAGTGCTTCTTGGGATCTCCATCCAAACAAACTCCCTGATTCAGGGGCCTGATATAATTAAGAAGACAGTATTTTATTATTCTGTAAGGAAATATGGGCATTTTATTAAACTTAAACTCTATTATTCTGTATGCACATCATAATTTATAAACTATGGTTTATAAAATGGTGAGTGATGATTACTTGTAGATCATACACTATAGGATAGAAATAGTAATTGTACAAATAATAATAATAAACAATGATAGTAAAATATGCAGTTAACATCAGTACGAAGCAACACATTAAAACGTTAGTTAACAGTAAAAATAATGTAAGCATTCATAAAAGAGGAGGAAACTTCTGATGGAGTGACCATGAAATCAGGGAAAACATTAATCCATTCTTTTATTCAATATTTGTTTAGTATTTCATATGAAGCAGGGAAAAAGGTAAGAGGTGTGAATTAAAAAAACGGTATTTGATGAACTGACCTTCCTCTTCTGTGTGTGTCACAGACTGACAACATTGTTTCATGGCACATATACATACAATTAAATACGTTTTTCATGATTCATTTGACAGAAATCATTCATTGGACAGTTTAAAGAAGTGAACATCATGAGACTATCTGGATTGGTGGACTTGTGGAAAACCAGTAAGATTAGTCACTCAGTAAGTATGAATTTAATAGTTCTACTTGTCAAGTATGTCTGGAACAGGAAGGATTTTTCTTCCGGCTTTCAACTGCTTTTAGCCTAATAGAAGAACAAGAGGGAAAAATTCTTTAAATCTTAAAAGAAAACCATGGGTAAGTGGTGATAAACAGAACCCAGCACCCAAGTCATTCCCTTCCGCCTCACTGGGATACATAAAACCAATCTTTGAGGACCAATAGCCAATCTTTTGTAATAATAAAATATGTAATCAAACTTTATAAATGAAACATTTAAATAAAGAAATTGGGGCAGTACAGAGAAACAAGAAATATGGAAGGGAGAAAGAGTAACTTTATAATATACCCAGACGTAAATTGCAGAATTTCATTTTTGAACTACAACCAAAGTATTGCAATAACTTTTAAATGTATAAGTCAAAAGATATGCTAGTAGTTTCAGAGTGTCATATGAATGCAGAGGATAAAATTTGGTTTTTTTCTGGAATAAAAATATAAATCTTAGGTGTTTTATCATCACTGATCACATAAACCTGCAGAAACTGAAGCTAAGACAGAGCCCTCTCTAGTGACTTTCACAGCCAAATTGGCTAATTTACTTGTCCTCTAAGAAAGGTCATTAAAATTTGAAAGAAGAGAGGTAGCTGAATGTAAAACAAAGTTGGAATCAATAGATAGGGAAATGCTAGTATGATGATAAGTGAATCCTAGAATTTCATATAATTTAATCGAGCATTATGAACACAGTACTTTTTAAAACAAGTTGCATGTATCTGGTCAAGTTTTTTGAAACCTGAAGTTTCAAACAAATATATTTGATGTATTTCAGTAAGTCTGCTACAATATTTCTAGGTCCCCATAGTTCTCAGATCTACTCAAATAGAACACACTGAATCAGAACTACAGGACCATTTAGTGACATTTAATTTCTCTACATGATTTGGGCAGTCCTTATTATACACCTCTAGTCGATATCTTCAAATGTAGTAAAATATGCCAGCTGGCTTTTGTTGTTTGTTTGTTTTGAACTTTGGTTTCCTCAACTTGAAAAATGCAATGTTAGGGTCTGTTAAAGTTGTTTTTCTTGCTTTCTTCTTTCTTTTCTTCTTTTTTTTGTTGCCATAATAAACCGAGTTGGATACTTATAATGCTTGGGCTTCTTCTTCGCTGACTATTAGACATGATTTACAATTCAAAAAAGCCCTAAGCCACAAAATAGTAACAATAAGAATATTATTGAGTATTATTAACTATGTATTTGCTGGCATATAATACCTTTAAAAAACTTTATTATGTAACCAGAAAGTATATAATTTATAATATAATTTTAGTGGAAAATTTCTCAGTATAAATGAAGATATTATATTTGAAGGAAGTTTTTCATTGTCTTCATTTACACTATGTCTGATTTTGATATTCTTTTCTCTTAGTAGCTACTTTTTATTTATTGATAGATATCATCTAGCTAGAATGTTTATCTCATAATAAAGGAAAATTGCATGCAATAAGGGATGTGACAGTATATAAAATATTAATGTCCTTTAGTTGCTTTGAAATATTTGTAAATGACATAGGTTTTTGAGTTTTAGTTATTGTGACATATGTTAACACAATTTGGTGTCTAGATGTGCAGTTTTTGCGTAGTACTGCTACTATATGAATCCTAAAAAGGGCAAAATGGGTTCCAAGAAGGAAATAAGTGCTGCATATTAAATTCATCAAAATTGTTTTCTTTAAGCCAATCTTAATGAGATAAACTCTTTCAGAAGACTTTTGAGATCTTTGTGTTTAAATGTCAAGTCATACTGCTAACTGAAAGTTAGTGTGGGCATTTGGGGATTGAAAGGAACAGTTCAAGTGGATAAGCACTTAGCCCCAATATGGACTGATAATGACTCCAGCTATAAAAAGTAAGAGGAGGGAACCCCTGCCTCCCTTTCGTTTCTAATGGAATGATTAAGTGACAGGATTGCACATTGTCACAATGACACAAATGCTGCCCTACACTCATTGACCTTAATCCAAGCACTCTCTAATGAACCTCCTTTTCAGAGTGTTGATTATACCATTAGCTATATTTGACGCTTGTTAGTTCAAATACTGTTGATTGTCTTTAGCTATGCTTTAGCTTTTCGATAGTACACATTTATTTTTTACTCAATAGGAGTTCTTTATTAAGGTGAAAATAATCATCCAATTTTTCTGCTCTCCAATCAGTATCAATCAGTATTTCTAAGATGGAGAAAATAAAACAAGATTATAATGCTGCATATTTCAAGTTTAATTATGGCATGTTTGTACGTGTGTGTGTGTGTGTGTGTGTGTGTGTGTGTGCGCGTGTGTACAGAGAGAAAGAGAGAACATGGTCAATTAAATCTGTAAATTATATCATAATTATGGTTCTAACAAATACTGTATGCTTTAAGGATACATGTTTTAATATATCATGAAAAACTTATACCAGTAATTGACATTTTATTTTATTTTAGATTGTTCAATTTTTCTCAGCTTTTTATTTTGAGAATTTTTGTACCTACAAAAAACTTGAAAGCACGTTACACACTTGGATATCCTTCACACAGATTCACAAATTAACAATTTGCCAGATATTGCTATATTTGGTCCCTATATATTTATCTATATCTTTTTTTCCCTTTTTGCTTAAAAAGTTGAGAGTAATTTGCAGACTTCATTATATTTTTCCATTCAATTCTTTAGAATACATTTGTGCATTACTATAATACCATAATCACTCCCAGGAAATCTAGCACTAATAAATAAATAAATAAATAAATATGTATACACTTATACTCACACACATATATGAATTGTTTAGTGTATAGTCAACATGTATGTATATATACATTTTTTTCTTTTTGTAATTCTTTCATGATGTTGAAAATATTTAATAGTCTAGAGCATTGCCTTACAGAAGGTATTATATTTACTGTATCTGATTATTTCAGCATTAGATTTAGAACACAACACAATACACACACACACACACACACAAATATACTTTGCAAGACTACTGTAAACAAGATTTTTTGTGTCTCCAATTGCATCACATCAGAGGGCACATAAATGTCAGATGGTTTCTATTATCAGTAGTGCTAATTTTGATCACTTGATTAAGTTGATATCCACAGGTCTCTCCATTTTGAAGGTATAATTTTCCTCTTATAACTAATATGTCACCTGTATGGGTGATATTATTAGGTCATTTCATCTAGGTTTTTATAGTTATTTGCATAGAGCTATTTAATCTTCATCTTCCATTGATAAATTATTTAAAATTATTTAACAATAAAAATTTCCCAATATCATTCTTTTAAACACTCCTAATAAATTGAGATGTAATTTTCTCTTTATCCTTTTTTTTAAGAAATTCTTCCATTTCAGTTTATATTTTGTGTTTCTTCCAGAAGTCACTTAGTGAAGAGATCAGAAATTTCAAAGTAGAAGAATCATTTTTTTCTTTTGTTATTAATACATAGTTCATGGCCTTGTGATCAGAGACTTTTTTTTAATTTTTGGAATTTGTGGAACTTAATTAGGTTTTCCTTAGGTGACCTAATACATACTCAGTATTCAGGAGTGATCCATGCGCAATTGAATAAAACACAGGAAATTATGTGTATATAAAATAAGATGAGAGGAAATGAACAAGACAGTAAGTATATGAACAGATGAGATACAGTTAGCGCCTATATTATGCCAGACTTATGTAGATGCCAGATTTTTGTGTTAACTGCATTATAGTAAGGCAATATCTAAATACTGAATTGGTGAAACTGAGTAAATAGTTCCATAGTTCTCAAAAACAATGGCTTAAAAATATTTAACATTGTTTTTACAGTAGAAAAGAAAAGAGATGAAAAATTATTTCAGAGACTGAAAGAATAGTGAGGAGGTAACAACAAACATATTAAACAATATAATGTATTCTTACTCATAGGTATTTCAGAAAATTATTTCTGAAATGATTAGCTTTACTATGGCATTGTCAAATAATCTGGTTTCTCAAACTGGATATAAAATACTTAAAAAAAATTTTAATAGAGCCATTGACATTAAAAATGAGCAAAAATAGATTAAATAGTATCATCTGGCCATTCAAGCTGATTATTCAGGAATAGTGTACTTTGCCATGTGATCTGACTGATTTATGCTGAGGGAGACTTTAGCATACCTGAATAGCCAATTTTACATAAAAGTCATGTTTGTTAGTTTTACTGAATTTGTAAATCCATTTTAGATAGTAACAGTGCCCTATGCTTGTAATATTGTCTTAAAAGACAATATAAGCTATTAATGCTGAGAAAATAAGTGGCATTGTACCATTTATAATGCAAATGTAAGAGCATGGCCATCTTGACAATCTTAAATACAATTTAATATTAATAAATATAAATTTAATTTAAAATCAGTAAATTAATATTGCTTATTCAGCATCTTCAAGATGTATTTTAAAGATTACAAGAAGTTTTCAGAGACACGTGTTTTTCCACTCAAAAATAATCCAGAGACACTGTTTGAAATTAGGATAATGGTCATTAACAATAGGAAAAATCAAAATAAAATCTCATTATGTCTTTAGGTAAAATACACTGATATAATAATAAAATAAATAAAAATCTTCAAATTTACCACTATTGGCAACACTATATCTTAGTCAAAGAAAGATAATTGAAACTGAATCAGTATAAATTATTTAGTAAAGGAAGTATAATGCTGAAGACTAGATCCTCCTTGGAGCTGGGAAACTAATCCCTCACTTTAGCATTTCCCAGATGATATCCAAGGCTCCTTAATTCTGAAATCAATTTGAGGACATGACAAGATACTTGACAGCACAGCTGTTTAGGGAATACCCTCACTGAAACTGGTCAAAGTTATCCAATACAAGTTCATTTCTGTCAGTGATTCTTGACCTTTCTGGGGAAATCATCTACTTATAATTTTCCCAAAGGTGTGAGATCACAAGAGTAAAGATTAGCTTCATGTTCTTCTGAGTATAAAGAAAATAAATAAACCAGAGTGTGGCTCCATTTTCTGCTTATTCTACTAACAAAACAGCAGAGAGTATTTTAGATAGAGTGAGAAGTATGTATAACAAATAACTTCAAATTCTGTAAGGGTAATTTGAAGATTGACTGGGAGATCAGCCTTTGTTGAAGACTTTAAAGAAAATAAAACATCAGGAAAGTAAAAAGGAGATTTAATATCCAACTTCTTAAAAAAATATTTATATGTAACTTTTTAAACACATACATAAAAACAAAAGAAAATATAGGGCTTGGGCTTTGGAGTGTACCAATCTGTTTCAAGTCCTAACCTGGTCACTACCCGGCAACATTTTATTAACTCTACCTGTGTTCCACCAGCAAATTGGGAATAATAATTATGAAGTTGCTGTCAAAATTAAAATATATTCTATGAGTGTAAAAGACTCAACTTATTTCCTGACATGCATTATGTCCTCAGTAAATGGTAGTTTTGATTATTAAAACAGTAGTTTGATGAACACATATATCCTCCAACCCACAAACTTTCATTCCTTCATTTATTAAGAGAGTCCTTCTACGTGCCACATACTCTGTCAGGCAATGGGAATACAGCGGTGGGTAGGACAGGTTACCTCTACTCAATGGTGCTCAAAGTTAGCGAAGGAGAGACATTAAAAAAAATATTAACACAAAATTATATTTGCATGCTACTAAAAGTCCTATAATGAAAAAAATTATAAGATGCTCTGAGAGGCAATAATAGAGAGATCAAACTGGAAAAATGTTCCAGGACCTCCAGGACCAAATTCATTTGATTTGAACTTATTCATAATTAAGTTTTTCCTGTTCAAATCCCTCAGAAGTGAAGGCGTGACATTTGTGAATTGTTTCTAGGTTAACTTTGTTCTCAGTACTATATGTTATATCCAATGGCAAATTTTATATAATACATACTGTTTTGGAGGGGGGAATGTTACTTTAAAAACTGGCTGGAGTTTTAGTTGTTATAATCACAAGATGGAAAGAGATAGATAGACCTTTGCTTTATGAAAACATCTTGATTTTTTTCCCTGTCTTTGTTATAGTGATGTTTTTGGCATTCTTATTGTTGGTGATGAGTTCACATGACTGATTTCCTTGGGTACACCTTTAGATCCCCCCCCACAAAAAAAAGATTTAATTTGATCTGCATAATTGATAGAATATTATGTTTTCAAAGTAAGCTATTTAGGGCAGTGGTGGGGGGTGGTTGAGGGACTGAAATTTGAAGAAATAGACAATTAGTGAGCTAGGGCTCTATGGAGTTGAGAAAGGAGAAATTCCCCAGGGTTCCTTGTGATAAGACACAAGCAGTTAATTCTGAAAACAGTGATATCTGCCTTTCAACCTAAAGTTGTTCCTAGTTACGTGCAGTATATACCCTGTGTATCACCAAACCTTCAATAAAGACTATTATAAGAGTGTTATATAGCTCTTGTTTTGGGTAATGAAATGGAAACCATACTCAGCTGAGACAGGACAGCAGCCACAGAAGGTGAAATAGTGAGCAAGGATCAAACATATGATAGAAGCAGGATTTTGGTGAAAAAGGAGACTAGAGTTATGTTACTCCTCCACCCCCACCCTGCCTTCAGGGCCTCAAAAATAGAAGTTAAAAAAGGAAATGAAAAAGGGTACTCAAAATAGTTATTAAAACTTTTAAAGTAAAGATGACCATGAGTAATTGGAACACAAAGGGGTATTCGAGTTATAAATGAATTTAAAAGAATTTGCTTATTCTGAAAATAATTTATCAGTATAGAAATATTATACTTATTGAGAATAATATTAAGGACACCACTGAGATAAATATTTATGTTGAACACCAAAATAAATTTCATTGTTTAGTGGGACAGATATACAGTATTAAAACACATACATACACACACACTTGCATATGTACTCACACGTGCTCATACACACATATAATACACATAAAAATAACACAAATTTACTCAAAAACATTTGTAACAATTAAGGAAGTGTGTAAAAACTTCTGCTTCAGTTTTGCAAGTCATATGCCAAAAATATGGAGACAGTGTGGACCTTGTATTAACCATGTTTTCTACTTTATGTATCTGATGCTTTGACATCTGGGACCTTTCTGACTTCCCAGAGTTAGCCAATTCCCAGGCAAGCAAATGACTCTCCAGTGAACCTGTGTTTCATTTACAAAATGAACAATACAGGCCCATAGCTTCCAATTTTCTCCTTTATTGACTCTTGCACTTCAGTCATCATTCCCCTCCCTAATCACCTCAGGGCCAGGTATCAGACAACTAGCAACAGTCCCTACACTCTAGAGTTGGCTGAAATTATCCAAACCAGATAATGCTAAACCTGCTTAGACTGCTTACTCTGCCTGGCCTATTCCTTTCCTCTAAAACCACAATGAAGTCTCTCTTGCAGTTCCCCATTCTATCTGCCTGGATCAACATCCCTGTTTTCTATTGTGTGACCCTTTATGACAGGGTATGACTCCCTCTACCTCAAAATAAAAGCAGGTTGATTCATAAATGATCTCTTCAAGGGCAATTGGGCAATTATTGCCTGATCTCTTGACCTCACCATACCTGAATAATAATAAATCTTACATTCTAAAACAGACCTATTTTACATAGATTAATCAAAATAAGTCAATCTGACACCAGTATTTCATTCTTTCACACCTAACAACTGATCCTCTGTACTCTTAGAAGCCAATTAACTACTCTTAGAATGCCAAGGTGTATATGTAAATAGAGCTATAAAATTATACATTAGGTATCAGTTAAAAAGAAGGTAGTTGGGAAAATGCAAAAAGAAGGCCAGTCTCCTTTGAATCAAAACAACACCTTAGCATGATTTTTAAAAATCAGTAGTCATTTATCTCAATAAATCTATTGATAGAATAAAATATGTACAAGTATTGGTCAATATAAACTTAGAGGTTAAATTTTAGAGTTTTCTTTAATTAATTAACATAAATTGGAGCAGGGCTATGAAGAAATGCTAAAGAATAAATCCAATTGGTTCTGGATGCTGAACGTAACAAGATATTCAGCAATGGAAACATAGCTAGTTAAAATTAAAACCATTCTTAGAACAAAGGCACTATGAGATGAAGAAGGATGGCCACTACCAATAGAAGTTAAAAAAAGATTTTACTTATAAATAATTTTTACATGGCCAAGTATTATTGTGAGAAGAATCCATATTATTTATTTGCCATTTACAAAAATTGGCATTTATTTCAACAAGCTAATATTGATCACTCAGCAATAGTGAACGTAGCTTGTATTCACAGATATAAAGAAGCGTTTTTAAGATCAGAGACATCAGGATTAGAATGAAAAACCTTGCTCTATTCAGTTATTTAAGATGCTTAAATACATTGCCAATTCATGATTGGTTCATCAGGTGGCCATACACTGAGAATGCCTAAATTGTGGCAGAATTACTGGTTTGCTCTGAGATGTACTTTTAATGTACATCATTACTTTTAATGATGTGTGGAATTTTTCAAAGAAAAACTATTCTTTCGCAAAGATTACTGTAATAATAAAACAATTTCTGTCAGTGAAATATTTTAAATACTACAAAACTGCTA
Organism: Grampus griseus; assembly: GCF_964374135.1. Lineage (NCBI taxonomy): Eukaryota > Metazoa > Chordata > Mammalia > Artiodactyla > Delphinidae > Grampus > Grampus griseus. The sequence continues at coordinate 99,901,390 of NC_138998.1, forward strand.
GGGAGATTTTTCTCATTATGAAGAGAATTGTCTCTGTTGATGAATACTAATGTATGTTTTTTATATATTGGTTGCCTGATTTTTTTTTATAATATTCAAGTATCAATTAAGAATAAATTCTATTGTTTTTAGGTGTTAAACACATTATTCAAAAGCTAATTCATCACATTAAAAAGAATACAGTTTAACACTATTCTCAGGGAGGATGAAATTTTCTTCTGCCATTTTAGTTTCTTCTGGTTGGTCTAAGAATTAAATTCACATGAGACATCCTTGGTATCTACCCAAAGGAATTGAAAGCTTATGTCCACACTAAAACCTGCACATGGATATTTATAACAACTTTATTCATAATTGCCAAAACTGGGAGCATCCAAGATGTCCTTCAATAGGTGAATGGATAAATAAACTGGCACATCAGATAGTAATTATTCAGTGCTAAAAAATACCAAGCCATGAAAATACAAGGAGAAAACTTAAATGTTACCAAGTGAAAGAAGGAAATCTGAAATGGCTACATATTGTGTGATTCCAACTATACAACTTTTGGAAAAGGCAAAGCTATGGAAACAGTAGAAAAGATTAGTGATTGCCGAGGGTTGGGGAGTGGGAGGGATAAATAGGTGGAGCACAGAGGATTTTTAGGGCAGTGCAAATACTCTGTATGATTTCATAATGATGGACACATGCCATTATACATTTGTCCAAACCCAAGAGTGAACCCTAAGGTACACTGTGGACTTTAGGTGATTAACATGTGTCAATATAGGTTCATCAATTGTAACAAATGTACTACTCCGGTGGGGCATGTTGACAATGGGGAAGGCTATGTATGTGTGGAGTCAGGTAGTATTAGGATACCTCTGTGCCTTCCTACTCTGAAGCTAAAACTGTTCTAAAGAAATAAAGTCTTAAAAAATATAGCTAAGACTAGGGCACTGTCCATCTAGGAGTGAAAAACACCTTTAAGTTGTGGCTATTTGATTTTCCTGATTTCCAACTGGTATAATATACAGGTGAAACCCAAGGGGTGTACATATGATCATTCCTGTGATCCACTTGGGTAACTTTTGCTTGATGTACCACAAAATTTGGCTCTGCTGGACTAGATATCCTGGCTCACAGGGGCAGAAAGCTTTCCCCAGAAGGCATTGTATGCTTAATGCTGTTAGTGTAGTTAGGCATTTGGACTTCTATTGCCAGTATTCCAACAAGCAAAGAAAATAATTACTCTACTGGTAGGGATAATTGTCCTAATTAACATAAAGCAGTAGGGTTACTTCTACACAATGGCCATAAGTAGATTTATGTGTGGGACTTAGGGTATTCACTGGTGCCATTCTTTGAAATCCATGCTTACTGATATTCACAATTTGGTAATTTTGACAAACACAGCCTGACAAAAATATAATAACAAATGGTTTGACGTATAAGGGATGAATATCTGCATTATTTCACAAAAGAAACTCACTAATCCAGCAGAAGTGTTAGCCAAGGCTGAAGAAAGTATAGAAAGGACTCTAGGGAAGGTAAATAATGAATAACAGTTGAGACCTAGGGCCAACAACACAAAACATGACTGTAAATTTTTTAAAAAACTATGACAAGCCAATATCTTGAAAAATCAATAACGGGATTGAGTTAATTTAGTTTGATGTGATAGTCAGGAAAATGCCACACTCTCAAAGATATCCACACCCAAATTCTATAACCTGTAACTATGTATGTTGCCTTACTAGGTAAAAGGAACTTTATGAAAGTCATTAAATTAAGAATTTTGAGGGGGATTATTATGTACTATCCAAGTGGGCCCAATGTAATCACAGTTGTCCTTATTAGAGGGAGGCAGGAGAGTTAGAGTTAGAGAAAGAGATATGACAATTAAACCAAAGCTTGGAGTGATACTCTGTGAAGAAAGAGGCCAGGAGCCAAGGAATGGAGTCAGCTTCTAGAAGCTGATAAAAGCGAGGAAACAGATTGCTCCCTAAAGACTCCTAAAAGGGCACAGCCCTACTGAACCACCTTGGAGTTTGACCTCCAAAACTGTTAATGAATTTGCATTGTTGTAAGCCACAAAGTTGATAATTCGTTACTGTGAGGATAGGAAACAAATGCACCTGGTGAATGAAGGAATCACAGCAGTGTGAAATATGGACTCAGGTAAACTCTGTGAGTACCTTGCCAGTGATTCCTCATCCAAAATTCTGGTGCATACCAGCCCAATGTGCAATTGCCAGAATCTTATATCATTGCCTCATAGCTTTATTTTGACTCAGGAAACTTATTGGTGCCTGTTTTATAAGCCAAAAGAGCCAGGGATTTTACACTGTACCTGAACAGTGACTAGTGGTCCACAGTGTATATACCTTAGGTCGATCAACCAGCACATGGAATACTTTTTATGATGTGAATTTCAAAACAGCACCCAGCATTTCCCTAACAAATGTGAGTCCCTGTTACCCAGAGTGGCCTCTGACTTGATAACATACTCTCTGTTGGCAGCTTTCCCTTCCTTGTCTCCTTTCACAACTCCCCTACCTTCAACTCTCAAATTCACTGTCTCAAGAGGTTAGAACCTGGGTGTGCTGTGCCCTGCAAGGAGACATGATCTATGACCCCAGTTGACACCATCCACCTCCACTGATACCCCATTATTCCAAAATGGTCTTTGAAACGGGACAGTTTGATGATACCGAAGACTGAGGGCGTAGCTTTTGCCCAGTGGGTGGGTGGGCCCTCCAGGTCAAGGTCTCCTTTCTTTGAGGTGAGATATCACATCTGAGGAAACATTCCCAGTGATCCCCGAGTTGGGCACACAGACTGGTATTAAATAAGTTCCTCTGTCCCCCAGTTCTGTTGTCATCGTTTTTTTAATGAGCTCCGCGTTTTGGAATGTGTTAGTGTTCATGTCTGTGTCGGGGCGGAATGGTGTCCTTTATAAATAAAAGTAAAAAAAAACCAAAAACCTGATTCTGGGATGTTTTTCTCAAGTATGCTTCTGGGGAAGCCTAAATTAAGATGTCTTGGAAAGGCATAAGAGCTAACGTGAAAAATTTGTTGTTAGTGTCTTTGTCAATGCAGATTTGTATTTGTTGTAATTTAAAAAGCATTGAATTGTCAGTGATGTAGATTTTCATCTTATATTACTAAAAACAGGATTTATTTAGCACATATCAATAAAAATATGAATCAAAATACAATAGTAAAATACATAAATCAAATAATATATCTTGAAATAGGTAAATCCCCATTTTTCATTTTACTATAAAGCAGTGCATTTTACCTTACTACAAATTCACTAATTAATAAGCAACATAAACCAAACCTATCTAACCAAATGGATAAATACTATATTTTAACATGCATTTAATTCTACATCTATTCTACATGTAGAATTGTACAATTCTACATATATTTACATGATATTCTTCACTAAGTTTATTTTCATAAATATATGCATCTTATACTTGATCTATTTCTGTGTTTTTACCTGTCTGTAAGTGTAATTGCAATATACATGGTAAACAATTTCTGACTAGAATCTCTTTCCTTTCACTTACCATGAGTGCAAAAATATTGACCACTCATCAGTGGAAAACCATGTATTTGTTAGAAGTTATTCCCTGATTTAAATTTTTATTTTAAAAAAGCAACACTTTTAAACTAAAGTATATAATAGTCAATAATTTATTAGAAAACAAGGATTTTTAGAAGTGCTGTTTTTCACTTGCATTTGTGGTATTCCATTCTCTTCATGTCCCTTAAAATGAGTCAAAGTGTCCATGTTAATCCATGCTGTGGTTTACTTATAACATAGCCACTGTGAAAGTACACATTTCACCTCCAGAATTTCTTGAGGGCACCTCCACCTTGTGCAAAGTAATCCTCTTTCATTTTCTTTTGGTTTTTGCTCTTCCCTGTGATCACAGTATCATCAGTTGTAGTCAAATGAAAGATTAAAAACTGTATTCCTGATCACCATTTAGGAACTCAACTCTCTTTATTACCCTCTGATTTTACACATTATATTAGATAGCTAGAGCCGTTGTAACAAAGTACCACAAACGAGGAGTTTAAATAGCAGAAGTTTACTGTCTCACAGTTCAGGAGGGTAGAAGTCTGAGATCAAGGTGTTATCAGGATTGGTTCTTCCTGAGGTCTGTGGAGAAGAATCTATTCTATGCCTCTTCCCTAGACTCTTGCATTTCCTTGGCTAGATGCATCACTGATTTCTGCCTTGATGTTTGCATAGCATTCTTCTTATGTGCCTCTATCTACAACTTTCTCCTTTTTACAAAAGGACTCTAGTCAAATAGGATTAGGGGCTCACCCTCCTCCATAAGACCTCATCTTAACGTTACTTCTGCAAAGTCCCTGTTTTCAAATAAGGTCACATTATGAGGCATTGGGGAATAGGACTTCAATATTTAGTTTAGGGAAGACACAGTTCAATTTACAACACACATCAAAATTTTAAAGAAGTGAAACATTTATGGCTACTATAGAACAGTGAGAGACCCAACTGAGTAGGCTCTAACCTAGCCTACCTTAAAAGGATTGAGGGATAGCCACAATTTTAATACTACCTCCCCCCAAACAGAAAAGTACATTTGGAAAACAAAGTGATTAGGAGGAATCCTCTTTTAAAGTACTCTATAATAACAGATGAAATAATCGAATGATGTAAATTTATGATTTAAAGTGGTCCCTCTTTGGTAAGAAATCATAAATAAATAATGACCATAATTGTATATAAGAAGTAAAGTAACATTGAATCATTTGAGAATTCCTAAGGTAATTGAAACACAAAGAAACCATTATACTGAAAAAACTAAGAAGATTTGGGGTTTTCTTAGTTTTCCATCTTCACCATTTAAAAAGAAATTTCATTCAATTATTAAAATAAATCTGATATGAAAATGATCTCCTCCTACAGTAAAAATCAAAATTCATACATGGATTTTTGGGTAGTATTCTGGGTTTTGGAAAGAGGGGTAAGCAAAGGAAGAATATTTGGTATTTAGGTAAAGTTTCAGAAAAGGCATATTTTAACAGAAATGAAAAATCTGAAGATTAAGTGTTCCCTCTGCCACTAAGTTACAAATTTATTTATTTTTTGTGATGGCATTTACTTTAATTTTTCAATGTTTATATCAGAGTTCATGTGATTTTGACCCACGTATGAATATGACTCAAATCTAGGATTTCAATTTTCTGAGAATATTATTTTTAATCCAAAAAGCTCCAAATGTGTGGCAATTTCATGAGTCACACAGGATCAGTTAATTGAAAAGATTTACAGGATAGCATAGGTTGTACTCATGTAACGGCTTGGTAAAGATAAAAGTATGTTACTGCCAGAAAAAGGGAGGACAGGAAATCATCAAAGGCCTTAGACTAAAGGTAATATCTTTTGCTTTGTGGAGAAAACACTATGGTATTGTCTCCTGGGGTATTAATGGGAGTAAGTAGGCCACTAAAGAGATTCAGAACCCTCGGAAATATCTAAAGAGTCAAAGTTTTGTGAGACAGCATTCACCCAAATATTCCCATCTCTTTTTTCAGGTTCTCAGGTTTTCACAATTAAGCCCTTGGCTTTGCTCTAATACATTAACCTTGTTTGAACATTCAAGTGTCTTTGAAATTCAGATGTTCTGGCTACCAAATCCAGGAGTCAATCTTCAGCTTTCCCTATCCTCCCTCTTTTTTGAGATAATGTCTTCTTTGTAAACTATTCAAGTTGACAGAGCTATTCTGTCTCTCCTAATTAGTTTTTATTTGCCTGATAATTACCCTCAGCTCCTCATTATTTTCCAATAGGGCCCCAATGCAATTTAGTACAACCATCTAATTTCATTGTCCTCATATTTACCATTTCCCCTGAAATTTCAAATCCCCAAATTATCAGAGGGGCCAGTGCTTTCCCTTTACAGTTATACCATACCACCTTACATCTAGTTAAAACTTTAACAGTTGGATGCCACTTTGTACCAGGAGCTGCCTGCAAACTATCTACCAGCAGTGATGGGATCCTTAATATGCTAGAACACTCAGTGATCCAGTCCCCAAACCTCCTCCTGTAACTGCTTTCTCAGATAGCTCCTGGTATAACATATGCCAGTTTGGAGTCTCCAGTACTCAGAAGCTGAGATGTAGTTAGGAGTACAACATAGTTATTAGGGGAGTAGAAATTGTGGAAGAAAATGGGGCAAACTGGGTTTGTGTAGGGGAGCAATAATGCTGCAGTGCAGATCAACTAATGCTGAGCTCTGGAAAAAAGATGGTTTGTGAGAGGAATCCCTCACTGGGGCCTGCTTAGTCATGGCTAACAAGTCATTGGCAGTTGAGAAGTGGACTCTCGACTAGCAGTACCTTGCTGAGTCATTGGCTGGGAGCAGGACCCAAGAATACACGACATTGGCTTGAAAATTGTTGTAGGACCGGAGGAAGCAAAGATCCAGCTAACCACACTCTTCACAGCTGGGCAGCTAGTCCTTTCTTGAAGGTGCATCTGATCAACACATTCCTATATCTGCCAGATAACTTAATACTTCTAGGATTCTTGTGTTATTTAGTTTGAACTGGTAGACTATGTTTTGCAAATATACTTTTCCCTCCCAGATTTCTGCCAAATATAGCTCATTTCAGAGCAAATAAAATATGTATCAATATCTTACCCATGTGAGTACACTCATAGACACTAATTTATATAAATTGTAGTATTCGTTATTTACTAATCAAAAAATTGTGTATTCTTGACTGAATAATTACCAAAAAAAGTGCTATAATCATGAATAATTTCTTTCAGGGCTCCTCAATTAAGCTGCTTAGTGGAATTTGGGAATGTTCAAATAGTGTTGCAGACTTTTTCTTCTTTGTAGAAACAAAATGACATAGATTGGCTATTTCTTTATCTTTTCTGTTTAACAAACAACTGTATTTTTGCTTAACCAAACTGCCCTTAAGTCTTTGGTTAATTTCTATTGTTGTGTGAAAAATAAGCAGTAATCCTTTAAACTTCATGGCAGCAATTTTTATGACTACATTTTGCTACAACCCCAAATCTTTAATTTGTTTTTCTCTTAAGCATTTGACAAATGATCCTAAAAGGGTGTTTTTTCCTCCTCTGTATAAACTGTATAAAGTATTTCATGCTGTCAGATGTAGTGGTATGGAGGATAGATATCAGCTGTTTTAGGTTTTTCTTTTCTGGCAAAGTGCTTTTATGTTGCTGTCAAATAACTATCACAGACACATTTCCATGTACTAGGATCTAATAATTTGTTAGATTTTAAGCAATTAAAAGACATTTATTTTCAGGGACTTGGGCAAAATTAGCTAAAACAAAATAGGAAAAATATTCTTTTTGCTTTAAAGTTTGGCATTTACAATGCCATTTTCCCCCTGCTGGGAATGTCTTCCATTTTAAAATTACTATATAGCATGTGTGCTTCCATGCCTCTCTTTGCTCTTTCCTCTCTACAAAAGAGCTAATATAAATCACCAATATTATTCCCAATATTAGAGACTTACTTGAGGAAATAATAGGTTTCAATTAGGTTTTTGAATTTACCTCTTCTTTATTGAATAAAACTAATTTCACATTTACCCACATACTCATTTCTTCTGTAGAATGTATTCAGAACAAAATATGCTGTTGGTAGAAGAAATAATCTAGCATACGAAGTAGTAGAAAATTTATTTCATTAAATATTTATTGTGTCTAAGTCAGAAATTATATAAGGGATAGAAAAAGAACTAATACATGATATATCTTTTTTTTTTGGTACATGATATATCTTTAATACCAGCTTACTATACAAGCATATATTCTTTACAGAAAGATAAACATATAAACAAATACTGTTTAAAAATATATTATGTGGGGGAAAAAAGAAAAGTTTTTAGACTTGAAGGATCTAAAATGTTACGGTCAAATAAATTTAATACAATAACACTCATAATTCTTATATTAAGTAATATTAAGTAATACTATTAGAAAGACATTAAATAATTGATGCAATAAATGTATTAATAAAATTATATTTTGTTCACAAAGTTCACATGTAAAATGTTTGAAAATAGTGTAGGGGCAACAGAGATTGGCATATATTGGTAATAAAAGTCACCAGTAGTTACTTTTAGTCAAGATAGAAGCTAAAGGAGAGAAAGAGATCACATTTGGGGTATATTCTTGGGAAAAATATACCTGTAGACCCAAAGAACCCATCAACAGTTAATAATAGATGTTTCCTTATCTTAAATATCTTTCATTGGTAGGTACTTCCAGCCTCGGCTCTCAGCACTGCCACAAACTTTTTTTCTGCCTATGCCCCATATACTTATTAAAAATAGACATAAAATAAACTTTTGTGTTCCTTACTATCATCACAACACACAGACTCATTGCTCTCCATCTTCAGCACCCATCCCACCCTTTGTCAATTAAACTCATGCTAACCTTTCTCATATTAGACATGTTTTAGCCTTTATCTCTATCCAGTGAGGAACCATTTTGTAACACTGTCTTTGAAGACATCTCTGACATTCACAGTTTGTCCTACCGATTTTGGTAATTAAAATATTAGAGAAACTGAGAGTTGCTTGGTGGGTAAAACCTTTTCAATCTTGGGTTTTGGTGATCTTTTTCTTAATGTTGACCCAAATGATGTCATGTACATACATTTATGTATCAAAATACAGTTTAGTAGTTATCCCTAATATCCCAGGCATTGTGATAAACCTTAGAGATTAAATGGAGCTTAAAGAATTGCCTAAAACCATCAAGGAACTCTCATATTGAGGGAGGAAAGGTTTACACAAAGATAATCTCAATGTGTGTTTTAGGTGCCTATGTAAAAAGTTTTAGAGGATGTAGTGATAGCAAAAATGAAAATGTGACATGAACCGTGATGGGATAATGCCAGGAATGTTCAACGAAAGCTTCACTGATAAACTAGTGGCCTGTATATTTGGACAAAAAATGGAAGCATCTAGCAGCATGACTTACTTAGGGAACTACACATAATGCACAATTGCTGGGATATAGCAAGTAAAAGGCTAGTGGTGGAAAATGAATCTGGGCAGGCAGACAATGGCAAGCTTCCCAGGACTGGCTATGTATGGTAAAGAGTTTGAATTTTATAAGTGGAAGAGAACAATAAATAATAACAAAACCTATATGTTTCATGGCCTAAAATATATCAGACAGTGTGCCAATCACTTGATAAATGTCATTTCATTTAATCTTCATGAAAACCATGTAAGGTAAATAACTCCATTTGGATATTTTGTTTTGTTTTAAAGCACTCTTAGAGAAATAAAGCTTTGCAATTATTACATGACAGAGAAAATAATTTCTGACTGTCGCTAACATCTTCTTACTTCCAAATTAGGGCTTTTAAGCCAGCGTGATGGTACACATACTGACATAAGTATATTTGCTTTATGGAAATAGTTCTGGTGGTTTAGAAGGAGGAGAAGACTTGTGATATTCTAAGCAAGAGATGCTGAGTATGTGAAACATGGCTGGACAGTATGTAAGACAAAGACAGGATACTTAGATATTTTAGAATATATAGTCTATGGGGATTGCAATAATGGGCCTATTTGCAAATGTCAATAGAAACATGTAAAAATAAAAATAAAGCAAAAAAATAAGACTACTGAGAAAGTTAAAGAAGGCTTTTCAGGCTGCGTTTGAGTTAAGACAGAGAAATGTATAGATGTTTTTCAAGTGGGTAAGTAGAGACATAGCATCCTACATGAGAAACATAGTCAATTTCTTCCCTCAAATAGGGAATTCTGATAGACTAAGACTCTGTGTATTGAGTTACATACACTAATAACAGCCACATGCTTTTTAAAATTACTCTTTGCACTGAAATATGTTTCTGGTTTGTTTTACTGAGTTAGTAATGTTTGGGGAGCTATGTACATTATATCAATATCTGAATTAAAATCAAAATGTGGACTTTGTGAACATTTGAAAGATTAATTTTTTAACATGTGTTTGTTGTTGTAGCTATTAAAGTACTGGTATAGTATATAAGAGACATTTGGATTTGGAAGATATAACTAGAAAACATTTTAAACTATTGCCTAAGAGAGAAAATCAATTTTACTTTTATGTCTATAAGTAGAAAGTATTTGCAAATATAAAGTTTAGCTTGACATTCTTCAAACGAAAGTAAAGGAAAGCTGAACTTTCTAATACTATATTTCCCATGGATATGGCTGATATTATTCTTAGGTTGGAGTGTTGCTTAAGAGAAAACACATCAAAGAGAATTTTAAAGCCCTGAAAGAGAAGAGAAAAAATAAAGCTTGAGTGAGAATATTAGGAAAATGTTGTGTGTATGGGAAAAAAGGTAAAGAACAGAATACCACTAAATATTTTTTTTCTTATTATAAATATAGGAAACAATATCTAGTTCAACAAAACAAAAATTAAGAGTAAATTTTAATGTGTAAACATAAAATAGGATATAAAGCATTTCGTAAAAAAATTACGTCTGCTTGGAAGAAACAGATTTATGAATGAATATAACTGGATCAAGTATTAATTGAAATAATTATTGTGTTTCATTTATACTTTATACAACTTGAATAAATTTAACTGACAATATTAAAACTAAATAACACATATCTTAAGGAAAAAAAGCATGGTTCTATACATTATTGCATAATTGCAATGCTAGCACACTGCTGGACAAGATAGTCATGTACAATGGACTATGTCTGGGTTCCACAAAATCAGAGCTTAAGGCAAGGGCTCACTTCAAGGGAATTTATTTGGAAATCAATGACAGACAACACGTATGAATAACTAGGGAGAGTAAAATAGGAAAGGAGAAAGAAAGCAATTAGGAAAAGCCAAGAAAAGATTATTATAAAGTTGGCAACAAGTGTGGATAATTGTGTTCAATCTTATTGGGAATATCTAAGTGGTCTTACACAATGAATTTTAGAATTGTTTGCCTGGGCAATGAAAGCAAGAAGCATTTATCTACTGGCTTTTAACTCTTTAGGGCTAAGAATTGCCCTGGGGCAGGGGCGGGGGAGATTAATGCCCCACAGTTCCAGTTTAAGAATATAGGAATAGCGTGTTTCTCCTTGGATTTATCCTGTATGGGACTCTTTGCACTTCCTGGACTTGATAACTATTTCCTTTCCCATATTAGGGAAGTTTTCAACTATAATCTCTTCAAATATTTTCTCAGTCCCTTTCTTTATCTCTTCTTCTTCTGGGACCACTATAATTCGAATGTTCGTGCGTTTTAATGATGTTCCAGAGGTCTCTGAGACTGTCCTAAATTCTTTTCATTCTTTTTTCTTTATTCTGATCTGTGGTAGTTATTTCCACTATTTTATCTTCCAAGTCACTTATCCGTTCTCCTGCCTCAGTTATGCTACTATTGATTCCTTCTAGAGAATTTTTAATTTCATTTATTTTGTTGTTCATCATTGTTGCTTTACTCTTTAGTTCTTCTAGGTTCTTGTTAAACGTTTCTCGTATTTTCTCCCTTCTATTTCCATGAGTTTGGATCATCTTTTTTTTTTTTTTTTTTTTTTTTTTTTGCAGACTACAGGCTAAAGTTTATTTAGATATTGAAAAAAACAAGCACACAAATTAAAAAGGCAAGAAACTTATCAACAAGAAATACGGAAAAAATAAACATCTACCATAATTATTCCAAGAACACAGTGACAGAGAATATTTTATGATAGATTTTGACACATTATGGTTGGGAGTTCTGGCAATAACCATCATGAACTTAGGTAACTCAAATTACCTTTCTAGTTTCCTTCTCTAAAAAGTGAGGGAGTTTAACCAAATGATCAACCAGTGGTTAATAACCAGTGGTGTGGTTTTGGGTGTCTGTGACCTTATTTTGATTTTAGGCAGCCTCTCTGCTAATGATAGGGTTGTGTTCCTGTCTTGCTAGTTGTTTGGCATTGGGTGTCCAGCACTGCAGCTTGCTGGTTGTTGCGTGGAGCTGGGTCTTAGCGTTGAGACGGAGGTCTCTGGGAGAGCTCTCACCAATTGATATTATGTGGGGCTGGCAGGCTTCTGGTGGACCAGTGTTCTCAATTCAGTTCTCCCACCTCAGAGGCTCAGGCCTGACAGCTGGCTGGAGCACCCAGACCCTGTCAGCCACACAGCTGGAGAGAATGGGCTATGAGTTGGGTGTCTGCCACTGCCCTGTTGTATCTCTGTCTCAGCTGGCTTCAAAGGTCACCCAGATACATTGAGTTATTCCACCATTCCTCAGAACTTGCACATGCCAGTCTGGGATTTGTAGATGTCCTCCCCATACTCTTCATTGAAATACCTTCTTTCATGATGGTGAGAGATATGCTAATAGTGTCAGTTCTCTTCAGTTCAGAGACTGGGACAGTCTGAGCTTTCATGTGACCAAGTCAGGAGCAGCTGGCCAACTGTCCCAAAGTGATAACATCTCAGATTCCAAGAAGGCTTTCTGCAGTGCACAAACTGTAGTCCCAAGTAGCCGCTCCACTCAGCTGCAGTACTCTGACTGGGGAACTAGGTGGGACCCTCAAATGAGGATTTCTGCCAGCCCTAGAGTCTGGCTTGCCCATCCAGGCAAGGGGCTGAGGAGAGCATCTTCTGGCCTCATCTCACCAGAGGAGTGGACACCTAGAAGCTGTGTGGCCAACCGGTGTGGAGTCTTTAGGGTTTTCTATATATATTATCATGTCATCTGTGTATATTGACAGTTTTACCTCTTTTGTTTCTATTTGGATAACTTTCACTTATTTTTCTTGTCTGATTGCTGTGGTTAAGACATCCAGTACTATGTTGATTAGACATAATGAGGGTGGGCATTTTTGTCTTTAGCAGGAAGGCTTTCAGCTTTTCACCATTGAGTATTATGTTGGTTGTGGGTTTGTCATAAATAGCTTTTATTATGTTGAAATACGTTCCCTCTATACCCACATTGGTAAGTGTTTTCATCATGTATGAATGTTGAATTTTATCATATGCCTTTTCTGCATCTGTTGAGGTGACCTTTTGTTTCTTTTGTTTTCTTTTGATGTGGTTTTTCACAACGATTGATTTGCATGTGTTGAACAATCCTCGAGACCATGGGATGAATCTAACTTGGTTGTGGTGTATGATCTTTATGTGTTATTGGATTTTGTTTGCTAATATTTTGTTGAGAATTTTTGCATGTATATTCATCAAAATATTGGCCTGTAATATTCTTTTTTGGTAGTGTCTTTGGTTTTGATTTCAGGATGATTAGGGATACTGATTTGATATCTAAAATATAGCAGATATGTAATGGGAGCAAATTTATGTAAGTTGTTGTTATCGAATCCGTTGTATCACTGATGATTTTTGTAAACTCAAACAGGTGCATCCTGTTTCTATATTCCTATTAATTCTTTTTAGTTCTAAGAACGGTGCTAGAATTTGCCCAGAAAATATTAGAGAAATGGGAAGAATGTTAATCCTCCAAAAATGAACAAATCTTGGTTTCTATTTTCCTTTATATCACATAAATTGTAAACTGTTAACTTGTACAATGGATAAAAGGGTAAGAAATATGCATCATTTGGAAGATAAGTAATAGCAGAAGCATTATTTCAACAATTAGTTTATTTTAGTCAATTTTGGTTAAATTAAGAAGGCGGATATGTTTAAGCTGAGTATGATAGAAATATTTATATATGAATATTAATTTATTTGATAATTTCTGAGAAACATTAAATTGTTTTATAAGATGAATTGCCTAAAATTAAACTTAGTCTATTATAGCAAAATGACTTTAAACATATCAGAAATTATAATGAAGATTGAATATGTTTGTCATACTTAGAATCAGACTTTTCATACAAACTTAAAAAAGAGCATACACAAATTTATTGAATGAGATGTAAATTTAATTTATTGTAAATACATGATCAGGAGATATAAAACTCTTCCAGGATTAGAATAAAATACCAGTGATTGTTTGACTACCAGGTGCTAGGTCCTCAAATAAGCCCAATAAAGTTAAATAAATCATACAATAGAACTTTTAAAATTTTATGTGTACCTCTCTGTGTACCACAAGTTACCTCAGAATTTATTTTAATAACTATTCTGTATTTATTCACATTTGTACCTTTATTTATATTAAAATAGGTAATGCTCTTAATTTGAGAATGATCAAATTATGTTTTTGATGGTATCTATAGTGAAGGGTTTTAATTTTGTTCATCCAGTGAGTAGATGGGATTAACAGTAAAAGATTGCCTTCAGTTTACTGTTCTGAGGCCATAGAGAAAGGGTAAGGCAAAAATATTGATGTGATGATGTTTATAAAGATTCTGGGACCATCATGGTGTTAATATAGTTTTTAAATCTCTATGAATGTCCTCAAGAAGATAGACAAAATAAATGGATATCAAAACAAAATTAGAAGAAAAAAAACCCACAAAAAGCATGGGCAACATTTGTAGAAATCCTAGGCAAGAAGGTATCTTCAACAACCGTAACATACAAGTGGGTGAGAAAAACCACCAGCTGAAACAAGACCTTCAAAGTATCACCATCTCTCTGGATATTTATATAAATAAATAAATAGATAGATAGATAGATAGATAGATAGATAGATAGATAGATAGATAAATTTCCAACAAGTATTCACTAGAAAATAAGGCTAGATTGAGAATAATATCAGAATCTTGGGAAGGTTTTGTCCAAATCAGTTGCATGAGAGTAAAGGGTCTGCCATAAGGGCTGAAGAGATTTGAATGGTGTATCTTGAGTGAATATCAAAATTGACCACCCAGAGAGCAGTTCCAGAGTAGGATAGGACCTCACATTTAGAAGAAACTTCTGGGAATGGAATCAAAATTGTGTTGAAAGGACAACAGATAAGAAAGAAGGAAAATATCCAACTTAACATAGGGGGTAAGAACAGAGCCATGAATGCTCATAGAAAATCTCCATAATTTTCACACTACAGATAACAATAGAAAAGGAAGGTCTGTGACAAGAGAAATGTTATCTTGAAACACAGCTACTAAAATTTCACAAAAACTGATTTCATAAAAAAAATGAGCTACAGAGAATAATCAAAGTCAAAATCCATTCATTATTTCTACAAGAAAAAAAAAAGCAGACTTGCAGAATAAATAAAGAATAACAGAATGGAATCCCTACAGACAATAATAACATACCAGTAAGATCTGTACATGGAGAGATCAGAATTATAAAACAATACTATACAAATGAGCTAACACACAAATCATACGAATGAACACAGAATTAGAAAACCAGAAATGAAATCACAGAACTTCAGAAATATTAGAAATAAAAGAAAAAAATCAATTCAGAGTTGAAGACTAAGCTGCAGTGAACATAAGAGTTTTTACATGCAACAGCTAATTTCATATGAGAAAAAGAAGAAAAGCAGGAATATTTTAAATACTAAAAAGAAAAGAAAGGAAAAAATAAAGGGATTTTAGTAAAAAGAAAACTGAAGATTGGTAAAGAACATTCAATGTACCAATATTAGGAAACTGAAGAACACCAATGCAAGGGAACAAAACAAATATGAAGTACATTAATCCAAGCAAATTTTCCTGAAGTAAAAAGATATGAAAGTATTTGTTGAATTATCTCACCGTATTCCTAGAAAGAATGACTAACAACAAGATATATGCCTCTAAAATTATTGGGATTTAATTTTTTAACTTATTAATCTCTCAAGAATCTAGACCAGGAGTTGTCAAATTTTTTTCATACAGGGCCATATAGTAAATATTTTAGGCAATGTAACCAAACATACAGTAGGATGGATTTCATCTGGGGACTATAGTTTGTTGATCTTGGATCTAGATTAAAACAAGCAAAGCAAAACAAACAAACACAATAAAAGTGTATATGATGTATGAAGAAAAGAAAACTAGGTTATTATAAGACATTTTTAGCAGTAATTCATTAAGTCAGAAAACAGACTAATATATTTGACATTTTAGGAGATCATTTTTGAGCCTAGTATTTTACATCCTGCAAAACTGACTCATGCAGATGAAGAGCACAGTCTTTTATTATCAACCTGGAAAAAAAACACGGAGGATATTGTCTCCTAAGACCTTCAGAAGAAATTAACTAGTAGATGAGTTTCACAAAACCAAAATGAAGAGAGACCTCAGGACCGCTGATGAGCCTTAAATATGTAGTCATTTGTAGACTATGACGAAATTAGGAATAATGGAGAGAGAGTGTGTAACTGCTGTATGCTCTGTCAATGTGGTTTTACTGTTTTATACTACTATTATCTATAAATATATATCCATAGAAATAAATATATAATGTTTATTAACATTTAATTCATAAAATATACATATATTATACAAATATATAAAATATAGATTTGAAGTATTTTTATGAATTTAGAATGTATTTACAGATATATATATGTGTGTGTGTATATATATATATATATATATATATATACACACACACACACACACACACACACACACACACATATATATGATGAGAGAGAGGGAGAGAGAGAGAGAACCTGTGCAGGTGTTCAGTCATGAAGAGCTTCCTTGGTGAAGAGTGGAATACAGAGTAGGTGAGTATGTCACATTCTTAGCATGATCCTGCCATGGGTTTAAAGGTGATGTTGGTGTGAAAGCCTGGCTTGATCAATAATATGTAAAAAAGGTCATTTTTTCCCCTTTTAAATCATAATACTGCTTGTCATAGACAAAGTACTATATTTTTATAGAGCTAAATGAAGTAGACAAGAGGTTACTGTGCTGGATAGAGTTAAAACATTTTTTTTCAATGTCAATCACCCTTACTGATTTAGTATCCTGCTCACCACTGGTATGGAAGACATCTCTGTGACATTCATTAAAGTAAAACAAATAAAATGCAAAAGATTCCAGGAGTTCAATGCAGCAGCAGATGAAGAAAACTATATACCATTTCACACCTGAAGAAGAAACAAGTCTTCTAAAGAATGGAAACATAGAGAAGATTCATTTGCTCAGTATTCCACATGGTCAGCAGAGGTTGGTCATTGCACCCATGTGAAGAAAGGAGAACAGGTAACTCAGAAGGTCTACTATAAACAGTTAATAAAAGCCAATAAATCTTAGAGCTCTAGTAAATGTCATTTTTCAGCCAAAGACTGTGGAACAATGTTCTGGGATACATATCTTTACACTGTGTGAAGATCAATGGCCTGTGATCTGAATACTTTAAAGTATCAAAGACTACAGTAAATATAACCGTACATATTCCAAAGTATATTTTCTTATTCTCAGTTATTTCAGCACAATAAAGGAAAGAAAAATATACTATTAATGTAGTAAATAATGAAAATATATATTTGATAATATCAACATACACTGTGTATGGAGTATCATTATGTCAGGGATGCGATAATTTATTATAAAGGATTAATATTCCAATGAAATCAGTAAAAGAACAAAACCTTCCTGGAGATGGGAAAGCATTCAGATTATATGATATAATAAACCTCTATCTAAAGAACATATTCAAAAACAAGTGTTTAGTGAAGAACTTCTGAGTGATGGAAAAGCTGACAGTATGAAATCCCAAAAGATCTTTCTTCCCTCTTGAAGAATAAGGTGAAGACATTTAAGAATACTGTCTCCATCACTCCTTTTGTTCTTACTTTACTTTGTTCTTACTAATATGAGTGCTGAAAAAGTGGAAATAAAAGCAAATGGAATTTTTTTCTGATTCATTTTTGTGTTTGAGGCAAGTAGACAAATCTGTATTGCTGCTAGTAGCCCCTCTCTGCCTCACTGATGAACTGGAACTCTGAGTCAGCATCAGGCCCATATCTGAATATCAAGGAGTCCTGTCCTTCACTCCTGAGGGACCCAATGATAACATTCTTCTCTTCTAACTGTACTTGAAATGATGAGACATAATTAAGAAAGTATAAATGCTGGTCCAATTGGGAATTCTTGAATATCATTGCAGAAAAAAAATCCACCTCTCTTTCATTTCATGATGAACAGTTTGAAATGCCTATTCTTTGTGTTTGTTGGAACTTTCCATCACTGTTGTTAGATTCAATTATGAGAGCACACTCTTATACCTTAGGATTGTTTCATGAGCTGACTTCTAGTTTGGGCCGTCAGCTTCTACATAGTCTGTGGTAGCAACAAAGACATTTGAAGAAGAATTTGAACTTCTTCTGACCCTTTGGTTCACCTTTAAAAACGGTCTCAGTTGACCTCTTTTAGCTTATCCTCCAGGAAATTTAAGGAAACTCATCCATCTCTGGTAATAGATATATAACCAGGAAATCTCTTATTACTCAAATATATGTGAAAACTGCAAGTGGACTTCCGCCTAATTCAATGAAGTCTGAGCATCTGCAAAAGCTTTAAGTCTAACGAGTCTTTGTACCATTTATATCTTGGATTCTATGTATAATTGGTTCTTTGGGACCACACCCACCTGCAGTCTTTATTGGAGATAAACACAGCTGCGGCATGATGCTTTATTTTAATAGAAAAGTAGATGAAGAACTGATCAGGAAAATCCAGGAGGCTTACTCCATTTCTTAAGAACTATCTGGGGGTATTTGGAACCACAATTGTCATTGATCTGTGCCATTCTGATGCTTCTTTGATGAATATTGTCACAATGCCTTCTTTGGTCTACTCCCTTTGAATATCCATGCCATCATTCTTCAAAGCTGAACCCAACTCTTACGGTTTATTCTAAGAATAGTGCCCAGAAGAAATGTGATATTGTATAAAGGCCTCTCTTTATCCCAAGCAGGTGGCGGAGGCATTTAAAATATCTTAATATAGAGCTTTGAAACATTTCTTTGTTTGGGGGAAGCCTCACTAAAGAGCAATGACCAATATTTTTCTTTTGGGTACATACCCTGGAGCATTCCATTTCATATTATTAATGTAACAGATTGTGAAGTCTAATTATTATACCCATAATTGAAAAAAACGCTAAAGAGCAATGTAGTCATATGAATCCCTGCACACCCCGATGTGAAGATACTTGAATTACCTAGGAAAACATCTTCCTCTGATATAAGTCGTGGTGGTACATCTCTGATGAACACTTTCAGTGATGCTGCTTTAGGCCCTACCCTTGATTGGGCCCAGTAATGTAATTTAAAGCTGTAGTGTTTCTCTCTTCCACATTCTATGACATAAATATGTCTAGAATTCCTGCCTCTGAAGTATCTATCTGGTCTTAAAGAACATTTGGAAATATTTCATTGATGAAAAGCAATCTTGATGTTTCTTTTCCCTCATCTGCTGTTACTGTTGGAGTGTCTTACCTCTCAGTAATTATGGTAAGATATGTGGTATTTCTCTTTTCCTCTGAGTAAGTAAAAACATGCCTTATGTTTACAGTGGACTGGTCTCCACTTTTCATCATTTTAGAATCTGGACAACCATATCATTCTGCTTTTGGTACCATTGTAGAAAAGTCTTCATTATACTCCACTTTATCCTCTGCTTCCAAAATACAAATAACCTGCCACTGACCCCTATGGATGAAATATACCCTGGGATAGACTCTTCCTCTTTCTTCCCATCTAAGAAAAACTATATCTCATTTTGGTGGAACAGCCCAAGTTCCTGGATATCGTGCAAGTGCAGGAGTAAATACTTGTCTGGCATCTCTGCCCTGATCCCCTTTGTTCTTACAGTTACAGCTGAGGCTTCTATCCTGAATGAATATCAAGTTCTCTGGAACATGTCATCTAGAAAAAGAGTTTTGTCCACTTCCAGTTTTAAATATATGTTACTTTGATTAGTGAAGCTGTTACTCCACCTCAAATTACTTCTCATTTTCCCTGAAAGTGTTCATTTTTGAGCCAAATAAACTATAAACTTTGGCAAACAAAAATAGATTTTTTTTGGTCACAATACAGAACACCTCTTAAACAGTAACCTGAGGTTATTGTAGTGTCTAAAACAAAACAGCTTTAGGTTTTATTTTTAGTTAATTTACCAATTATAAAGAGTGTACTGTTTTTGTTTTTTGTTTTTTTGCAGTACACGGGCCTCTCACTGTTGTGGCCTCTCCCATTGCGGAGCACAGGCTCCAGACGCACAGGCTCAGCAGCCATGGCTCACGGGCCCAGCCGCTCAGCGGCATGTGGGATCTTCCCGGACCTGGGCACGAACCCGCGTCCCCTGCATCGGCATGCGGACTCTCAACCACTGCGCCACCAGGGAAGCCCAAGAGTGTATTGTTTTACTTGTCATGAAAACTGTATTTTTTCTTTCTTTCTTTTTTTTTTTTTTTTTTACTAATTCTTACATTAAAAAGTTATGCAAAAGAAGGAGGAGGAGGAGGAGGGATTCAAGACTAGATTACAGGATTATTTATCAACAGCATCCAAATCACCACATCAATCTTTCCTATTTTATATTTAAATTTGGGTTTCTGATAATTGCCTAAAGAAATCCCTCCATGTTATGCCAATTTTTAAAAAATCCCTGTGAAAATTATCAAGAAATCACTTTGGGGGCTTCCCTGGTGGCACAGTGGTTGAGAGTCCACCTGCCGATGCAGGGGACAGGGGTTCGTACCCCGGTCCGGGAAGATCCCACATGCCGCGGAGCGGCTGGGCCTGTGAGCCATGGCTGCTGAGCCTGCGCGTCCGGAGCCTGTGCTCCGCAACGGGAGAGGCCACAGCAGTAAGAGGCCCGCGTACCGCAAAAAAAAAAAAAAAAAAAAACACTTTGTATCTAGATTCATTCGGTGCATGAAATATATGAACACAGCAAATATCTTATTTAAAAATGAACACTTATAGTTCGATTTTATTTAAAAGCTTTAAGAATTTAATGGTTTATTTAAAATATTGCTTTAGATGTGGCATCTCATAGGTCAAAAACATGAGTTTGTAAAATTGTAGTAAAAATCCTATTACGAGAGAGTAATACTGTGAATACTTAATCCCCCTACTTTCTTAAATTTACCTTAACATTAAATTTACCATAAATTTACCATAACATTATTATGTGTTCTATCGAAACGATCATTTATAACAAATCAAATCTTGTAAACTTATAATGTATAATTCTTATTTCAAAATCAAGAAAATTTAGTAAAACTTTTTGTCATTAACAGAGTACTTTAAAATATCTTATATGTTCTCAGGTACTTTGTCATTGGACTCTTCCTCTTATTTTTTTCCTCTTTCACTGTATTGTTTTGCCATCTTATATGTTAACTATAGGTTTATACAATATTACAGAATATTTCTTTATGTAATTTTACATGAAAATTAAGTGTTGCCAAACTAAGAGTCAAAGAGCCTATGGAATAAACATTTTAATTGATTTTTTATTTATAAAGATAAATCTTCATTTACTAAATTAGCTTCCTTCACTGGAAACTTTTTTTTCAGTGTAAGAAAAAAAAATTCTCCACTGGATTTGGTGTCTTCTTATGACAGTGCAAGAGGCAGAGAAAGGGGCTCTTTTGCAACTTTTTTTGAGAAATACTTCACTTTACCATTTTCCAGATCCCCAGCCAGTAATCCTTTTTTTTTTTGTAACGTTTGTGACAATTATTTAGATGGTTAATGATCTGCATACCATTACTCTCTATTTGAGCCACATAGAATGATTGTGATATTTGTCTGTTAGAAAAAGATTCAGTCACTGCTTTTTCATTTTGAGACAACATGGCACACCAACAAGATACAGGACATAGTATCTCATGCATATAAAGTACTCATAAATTGAGAACATTTTATGATTGATCCTGAAACTTAGAAACATAAGTTACCTTAACTCACTGACTTCAACATTAGAATTTATCAGACTCAATCATAGCAAGATTTTCTACAAAAATTAAGTTATAAGTTTGATGTAATTATGAACAACACCTTATAGGAATAAGTTTGTTTCTTATAAGTATGATAGTTTGAAAATATTATCATTTTTTAATTACAAATTTGTAAACTTTAAGTAAATATCTAAATTTTTGTAGCATTGGAACATATACCTTCAATAAAGCATCTGTGATACTGCATCTCATTTCTATGCAATTTAAGGTCAGTCAGTTTTGACAGCTTACAGCAAAGATTGATAACCCTTAATCTTTGTTAAGCTTCTTTATTGAAGACCATCAAGATTTAATTTTTTTTAATCTTACCACTTGGTAGATAAATGGCTTATGAGTCCCTTTCTTTTCTAACTTTTCTAAATTAATCTGAATGTCATTTGAGAGGGCAGGGAATAAAAGAGCTTTAAAAACACATCTTGCAAGCTAACTCTTAACAAATATGTTTTTTATCAATGTCAATTTCCAGATAATGCCATCTGTGCTAATCCCTAACCCTCTCTACTGTAGTGCTTTAAGTTGTCTTTTGCTTTGATTTATCAGACAACTGACCCTGGCCTAACCCTGTCAGCTTTAGTTCAGAGGAACTCTCACAAAAGATAGGCCTCTGATCTGACAAATTGATTCGCTGCAAGGAACAGTTTAACTGGAAAAGGATCTCCTTAACAAGTGATAAAGCCCTTTTATTCCCAGTTTATCTTTGGGGATGTGGGCAGAATTTATAAAATGTCCAATGTCAATTATGAGTAATTTGGAAACCTGAATATAAAGGGATGCAATAAAAGGTCCACAGCTTTCTGGTTAATGATAGTTCTGAGAGTATCAGTGACTATATTTTATTTAAAAGCCTTTAAGTGGAGGTTAATTGAAAATAATCATCCTAATTAGAAAACAAATATTAAAATTCTCTTAGGATTTCCATGCTGACTTTAACTGGAGCATAATGATTAAGTATGTGGATAATAAATTGCAATCTACAGAAAAACTATTATCTGGATTAAGGAACAGGTTGACACAACATCCTTTCTCTCATAAAGCTGTTGAGGAACTTGTGTCTATGGCACTTTGATTCTTGTCATATAAATTTGCTATTAGCAATCAATACTCTAGTAAATGTTTATCCAAAACAAGATTTATGGTCACATTTCCATCAGGTTTCAAAACGTATAAAAACAGATTTTGATAATTTTTTAATCCATGAAAATACTTTAAAAAACAATATAAAATCCAGAAGATTCATTCTTTAAAGTACTTGGCTACTTTTTTTTTTTTTTTTGCGTTACGCAGACCTCTCACTGTTGTGGCCTCTCCCGTTGCGGACGCGCAGGCTCAGCGGCCATGGCTCACGGGCCCAGCCGCTCCACGGCATGTGGGATCCTCCCGGACCGGGGCACGAACCCGTGTCCCGTGCATCGGCAGGGGACTCTCAACCACTGCGCCACCAGGGAAGCCCCTACTTGGCTATTTTAATTATACCATGCAGTAAAATTAGAACTGTTTCTACCTTTTTTTCTTTGACATTTCTTTTTTGCTTTCCTTCTTCATTTATTTTCCTTCCCATTGCAGCTTTTCATCTTTTTTGTACTCCTGCTTCAGCTTTTCATCTTTTATGTACACCTACTTTTTAAAATGACAGACCTGCATTTTAAGGTTAGGTGTTTGGAATGATGAAAGAGCTAAGCAATTTTATATGTTGGTTATTGCCAAACTTTTGAAAAATTATTAAAAAATTACAACATGCAACACTGTGCAAGGTGCTATGCTGAGTTTAACTTTTTTACTGTTTGTTTATAATATTTCTTTAACTGGTCAGAAATTAGATTAAAATAGCAATTGAAAATATCATTTTCCATTACCTGGAAAGAAAAAAATAATGACCAAAACAAAGGATCCCTGAATATATAGGAGTTGGAGAGAATTACATATGTGTCCTTTGGAATTGAAAAGAGCAAACTAAAACACTGCAAGCTGAGACGGTGGGAAATGTTCAACTCTGCTAAATATAGACATTTTAAAAGCAAGTGTAGTTTTGTTTTAAATAGCAGTGGCAAAATTTTATTCTTAAAAGAGTAAACTTCAGTTGTGAAAATAATTGTTATTAAGAATAACACTTTATCCAAGAATAATTTTTAAATGAAAAGCTATTTAGTTCATATTGGACTACAACTTGTTTCTGTATTGGGACCAACCTAAGTAAAATTTAATTGTCCCCTCTTTGACTTCTTCCATTTTTCATCTCCTACTTCTGGCCAACACACCTATTTGGAGCTGCAGATTTCTCTCATTCCCCAGTTTCCATGAAGTGAGTATATCCATTTCTTTCTAAAATCTTCTATTTTTTTCCCTCTAGTTGTACAATTGCTAAAAGTAAAAATAATAACAATAAAAGAGTATTCCCTTTATTTTATTGTATTTTTATTGGGGTATAGTTGCTTTACAATGTTGTGTTAGTTTCTGCTGTACAACGAAGTGAATTAGCTATATGTATACATATATCCTCTCCTTCTTGGACCTCCTTCCCTGCCCCCCACCCCCATCCCACCCATCTAGGTCACCACAGAGCACCGAGCTGAGCTCCCTGCTCTATACAGCAGGTTCCCATTAGCTATCTTTTTTACACATGGCAGTGCACATCCATCCATCCCAATCTCCCAACTCATCCCACCCCTCCCCTCCCCTCCCCCACCCACGTGCACAGATCCGTTCTCTATGTCTGTGTCTCTATTCCTGCCCTGCAAATAGGTTCATCTGTACAATTTTTCTAGATTCCACATATATGTGTTAATATATAATATTGGTTTTTCTCTTTCTGACTTACTTCAATCTGTATGACGGACTCTAGGTCCATCCATGTCTCTACAAATGACCCAGTTTCGTTCCTTTTTATAGTTGAGTAACATTCCATTGTATATATGTATGACATCTTCTTTGTCCATTCATCTGTTGATGGACATTTACGTTGCTTCCATGTCCTGGCTATTGTAAATAGTGCTGCAGTGAACATTGGGGTGCATGTGTCGTTTTGAATTATGGTTTTCTCAGGGTATATGCCCGGGATTGGGGTTGTTGGGTTATATGGTAGTTCTATTTTTAGTTTTTTAAGGAACCTCCATACTGTTCTCCATAGTGGCTGTATCAATTTACATTCCCACCACCAGTACAAGAGGGTTCCCTTTTCTCCACATTTAATATTTAGCTGAGACCCAGGGACACTGATGTTTACAAAGAAACAATTTGATCATGAATATTTCTTTCTGTTTATAATTTCAACTGGAACTTTTTGAATATACAGATCTTAACAAATGTGCTATGAGAAAAAAAGATATTAGAATAATAGTATGGCTTGTCAGATAATGCTATTGAAAATGTGGCAAAATCAACTAAACAACTATACTTGCCTATACATTTTTGGTTAGACTACATATCAAGTCATATTTCTATATGTAACAAGGTATAGAGTATGTCTAAATTTAGTAAGAAAGTCTGAAAGATTTATTCATTGATGAACCTTTTTTTGGAAAAATCTTCTGTATATCAATCATTATGATATTTCGGGCTACAAAACTCTAATGGTATTTTATTAAATTTGAAGAATTTTTAGTATATCTTTATATGTAGATACCACATTTTTCTCTCCTTAATGGTAAATTTAATGACTCATTTTTTTAAAGTTGCTATTAACCTCTTTAAAAGCACAGAAATTTAAAATACACAGTAGACACTGATTATTAAAGGTAAATTTTTAAACAAATTTTGCATTCAACTAATTTTTAAAAGAACTAGCATTTTAATATACTTTAAAATATTCAAAGTTTTTATTTTATAAGCTACACTTTTTAAAATTTTTCTATCTGATTTTAGCACTATAATGTATCATGTTGAATCATTCAGTCATGCTAGTTTTGAGACACATGGTTTTCAAGTCAGTTGGGTTATTTTCAGAACAGCATGAAAGAAGAACTTTCACTTTAATCCAAGGCATTTGCTTCATGTAATGTCAATGTATACATGACAGTGCTAGCAAAGATTTTGCCAAATACGCTGTGATATACAATGATGAAAAGAACAAGTATAAAATTATTTTATCTGTTGTTGAGTGGAAATCGTCCCACCTAAGAAAGTATTTGGAAGTCATACATCCTGAACATTTTTAAATATAAAAGCATCCAGTAGCTTCATGCAGGTTTAATTATATTTTCTTGTACTACTACAAATAAAAGAGTGTCTATAGAGAAATGGCACTTATTTCTGCAGTTCTTGATGATCTTTCAGGTACACAGAGAATGCATCCTGCTCTCTAACAGATTATGAAACTAATTCTTTATAATGGTGCTGTTAAACATATGTATTTATTCCCTCTACTGAAAATAAGTCTTTGGCTACTTAATGTCACTAGTTGCACATTTCACTGGAGAAAAAAACACAAATAGCTCTGCTATCCAGAGTTTTGCCCATGAAATATTTCCTAACACACATTGCCATGTCAAATATAAGTGGATTGGCTTTAGAAGATTAGTCAAACGTCTTTACTATTTACCTGTGAAAATGAGGTCTTGGGTTCACATTACTAAATGAATTCCCTTACAAAGTATTTCTCCAAGTTGCTAAGTCATAACTAAATGGGCTTTTTCAGAAACAAAAGAGCATTTTCTTGACTTAGAGCATATATTTCCTAAACTTCTAAAACCATTTCCTTAAAATGCATACATTTATGTAAGAATGGGCCCATAATAGTACTCTTCAGTCATTTTGCTTGCTTTATCTTTGGGTCTGGAAGTGTTTTAATATTTTATTCTATTTTTAATATTGCTATAACAATGAGAGGAGGATATGATTATTATTCTTTTACAACTGGAGAAATTTTAAGCATGTGTTCAGATGTTTAGTAATTTTTAAAATTGTTTTTTACAGATGATTTTTAGAAAGGAGCAGTAAGTAAAGTAAGAGTAAGCTAGTATCTGAATAGCCATTGATGGCTTAGACAATCACATCCTCCACAGGGGAAGCACATACAAATCCCAATAATTTTCATGTATTGTTCAATATACTCTACAGATAAAACTCAAACCAGTTATACATGTTCTCGAAATCCTAGTGGGGTAATAATATTTTCAGAATTATTAGTCCAAGTTCCCTTGACATATAACTGATTAGATAAAACTAACTTATTGACATCTAGAAAAATTTATCATTGTTAGTCGTGCTTGAAAGTTATGATTTGGACACTTTTGTATGTTTTAGTATCTTTAGGTAAACAGTATTTTTTTAACCTTATTTTGATAAATTCTGCCTTCTAGTAAATATTTACCAAATAGTATGTTAAATTTGGCCTTTTGAGGTCATCTCATCAGATACCTGTCTCTTATAAAGAACAAATATGAATCTCTTTTATTCTTGAAAATCTTCCAGAAATTAGAATAGCGTTCTACTCTTCTAAGTAAATGGATACAGATTTCTGAAGAATTTTATTTTAATCAAAATACATAAGGGCAGTACTTATTGTATCTAGTTAGATATTTCAGTCATAAGTTAGACTTCACATAAATTGTTTGCTAATAAGTCAAGTAGCCTTAATTTTTCTGTCATCACAATTCAAGTAGAAGCCCAAAGACTCACCCTCTAAGAAAAGCACATACGCAATTTAAAGTCATTGCGTGACTAGCTTTCCCCTGGGCAATGCAGTGCTCAGCTGAATGCTGAAGACACTAGACTGTCATGGGAACAAGATGGGTTAGGGAAAATGTAGTTAAAAGGCAGAGACAGTTTTGTAAAGCTCAACACCTTCAAGTTTCTCAAAAGTAAGAATGTGACTTGCTGTCAGTAAGTAACATGACTGGGAGCACATCTTGCTCCTCTAAAATGGCATCAAAAACACTTTAACATTTTAACAAATGTGTGGCACGATCTCTATTTCTCTTGCAAAAAAATGCATTTCACTCTAATAATTGATTATTTTCCTCCAGATTCTAATCAGCTCAGTTTGAATAACTGCAGTTATTTGATTGTTACAGTCACCGACTTCTTAAAAATATTTCATTTGAACATATCCAATAGTCTAAATATGGAATTTTCATAGTTTTCTTAATAATAACACCTCATGATTAAAATAAATTTAGT
Organism: Grampus griseus; assembly: GCF_964374135.1. NCBI lineage: Eukaryota > Metazoa > Chordata > Mammalia > Artiodactyla > Delphinidae > Grampus > Grampus griseus. The sequence continues at coordinate 99,929,360 of NC_138998.1, forward strand.
CAATTATGTTGAAAATTCTTTGAATGTTCCCCAATACATTGTCCTTTATTAAGCAGTCACTTCCTAATTAATTCCTTGATATTAACAACATACCTTAAATATGATGTACTTACTGAGTAGTAGAGCTACCCTTATTTAAATTGAACAGTTATGCTATGTATCTTAAACTGACTGTTGCTTTTTGTAATTTTAACAAAACGCATAACATTGTTCTAAAGTATTTTATGTGCCATGCATAATTATAAAAATACTTTTTTTCCCAACCAATATTATATTGAAAGTAACTAAAATGAACACATTTTACAACACAATTGTGGTTCTTTTGTATGTATTTTAGTTTTACTGCTTCTCCTTTTCATTGGAAAAATAAAGCCTTTCATATTTTTCTCCCCAGTTACACAATTTAATTGAAGAGTCAATATTCTTGTTTTCACATATTCTTGTTTATTGTACTTTTTGGATTGCTCATCTATCTATTGTCATCCTTAACATTTTTTAAATTTAAGCGTTCACAGTAATTTCATACCCTGCTCTAGGTTTTGGTCCCTTTTATACCATTGCATACTCTGAAAATATCATTTTCTTGTTAACAGTGATCCACGATTTATGAGACATACCCCACCTTACATGAGTCATATACCTAACTTTGAGCATGAGTAGATTTTCCAAAATGCTAAGCCAATCTTAATTTAAGTAGGTCTTCTTAGAATTATTCCGTGCATTTTTTATTGAAGTATATTTGATTTAAAACATTGTGTTAGTTTCAGGTTAGTTTCAAAGTGATTCAGTTGTACTTTTTTTTTTCAGATTATTTCCATTATAAATTATAAAATACTGAATATAGTTCCTTGTGCTATACAGTAAATCCTTGTTGCTTATCTATTTTATGTAGAGTAGTTTTTATCTGTCAATCTCATACTCCTAATTTGTCTCTCCTGCCTTCCCTTTCCCCTTTGGTAACCATAAGTTCGTTTTCTACCTGAGTCTGTTTCTGTTTTGTATATACATTCATTTCTATAATATTTTAAATTCTATATATAAGTGACATATTGTCATTCTCCGCTTGATTTACTTCACTAAATGTGATCTTCTCTAGGTCTATCCATTTTGCTGCAAATGGCAATATTTCACTCTTTTAATGGCTGAGTGATATTCCATTGCATATGTGTACCACATTATCTTAAGCCAGTTGTCTGATGATGGCCACTTTGGTTGTTTCCATGTGTTGACTATTTTAAGTAGTGCTGCTATGAACACTGAGATGCATGTATCTTTTTGAATTAGAGATTTTGTCTTTTCCAAATATATACCCAATAGTGGGATTGCTAGATCATATGGCAGCTCTATTTTTAGTTTTTAAGGAACCTCCATACTGTTTTCCTTAGTGGTTGTACCAATCTACTTTCCCACCCATAATGTAGGAGGGTTCCCTTTACCCCACAACTCCCCCAGGATTTATTTGTTGACTTTTTGATGATAGCCATTCTGACCAGTATGAGGTGATACCTCACTGTGGTTTTGATTTGCATGTCTCTAATAATTAGTGATATGGAGCATCTCTTCATGTGCCTGTTGGCTGTCTGTATTCTTCGGAGAAATGTCTATTTAGGTCTTCTGCCCATTTTTTATTGGATTGTTTATTTTTTTAATATTAAGTTGTATGAGCTGTTTGTGTATTTTTGATGTTAACCCGTTGTCAGCCGCATTGTTTGCAAATATTTTCTCCAACTCCTTAGGTTATCTTTTCATTTTGTTAGTAGTTTTCTTTACTGTACACAAGCTTCTAAGTTTAAGTCTCATTTGTTTATTTTTGCTTTTAATTCTTTCATCCTGGGAGAGTAAGAAAATATTGCTACAATTTATGTCAGAGAATGTTTTGCCTATGTTGTATTCTAGGAGTCTTACAGTATCATGTCTTATATTTAGGTCTTTGAAGTATTTTGAGTTTATTTTTGTATATGGTGTGAGGGACTGGTTTAATTTTATTGACTTACATGCACCTGTCCAGCTTTCCCAAATACCACTTGCAGAAGAGACTGTACTTTTCTCCTTTGTATATTCCTTCCTCCTTTGTTGAAGATTAATTGACTATAGCATGTGGGTTTATTTCTGAGCTCTCTATTCTGTTCCATTAACCTATATGTCTGCCTTGTGCCAATAACATGCATTTTTGATTATTGTAGCTTTGTATATGTGAAGTCTAGGAGGGTTATGCCTCCAGCCTTGTTCTTTTTCCTTAGAATTACTTTGATATTTTTGGGTCTTTTGTGGTTCCATATAAGTTTTAGGATTATTTGTTCTAATTCTGTAAAAAATATCATTGGTAATTTGATTGGGATCACATTAAATCTGTAGATTGCTTTGGGTAGTATGGCCATTTTAACAATATTAATGCTTTGAATCATCTTCAGTTTCCTTTGTCAATGTTTTATAGTTTTTTAGCATATATGTCTTTCCCCTCCTTGGTTAGGTTTATTGTTAGGTGTTTTTTTTTTTTTTGACATGATTTTAAATGCATTTGTTTCTTTTACTTTCTCTTTTTGATATTTCATTATCAGTGTAAAGAAATTCAACAGATTTCTATATACAATCTTGTATCCTGCTATTTTGCTGAATTCATTTATTAGTTATAATAGTTTTTCTGTTGACTCTTTAGGGTTTTCTATTTAGATTATCATGCCATCTGCATATAATGAAAATGTTATTTCTTCCCTCTGAATTTAGATACGTTTAATTTATTTTTCTTGTCTGATTGCTGTTGCTGGGATTTCTAATACTATGTTAAATAGAACTGGTGAGAGTGGGGATCCTTGTCTTGTTCCAGATTTTAGTAGGAAGACTTTCAGCCTTTCATCATTGACTACTATGTTGCCTATAAGTTTGTCATAAATGGCTTTTATTATATTGAGATATGTTCCCTCTAAACCCACTTTGGTGAGACTTTTTATCATAAATGGTTGTTGAATTTTATCAAATACTTTTTCCTGCATCTATTGATATGATCAAGTGGTTTTTTTCTTTTTTGTTAACTTGGTGCATCACATTGATTGATTTATGTATTTTGAACTGTCCTTGAGACCCTGGGATGACTCCAACTTGATCATGGCATATGATCCTTTTTATGTACTGTTGGATTTGGTTTACTAATATTTTTTGAGAGTTTTGCATCTATATTCATAAAAGATATTAGCCTGTAATTTTCTTTCTTTCTTTTTTTTGTTTTTGTAGTGTCTTTGTCTGGTTATTGTATCAGGGTGATGGTGGCTTCATACATTGAATTTGGGGGTGTTCCATCCTTTTCAAGCTTTTGGAATAGTTCAAGAAAGATAGGTATAAGTTCTTCTTTGTATGTTTGGTAGATTTTCCCAGTGAAGCCCTCTGATCCTGGACTTATGTTTGAAGTGAATGTTTTAAATTACAGAATCTATTTCACTTTTAGTGATCAGGCTGTTCAAATTATCTATTTCTTCTTGACTCAATTTTGGCAGACTGTATGTTTCTAGAAATTTGTCTATTTCTTCTAGATTGTCCAATTTTTCACATATAACTGTTCATAGTATTTTCTTATTTGTTGTATTTATGCAATACTGGTTGTAATTTTTCTTCTTTTATTTCTTGTTTTGTTTATTTTGTTCCTCTCTCTTTTCTTCTTGGTGAGCCTGGCTAGAGGTTTGTCAATTTTGTTTCTGTCTTTTCAAAACAACAGCTCTTGTGTTTATTGTACTGTTCTATTTTTTACTTCTATTTTATTTATTTCCTCTCTGATCTTCATTATTTCATTCCTTCTGCTGACTTTGGGTTGTTTGTTTTTACTTTTCTAATTCTTTCAGGTGGTATGTTAGATTGTTTATTTGAGTTTTTTTCTTGTTTCTCGAGGAAGACCTATATTGCTATAAACTTCCCTCTTAGAACTGTTTTTGCTATATCCTGTAGATTTTATAAGGTTGTGTTTTCATTGTCTTTTGCCTCAAGGTACTTTCTGATTCCCTCTTTGATGTCATCATTGACCCATTGGGTTTTTTAAGTAGCATGTTATTTAGTCCCCATGTGATCATTTTTTCCCCATTTTTCTCTCTGTGATTGATTCTAGTTTCATACCGTTTTGGTCAGGAAAGACGCTTGAAATAATTTCTGTCCTCTTAAATTTGTTGAGGCTTGTTTTGTGTCCTAGTATGTGGTCAATCCTAGAGAATGTTCCATATGCACTTGAAAAGAATGTGCATTCTGGGTTTGTTTTTTTTTTAATGTAGTGCCCTGTAGCTATCAATTAAGTCCAACAATTCTACTGTGTCATTTAGAATCTTTGTTGTCTTACTGATATTTTATCTGGATGATCTGTCCATTGGTATTAGAGGGGTTATTAAAGTCCCCTACTATGATTGTATTCCTGTCAATTACTCCCATTATGTCTGTTAGTATTTGTTTTGTATTTTTAGGTGCTCCTATATTGGGTGCATATATGTTAAGGAGCGTAATATCCTCTTCTTGTATTAACCTCTTTATTATTATATAGTGTGCTTCTTTGTCTTTCTTTATGGACTCTGTTTTATAGTCTATTTTGTCTAATTTGATTATTGCTACCCTTGCTTTCTTGTCATTTCCATTTTCATAAAATATCTTTAACAATCCCCTCACTTTCAACCTATGCATGTCTTTTGTCCTAAAGAGAGTCTCTTCTAGGCAGCATATTGTAGCTTCTTATTTTTTTTATCCAATCTGCCATTCTACATCTTTTGACTGTGGAATTTAGTCCATTGACATTTAAAGTTATTACTGATAGGTGTGGATTTATTGTCATTTTAAACCCTGTTTTCCAGTTGATTTTGTAGTTCTTCCTTGTTCATTTCTTCCTCTTTGTTTTCCTCTTGTGGTTTGATGATTTTCTTTTGTATTATGCTTGAGTTCCTTTCTTTTTGGTTTTTGTATATATATATATGTATACATACATATATATATATATTTGATTTGTGATTACCCTGGTTTTCAAGTATGTTAACCCATAACTATTATATATCTACTTGCTTTAAACTGATAGTCGTATAAGTTCAACACATTCTAAAGATATACATTTTTTACTCCTCTCCCCCACGTTCTGTGATCTTATCCTATTTTACATCCTCATGTTTATCCTTTTGCTATTAATTGCAGTTATAATCACTTTTACAAGCTTTTTTTGAATGTTTTTTAATCTATGTACTGGCTTATTTAAGTGATCTTCAATCATTTTATTTATTTTCCTTTCCTGCAGTTTCTTGCTTGTTTTCTATTTAGAGAAGAACTTTCAATATTTCTTTTAGGTTAGGTTTAGTTTTACTATATTCTTTTAGTTTTTGCTTGTTTGAGAAATTCTTTATCTTTCCTTCTACTCTACATGATAATCTTGCCGATTAGCGTATCCTAGGGTGTAGGGTTTTCCCTTTCATGACTTTGGATATATCTTGCTACTTCTTTCTGCCCTACACAGTTTCTGCAGAGAAATTTCCTTGTAACTGACTCTTTTTTCTCTTGCTACTTTTAGAATCTTTTTTATGTCTGTCTTTTGCCATTTTAACTATGATATGTCTTGTTATGGGTCTGTTTGTGTTCATCTTGTTTGAGACCCTCTGTGCTTCCTATACCTGGATATCTGTTTCCTTCTTTAGGTATAGGAAGCTTTCAGCCATGATTACTTCAAATAGATTTTTTTTTTTTTGCGGTACACGGGCCTCTCACTGTTGTGGCCTCTCCCGTTGCGGAGCACAGACTCTGGACGTGCAGGCTCAGCGGCCATGGCTCACGAGCCTAGCCACTCCGTGGCATGTGGGATCCTCCCAGACCAGGGCACAAACCCATGTCCCCTGCATCGGCAGGCAGACTCTCAACCACTGCGCCACCAGGGAAGCCCCTCATAGATTTTTGATCCCCTTCTTTCTCTCTTCTCCTTCTGGAACCTCTATTATGTGTAGATTGGCACACTTTATATTACCCCATAGATCTCCTATTTTGCTTTCTTTTTTCTTTTCATTTCTCTTTCTTTCTGCTGTTCTGATTTAATGATTTCCATTATTCTGTATTCCAGATCACTTATTTATTTTTTGCATGATTTAGTCTGCTATTAATTGCTTCTAGATTGGTTTTTATCTCAGCAATTGATTTATCTAATTTTGATTGGTTCCTCTTTATAGTTACTAGTTCCTTGTTACAGTGATCTGTATTTGTATTGATAAGCTTTCTTAATTCCTTTAGCATTTTTATTACCTCCTTTTTGAACTTGGGAGCTATTTGACTGGTGATGTCTGCTTCATTATTTGTTCTTTCAAGGGATTTCTCTTGTTCTTTTAATTGGGAGTAGTTTCTCTGCTTTTTTATATTACTTTCTCTGCCTCTATGAATTTAGGAGAAACAGTTTTCTACTGTGATCTTGAAGGGGTGTTATTTTGTGGGAGTGTCACTGTGTAGACAGTGTGAGTCCAATATTTTCTGTAAGAGGGCTGTTTTTGATATAGATGCCTGTCACATCTTTCCTCAGAGTGTGCTGGCCATTATCACCTTAATAGGGGTTTGATTGATGTTGTGCTGTCCAGAGCCTGCACTGGATGTTGACCTGGGACCTGCCTGGGACCTAGGCTATGTTAGGCCTCTCCCCAGACCTGTCTGCCCCAGATGCAGCTCCAAGCTGCTATGTGAGGTGGGTGGTCCTGGAGCACTCCCAACAAGCAAGAAACCACTGTGTACTCCTCTCCAGGGGCTGTCTAGTGCCAGGGATGTGTGATTCTGTGATGCCACCTGCCACCTGGTGTGCACGCCAACAAAGTCTGCTGCCGCAGGGAGGGTTAATAATGGGCTCAGGTATCAGCCCTACCTCCATCATGTGCATGTTCACAAAGCCTGCTGCCACAGGAGTTATGCCCTGCTGTGAGTACACTGACAGTGGGCTCTGCTTGTAGACACATGCCCCACCCTATGCTGTGCTGATAAAGGGGCTCCAGTGGTGGACCTGTGTCCCTACTTGGATGCACTAATATTGGCAGCCCAGATCACACTCCAAGCCCTCTGGGCTGTCTCCATGCAGGTAGACTCAGTCCTCTCCCAGCTCGCAGCAGCCCCACCCATCATGCACTTTGGTATGTGAAATGTAGCCAGGTGGCAGCTGTCACTGCTGAGCTCTCTCTGCTCTAATTGCTAACAAGTCGGCAGATGCACAGTCCTCACAAGCAGAGTCCAGGCCCCTCCAGCTCCCTATCTGTCCCAGCAGACCTCCCAGAAGACTGGGGTGGGGGGCAGTTTGCGCAGAGCAAGGAACTGCCTGTGCCGACACTCCCTACTTCACAAATCCCTCCCAGGGCCACTGGTCCTGTCCTGATGCCTTTTTTTTTTTTCTGTCCTACCCAGTTATGTGGGGATCTTTCCTGCAGCTTTGGTTGTTTCTGCCAGTTTCCAGTTCGTTTTCTGTTAGAATTGTTTCACATGTAGTTGTAATTTTTGATGTGTTTGTGGGGACAGGTGAGCTACACGTTCTCCTATTTTGCCATCACGATCTCTCCCCAGGAGACTTTTATCTTCTGTGCATTTTAATGAATTTTTAGAACCGAATAACAATGTATGCTTTAGATCTTTGAAGATGACTAAGCAAAGCAAACACTATGATCCCCATATCAGAAGTCTGAAAATAACTGTCTTTAATTATGAAACAAAATAAAAATGAATTAAAAGAGTGATTGTAGTGAGTAGAATAATATAAATGGGCAATTGTTTTTATTTGATTTATTTGATAAAATATTATCTCACAAGTCTACTTGTATGCATGCATTAGTCTAAGATTGTGGTTTCTAATGCAATAGCCACTAGGTACATGCAAACACTGAGCACTTGAAATGCAGCTAGTGAGATTAAGCAGTAGAATTTTCTATTTTATTTTAATTAATTTAATTTAAATTTGAAGCCTGAAATTATATAAAATAGTTTTTCCATTAAACACAACTTTATTGTTTTGGTATGACTGTGTTTCACCTTAATCATTGCATTGTGTGATATTATGGTTGTATTATAGTGTTCTGTCAGGTCCTGTCTAGTTTTTAATATTACACATATACACAACACTGCTCTAGTAAGTATCATTGTATTGCTTCAATCTGAATGATTTTTAAAATATACTTATTTAACATTGTAATGTGTTTATGTTGTAAATAGTGATTATTTTACAAGTATTTATTATACTTACCATTTAATTAAAATGTAAATAAGTTATTTTTCTCATGTAAGTAAATAAACAATCAGATTTGTAAATTTAAAACAAACTTTACTTCTGATACAGAATTGAGTGGGGATACAGAAGTTAGTGCTACAGTCAGAACATTAAGGCAAAAAGATACAGGAAGAAGGTATTTGCCAATTTCATGATTAATGGAAACTGCATTATTTTGCTGTGGTAGAGCAAAATAAAAAAGCATTTTGTTAATTGGGTTAAAAATTAAATAAAGTAAAGTGAACAATATTAAGAGACATTTTAGCAAATGTATAATAAATTTAAGGTTTCTCTCAGCTTTCAAAAAAGAATAGATAAAATTAGTTGTCTAAAATTAGAACTAAATGTCTTGTAGAAAATTTGTAAATGAGTTTTTAACAGAGTTGAATATTGTAAGGTTGACCAGCTATAAAACAGCTTGAAGTATTGCATAAAATAGAAAGTCACTTTTAGATGGAGAAGTGGTTAAATTATTTCAGTTATACAAAACTTTTCAGAAAATTATGAGAAAAAGACCGTAGAAAGATGTTTTGTAAAAGTGAATGAGGTCAATTGAGCTAGAAAACAATTGTCTATAAGATACAAGATTTTTATAATATCAAAGATTAACAGATTCAAAAAATTTTTTAAATGTTCTTTTTCTTTAGCCTTAAATGAAATATGAGTTATAAGATACTCCTCAATTAATATTTTTGTTCTGTTGTATTTCCAATTTTACAAAGAAATGCTGTCAAATTGTGGCCTAAATTATTGAACCTGTGTCATAGATATGTTTGAATCTTTAACATATGTCAAACAAGAGTATCTGCTAGATTTGAAATTATTATTTTCTTTCATCATGATTAGTAGTCCAGCTGTGTTAGACAAAATTCTGGATTTACTGGAACTTTAAAGCAAAAAAACTGAGTTTTTCTTATGACCCCTAGAAGTGTAAATAACACGTTTGTGTTATTTTAAACCATTACATTTGTGGTAATTTTTTATACCAGCAATAGGAACCTGATGTAATTACCCATCAGCCATTCCCCTCCTACTTTTTTGATTTCTGACAATGTCTATCTTCCACTTTAGAAGCTAAAAATACAAAATACTTGAAATTCTATGAACTCTTTGAGTTAGGGTAAAAAAATGTGATCCATGTTTGATCAAAACTTCTTGAGAAATGAAATTAGAATAACAAACTCTGGGAAGAATATTTCTTTCTTAAGAAAAGAGATCTATAAGAGAAAACCAGAATACCGGGTGGGGAATCACCGGAGTTTTAAGGACGCAGATTAATTCAGTCTTCTTTGGCTAGATTGATCCTGTGTATATGTGATATCTTTGAATGACAACTAAGGATGAGGGAAAAGAAACATAAAACAGCCCTACTGATGGACTTATTATTATGAGAAATAATTGTGTGTTCTTGCCACTTAACTCATTTTAACTTGGATATATTGCTCCTTGCCATGAAAATCAATCCAAATGGTAAATAGCCATTTACTGGAAATCAGTATTAAACATGTCTTGTAAATTTGTTTTCTGAAATAGCAATCTTAAAATGCTATAAAATGAGATAAGGTTAGTCTGTGATGATTTTATTTTAATGAGTCATTGCTGAACACTGATTTTCATGAGACGTTCACAGATTTTTAATACTTTGTCTTAAAACCTTGAAATGGGTTCATTATAAGGTTCCCTATTCAAATAGATTATTGATTCAGTATTCTTGTTTGGAAATTTAGATAGTATTTATTAATTTCCTGTCAAATTCTATCCCACGATTCTTCAAAGATATGTGTCTCTAGTTAGGTAGCATATTTACAAATTTTCTTTACTCTCTATAATATAATTTGATGAACCAAGATATCTGAATGAATTTGTAGTCAATGAGAGACTTGTTAAATATCTTTACCCGTTAATAGTTTCATAAAAGAAAGCTTGCACATATACATGAGAATGTTGATAAGAATCTACATTCAAATTTGTATTTTTGTAAGATTTTGTTTGAAAGATTTTATTTTAAGCGTCATTTGTTGACAGTTAAATTTGGCTGTTTTCTATGGGATTAAGGATGCAATTATTATCTGCAGTAGAGAATCCCTGCTTACTTCTTTAGACAATCTGGCAGTGGAATTAATCAAGGATTGATACAAGAACACATTTCCAATTACACCATTCCAGATAAAATCAGAAAAGATACATACTAGAAACTGACACTCTAAATGTGGTTCTTTGTGTTGCCAAGTTTATTCTTAAAATAACTGTAGAGCTCAAGCCAAACTATCTTATTGTGCAATAATATAGGCATCAATTTCCAAATCTAATTACAGGCAGAGGACAGGTAGTTATTTAGGGAGACCATCCTCAGGGAGTGATTGGAGTCCCATCTGTGTAAGGACTGGCTGCCAGTGATAGCAAAAGATAGGGAATATCAATCATTCTAAGTGGAAGATCAATGGCTGAGAGCATACTGTAAAACAGCAAGTCAGGAGAGTGTTATTTTGTATTGGGGAAAAGTCAGAAATGATATTGAGCCTCTCTAAGTCATATAGAATTGGACTTGGGGACACAGTTTTTATTGTGAGTGCTCCATGTAACTTGTTAAAGTCTTTAAAACAGCAGTAAGACAAGGCACTTCATGTCTCTACCTGTCATCAAAAAGAATAAAAGTATGTCCATTCAACCAGTCTTCAGAGAAAAAGAAAAATGGCAATGTTGTGTGTCTCTCAAACCTCTCCTCCAGTATCTTCTGAAGTGAAACACATAGTACACATTTAATACTCAAATACAATTTTCTCCTATTAAGCAGATGGGCTGGCTACTTGAACAGGATATAGTTCAATCACTCTTGAAATCATAGACTAGTAAATCAGGAGAGTGCTCATGATATCATCTATAAAACTTCTCAAATTAAATGTGACCTAAGGAAGCTAAGTGACTGACTTCATGATTAAACAAACAAACAAAGAAGCATAACAGAGAACAAAGGTACGACTAGAACTAAATACTCTTTGATTTAGCATATTTCTCCCTCTACAATATGATGCCATCCCAATTAGCCATTATCAAGTAGTTATATAGTTTTTATATACTTAGGAATATATGATCATCATGTAGCAAACAATAACAAAGTAATGAAATAAAACCCACTTGTAGAGAATATAATGAATTGGTAACCAGAATTCATCCCTCTTCATGCTATACTGAAAATGCTGAAGACTGAAAAAATCAATTCCTCGGAATTTCTCGTTACTAGCATTTCATGTGTTATTAGAACTCAGCCAGTTGGATGAATTCATACATGTTTTGGAAGTTGACAGTAAGGCAAATACTGCACTTTCCTAAGCAGTATCATGGAAGTGTTTGATTTTCTTTGGTAACATTAGTCAAGGTCTTTGTATTCATCCATGGGTGTTGGGATGCAGGCTTCAATTCTGTTTGGATCTAATAGGCCCATTCTACTTCTAGAGCCCATAATTGTGGTAGAATTGTACGCATGCCTACATTACAGATAAAGTGTTCCTGTGTCATCAAGCGTAGCGGTTCTCCTTGGTTGTGACAGATTCCTTAGCCTTCCACTTTAGTGGTATTTTCTGATGCATTGTTCCTGGAATCCCAATCAATGGAAAGTCTGCTCCTCTAACCTTCTAACAATTTATAAGCACATATTTTCCTTTATTAAATATATTTCTTTCTTTTGCCTAAAATAGTTGTTGAGTTTTTGTTACCTGTAACCGAACCTTGACTAATACAAAATTGTTTGGCATATCCAATGTTTACTAAAATATTCAAATAAAAGAGTATGAATTAAAACTTGAATATTAAAAGAAGGCTTCATAAAGGAAATAGATTTAAAGTTTGACTCAAAAGCAGTTAAGATTCTGATAGCCTAAGGGATAGGAAAATACCCATTCAGATGTGAGAACTAATTTTATTTTATGGCAGCAGGAGTAAGCTTGCATGCATCTACTTTTCAACCATGTACTGAATACCCATTGTATGCCAATTAGTGTGAATACAGTGGGTTTTACTCACCGTAAACACTGGCGTGAATACAGTGGAGACTATGTTTGGGAGAAATTATAAATATACAGTTGAATTAATAGGAGGCAATCAACATAAAGTCTTAAAACAGTGGAAACTGTTGAAAGAAATAGTGTTTGGAGGGTTTTGAAAAGGGAGGGACATGATAAAAACAATGATTAAAGCATAACATGGGCGGTAATATATAAGACAGTAGAGAACCTAGACTGGGAGGATATTAAGATTAATGATGCTGGAAATAAATACATGCTGGGCATAAATACATGATCAAGGTCTTTTAGGAAGAGATGATGTCAATAGCATAGGAATTCATTTTCGTGAGCAGTTAATTTTAGAAGATAAGCATTAATAAAGATTTTTATATAAGGATCTAATGGAGATGAGACTACAGGTATAAATAAAGAGCTACATGGTGGTAGAAAGAGGGCAAATGCGTGTTATGTGATATAGCGTTTCTCAGAAATGAGAGAAGTTCTCTGCTGTCTGTGGGCTGTAGTGGGGTGGAAAGCTATAGTAATTGGAACCCAATGAAATAGAAAGTTGTTTGGAGGGGCTTATTTGGGGAGTTCACTAGGAAGATGGTCAAGGATCTGGGCCAGAATAAAGCTGGACAGTATAAATTTAATGCAGGTCAAGTCTGCCTGTAGTATTCCATAGCCCAGTCATGATAATGAAGAAAAAATGTAGACACTCTCTAAAAATTATATGTAAATAGGGTAATCCCAGACAATCTGCAAAATTAATAAGGTGAAATAAATGATAATGTCAGGAATGCTAAATCAACCACAGGTTTAATATTAATACAAAAAACCTCTAAGAATGTCATATATCAAAATTCTCTAGTTTTTTTTTCCTTTCCTGTAAAGCTTCGGAGTGTCCTACAGTTTTTTATGAAGAAGGCAACGTAGATATTCTGAAGAGACTTTTGCTCTAGTATGAGATGGGACCATGTACACCCCTGATGGAAAAACTGATCTCTCCTTACCTTATCTTATTGGCCTTTCATTCGAAATATCTTCCTTGGGAAGACATGTATTTCCCAGGCTCAAACATTAACTTGTACCCACTCTCCTCTGCCCACGTGAGGGGTGAGGCCTGGAGTAACAGCGAGGAGTCTATGCCTCTCCACCCTCCGTGGCGGAATCATAACGGCGAGTTGCTGGGAGTGGTCATTCCTACCAGTGTTTTCTCAGTGTTAATAGAGGGAGCTGCAGTAGTACACTTGAGGAGTATAAGGGAGCACGGGATGAATTAAGAGAATAGGAACAATAAACAAGTTTCTTTTACAGGCTGTAGTATCAGGCTCCACTCCTGGGAGAAGGGAAAAGCAAACTGTTCCTGGTCTCCCCTTAGAGCAAGGAACAGCTTTCTCTCTCAGTGTTTTCTTCACAATACCCACTTCCATCCTCATTCTAAGCTACACACGGTGTGTTTTGAGGACAGAAAATGCTCTATCCTCTCTATTCCCCTCCCAACATTCTCCATTTTGGTAGTAACTCTTTTTTTCTAAAGTGCAACTTTGCTTCTTGCAAACAACTTAGAAGCTATCAAGAAGCTGGAAGTGTTTGCCAGGGAGAAAAGAGCAACCTGGAAGGTGGAAATTTTCCCTGATGGAGTTCTAAGACAGCAGTGTGCACTGAGCCTCAGAACCTTTGGCCCAGAGAGTAACCTATGCTGTGTCAGTTTCCCATGCGTACAGAAGGAAGAGGATGTAGCAAGTTGTCACTTCTAACCAGTCCTTCACCCCTCACCATCCACATACCCACACACACTTACATCCACATAAACACTCCACTGTGGGCAATTCTTTTGAGGGCTTTAAAGAACCGACCAGGAGGGAGGGATCTTAAGCAGAACAAGAGCATAGATGGTAGGTTATGGTGCGATTGAATTCTACTGCACTGAGTTTGGACTTGTCATTTGTCCAGGAATGGCAGGGGAAACACCTGACTCAGAATTTCTCCCTCACATGCATACCTGTGCGGTGGCAGGTGAATCTCAGGATACAGTGCTGCTTGAAATGAGGCTGGAGCTCTGTGCCCTCTCTGGTGTTTCCAGATCAGGAGTACCTGAGCAGTAACAACCTGAGAGTGACAATTAAGGCATATTTGATATATGTTGTGCCAAACCCCCTCTTAGATAGAGGCCCTCAGGTCCATAGGCTAGTTGTTTTCACCATACATTTGGCAAGATATTGTTTGCACCATGACAGGAAGTTTAGGCCTTATACATAACACGAGCTGGTTGACATAGAAGAACAGAGCAGGATGGGTGATATTCATGCCTTGTTATTAGCCTGATTTGCAGACAAGCCAGTGAAGCCCATACAGATTGAGAAGCTTCTACATTTGTTTAACAAATCAGTGAATGAGCTGAGTTTTAACCCACTTAGGAATGAGACCTGATGCTTCCAATGAATTCCCTCAACAAAAATTTACTATGGACCTCCTACAGGTCAGGCACTGAGTAATCATAAACAAAACTGGTTCATGTCCTCATGAAGCTTATAATCTAACAGAGCAGACATATAATACAAAAGAACACAAACAAGTAAACAAAGACTATTATATATAGTAGCAAATAAAATCATGGTAAAAAGAGTGTGCTATAATAATGTAAGAAAGAGGAGCCCCTATAGATATAATGATTAGCACTCATCATCTATTTCAGACCTCCTCTGGAACGTTTTCTGTTCTACAGAGGATAGAAAACTTGCATTTAGGGTTCTGGATGCAAATTGGATTCTACCAGTTAGAAGCTCTGAAATGAGATGTTGAAGGCAGAAGTGAGGCTTCTGGGGCTATTGCTGCTATAAAGCTTGGTTGTAGAGAAGTTGATTTTTTTCTTCTGTATCATAGTTCTGGAATCTAGTCACTTGATTTGCGGGGTTTTGGCAGTTGGTTGTAGATTCAGCTCATTGATGCCATAATTGTAGCATATGTTCTTGAGGTCAGTACTTCTAGTGATGGCCTTCTGATTCCCCATCTTCCTTATTTGGGTTGAGACAACGACTCCTCTGGCTGGGCAGATAGCTGCTCCTGTTCTGGGAGTAATTGCTGGTGGTCTCTCTGAGTGCCTACTCCTCTAGACCTTCTGATAATTTTCTCTAATGAATCTATTTTCTATTAAAATATTCAGAGCAGGGGCTTCCCTGGTGGCACAGTGGTTGAGAGTCCGCCTGCCGATGCAGGGGACACAGGTTCGTTCCCCAGTCCGGGAAGATCCCACATGCTGTGGAGCGGCTGGGCCCGTGAGGCATGGCCGCTGAGCCTGCGCGTCCGGAGCCTGTGCTCCGCAACAGGAGAGGCCACAACAGTGAG
The DNA here is from genome assembly GCF_964374135.1 of Grampus griseus. Classification (NCBI taxonomy): domain Eukaryota; kingdom Metazoa; phylum Chordata; class Mammalia; order Artiodactyla; family Delphinidae; genus Grampus; species Grampus griseus. The sequence goes on from NC_138998.1 coordinate 99,944,933, forward strand.
AGGCCCGCGTAACGCAAAAAAAAAAAAAAAATTCAGAGCTGTTTTTTTCTTTCTGTAACTGAGGAACATTATTAGGCTTTCCCATTATATTCACTGGGCCACAAACATGCACAGAAATGCAGGGCAGTGTGGAGAAGACAATATGAGCTATTTTGTAGTCCAGTCTCCAGTGCATGAAAGTTCACCTGAACCTTGGAGCCAAAACTAAATTGTTACTTTGAAATTATAATTTTCAGTGAATGAAATATTTATGTTGCCTCTTCTTTTTAGTGCAGAAATGACTATAACTGTAGATATTGTGAAATAATGCCAAGAACTTTGGATGGAAAGTCAGTAGACTAATCTCTGGCTCTTTCACTAAATGCTATTCAGGCTGCTCTTCTTTCATATCTGTGGATCTCAATTCCTTCATTTGTAAAATGAGGGGCTAGAGTCAGATGGTGTTCCAATATTAATATGTTTAATTATCAATGAGAGATTTAGGTCTCAGAGTAAGCACTAAAAGAGTCCCCAAGCAGTAATTATAGAATGCAATTATAAAGGATGCTCCAATTACCCAATATTCACAGGGAAAATAATTTACCTCATTTAGGGTCATTGTTAACAATAATTACAATTGCTTTATGTAAATTTGTCTTATATATTTTGAGGCTGTGTTATCAATTGCCTACACATTTAAAATAAATACTTCCTTCTGGGGAATTGCAATCACTATCCAATAGCTCTGTTTTTGTCTGAAAAATGCCTGATTCTATAGAAAAATCTGTCTTACATTAACAAAACTATATAAGCTTGTTTTGGCAATTATCTTTGACAAATAATGCATCTTTTTCCAATTTCTTTTCAACATTTCTTTATATGTTTTAGCTGTCTATATCTTGTGTAAAAAAACATGTAGTTGGGTTTTTTAAAAAGCAAATTTTAAAACTTGTCTTTTAACTGGATCATTTTATCCATTTTTTAAACTATAAATACTGATATATTTAGATGTATATCTAACATCCTTTTCTGTGTATTTTTATTTGTTCTGAGATTTCTGTGTTTCCTTTTCTCTTTTCCTATGTTCTTTTGTATTTGTTAATTAATTTTATCATTTCATCTCTTCCTCAACAGTTTGTTGTACTCACCTCTTATTAGGTATATCCAATATATTATTATTCTTTCTGTGATCAATCCAGAGATTATAATATGCATACTTTATTTTTTAATAGTCTTAAATTTAATTGTTATATTTTCTCTTTTCCCTTATAAGAGATTTTGAACATATTAACTACATTTAGTCCTTTTTCTATCATATGCTATTTTATTTAATTCTGTCTTATTAAGTCCATATGATGCTATTTTTGATTCAGAAAGCTAATGCTGGAATACATTTAGCCACATCCTTATTGCTTCTTTGCTTTTTATCCATTTTTGCATCTCAGATCTTCTTTCTTGGATCATTGTCCTTATATATCATTCAGATTTTCTTTATTTATTTACTTTGGGCTGTGTTGGGTCTTCGTTTCTGTGAGAGGGCTTTCTCCAGTTGTGGCAAGCGGGGGCCACTCTTCGTTGCAGTGTGCAGGTCTCTCACTATCGCGGCCTCTCCTGTTGTGGAGCACAGGCTCCAGATGCACAGGCTCAGTAGCTGTGGCTCATGGGCCTAGTTGCTCTGCAGCATGTGGGATCTTCCCAGACCAGGGCTCGAACCCACATCCCCTGCAAGCCCCCAGATTTTCTTTTAATGATAGTCTGCTGGTGGGAAACTTCCATGGATTTGTCTGGAAATATCTTTATTTTCTCCTTTGTGTTAGTTTTCTAGGGCTGCTGTATCAAAGTACCACAATCTTGGTGACCTAAACATCAGAAATATATTATCTCACAGATTTAGAAACTAGAAGTCTGAAATTAAAGTGTCTGCAGGGTTGGTTCCTTCTGAGGACTCTGAGGGAAAAATATGTTCCAGGTCTCTCTCCTTGCCTTATAGATGGCCGTCTGATTTCTGACTCTCTTCTCATTGTTTTCCCTTTATATGTGTCTGTCTCTGGACTTGAAGACTATTCATTGTTTATCTTGAGAGCATGTGTGAGAAGAGCTACACCTGCTTTGCTATATAAAAGGATGAGATTTCTTCTGTCTTTGCAATCTCTAGCCAACTGTCTATTATGCAATCATATTTTTGTTTAATGCTTATTCAGTACAAAATTGTATTTTTTCTCTTCTTTTGTGAGAAGTTTCTGGTTTGGCAGGAGATCTGTTTTTAATTTTATTTCACCAACAATATGTATTCAGCTTTCTCACTCCATACTTCCTGTCGCTTAACCTCTCTTCCATATAATATATATATTTCCTTCTTGTCTCTATGCTGCATTGTGGAAAACTTACGATCTACTTTTGAATTCAACTGTTTATCTCTTTGGCTATGTCTAATCAGCTCTTAAACCTGTCCTTTGAATTTTTTCTTTTAATTAGTATATATATTTATTTTTGCAATGTACTTTTTTTCAAATTTGCTTTGTCATTACTTATAGTTTTCCTCATTTTTTTCAAGTTGCTTTTTAATTTTTCAGAAAATAGGAAGAATAGTCTCTTCCTTACTTATATGCTATTTGTGTTAATTCCACTGTAAGTAATTATTATAGTTCTGTTAGTTTAATTTTTATATATACTTTCAAGTGTCTTATTTGTGGCTAGAAATACTTTATATTAAATTTTTCATTTTCTTTTGAAAATAGTATTTGTGAGAATTCTTTGGGGATTCTATTAGAATGAAGGTGTGTTTCTCCAGAGAGAATTTTTTATTTCCATTAAGAAACTAGAGTCCTATTGGGCAGAGACATTTTAAATTCACAGCTTGAATTTTTGAATTTCTTGAGTATTAGGAATATGGGCTATGTGTTAAATATCTAATACCAAAAAATTCAGCAGCTCAATGTGTTTCTAGGGGTCAAAAATCTGGGGGCAGTTTATCTGAATGATACTTGATTATAGTCTGTCATAAGGTTGTAGTGAAGATGTTGTCTGGACTCAGTGATCTGAGAATGTGACCAGTGCTACAGAATCTGCTCTCAAGAAACCTCACTCACCTGACTGTTGGCTGTAGACTTCATTTCTTTGTCACATGTAGTTCTCCATAGAGCTGATCTCAACATAGACCCTAATTGTCTAGAGTGAACAATTTAAGAGAGAGAGAGGAAAGAGGAAGAATCTAGACTTTGAAGTCACACACCGTCACTTTCTATTTATTAGAAATCACCAAGTCCAGCCCATCCTCAATAGGAAGGAAACTAAGTTCTGTCTCTTAAAGTGAGGAGTTTCAAATAATTTATAGGCACATTTAAAATAGGTTGTGAATTCCCTTGAGAGCTGGCTAGTCATTTCATTTCTCAGACACAGTTGTTTTCTTTGCTGTGCTCTGTACCAAGGCAGGTTTTCTTATAGTTATTTAATACTGAAAAGTAACTGAACCTCAGTAAGAACAGCAGAAATTATGGTGTTTTAATTTGACCTACACCCTCAGCTTTGTGGTAGCCTTGAAAACCAGCAGCCTTGCAACCATGGTATAGTTGTGATAAGCAGCAGACTTGCAGCTGCTGGAAGGAGCAGACTATTTGGAGTTCATCATAAATTTCCATCTCTGGAGCATTATAATCATTTGACCTGTCTCACAGTTCCCAGAAAAAGCCTCATTCACATGTATATGTTATATTAACACATGAGTATTTCATTTATTTTCCAGAGTAATTGCTAATGATATTGTGTTTTAAAATTTGGTTCCCACATGTTTGTTGCTAATATACAGAAATATGATTGATTTTTTGTGTTGATGTTTTATTCTGCAAATTTGAGAACTCACTTATTAGTTCTTAGAGGTTTTGGTTGACTCAGGGGTTTTTTTATGTACACAATCATGATATTTGCAAATAGTGACAATTTTATTTCTTTCTTTTCAATCTGTATGCCTCTTTTTCCTTTTCTTGTCTTATTATGCTGGCTAAGGCTTATAGATCAATGGACAAGAATAGAATCTACAAATGTACCCACATATCCACAATTATCTTAAGTTCTACAAATTCTCTAAAGCAATTTATAGGAAATGAAAACTTTTTTCTGTTAGGGTGCTGGAAAACTGTATAACCACATAGAAAAATTAACTTTGACCCCTAGCTTACCCTACACAAAAAATTATCTTGAGCTGAGATTATAGACCCAAACACACAAAAAAACCTAAAAATACAGAGCACTTGAGAGAACATCTTCTTAGGGTAGCAAAATTTTATCTTAGAGGACACAGAAATCACCAACCATAATAGAAACAAATTGATAAGTTAGACCTCATCAAAGTTTTTAACTACATACAAATGTAGCAATAGAAAAATGAACACATAAGCCACAATCTGAGAGAAAATATTGGTACGTATGTCTATCAAAAGGTTTGAATATTTAAGAACACTAATAACTCATAATAAGGAGACACATAACCTACTGAAAATTGGCAAATTTTAAATAAAAATCAAATCTTAAATTCAAAATAAAAATGATTTCTAAAGAATGGTTATAAAGAATATATATGTATGAACAATAACCACATGAAAAGGTACTTATTATTATTAGTCGTTAATTAGTCAGTTGAAAATAAGATCACAATGAGATAACATTTCATACCCACTAAAACTGCTAAATTTAAGAATACTGATTTTAACAAATGTTGATGATACTGTATGAGTAAGCAAATTTATGATGATAGAAATAAGGATGGTGTTTACTTCTGGGGTGGCCAAGTCTGTCTAAAAAGAAAGCAGAAAGAAACTTTCTGGAATAGGGAAATATTTTATATATTTATTGGAGTTTGAAAGTTTTGGTGTAAGCTTGACAAAAATTATCAAACTCTCTGCTTAACATTTGTGTATTTCACCGTATGTAAATTTTGCCTCAATAAAATTAATAGTAAAAATATGATCTACACACACACAGCACAAACATCTTATATACTAGCAAGGCTGTTATCCTTTCAGTTTCTCCTGAAACTAAATTATATGTATGGGAAACTGGGCAATGATGACATGGCAGTTTTGGGATGGTGACAGCGAATGGCAGCTCTGTTAGCATTCTAAATCACAAGATAAGAAAGCTGAAAGACATTATCATGGGTTTGCTGGAGGAAGGTTTCTGGTTCAGAAGATTATTTGAGGATGGTGTACATTTCCCCTAGGAGTAACTCTGACTCCTAGTGAAATCAGATACGCTTTATGAATGAAATAAAAATAGTTTTGGTAAATAGCACAAAAGATTTAGAAGACTAAGAATCTAGGGCTACTGTGATCATTAACTAACTTCACTCAAAAATTTGCTTACACAAGGCTACTTTCTGCTTCTCTTTTTTTCCTAGTCCAGTCTCTTTGTACATGCTCTAACAAAGGCGTGTAAATCCTTAATGTCATCTCTAAAACTGAAACCACACACCTCACATTGGGACTTGAACTCAGTAGCACCTCTGGTGGGACTCGAACCCAGTTGCGCCTCAGGTGGGACTCGAACCCACAATCTCCAGCTTAGGAGGGGACTGGAACCCACAATCTCCCAGCTTAAATTGCACACCTGGTTACAGGACTTAATGAAGCTCAGGTTCTTTGTCTTAGTGCAGAAGGAATTCAGCAAGAGGCAAAGCTGTAGGCAAGAAGTAGGTTTATTAATATAAGACACTTGTGAAGGATACAAGCAGGCAGGCAAGAGAGCTCTGCCCCAAGAACTAAGTGGGAAAGCAACTTTATTTAGGGAGATACACATTCCATAGACAGAATGTGTGCCATTTCAGAAGACAAGAGGGCTCAAAATATGGGGTGGTCAATTTTTATGGACTGGGTAATCTCATAGGCTAATGAGTGGGAGGATAATTCCAACTTGAGATACTACATTTGTTCTCTGGATCAAATATGACATTCAGATTTGACTGAAATTTCTTTGTTAAACCAGGATATTTATTTCCCCCAACCGACTTTTGGGGTGTCATAGGACAAGACCATACTTAAGCTCATCAAAGCTGAGAAGGAAAATGGTTAATGGAAATAACATGAACGTTGGTTTTCCTACTATTTGTATGATCTCATGCAATAGCTTCTATTTCTCATTTTTAAATTTCTCTTCTATAGCTGGAGTTTTAAGGATACCTGGCTTAGAGATATAAAAAGCTAGTTAAGTCTTAACTCATTATTTTCCATGACCTGGTAGGACTGAACTTAGGCAGTCAGAATACAGCTCCTAACACTAGCATTTCTTCTGTGTCTCTTTTATAATGCTCTACTGAGAATGAATTCTTTAGTTTGTTGCTTTAAGCTGTAAATTCTAGAAGAATATCTTGTCACAGTGCTCACTTTTGCCAAATTTCAAATGGTCCTTTGTAGGACTACAGTGTATTTGGGAGTAAAAAAGAATGAAATATTGCAATTTTCAGCAACGTGAATGGACCTAGAGAATATTATGCTTAGTGAAATAAGTCAGACAGGAAAAGAAAAATACTATATGATATCACTTATATGTGGAATCTAAAAATAATACAAATGAATACATATACAAAACAGAAATAGACTCATAGACATAGAAAAAAACTTGTGGTTACAAAATGGGAGATGAAGGGGGAGAGGGACAAATTAGGGGCATGGGATTAACAGAAACAAACCGCTATACATAAAATAAATAAGCAGTGATGATTTACTGTATAGCACAGGGAATTATTACCATTATCTTGTAATAACCTACAATGAAATATAATCTGCAAAAATACTGAATCACTATGCTGTACATCTGAAACTAACAAAATATTGTAAATCAACCATACTTCAATTTAAGAAAAAAGTAACTGAAGCTGACATTCAACCAGAAACTATTAGTCAATAGTCTTCATTATACATTCTCTGAATTAAAATTTTAGGCATTATTCCATTTGTTAGAGATAGAAAAAAATGCTGCCTGAAAGTAAACTTTTTTAAACTTTTTAATTTTATATTGGAATTGTGTTAGTTTCAGGTGTACAGCAAAGTGATTCAGTTATACATATACATGTATCCATTCTTCTTCAAATTCTTTCTCCACTTAGGTTATTACAGAATATTGAGCAGCATTCCCTGTGCTATACAATGGGTCCTTGTTGGTTATCTATTTTAAATATAGCACTGTGTACATGTCAATCCCAAATTCCCAGTCTGTCCCTCCTGCCCAACTTTCCCCCTGGTAACCATAAGTTTGTTCTCTAATTCTGTGAATCTGTTTCTGTTTTGTAAATAAGTTCATTTGTATAATTTTTTTTTTAGATTCTGCATATAAGTGATATCATATGATATTTGTCTTTCTCTGTCTGACTTGCTTCACTTAGTATGATAATCTCCAGGTCTACCAATGTTGCTGCAAATGGCATTATTTCATTCTTTTTAATGGCTGAGTAATATTGGCTGAGTAATATTGGCTGAGTAACATTAAATGAGTAACATTTAATGGCTGAGTAACATTGTATATATGTACCACATCTTCTTTATCCAATATGTGTCAATGGTCAGTTAGGTTGCTTCCATTCTTGGATATTGTAAACAGTGCTGCAATGAACATTGAGGTGCATGTATCCTTTCAAACCATGTTTTTCTCCAGATTTATGCCCTGGAGTAGGATTGCTGGATTATATGGTAGCTCTCTTTTTAGTTTCTTTTTTTTTTTTTTTTTCTTTTTAGTTTCTTAAGGAACCTCCACACTGTTCTCCATAGTGGTTGTACCAATTTAATTCCCACCAAAAGTGTAGGAGGGTTCCCTTTTCTCCACCCTCTCTCCAGCATTTATTGTTTGTAGCTTTTTTGATGATGGCCATTTTGACTGGTATGAGGTGATATTTCATTGTTTTTGTTTTTGATTTGTTTCTCCCATTTAAGTCATTATCCTTTAAGGCTTTAATTCAAGAGAGTTTTATCAAACTTGATAAAATTTGTTTGTGATTTGACAAGGCTCTATTTTTTCTTTTTTTCTTAAAATCTCTTTGTCCTAGATTCTAAGACTAGTTATTTAGGAAAATACTAGCACTTTCCTTCTAATTAGAATGCTGCAGACAAGGGTGTATTTTATGCAAATGAGGGTCTATTGGTTAAATAGACATGCCAATGATATATTATATCCATGGTGTCAACTCTGTGATACCTGTGCAATTAAATTTCAGGTGTCATGGAAAACATCTATAAGATTTATAAATATTCTGATCTATTTGGTCTAGCATAGCTGTAAATAAAGATTTTATTGATTTGGGAAGGGTCATGTCCACATAATTGTCCACATAATTGTCAAACCAATCAGTGGTACCACTACTATTGGGTTGGCCAAAAAGTTCGTTCAGTTCATGCGGGTTTTTCCATAAGAGCCTATGAAAAACCCGAACGAACTTTCTGGCCAAGCCAACAGTACTGTTGGCAACTTAAAAGATCTAAATAAAAAAGTTATTTTATTTAATAGGGAAATTTATGGCCTTAAAAATTGTGTAATCATACTTAATCTGTAATGTATTTACTTAAATGGAAAAGTCAGGGAGCATCACCTATGAGTCCTTCTCCTGAAGGAAGAAGCTCAAATCAACTGTCACATAATTATAAGTTCAGAGGTAATTCACTCAATTTTTACCACACACGGTTTAAAGACTTTTAGCAATTTCATATGAGGAAAGGCACATCCTATGGAACAGTGCCCAATGTCTAGATTAATCACAACAGTGACCTCTTCTGAGTGAGAGAGATTACAGTCATCTGGTTATAACACAGAGCATTAGTATACTGATTCAGATGAAATGCGAGTCCAATGATACTTCTCAAAATTCAGAATATAACCTCATGTTCAGGTTTAAATACAATTTAAGAAATAAGTAGTTAGGTTTTATTATTAAAGAAACATCTTGGTAATACAAGGCAGTAGGTTTTTTGCTGTAAATTGGGCATTGAAGTAAAAAGCACTATGATAATAGCCTGGGTGGTAGATATTTTACCCAGGCTTTGAAACTGTGCAAGAACCTGCATGAGTCAAAGGAGAAACAGAGGAAGAGGTATTTGATATTATGGATAGCTAAGCACACTAGTTGAAGAAAAGCTGGATATCTGAAGACTTGTTATTCTGCTGATAACTTACTTCTCCCTGTCATGCCAGTACTAGGTAGTTAATAAATCTTTTAGAACTATATATCCTCATGGCCTTACATGTTCTACAAATTAGTTGGGAGGGCTGCTTGAGGAGACCCTGGGGTAGGAAAGTCTTACTCTTCTGACATGCTGCATGAATCTGTCTGAGATCCGACCAATCCAAACATCTTATTGAGGATCCTTGCTTTTATTATCATAGGATTTGGGTATGCCTGTCAACAAATATGAGTCAATAATAGCTTGTTTCTGGATGGATGTTTATCTTTTCCCCAATATCACTATTCCACTGTGTTATATTTAAAATACTGATTACAGTTTCAAAATCTAATACATGTACTTAAAATTGCATAGCTTCATTTGAAATATATGGGTCTTTGCCTTTGCCTGTATTTCAAAGAGAGCATCAGTTTCCTGCTGTGTCAATTTCCTGCTAAATAAATGTTTTGCCTTTTTCTCTCTAACATTAGAACTGTCGGAATACCACTCTAACATGTGTTTAAATCCCTTGTTTTGTTATACAAATACTTAAGAAATATTAAAGCTATACTTTCCAAATATGTAAATTGGGAAGAAACTTGCATTTGCCCCATACTACCCTCCATTGAGGTAGCTCACTGTGTCAGGAGACAGCACTTGCATGTTGGTTCAGGGAAGAACTACATTAAGGTCTCATTAAATTGCATGGGTCTAATTTAGATTTTGCAGTGCTTCAGCCTTGGTTCAGGCTGACATTTATCTCTATGAGCTCTACAAGGAAAGGATTTGTTAATCAAATTAATAGTATACATAAAATGAAGACTATTTCAAACTACTTAAGACAATAAGTGTTTTAGATCTCTTAAAGCACTTTTGAAGTTCCCATTTGCTGTCAAATAATTGAAATGCTAATCTTAAATAGTTCTTATCTAAGCAGTACAACAATTCCCCCAAGGGACTCTGCTAAGTAAGGATTTTACCCAAGGTGTACAGTATAAACTTGATAGTATTAGATTAAAACTGTATTTTTTAAAAATTTATAATTTAGGATTTACACCAATTCAGAAAGAAGTCTCCAGTTTTTTTTTTTTTTTTTTGGCTGGGTTGGGTCTTCGCTTCTGTGCGAGGGCTTTCTCCAGTTGCGGCGAGTGGGGGCCACTCTTCATCACGGTGCGCAGGCCTCTCACTGTCACGGCCTCTCCCGTTGTGGAGCACAGGCTCAGTAGTTGTGGCTCACGGGCTTAGTTGCTCCACAGCATGTGGGATCTTCCCAGACCAGGGCTCGAAGCCGTGTTCCCTGCATTGGCAGGCAGATTCTTAACCACTGCGCCACCGGGGAAGCCCTCCAGTTTTTTGAATGAAGTCTTTATTATATTGTTAAAATAAAAATGTTTTGTATACATATATTTAGTTTTGTTTTTTCAAAATTTTTATATTGACCTGTTTTATTTGAACTTGGTGTTTATAGTATTATGACATATTTATGACATTGAACTACATTTTTAAAAGGGGGAATAATCTTGTCAAAGATATTTTAGTCTCAGGATTAATAGAATAGTGCTATTCATTTTCTGAAGTGAAGTTAAAACTTAGCTAAAACTTGTAACTATAATTAAAAAACAATAATAACATAGCAATAGCAACATGTCATACCTAGTAGAAATCAGAAATAAAAAATAATTATAAATGTATTATAATATATAAATTATATAATTTTGAAAATTTTCCAATTAAATTTGAGTGGTATGACTTTTATGTATTATGAATATATATATTAAAATAAACAGGGGAAGCTAAATGTGTAATCATAGAAATACATTTGATTGAATTATGGAAGTGGGAGGATGAGATGGAAAGTAAAGAAAGCATTTTAGATTCTAGTGGATAGAAGGGCCGTTCCCTTTCTATAAAGTTATTACTTAGCATGACAAGGGCTCCATCAATCATAATCAGAGTCTGATTTGGCAACCGTAGTCTCTCCCTCAAGAACTGATAAAAGATAAGACCATTTTACTAATAAATCCTTTGTCATAATATATTTTCTCATGCTTATAGTTTGTAATTCATAGACTATACATACTGAATTGTACTATGTATTCTTACAAATATATCACACATTCTTCTGGGACAAAGAGTGACTGGGTGGTGTTACATATTTTTCTATAGTAGCAGGACACTTTTTGATTTTTATATTATTTTTTACTCTATTAAATATTGCTTCAAATCCCCATATTTTTTAAGGAGCATAAAATAGATAAGCTTGTTTAAGCCCTGTTCTTTTGTATCTTAAATATATAACATTGCATAAAATTATAAAATAACACAATATAACATATTTGGCTATGTGTTTATGTAATTTCAATATATGAGAAATCAATTTTACAAAAATTATGTGACTTAGTTAAGTCTACAGGCTAGTGAATGGCAGAGCTAGGACTTTAAATTTTTCTCACTTTCTAATTTGGTGTCCTTTTAGTGGGTTCACAGTTTTAAAACAAAAGTATACTCCTTTTAGGACTGTAAGATAAGAATTAAGCTGGTACATTGAACTGAATAGGGGGAAAGCAATAGGAAACAGGATAAATTCCTTCTTATTGGATGGGTCAACAATAGCTTCTTAATCCTTATAGATAGGATCTGAGTTAAGTCTGCAAAGAGGCGAGGACTTGGACAGAAGTCTTTGAGAAAGAATATTTTAATTAAAGATGTAAAAAATCTGGAAATAGCAAAATTAAAACCACCAAATAAATAAATAGTATTTTGTAAGAGTTTTTGTGCATATAAGAACAGTTTGAGGTGGGAGCTTTCAAGTTTAAAACTGATGTAAAGCTCGGGGCATGATGTTTGATGATGGCTTATAAAGCAAAAATGAAGTAGCTGTTTAATCTTTACAGTGATTGGTTGTTACAGTGAGGGTTTTCAGTGGTAGGGGACTGATTAAAACTGCTTATCTTATACCATCTGGGGGAAGAGAACTTGTTTCTTTTAAGATTATCAGAGGCATTTACAAGAAATGACCTAATTTAAGTTTCACTTAGGTCTATGAAATAAACTAGATTTAGTTTTGTATAGGTGGTTTAAGTGTTTTTATCTGATCAGGGAATTTCCAGTTCCAGTCTGCATTTTGTATTTAATTTTAACAAAGGAATCAACTCCAGAAAAATGAATAGAAGGATCTGAAAAATTCAACTTGTTTTAACTGAGTTGGGGATGGGATTGGAATAATAAGATCTCAGCATTTGGAGGCTTAAAGACAAATTTAAGTATAGGCAAAATATAGGAGAGTTAATTTCAGTTCCTTTTATATCATAAAGAACCTACTTGAACTAGGCAGCCAGGCAGTCTCCTGGACTTTGAGAGGACAAAGAAAAACATACACTGTTCCTTCTGTGAAAATAATTGGCAAATTTATTAATGGTTTCAGTATAACATGGTTAGAAATATGATGCAGTAATGCTCAAGAGGTAGGAGTCAAAAGGAGTGGCACATAGCACAACTTGGGAATTCCAAAACAGCCTTCCAGTAGGAAATGTTACCTCCAATGTTTTGTGAAGAAGTGAAGTCAGATTAACAAAATAGTGGGAGTAACACATTAAGTTTAGATTCTAAACACCAAAGATGCTGGAGGGGGTCCCTTGAGGCCTCCTGGGACACATCTTCCACTTCTTGTCCAGAAGCTGTGATTAGGACAACAGAATATCTTTAGATATCTTTCACATTTGGGAAACTTGTGCCTTAAGTTGTATGCTCACAGCATTCCTTCTTTATGTTTCCTTATCCATGGGTATGAAATCTGTCTTCCCACACCCGCTTTGCAATTGCTCTTTCCTTTCATAAAATATACTCCCGAGGCTCTATGCTCTCTCTACTTCCTGGCTATGGTCTGGAGGTTATTTGTCTGACCTAACTTAACAGTGATGCAATTATTAAAGAGGGAGGAATTTATCCTGGTGATTTTGAAAGAATTTTTAAACACAGTAATCTTTATAATTCACAAGGGAAAAAAAGTATTATTGTGTCCATATTATCAGTGGAGAGACAGAGCTTCAGAAAGGTAAAATGCCTGTGTACATGCAGCTCATAAGTGATAATGACATAGCAGGAGAGTAGGGTAACCTAGACCCCATCCCTTGGCTTCTGTATGCCTAAGCCTGTGCAGGGATGGAGTGAGATGAACCATCAAGAAAAACCCTTCTGCCATCACTGCAGGCTAGGCACATTTGTTCAGGTTGTTGATGTGAAAACCTTGTCTTCAAATGCTGGTATATAAGGAATCTTTTATTTCTAAGAGTATGCCATTTCACTCATTTATAGTTAAGGGAGTTATCTCAAGAAAATGAAGGGGGCTCAGGGGCCAAGAATATGTTTGGGGCATCATTTAAGGCCCAGGAAAGCAGTACTGCATGGGAAGAAGATTGCATACGTAGTTCAGTGGCAACTCAGGCCCCAAAGGTCAACAGGCTGGGAGTCAGCAGGCCTGTGTTCCTTCTGCAAGGGATAACACCATGACCCAACCCCTTCCCATCTGAAGTGCAGTAGGTCTCCGCTCAGTTCATTCATTTTGTCATATGTTATATGTCAGGGTAGGAGTCAGTCTGCACTATACTTAGAGCAGCTCTAGGATCCTAGAGTTTATCAGTTACTATATCCTAACCCACTGGAAACAAAACCTGAATTCTTTTTTTTTTTAACTTTTTATTTTATATTGGAGTATAGCTGATTAACAATGTTGTGATAGTTTCAGGTACACAGGAAAGGGACTTAGCCATACATATACATGTATCCATTCTCCTCTGACTCCCCTCCCATCCAGGCTGCCGCATAACATTTAACGGTAGTAGGTCCTGTGGTTATCCACATGTCCCTGTGCTATACAGTAACTCCTTGTTGGTTATCCATTTTAAATATAGAAATGTGTACCTGTCAATCCCAAACTCCCTAACTATCCCTTCCCCCTAGGGAAGACTCTTCACCTCCAATAATTGAGAACAACTAACCTGCAATGTCTTCAAGTTACCATTCATTTGGGTTAAAAGATGGAGCCAATCTGTCATGCATTTCTTAGGAGAAATCACAGGCTACCTTAGGGAAATGCTTCATCTTCATTTTGTATCACTTTACTCTTCACTTATATGCTCCTACTACAAGGGGCTGTTTAGTGTCTTAAACAAACTGAATTCCTACTTACAATACCATCTTTCCTCACATGTTCTATGTCTGAAATGTTCTCTCTCTGCTTATTTACCTGAAAGACTTCTCATTTATCAATGTTTAGGTGAGGAATGTCCATAGTGGATTCTTCCCAGGTTGCCTTGGGGAATAGCTAGGCATCAATTCCCCTGTGATAACCCTAATTTTTGAATATCTACATTATAAAATATATTGTATTTTATTTTTCTGGAATCTTTAAAATAACAAGCTTTTTATTTTTACTCTTTTACATGTATTTTAATAAATGTCTATGTTTGAAATCATTTGTATTTCCACTACCCTATCAGTAATAAGCATTCCAGTTTTTAAAAATCCATTTAAATTTTATTTTATTTATTTATTTTAACATCTTTATTGGAGTATAATTGCCTTACAATGTTGTGCTAGTTTCTGCTGGACAGCAAAGTGAATCAACGACATGTATACATATATCCCCATATCCCCTCCCTCTTGTGTCTCCCTCCCACCCTCCCTATCCCACTCCTCTAGGTGGTCACAAAGCACCGAGCTGATCTCCCTGTGCCATGCGGCTGCTTCTCACTAGCTATCTATTTTACATTTGGTAGTGTACATACATCAATGCCACTCTCTCACTTTATATCATCTTACCCTTCCCCCTCCACATGTCCTCAAGTCCACTCAAGTCCACTCTCTATGTCTGCATCTTGTCCTGCCCCTAGGTTCTTCAGAACCTTTTTTTTTTTTTAGATTCCATATTTATGTAGAATTTTAATTAGAGTCCTCATCTTTTCTGGATATATGCTCAGGAGTGGGATTACTGGATCATAGAGCAGCTCTATTTTTAGTTTTTTAAGGAACCACCACACTGTTTTCCACAGTGGCTGCACCAATTTACATTCCCACCAACAGTGTAGGAGGGTTCCCTTTTCCCCACAATCTCTCCAGCATTTATTACTTGTAGACTTTTAATGATGGCTATTCTGACCAGTGTAAGGAGATGGCTCACTGTAGTTTTGATTTGCATTTCTCTAATAATTAGTAATGTTGAGCATTTTTCTTGTGCCTTTTGGCCATCTATATCTCTTCTCTGGAGAAATGTCTATTGGGTTTTCTGCCCATTTTTTTATTTTACTTTTTGTTGTTATTGAGTTGTATGAGCTGTTTGGATATTTTGGAAATTAATCCCTTGTTGGTCACATCATTTGCAAATATTTTCTACCAGTTTGTAGGGTGTATTTTCGTTTGTTTATGGTTTCCTTTGCTGTGCAAAAGCTTATAAGTTTGATTAGGTCCCATTTGTGTATTTTTGCTTTTATTTCTATTGCCTTGGGAGATTGCCCTAAGAGAACATTGGTATGATATATGTCAGAGGATGTTTTGCTTATGTTCTCTTTTAGGATTTTATGGTGTCATGTCTTATATTTAAGTCTTTAAACCATTTTGTGTTTATTTTTGTGTATGGTGTAAGCAAGTGTTCTAATTTCATTGATTTACATGTGGTTCTCCAGCTTTCCCAACACCATTTGCTGAAGACACGTTCTTTTCTCCACTGTATATTCTTGCCTCCTTTGTCAAAGATTAATTGACCTTAGGTTTGGGGGTTTATTTCTGGGCTCTCTATTCTGTTCCTTTGATCCATATGTCTATTTTTGTGCCAATACCTCACTGTTTTGATTATTGTAGCTTTGTAGTATTGTCTGAAGTCTGGGAGTGTTATTCCTCCAGCTTTATTCTTTTCCCTCAGCATTGCTTTGGCAATTCTGGGTATTTTATGGTTCCATATAAATTTTAGGATTATTTTTTCTAGTTCTGTGAAAAATATCATAGGTAATTTGAAAGAGATCACATTAAATCTATAGATTGCTTTTGGTAATATGGCCATTTTGACAATACTATTTCTTCCAATACAAGAATGTGGGGTAAATTTCAGTTTTTGAATCATCTTCAGTTTCTTTTATCAATGTTTTATGCTTCTCAGTGTATAAGTCTTTCACCTCCTAGGTCAGGTTTATTCCTAAGTATTTTAGTTTTGATGCAATTTTAAAAGGGATTTTTTTTAACTTTCCCTTTATGATAGTTCACATTAGTGTAAAGAAATGGAACGGATTTCTGTACGTTAACCTTGTATCCTGCTACCTTGCTGAATTTGTTTATCAGTTCCAGTAGTTTTTGTGTGGAGTCTTTTTTTTCCCTTTTTTTCAGTATCTTTATTGGAATTATAATTGCTCTACAATGCTGCATTAGCTTCTGCTGTATAACAAAGTAAATCAGCCACACATATACACATATCTCCATATCCCCTCCCTCTTGTGTCTCCCTCCCACCCTCCCTATCCCACCCCTCTAGGTGGTCACAAAGCACCGAGCTGATCTCCCTCTGCTATGCAGCTGGTTCCCACCAGCCATCCATTCTACATTTGGTAGTGTATATATGTCCATGCCACTCTCTCACCTCATCCAGGCCCACCCCTCCCCCTCTCCGTGTCCTCAGTCCACTCTCCACTTCTCCGCATCTTTATTCCTGTCCTGCCCCTAGGTTCTTCAGACCATTTTTTTTTTATTTAGATTCCATGTATATGTGTTACATACAGTATTTGATTTTCTCTTTCTGACTGACTTCACTCTGTATGACAGACTCTAGGTCCATCCACCTCATTACAAATAACTCAATTTCGTTTCTTCTTATGGCTGAGTAATATTCCATTGTATATATGTGCCACATCTTCTTTATCCATTCATCTGTCATTGGACATTTAAGTTGCTTCCATGTCCTGGCTATTATAAATAGTGCTGCAATGAGTGTTGTGGTACATGACTCTTTTTGAATTACAGTTTTCTCAGGGTATATGCCCAGTAGTGGGATTGCTGGGTCATATGGTAGTTCTATTTGTAGTTTTTTAAGGAACCTCCATACTGTTCTCCATAGTGGCTGTATCAATTTACATTCCCACCAGCAGTGCAGGAGGGTTCCCTTTTCTGCACACCCTCTCCAACATTTATTGTTTGTAGACTTTTTCATGATGGTCATTCTGACCAGTGTGAGGAGATACATCATTGTAGTTTTGATTCGCATTTCCCTAATGATTAGTGATGTTGAGCATCCTTTCATGTGTTCGTTGGCAATCTGTATATCTTCTTTGGAGAAATGTCTATTTAGGTCTTCTGCCCATTTTTGGATTGGGTTGTTTGCTTTTTTGATATTGAGCTGCATGAGCTCCTTGTATATTTTGGAGATTAATCCATTGTCAGTTGCTTCATTTGCAAATATTTTCTCCCATTCTGAACATTGTCTTTTCATCCTGTTTATGGTTTCCTTTGCTGTGCAAAAGCTTTGAAGTTTCATTAGGTTCCATTTGCTTATTTTTGTTTTTATTTCCCTTTCTCTAGGAGGTAGGCCAAAAAGGATGTTGCTGTGAGTTATGTCATAGAGTGTTCTGCCTATGTTTTCTTCTAAGAGTTTGATAGTGTCTGGCCTTACATTTAGGTCTTTAATCCATTTTGACTTTATTTTTGTTTATGGTGTTAGGGAGTATTCTAATTTCATTCTTTTACATGTAGCTGTCCAGTTTTCCCATAACCACATATTGAAGAGGCTGCCTTTTCTCCATTGTATATTTGTGCCTCCTTTATCAAAGATAAGGTGACCATATGTGCATGGGTTTATGTCTGGGCATTCTAACCTGTTCCACTGATATACATTTCAGTTTGTGTGCCAGTACCATAATGTCTTGATTACTGTAGCTTTGTAATGTAGTCTGAAGTCAGGGAGCCTGATTCCTCCAGCTCTGTTTTTCTTTCTCAAGATTGCTTTGGTTATTTGAAGTCTTTTGTGTTTCCATACAAGTTGTGAAATTTTTTGTTCTAATTCTGTTAAAAATACCATTGGTAGTTTGATAGGAATTGCACTGAATCTATAGATTGCTTTGGGTAGTTTGGTCATTTTCACAATGTTGATTCTTCCAATCCAAGAACATGGTATATCTCTCCATCTGTTTGTATCATCATTAATTTCTTTCATCAGTGTCTTATAGTTTTCAGCATACAGGTCTTTTGTCTCCTTAGGTAGGTTTATTCCTAGGTATTTTAGTTTTTTGTTGCGCTGGTAAATGGCAGTGTTTCCTTAATTTCTCTTTCAAATTTTTCATCATTAGTGTATAACAATGCAAGAGATTTCTGTGCTCTAATTTTGTATTCTGCTATGTTACCAAATTCATTGATTAGCTCTAGTAGTTTCTGTTAGCATCTTTAGGATTCTCTATGTATAGTATCATGTCATCTGCAAACAATGCCAGTTTTACTTCTTCTTTTCCAATTTGGATTCCTTTCATTTCATTTTCTTCTCTGATTGCTATGGCTAAAACTTGCAAAATTATGCTGAATAATAGTGGTGAGAATGGGCAACCTTGTCTTGTTCCTGATCTTAGTGGAAATGATTTCAGTTTTTCACCATTTAGAATGATGTTGGCTGTGGCTTTTTCATATATGGCCTTTAATATGTTGAGGTAAGTCCCCTCTATGCCTACTTTCTGGAGGGTTTTTATCATAAGTCAGTGCTGAATTTTGTTGAAAGCTTTTTCTGCATCTATTGTCATGATCATATGGTTTTTCTCCTTCAATTTGTAAATATGGTTTCTCACATTGATTGATGTGCATATATTGAAGAATCCTTGCATTCCTGGGATAAACTTCACTTGGTCAGAATATATGATCCTTTTAATGTGCTGTTGAGTTCTGTTTGCTACTATTTTGTTGAGGATTTTTGCATCTATATTCATCAGTGATATTGGTCTGTAGTTTGCTTTTATTGTGATATCCTTGTCTGGTTTTGTTATCAGGGTGATGATGTCCTTGTAGAATGAGTTTGGGAGTTTTCCCCCCTCTGTTATATTCTGGAAGAGTTTGAGAAGGATAGGTGTTATCTCTTCTCTAAATGTTTAATAGAATTTGCCTGTCAAGCCATCTGGTCCTGGGCTTTTGTTTGTTGGAAGATTTTTAATCACAGTTTCAATTTCAGTGCTTGTGATTGGTCTGTTTATATTTTCTCTTTCTTCCTGGTTCAGTCTCAGAAGGTTGTGCTATTCTAAGAATTTGTCCATTTCTTTCAGGTTGTCCATTTTATTGGCATATAGTTGCTTGTAGTAATCTCTCATGATCCTTTGTATTTCTGCAGTGTCAGTTGTTACTTCTTCTTTTTCATTTCTATTGATTTGAGTCTTCTCTCTTTTTTCTTGATGAGTCTGGCTAATGGTTTATCAATTTTGTTTACCTTCTCAAAGAACCAGCTTTTAGTTTTATTGATCTTTACTATTGTTTCTTTCATTTCTTTTTCATTTATTTCTGATATGATCTTTATGATTTCTTTCCTTCTGCTAACTGTGAGGTTTTTTTGTTCTTCTTTCTCTAATTGCTTTAGATGTAAGGTTAGGTTGTTTATTTGAGACTTTTCTTGTTTCTTGAGGTAGGAATTTATTGCTATAAACTTTGCTCTTAAAACTGCTTTTGCTGCATCCCATAGGATTAGGGTTGTCGTGTTTTCATTGTCATTTGTTTCTAGGTATTTTTTGATTTCCTCTTTGATTTCTTCAGTGATCTCTTGGTTATTTAGTATTGTATTGTTTAGCCTCCATGTGTTTGTATTTTTTACAGAGTTTTTCCTGTAATTTATATCTAGTTTTATAGTATTGTGGTCAGAATAGATACTTGATACGATTTCAGTTTTCTTAAATTTACCAAGGCTTGATTTGTGACCCAAGATATGATCTATCCTGGTGAATGTTCCATGAGCACTTAAGAAGAAAATGTATTCTGTTGTTTTTGGATGGAATGTCCTATAAAAATCAATTAAGTCCATCTTGTTTAATGTGTCATTTAAAGCTTGTGTTTCCTTATTTATTTACATATTGGGTGATCTGTCCATTGGTGAAAATGGGGTGTTTAAGTCCCCTAGTATGATTGTGTTACTGTCGATTTTCCCTTTTATGGCTGTTAGCATTTGCCTTATATATTGTGGTGCTCCTATGTTGGGTGCATAAATATTTACAATTGTTATATCTTATTCTTGGATTGATCCCTTGATCGTTATGTAGTGTCCTTCTTTGTCACTTGTAATAGTCTTTATTTTATAGTCTATTTTGTCTGATATGAGAATTGCTACTGCAGCTTTCTTTTGATTTCCCTTTGCATGGAATATCTTTTTCCATCCCCTCACTTTCAGTCTGTATGTGTCCCTAGGTCTGAAGTGGGTCTCTTGTAGACAGCATATACACGGGTCTTGTTTTTTTATCCATTCAGACAGTCTGTGTCTTTTGGTTGGAGCATATATTCCATTTACATTTAAGGTAATTATCAATATGTATGTTTCCATTACCATTTTCTTAATTATTTTGGGTTTGGTATTTTAGGTGTTTTCCTTTTCCTGTGTTCCCTGCTTAGAGAAGTTCCTTTAGTGTGTGTTGTAAAGCTGGTTTGGTGGTGCTGAATTCTGTTTGATTTTGTTTTTCTGTAAAGTTTTTAATTTCTCCGTTGAATCTGAATGAGATCCTTGGTAGAGTAATCTTGGTTGTCGGTTTTACCCTTTCATCACTCTCAGTATATCTTGCCACACCATTCTGGCTTGCAGAGCTTGTGCTGAAAGATCAGCTGTTAACCTTATGGGGATTTCCTAATATGTTATTTGTTGCTCTTCCCTTACTGCTTTTAATATTTTTTCTTCGTATTTAATTTTTGATAGTTTGATTAATATGTGTCTTAGCATGTTTCTCCTTGGATTTATCCTGATGGGACTCTCTGCACTTCCTGGACTTGACTATTTTCTCTCCCGTGTTAGGGAGGTTTTCAACTGTAATCTCTTCAAATATTTTCTCAGACACTTTCTTTTTGTCTTCTTCTTCTGCAAACCTTATAATTCGAATGTTGGTGCATTTAATGTTGTCCCAGAGATCTCTGAGGCTCTCCTCAATTCTTTTCATTGTTTTTTCTTTATTCTGCTCTGTGGTAGCTATTTCCACTGTTTTATCTTTCAGGTCACTTCTCTGTTCTTCTGCATCAGTTATTCTGCTAGTGTTTCCTTCTAGAGAATTTTTAATTTCATTTATTGCATTCTTCATCATTGTTTGTTTGCTGTTTAGTTATTGTAGGTCCTTGTTAAATGTTTCTTTTATTTTCTCCATTCTATTTCCAAGAATTTGAATCATCTTTACTATCATTAGTCTGAATTCTTTTTCAGGTAGACTGCCTATCTCCTCTTCATTTGTTTGGTCTGGTGGGTTTTTACATTGCTCCTTCATCTGCTGCATACTTCTCTGTCTTCTCGTTTTGCTTAACTTACTGTGTTTGGGTCTCCTTTTCACAGGCTGCAGGTTTGTAGCTCCTGTTGTCTTTGGTGTTTGCCCCTATGGGTAAGGTTGGTTCAGTGGCTTGTGTATGCTTCCTGGTCGAGGGGACTGGGGCCTGTGTTCTGGTGGGTGGGGCTGGATCTTGTCTTTCTGGTAGGCAGGGCTGTGTCTGGTGGTGTGTTTTGGAGCGTCTGTGAACTTAGTATGATTTTAGGCAGCCTCTGTGCTAATGGGTGTGGTTGTGTTCCTGTCTTGCTAGTTGTTTGGCATGGGGCGTCCAGCACTGCATTTTGCTGGCCATTGGGTAGAGCTGGGTCTTAGCGTTGAGATGGAGATCTCTGGAAGAGCTCTTGCCGATTGCTATTACCTGGACCTGGGAGGTCTCTGGTAATCCAATGTCCTGAACTCGGGTCTACCACCTCAGAGTCTCAGACCTGACACCAGGCCAGAGTACCAAGAGCTTGTCAGCCACACAGCTTGTGGAAAATAAGATTTCTATTCCATGTAAGGGGCTTGGGAGTAATGTATGGCAGTAGTCTGTTCATCCTAATAGGCAGTGCTGCTAATTAAAAGTGTTAGGAAGGCACATCCATCCACCAGTCTGTGATTCATTCAGCATTATCCCTTTGTGTTGTGCAAAAGAGTCCCTCAGTCATGAAGATGTAGAGTCAGAGTTCACCACCATGTCTTGCTGAATGGTGTGTTTTAGAAACCACTGGGTCATTGAGTCCAGGCTGGGTGGGAGTGATGCTGGGGAAAGGGAGGCCCCAGGATCTGGATCCAAGAAACTGGATGATGTTTTCCCAAGATTGCCGGTGCCACAAGTCAGGAATCGTCATAGAGTGAAGTCAAGGACATTGTTGAGGATCTTGTTAAAAGGCAGGACCTGACCTCCACTCAGGTTCAGAGTGGAGCCTGAGATTCTGCATTCCTAACAAGCCCCCAAATTTTTCTGACACTGCTGGTGCAGGGATCCCACCCATCTAAATTTTAAATAGAGACTCCTATCCTTAATGAAACTTGATTCTGATTCTTTAAAATAAGTTGTACATATATGGAGAGTTCTAAAAACTGAATACAAATGTTCAGTTCAAATGTTTCTTATATAGTGTATTATGTTACAACAATATATAATTTCTTGTTCAGTCATAAGTAAGATGAAAAAAGTTTCAAAGATGGTCATATATTAGTAGAATCTGATTCAAAATTTCATTTTGCAATGGGGAAATTTACTTCTATAAATCCTATTTGCTCCAAATATAAAAATTGCTATTTCCTTTATTAAAATTATATGACATGAAATATACCTAAGAAATATAGGACAAAATAAACACTCATATGATATACATTGACATTGTTTTATCCTGTTTGTTAGTTTACATACAACTTTTTGCTAACTATAAACTGTTCAAGGAAACTGGTAATGTCTCTTCACCCCTGTGGTCCTCTACAACCAACACAGTATTGCCATATAATAAGATAATTTATGCTATTTGGAAAAGTTAGAGTCAAAATATAAACAGTGTTAATGCTAGGAATTATGAAATTTTTCTCTGTGACAACAAGTGAGTAGTAGTTTAAGGAGCCAAGAACTTTCTTTTTCATCTTTGTTACAAGTTTGCTGCTTGGTTAAAAAGATGCAGTTTCACAATCATCATTCTCAAAATATTAATAAATATTTTGAGTAAACCATATAACAGTGGAACTGAAAAATGTTTTAGGATGAAGATATGAGCAGACTGTTTGGCAATGCGAATGAGTATATTATATGCAAATAAGCTTCATTTCATAATGTATTTTATGGAATTAGATGGTACAATGCTTTTATATAATTATTATTATGATAGATATGGGATAGTGCCTTTTAGAGTAAATTTTGGCAGGAGATCTAGAACTGAGGTAGAGAATCCAGGCAGGGAGGGTATATTGACATTGGTTCTGAGTTATCTAGGAGATAAAAGGAATATGGACAGTTTATCCCATCACTAAACTTCCTACATATGGTCAGTCATATTAACATCTCAATTACAATATCTTCATAACAATTACAATGCAAGAACTAATGCTGCCAACTAATCCGTTTCCTGCTCTCAAAGGAGGATTCCCTGGTGACCTAGGCATCTTCATTCTTTATAGATGTGGATGACAACAGATGTGAAGGTAGTGATTTATCTCAGTTTATAACTTGTTTGCTGCTGAGTTTCAGATTTCAGTTAATACTTTCAAGGAAGAAATCAAGTGTGGCAAAATGACCAAGCTAATATGGTGTTTGCACTAATTATGTTAGTTTTTGTAGCTATTGGTAAGCTTCAGTAATTAAAGATACATGGAAAAGAGATACTATCTCTCCTACAATATCACTACCAGATATCATATTAAAAGTAAAATATAAGACTGATTTTTTAAAATAAATCTAACCATTTATTAAAAAGCAGTTTGGATACACACACACACATACACACACACACACACACACACATTCATTAGCTTTACAGTCTCATCTAGACGGTCACATACTTTGTCCTTGTAGACACTGCCAAGCCTCTAGGGAAAAAAAAGTTTGTTTAAGGCAAAGAGATGAGATGTTTAAGAGATGTTTAACATCTCAGAGATGTTTAAGGCAAAGAGTTTAGTTGTAAAATTCAGTAAAAGTTTATTAGAGTCAGATGATAGTCTCCAAATGTGGAATGCTCCTGGAAAGAAGGTGTATCTTGGACCAAGGATAATTTCCATGGAGGGTATCAGTTTTGTGCCCTCAGTAGCCAATAATCCCAGCATCTGAGGCATGAGTGCCTCAGTCCTGAAGGGGAATCTAAGTAAAACATGACAATATTCACTGCAGCCTACACTTTGAACCACTTGAATTCGCTTGTATAATAAGTTCAGTACATCTGGGAAGGTATCTCCAGACATTTTGGTTAGTCTCTTTTTCTGGAAAAACTTAAAAAAAATAAATTGAGTGGGGAAAACTGAAGTCCTCACTACCATAGCTGGTTTCAAAATCCTCATTATCCCCCTCCTCTAATATCAAATCTAAATCCCCCTGATTGTAAGCTCTCACCTCTGCTGATCTAAGTGGCTTACCTAGTAGAGTGACCCAGACTCTCATCTCTGTGGTCTCTGAGCTTCTCATCACCAACTCCTTAGCATGCTGTGACTGTTGAACTAAGTGATTTAAAATTAATATTAGTCAAGGAAGTACAAAGTGATGGCCTAGAAGCTCACCTGGATGAAATTATGTGCTGACAAAGGCAAACTTTAACTAGCTCTCTGGAAAGAAAGAAAATCAAATCCCTGCTTTAAAGCACTTGCTGATTTCTGTAGTAAAATTCTCCAACTATGGCTAGTTTAAAGCTACCAGTATTGCATAATGAAAAGCTGGGAAGGGACAAGAATAATAAGCTTTGATGAACAGGTTCGAGAGCCACACCAGCACACCACTGCCCTGATGCCAAGTGTCTTTCTGCCTGCCCGCTGTGTAGCAGCTGCTGCACTCTTTCTGGTGATTGGAGTCAATAATCTGCCAGCGTAATGTCTTCTTTCCTTGCCTGCTTATCCCTTGGCACAAAGAGTCCAGATAATTGAGTAGCAGCCATACATAAAGTTTAATTCTTGCTCTGTCCACTGATGGAAGCGATCACCCTCTGGAAAAGAGGAATTTTAAAGTTTCTCAGCCCAGAATGCAAAGACAGGAAGCAAAACCCCGCTAATGCATCATGAAGAGTTACCAGAACTTGTGTTCCACATATTGGGGACAGAGCACTATACAGTTGACAGTGAGCATAGCAGCTAATCCTCTCAAGGAATCATCTCCAAGCTGGCACCACAACAATGTCTTCAAAAGGCTTACATTGCTCTATCAGAATGGCAGATTTTCAGAGATATGGCATGTGGGATAAGTAAATCCCATAATCATGTATGCAATACCATATTTCCTTTAAAAAAATAGTTGCCTTGGTGTATATTTATGTTACATATGGTCCCTTGTCAGTAAATCAAATACTCTGTAAGTCTCCAAATTGTAGTACTGTCAGAAGAACTGTGAGAAGGAAAGTCAAATCCGTATCTAGAAATATGTGTTTATTTCAGTCAAAATGAATCAGTCCTCCCGCCAGTGTGGAAAGGATGAAATATAATTAACTCTTCAGCAAATGACATCTTTATCTGAGAAACTGAATTCGGGGTTTACCATTAGTCTCTGTTGCTGGCAAGTTTGACATTGGACAGCAGTACTAGTTAGATCAGACTTGGTGACTAGGCTGTTAGGGCCATTCACATCCTCCACTCCTGCCCCCAAAGCTCCTGTATTTGTGAACCCACTGCAACTGCAAAACCAGCTCAAACTGGCCCTATCCTGTTTCTAACCAGAATGCTCAATTTTTTGTCAGAGAAAACAGAGCAAATACATAAATCATGCAACGAGGGCACATGCAGAGGAGAAAATTTTGACTCAGCAGCCGCAACCAAAGTTTTACCCCTCCCATGGAGCCAAAGGGCCTGAATATGACCAGAACTTGAATGTCAGATCTCTTTCAGAAGCAAAGGGTCCACTGTACAAGAGACCCCTTTACTACCTTACTGTAAATGACTGAGCTCCAAAGCCCTCCAGAGGAAACCTGCACCACCAGCACTTCAGCATACCAACCTATTCTCCCTAACTCATATAAGTTTGAACAGATCCTAGATCGGGGAGATGAATTTGAGCCCTGCCTCCTGTCTTCTTTCCTGTTGACACCTTGCAATAAAGTTCTTTCTTTTCTCAAAATTCTGTGCCATAGTATTGGCTTCCATGCGCCAGGACAGTGAGCCCCTTGCTCTCTAACACTATGTGCCATCTTGCAGTGGTCAGTGACAGACTCCTGATGTCAACTAGCAGAGTCATTCTGTCTACCTGGCTGGTTTGTGGCTCTTGTATGGTAGATGATTTCTGGTGGGTGATAACATATGATAAGAAGATTTTCACATTTTGTTGAAAGAACACTCAAGTTCGAATATATCCTTATATTTAAAAAAACTAACGTCAAGGTCTTTTTAAGACTTCATAGCCCAAAGGTACTAACAATTGGAAACATCCCTCCATATTAAGCATATCACATAAATCTATATTAGATAGGATTTTTTGGCCAGAAAATATTAAAATTATTTTTATAACTTTGCTTCTGAAATTATTTGACTACAAGTTACATTAAATTCACAGTTGGTTAACTTTTGGCCATCATTTTGCCTATTCAGAAATTGTTTCAAAGTAGGAACAATGGAATTAAAATTGGTTTTCAAATATACTGACATGCTTAAAAATTTAAACAGAGCTTTTTGCATCATGTTACTTTTTGTAGACCTTTTATACTTTACATGATTTTGGTTGTTAGACTACTTTTTTGTATTCTGAAGAACATAATTCTTTTTTTTTTTTTTTTTTTGCGGTAAGCAGGCCTCTCACCATTGTGGCCTCTCCCGCTGCGGAGCACAGGCTCCGGACGCGCAGGCCCAGCGGCCATGGCTCACGGGCCCATCCGCTCCGCGGCATGTGGGATCCTTCCAGACTGGGGCACGAACCCACGTTCCCTGCATCTGCAGGCGGACTCTCAACCACTGCGCCACCAGGGAAGCCCCATAATTCATTTTTTTAAGCCCCAGTTTTTTGTTTATTTGTTTGTGTGTTTGTTTTAGAAGGGCAGGAGTAGCTCAAAGTCCTGTGCCCTGTGTGACTCAGGGGCAGATTGTCCTGTTTGCAGTGGTCATGGCCTTCTCTCCAATTTACTCTTTTCTTCTCACTACTTATTTACTCTTTATTTTATTCATAACAAAAGTTTCCCTATCATTTGACTTTTCGGGTATTTTGCTTTCTGTACAACATTGAACATATTGCAATGCAAGCTTGTCGAGTTTGGCAAATTTATCAAACCTGAATTTTCTCTTTATAAAAATCCTCTTATAAATTCTAAAAAGTAATCTCTAAAATATGCACTTGGAGAATAATTCAGTGCAGTATACTATTATTTTCTGAAGTCAGATACCCCTTTTCTAGTGGTCTTGAGGTTTCGCTGTTTGTGAGAATAAGTGTACTCAAAAGTAGGAAGATTTGCTGCAAAAATAGAGTGGGTCTCCTCTGAATTCTTTCTTCCTTTGACTTAACATTTGTTGGTGTCTTTATGATGTAGGTTTGTTGATAAAATTCCTCTGGATGACCTACAGCGTATGTGAAGACTTTCACATATATTATGAAACTCTCCATAAAAGTGTCTCCAACACTGTAAACCACATATTACTCATGTTCTGAAAATGCAAAGATGAATAGGACCATTATACAGGAAGGCTTTACTTTGGGGATCAATAACAATGACAAAAATATAAACTGTACAACACCAGTGTACTTCCAGTAGCAGTTCGTATAATCAGCAACATCAAAATATACAAATTAAATCATTGGGAATTATAACTTTATTATGTCTTAGCCATGGCCATATGCAACTATATATATGTATATATACTCTCCACAACCCATAGGGTTTTATGGTTGTTTATGATGACTGGAATAAAGAGACACTTATCCTTTTGAAGACTACATTTATTTGCTATGATTAGAACTTTTGATTCTTTAATGACAAAGTAAAGGTTTTTGTCTCCCAAACGCTTGGATACAGAAAGATAAACAAGTTAAAAATAGGGTATGCTAGTAATAGAAATAGTGTTTTAACCTACCAAGATTCATCCTGTGGATGATTAATAAATGGTGTGTCCTTAACTACTATTCCAAGTCAATGCCATAGGAAACTGGTAGTATTGGAAACTTGCACTGAAAATAGAAAAATGCATTGGGAATAGCTCATATAAGAATTAGAGCTTTCCATATATATTGTTGTAGAACTTTGCAGTTATAAAGCAACACTATGTGCAACAATCTACAGATTATTTAAAAGCTTCTCTCCCTAAAAGAACAAAAAAATAGTATATGTGACTATTAGAAATATGACCGTTTGTGCAATTCATATTATATCTATCCGACTATTTAAAATTCTAAGTAATTAATTTAAATATATACTACAATTATTTGTAACATTCAGAATGTTGTTATTAGAATAACATTACTTCACTATTTATTCATATATTTATTCCACATTCAAAATAATTTAAAAAATATTTAATGCCTTTCATATATGCAAAACAATGAACTGTGTCCTGGGAGGGCTATATAAGTGAATAAACTCAGTCTTATCACTTGTAATGCTTTTAATAGAGTGGAAATTAAACAATAGACTCTGAATTGATAGTAATACAAATCAGAAAGTGGTGTATATTGTGAATGGAAAAACCATAAGTAGTTGAAAAGGAAGAATTACTCAAGAATGAGGTAAATAATAAAGCTATAAATGAAGAAAAGGGGATTTTATCTTGTCATTAAATAATGGGATCATTTTTCAACTGTAAAGATGCTCTAGAACAAGAGCACATGGATAAATACATGGAGATGGGAATGTTAAGGTGTTCTAGAAACAGCAAGTTTCATGATTTGGCTGGTGTATAAGTATTGGGAAAAATTTTTAAAATAAGTAAATGATGGTTGAGCCCTGACTACTATCAAGAGGAGGGGAGAACATTTAATATTATAAGATTTATCTTTATTTATTTGGTCTTGGGAAGTCATTGAAATATTTGAAGGCCAAAAAAAATTTTTCCTTTACATTTCACAAATATTTATTGAAAAAAACATTGCATTGAAGATTCTATAAAATTTTTTGGAAGATGGGAAGGGTCTCAAAATAGGCAAAATGTATCCTTCTCCATAAGAAGATCTTACCATCATAGGAAGGTAAGTCTATTCCACTGACAGCCACAGTATAAGAAACATGACAAGAAGTCTCACAAGAGAAACACAAAGATACCTGGGTGGAAGAATCAGAAAAAGTTTTTTGAAGGATGACATTTGAGATAAATGTTTGAGGATTTTAAAAGTTGATGGGAGGTAGAGAAGAGTGGTACATTTCAGGTCCAAGTAGTAATCTGTAGAAACTAGTAGAGAGTAAACTTGCAGGATGATATTAGGTAATATTTAATGGCTCTATGGTTAGAGCAGAGGTTATGTGCAGAGTAATAGAAGGCAACAAGTTTGGAAGCTGGTGTGTAGCATACTGTAGATTTATTTACAGGGGGCTTTGGATTAATTCAGTTACTGAGATTGTGATAAAAATTAATGTTATAAAAGTTTAGTAGTCAAGGATAAATTAAGGTTTGAAGAATTCTTGAAAATGATGATGTAAAGCTGAATCACAAACGTTTCCTCTTCTAAAACCTTATGAACTACTAAAAAATAATAATAGCACTACTACTAGCACCAGCTATAAATGTCTGCTTGAATTTTTTATGCAACTTATTTTATAAAAACAATGTAAGAAAAAGAAAGAAAAGAGATTCTGCTAGTGCAAAGGTTAATTTGGAAGTTATTATATAATGCATTGGGTAGGGGGTGGGTGACAGTTTGTATTGAAAAGAAAACAGTCCATAATTTTAACCTGTAGTTCAAAGGAAAAAAAAATAACTTCAATAATGGACTAACAGATTTTAAAAATTTGGATACAGTAATAAGGAGAATCACTACTATGGAAAATTAAATTAGTGGTGGTAAGGAAAATTCTTGGAAGTGCAGAAGAAATGTAGAATAAAAATGAAAGCAAAGAGAGAGCATATGATAAATATGTAGGGAACCAATGCAGTTCAAACATTTTTTATAAAGAATTTTAAAAGGAAATTAACAAAACAAAATGATCAACTGGAACAGAAGGAAAAAAATCAAAGGCTTAAATAAAAAATTTTTTTTCTGAGATAAAGGAGAGGCTGGAATGCAGATGGGGAAAGGAATCACAAGTATATGGGCTAATTATCCACAAAGTATCAAAATCTAAATTGTCATTTCAAAAGATAAGGGAGGGAAAATACTGTTATCCATCAACTGTATTATCATTCAAGTTGTCTTGTTTGGGTGAAAATAAAAGAAAAATGTTTTTAAAATAATTAAGGCTTCAGAAAACATCCTACACACAGGTAAATATGTAAGGCACAGACAATATTTATTTTATTTATCGCTTCATCACCAGCTATTAATGGAGAACCTAATAAATAATGGCTCTCTGTAACCCCTTTATTGTGTGCTACTGAGGTTTTCTACTGGTTATACTGTGTTCTGAGGTAATAGATAGCTGACCCAGAGTAAATATATAATGTTTCAGACAGTGATAATTTCCAGGAAAAAAAAATAAAGCAGGGTAATGGGGACACGAAGTACTACAAGCAGGAGAAGGTTGCATTTAATAGAGAGTGGCCAGGAAGAGCAAAATAGGTGAAGTGACATTTGAGTAGAAATAGGAAGAAAGTGAGAATTCCAACCAAGGTAGCCTTAATGTTCCTCATACTGACTGCATATGAGATATTTCTTTTTGCCTTTAGGCCTCTGAACTCCCTTTTCTTAGAGCATATACTTTAGAAAACTTATAAATCCTTTCACTGCTCCTTTTGAGATACAAATCTTTTTTAAAAACTTCTTTTCAGTTTTACAACCAGGAATGTCTTTTTCAAGGACCTGGGAGGCATCCCTTTGAAACGCACTCTTCAAGGAAGACAGTGCCCCTATCTCCCAATTTTTGTGGGAGGGTAGGTGCCAAACTTTGGCAGATACCTTTCTTCAAACTTTCTCCAAGTTATAAAGCTACCTCTTGTCACGAAGGTAGGAGAAAGTTTACTTTTAAAGGTTCTACCTGATTTGCATATAGAAATTCTTATACTGGTATTTGGAAACCAGTACTAAATGTAAATCATAGTGATTCTCAAAATGCTTTATTTATTTCTTAGTGCAGGAACATGATAGTAGGATGTGAGTGTACTTTTCTTAGAAGATTAAATCTCTGAAATAATAATATTAATTATTAATAATAATATTATTAATATTAGAAAAATAACCATATTCAAGTATAGGTCCAAGAAGTAAGCAGTGTGGTGTTGGTGCTGTTGGATTGTTCTCTGCACAAACTTTCCACATAACTTCACCTTAAAAAAGAAGGTAGCTATCAAGATACAGATAGGGTAAAATTTTAACTAATTGGAGCCATTTGTAGGGAAGCTATAGTCAAGTTTGGGTCCAGACAAAAAGACAGTTAGGGAAGTTATTAGAAAGAGAAGTTCAAATGATTAGAATATGAGGTGGTTTTTGGATTACATATGAGATATTATGGGCATGAGAGTATTGAGCATTTGGAGTAGTTGAGAGTAAATTAAAGGTATTGGAAAGGAGATGAAGATACAAAGCAGAGAGTAGAGAATCATTGAGAAAAACATTTTCTATATGGCAGGGTTAGAGTTTTCCTTTCAAAAAAAAAAACTACTTTCAAATGTACTACATTAAATCAGTCAACATATTTACCTTGTCTCCACTATCAGAGAGCCTATTTGGGAAATATTAATATCACTCTGCATACTGTTTCCATGGACTTCATTTTCTTTATATCAACTAGTGAATTTTTCTCATGATACATTAGCATTCTTTAAATATTATATATTTTCAGTAAACGTGTTATTTCATAAGGTTACAGATGCCTTGTATGATATGAACAGCATTAAGAAATCTCGTAGAATAGTGATCTGACCTAGTTTGAGTTTAGGCCTCACCTAATGCGTATTTACATACCTGTTTTCTGGGCTACAGCAACCCTCCTAAAGAAGCTGAGATATTTAGCAACAATCTGTGCTATGGGGTGGGGAGGGCAGCTGGACAGCCCCTTGGAGCAGCTACTCTTAGGTGCACTTTACCTGTGGTTCATTATACCTGTTTCCCAACTGCTAAGTATTGACTCCTAAAGCCTTCTCCTTGATTGTTGCTCTCAGCTGAAGGGAGCCACCTCAACTGGAAACTTATCCCTTCTACCCCTCCCAGGACAACCTACTGCCAAGGATGGACTGATATGTGGATTCAGAAGTCAAACTCTTGCCTCAAGGGGAGAAGGGCAACTGTGTAGTGCTTATGTGTTGAACCTTCTCCTTGTGGGTCAGACCAAGGCTGAGATTCCATCACTTCTCATCTCTTTCTCCTTCCATAGCCTGCTCTACTCCATAACTTAAAGGTTTATACTGAAGAGCACTCCCTCAATTAATGTGTAACAGAACCCCTATCTCACATCCTGTTCTTGGGAATTTCACCTGAAAAGATAATTTTTCATGTTGCTTGTGGACACAACACAATTAATGCTTTTCCTCCTACCTACAACAGGAGACTCTGTGCTCTTACTCCAAGACTTCTCTTGGAGCTATTGGGACACAAGATACTCTGAAGCTCATTTAACATCTATGAGTGAAAGACTAGAAAGTAGAGTGTGGGGAAATTAATGCCCTGTGGGTCAGATTTTACTAATGGGAGAAAGAATGCTATAGATAAGGTATTCTTCCATCTTTCTGCCTTGCATTCTCCTGCCTGTGGATTGTTGGGAGATGCAGTCTTCATTTTGCTCTCTGAATACATCCCTAAACATAATGTAAAATCAAATAATCAGCTTGTCAAAAGGTGGCGCTCTCTCTCTCTCTCTCTCCCTCTCCCCGACCTCACTCTTTAGAAGGGGTACCACACCAAATCATAATCTACAATCTATGACAAAATTTGTTTTTGGTAATTTTTCTGAGTATAGGATTCATATTATTCCCAAAATGACCATTGTTCTACAGGTAATAAGGTAAGAAGTGAGAAGGTAAAAGGCAAGAGGAAGAAAATGAAAAAAAAAAAAAAAAAGAAAATTCTGGGGAAAAGGAACTTAAAAATTGAAGATAATTAAAGGGAATCAGAATAGTTAAAAAAGGGACACTCATGGAGAAAAGATACATATATATGCTGTAATAGAAAGGCAAAAGAAATTATTGTATTTCTCATAGATGGAAACCAAACTGACGTTGAAATAGGTTCAGACACACATTAGCATGACTGAGGCCAGTGGTTTCTTGGGACTCTCTTTGGATGAAAGATGACATTCTTGATAAGGATGCATTTTCCTTGAATGGAGAATTAAAGTATAGGTAAATTACATATATATATAAAGGCAATGCCTCAGTATAAGAGAGATGCCACCATTCTGAGTAAAACATAGTGTCTAACACTCAACTCATAAGCACTTGCCTGAGCCTTATGGAGACTCAGAGTAAAGAAGAAAGAGTTACTTGCTGGTACACACTGACTAGGAACATACCACTGAACTTCTCTGTAGCCTGCGAGTAAGTGCAGCACCCTAGAGATTAATGTACATTTTCTCTATTTGCGGGTAACAATCACAGCAAGTGGGGAAACAAAAAAAGGTGAATTTAAAGGCTTACAGCACAGACTAGAGATAGCAGGAAGCAGGAAAGGATATAATTTTCAATACCCTTTAAGGGGGAAATGATTGAAACCATTTAAGTGGCAGAGATAATAACTTTGGATAACATTAACAGCATCTTCAGTTTCTCAAAGGATATTTACATTTTTATTCTAGTTGTGTTGTTGTTATTATTGTCTTGTCTGTAGTGAGCATCTATCCTTTAGAGTGAACTGTGTGCCAAGAAACTTTGGCCCACATGAGAGACCCCAGGTGTCCACTAAGAAGCAGGAGATAGGAGTAAATCAAGAGAGAGGACAGGAACAACGGAAAATGATAGATATCATGCCAAATGCAATAGGAGTGTTTATAAATATAGTGAGAAAACTGCCAAAGATTTCTACCAAAGGAAACAGAATGGCGTCCATCATGAACAGAACTAGTAAAAAACATATTGAATAGAAGAGAGGAAAAGCCTTAGCTTTCTCACGGTAATTACACTTTTTTATCTGGTCAATTTGAAATTTTCCCTCTATAATTTTCTAATACATTTTGTGTCAAAGGAAGAGGACTGGATCCTCACCTAAAAGAAGGAGAAAAGGGAGTTAATTGATGCTGTTGTCAGGTTTCCAACATGGAGTCAGAAATATGAAAATCAACGTTCCTTTTAATCATAGATAACAAACGTGAGGTGAGCATGGGGGCACAAGCAACCACAGTCAGGACTGTTCATGTGCAGGATTTCTCACGTGCAGCTGCAGGAGCTGGAAAAATGATGCTGTTTAGACTAATGAGGCAAAGCAGAATAAAGGTCAAAGTCACAGCAGAGAGGGTCTTAAATGCACAGCCGTATCTACTTCTGTCTCTTTTCCCACTTGGTCTTCAATTGCAGGTTAATTTTTTCTCTATGCAATCAGTTTGCTTCCCTACAGGGCCCCCTAACATTTTCTGAGTTCACACCAAGCTGCTATTGATAATTTATTGTGAGTACCCTGTAACTGATAAAAATTGATTTTCTCTTATTGGTGGGTCCTGAGCTGAAGTTAGCTGTGTTCGTCAAATCCCAAATTTCACGTTAGATACAACATCACCCTAAGTTGTAAAAGTCCATTTTAACTATCAAACATGATTTGGCTTGAAACTATGCGCATGCGCGCACATACACACACACACACACACACACACACACACACACACACTTCATTTATTATAAAAGTTATACAATAGATAAATAAACAAGGCATGAGTTGGAGTTTTAAAAGACAATAAATGATTTTTCTTTATCATATTTGGAACAAATTGACTTATATAGGAGATGAACAGATGGCTATATTGCTGTTAATGCTGTTTTGGAAATGTGACTTTAGGTTATGGCCAAATGGGCATGCTCATACTTGATGTCTGAATAAGAAAGGCTTCCTATCTTATTGACTGGTGGAACTGGACAACTTGGGTTTCTCATGGTAGGTCAGAGATTTTACCACGAAGCTCACTCAAAAGAATATGCTGTCTACAGAAAAGATAATAATTACTATATAATAATAATAATGATAATAATAATACTAAAACTATAGCACCAAAAATAAATTTTCACAATGTCCCTTGAGAGCCTGAAGTGAACATGTTGTGGATGTTCCTCCTCCCCCAGTAAAGTCTGAGAAAAAAAAGGAAACTAATGAAACTAGAGTTTTACTCCTGAAGTAGAAATTTCCTCCTCTCCCTGGAACCTTGAGGAAGGAAGGACTGTTTCCCCTTCTCTCTTCCTCCCAACAGGGCAGGATTCCTCCTGCATAGAGGAGCCTCTCTACACAAGCTAAGGACATAAATGGTGCAGTCCAGCAGACCCAGGACACAAGAATGGACACTTGCACATGGCAGATTTCCCACCAGGCCTCCCTCCCATCCTCTGAGTCTAGGGCAGTGTTCAGGCAAAGCAGCTGAACAGGAGTCACCTTCCTATCACCCTAAGAGCTGTTTCCTCATGGGGTATTTATGACATCAATGCATACACACAGAAGCTCCTATTGCACATATATCTTTAGCCTTCTGTTAGCATTTGCTTCAACCTCTTTTCAAGTCTTTGAAAAGAACAGATTTCTAATTCCCCTGAGGTAAACTCAAGCACATCTTATTGAAGAGGTTTTAGTAAGCTCAGTTTCCATCCTAAATTATGTGAATTCTTGAGTTCCTCAGAATTTAAATCCTTCATTTACTCTTAACTCATACTAAAGTGAGGTTTAATGACTGAAGCCACCTTGATTTTCCTAGATTCCTCTTTTAAATTATAACGAATATATCCTCATGACAAATTCTTCTAGTCTCTTGTTTCTAACAAAACTCTCTACCTGGCAAATATTTTAAAACATTTTAAATTTCAAATTTGTGGAGATTTTTGACGCAGTTCAATATGAGTAGGAGAACGTGAATTATTTTTCATAAGGCTGATAACTCAGGTGTAGAAAAATATAACATTATCTTTGATATTTCAATTTAATTACTATACTAAGTCTCCATTTCACCTGAAGAAAACAATTAGTCAAATCTAGGTAAACTCTGTTGCTTTGGTGCTTTTTATGAGCATTTAATTATAAATAGTCAACTGAGACTTTTTCCTTGTTTGCTCTAATTTCCCAGGGTGGTATCTAGGTTTTAGAAGTTTATGTATTGAGAGTGTCTGAACAAATAAATGGTTGATGGCCATCTTTGATGCTAAGCTGGTGAGGTAACACTTGTAGTTTCTGATTTATCCCTTTAGAGCTTATCTTCAGTGTCACCCCTTGAGCTATATGTAGTCCTGCCATGGTTTTCAGTCATCAGCCCTTGTATCTTCCTCATTTAGTCCTCAGGATTCATGAGGATTTGCTAGCCATGTCACTAGCCTTCATTCTCTCTCCAAGGGAAGTTTGAATTTTTCAATTATTCCCCCCTACCTCTGTGGAGCAGCAGGAGACTTGGGGAACTATCTCAGCTCTCTGCCTAGACTTTTTTTAAACCAACATTTTTACTTTTCTTCTTATGCTCCCTAATGTGAACAGAACTTTTGTGAAACTCACTGCCTTCTCAAAAAAGTTGAAGCACAGTTATCTGACAAATTTCCCAAACATTTGTGAGTCCCATTCTCCCTCCATCAGTGTGATTTTGGGGAGAACTAGGGGGAAATAATAGTATAGAGAATAAAGACCAGGATGAGTAAATGACATTTATAAGAAGCCTAGGGTAATAAATTTAGACCAAATCTCAATTCAGAGATAACTCACATTCCAAAACCAAACTGTTTAAACAATAAGAAAGGAGAGTAGCAGGGAATATTTGAATAGAGTGAAACTAAGAACTACTCCTTATTTTTTCTATGAGTAGAAAGAAAGTCCAGCCAGAGTACCAAAGGTGAAGAGCAGAGGGTACAGGTCTGGTACAGTCAGAAAGTATTGGGTACAGGTCTGGTACAGTCAAAAAATATTATGTACAGGTCTATTTTTTTTCAAATGTAAATTATAAAAACAGGATTTTGCATGGAAAATATTTAATATTAAACTAGTCTTAAAAACAGAATATGTTGACTCAAATTTATAAAAGTTTTTTAAAAAATTATTTCATTTACTTTCAATGGAAGAAGGTTGTGAAATTTTGTTTTGCTTTGTCATTTTGCTGCTGAAATCACTCTACTAATGAATTGTAAAGTAAAACATAAAGCAGTATCTTAAATTTAAAAAAAAATATGTATTTCTAATTTAAAACACATTGTGTAGCATTTATTATTTTGCTATTTAAAAAGGAATGCAGCTGAAGTTTCCAGATCACACAGCCAGTAACCTGAAGTTGGGTATATTCAGGGGAAACCTTAGGCCCAAGGAGCTTTCTTTGACCTTGGCCAATTCTTAACACCACCTCACTTGGCTGAGATTAGCTTTCTTATTCAGATTGTATAGAACAAAGTTAGGGACTGATCTCTCTCTTTTTAACATTTCTATCTTTCCAGTTCTGCATTTAATGTTACCCACCTTTGGTATATGAACAATTCACAAAGAAATCTATACAACAATTTTGTAAAACATGAATCCAGAGTTTCTAAATATCTAGCTCAAACTTCATGTGAGTCTATTACAAAAGAAACATTGGTTTTGTTTGCTTCATAATTGTTCTTAATAGAAGGAAAAATAAAACCCATTATAGAATGGGAAGAAGAAAAAAGCCCAATGAATCAGTTAATAATTTTGCTCCAATTCTTTATCTTTAAAGGAAAATGAATACTCTTCCAGCAAATTGCTTTAATCGGTGTTTACTAACACTCTAATAATCATCTTTCAGGTGGTCAGTTCCACTCCATGAAACCAACATAATATGTGAATTTAACCAATCTCATACAATTGTATTAAAATCCTTCAGATTACATATGTTATTGAAATAAGATTCTATTTTTTAAAGTATTGGTTTTCACCAAAATTATTCTCATATGTATTTTAGAGGGAAATTGGAAAATAATATTTCATGAACTGACAGCCAGGTATTATTTTGAACCAGATAAATTTAAAATAGGTATCAAACCAAATTATTATATCATGATTCAGTTTTCTCTAAGATATTTTATTGTCTAAATATCAGAAATGGGATAAAATAAAAATACTTTTATCAGTATTTATCTCAGTTGATGAAACATTTGAAATTTTTCTTTGAAAATGTGAAAACTATTTTGAAACCCTTAAATTTTCTATAAATACAATGTATATAAATTGAAAAATACAGTATTATTTGAACTGCAGGCATACATTTTTATTCTAAAGGATTATTGCCAGGTAGTCTTATAAAAATTATTTCTTCCTATCACAGAAACTGTTTATTATAAATGTCAGAAAAAATGAATATCAAATATCTATTTTTCTATCTAGTTATGAAGTTCAGTAGAGACTTTGATAATTTTTTTTCATGACGTATCAATAAAATTCTAAAATGAACTTTAGTGAAGACAATGGATTCTAGCAAGGTATCATAGAGAACTGGGTAATTGAGCATCTAGATTAGTAAATGCTAAAATATTCAAAGTTTTGACATGCTTCATGAAAGCCAGTCATTCTATAGTTAGTTGTTAATGTAAATTTGACTTCCATGTGGACCTCCATAAAAAATAGCTTCTTGGAATCATAGAATAACATAGAACATTTGAAATAATCTCATATAATCTTCCATTTTGGAAAAGAAATAAATGCCCACGTATTAAGAGCACAGTTGAATGCCTCAAAGTTGGTATATGTGGAGAGTAATGTATAAAACCCAGGTAATCTATCCCCCAAGAAGATATTTTTAAAAGTGATAAAGTTTTACGTGATTCATTTTACCACTTAAATATATTTATTTTAATATATATAGTAACATTGTTGGTAATAAATATATTGACTGAATATGCAAATAAAATTTTTCTAAGTTTTATTCCAGTGGGTCATTAACTATCTCATCTATGACTCAGTGATTAGGATTATTAAAATTAATAGTGACAACATAACATTTTTAATAATAAATTGATACTATGAACTCAGTCTAAAATTAAGGTATACA
The DNA here is from genome assembly GCF_964374135.1 of Grampus griseus. Lineage (NCBI taxonomy): Eukaryota > Metazoa > Chordata > Mammalia > Artiodactyla > Delphinidae > Grampus > Grampus griseus. Next base: position 99,984,424 of record NC_138998.1, read on the forward strand.
ATGTTCATAAATTTTAGAGTTGCATTCATTAAACTACATATATTTTATATTATCAATTATCTAAAGTTATTTTTGAGATTTAGATAAGTAAAGGTATTTTTACTTAAAGTTCTTAATATTTTAAAAAATAGTTCAAGTATCTGTTTATTTTAACGTTCAAAAATTATTTTTAAAAATAAAGTGCAAATAATTCCAAAATTAGAAATTTTCCACTAAATATGTCTTTGACATCATGTTTAATATATACTTCAATGTATATTTAATATATGTTATAACATATAGTGTAATGCTTACATAACATTTAACAATCATAAAAATAATATAAAGTATAATTATAATTGAGGGATTTGACTTAGGAGGAATGATTGACAGTGGTTAAAACATGAAACAAATGGTTGAATTAGTGTACAAGTCTATGTATTCACATCACATTAAATGCGTTTTGTTTGAATTTTTACTTAAGATGTGTATTTTTTTTTCTCAAAAGACATTGCTGTTTTAATAGAATGGCAATTTCCTTGTTCTTTTCAAGATGTCTTGCATTTCTCCTTTAATATATCTTATCTCAACTGATAGAATAATACAACAAAAAAGAAGCCAACCAAAAGGAAAATAATTTCCAAGAAGAAATGGATATATAAAAATATGAATCATTTTTCTAGAGTATCTCATTAAACACTAGCTGAAATACAAACATCTCTACCACAATTTGCATCTGTATGATAGTGGATTTAATACTAAAACTGGAATTAGAGAACTAGTTCCAGAAATACCTGTAAGTCTTAGTGAGAACTTGGGCATGCCACAAATTCTTCAATGTAAGGTTATTTAGATTTAAAAATGTATATAATGGCACTGCATCAATCTCTAGGTTTTTGTGATTAGTATATGGAATCAAGTATGAGAAAATGCTGATAAGCTAAAAATCTAAACTACATCTGCTATTAGGAGTTTTCCAAAATTAAAATTCATTCATTTATCTATAGACCTATTTATGATATTCATATATTCTTGGTCACTGAAAAAAAACAAATGGTATATAAAATTTTGCATACTGAAAATGCCTGGCTTAATGATGCTTGAAGCTTATATAAATGGTACATTTAGATACATAAAATTAGTGAATCATATGGGGTTTTTTTAGTATTAAAGGAGGCAATGTATATAAATTACTTAAGCTAATTCCTTGCATGTATTATGTACTCAATAATACGCTAAAATCATACTGTTGGTCTCAATAGAATAGAAAATTTTTTAATGCTTCTGGAATTAGTGTGAAGAGGTTAAAATTTAACATTTGCTCCCTTTATTATATAAAGCATTTCGTGCTTAATCACCTTTTACTCTTCAGTTAAGAAACTGAATACAAACTAAACAAGTATGGTTGAATGTGAAAGGCAATTTAAAAATGCCTCCAGCACTTTTTGTTGTCTTTAATAGAAGCCAAAAAGCAATACCAAGAGTTTAGTGGCATATGTAATACTTTGAAATTTGTAATCACCTTTGTTCTCTAGTTCCAGAGTTGTTTAGTGAGGTTCTTGTTATTTTATAATTTGATAGGAAAATTAATTCTCCTGAAAGTCCTCAAACTTCTTTCTTACCTGAAGTATGAATTCAGATAGTTGTATGTTTTACTGCATCATAAAATATTTAAGAGTACCAACTGGACCTGAAAGCTGCTTAGAGTTTTCACTGAGCCTAAATTCTGTAGTTACCTGATTACCACCATTTACAAATTCAGTTTATGCAAAAGAGAAAAGCCATAAAATCAAAACTAAATATACTTGACATTCCTTACAATTTTCTCAGAATTTGCATTCCAGAATCATTTATGTTTTAGTTAAAAGAAATGTAATTTATATGAAATTAGCTGCATTCTTTAATAATAAAGTTAATCCAATAAGTTTTTTTTAGTTTTTGAATTTTATTTTACTTATTTTTTTTATACAGCAGGTTCTTATTAGTCATCAATTTTATACAAATCAGTGTACACATGTCAATCCCACTCGCCCAATTCATCACACCACCAGCCCCACCCCCCTGCCACTTTCCCCGTTTGGTGTCCATACGTTTGTTCTCTACATCTGTGTCTCAATTTCTGCCCTGCAAACTGGTTGATATGTACCATTTTTCTAGTTTCCACATATATGCGTTAATATACGATATTTGTTTTTCTCTTTCTGACTTACTTCACTCTGTATGACAGTCTCTAAATCCATCCACGTCTCAACAAATGACCCAATTTTGTTCCTTTTTATGGCTGAGTAATACTCCATTGTATATATGTACCACAAATTCTTTATCCATTCGTCTGTTGATGGGCATTTAGGTTGCTTCCATGACCTGGCTATTGTAAATAGTGCTGCAATGAACATTGGGGTGCATGTGTCTTTTTTTTTAACTTTTTTTTTTTTTGTGGTACGTGGGCCTCCCACTGCTGTGGCCCCTCCCGTTGCGGAGCACAGGCCCCGGACGCGCAGACCCAGCGGCCATGGCTCACGGGCCCAGCCGCTCCGTGGCATGTGGGATCCCCCTGGACTGGGGCACGAACCCGTGTCCCCTGCATTGGCAGGCGGACTCCCAACCACTGCACCACCAGGGAAGCCCATGCATGTGTCTTTTTGAATTATGGTTTTCTCTGGGAATATGCCCAGTAGTGGGATTCCTGTATCATATGGTCATTCTATTTTTAGTTTTTTAAGGAACCTCCATACTGTTCTCCGTAGTGGCTGTATCAATTTACATTCCCACCAACAGTGCAAGAAGGTTCCCTTTTCTCCACACCCTCTCCAGCATTTGTTGTTTGTAGATTTTCTGATGATGCCCATTCTAACTGGTGTGAGGTGATACCTCATTGTAGTTTTGATTTGCATTTCTCTAATAATTAGTGATGTTGAGCAGCTTTACATGTGCTTCTTGACCATCTGTATGTCTTCTTTGGAGACATGTCTATTTAGGTCTTCTGCCTATTTTTGGATTGGGTTGTTTGTTTTTTTTACTGTTGAGCTGCGTGAGCTGTTTATATAGTTTGGAGATTAATCCTTTGTCCATTGATTCATTTGCAAATATTTTCTGCCATTCTGAGGGTTGTCTTTTTTTCTTGTTTATGGTTTCCTTTGCTGTGCAAAAGCTCTTAAGTTTCATTGGGTCCCATTTGTTTATTTTTGTTTTCATTTCCTTTACTCTGGGAGGTGGATCAAAAAAGATCTTGCTGTGATTTATGTCAAAGGGTGTTCTTCCTATGTTTTCCTCTAAGAGTCTTAGAGTGTCTGGTCTTACATTTAGGTCTCGAATCCATTTTGAGTTTATTTTTGTGTATGGTGTTAGGGAGTGTTGTAATTTCATTCTTTTCTATGTAACTGTCCAGTTTTCCCAGCACCATTTACTGAAGACACTGTCTTTTCTCCATTGTATATCCTTGCCTCATTTGTCATAGATTAGTTGACTGTAGGTGAGTGGGTTTACATCTGGGCTTTCTATCTTGTTCCATTGATCTGTGTTTGTGTTTTGGTGCCAGTACCATATTGTCTTGATTACTGTAGCTTTGTAGTATAATCTGAAGTCAGGGAGCCTGATTCCTCCAGCTCCATTTTTCGTTCTCAAGATTGCTTTGGCTATTCGGGGTCTTTTGAGTCTCCATACAAATTTTAAGATTTTTTGTTCTAGTTCTGTAAAAATGCCATTGGTAATTTGGTAGGGATTGCATTGAATCTGTAGATTGCTTTGGGTACTATAGTCATTTTCACAATATTGATACTTCCACTTCAAGAACATGGTATATCTCTCCATCTGTTGGTATCATCTTTAATTTCTTTCATCAGTGTCTTATAGTTTTCTGCATACAGGTCTTCTGTCTCCCTAGGTAAGTTTATTCCTAGGTATTTTATTCTTTTTGTTGCAGTGATTAATGGGAGTGTTTCCTTAATTTCTCTTTCAGATTTTTCATCCTTAGTGTATAGGAATGCAAGAGATTTCTGTGCATTAATTTTGTATCCTGCAACTTTACCAAATTCATTGATTAGCTCTTGTAGATTTCTGGTGGCATCTTTAGGATTCTCTATGTATAATATCATGTCATCTGCAAACAGTGACGGTTTTACTTCTTTTCTGATTTGGATTCCTTTTATTTCCTTTTCTTCTCTGATTGCTGTGGCTAAAACTTTTAAAACTATGTTGAATTATAGTGGTGAGAGTGGACATCCTTGTCTTTTTCCTGGTCTTAGAGGAAATGCTTTCAATTTTTCACCATTGAGAATGATGTTGGCTGTGGGTTTGTCATATATGTTCTTTATTATGTTGAGGTAGGTTCCCTCTATGCCCACTTTCTGGAGAGTTTTTATCGTAAATTGGTGTTGAATTTTGTCAAAAGCTTTTTCTGCACCTATTGAGATGATCATATGGTTTTTCTCCTTCAGTTTGTTAATATGGTGTGTCACATTGTTGATTTGGGTATATTGAAGAATCCTTGCATCCCTGGGATAAATCCCACTTGATCATTGTGTATGAGCCTTTTAATGTGTTGTTGGATTCTGTTTGCTAGTATTTTGTTGAGGATTTCTGCATCTATATTCATCAGTTATATTGGTCTGTAATTTTCTGTTTTTGTCATATCTTTGTCTAGTTTTGGTATCAGGGTGATGGTGGCCTCGTAGAATGAGTTTGGGAGTATTCCTTCCTCTGCAAGTTTTTGGAAGAGTTTGAGAAGGATGGGTATTAGCTCTTCTCTAAATGTTTGATAGAATTCAACTCTGAAGCCATCTGGTCCTGGACTTTTGTTTGTTGGAAAATTTTTAATTGCCATTTCAATTTCATTACTTGTCATTGGTCTGTTCATATTTTCTACTTCTTCCTGGTTCAGTCTTGGAAGGTTATACCTTTCTAAGAATTTGTCCATTTCTTCCGGGTTGTCCATTTTATTGGCATAGAGTTGCTTGTAGTAGTCTCTTAGGAAGCTTTGTATTTCTGTGTTGTGTGTTGTAACTTCTCCTTTTTCATTTCTAATTTTATTGATTTGAGTCCTCTCCCTCTTTTTCTTGATGAGTCTGGCTAATGGTTTATCAATTTTGTTTATCTGTCGAAGAACCAGCTTTTTATTTTATTGACCTTTGCTATTGTTTTCTTTGTTTCTATTTCATTTATTTCTGCTCTGATATTTATGATTTCTTTCCTTCTGCTAACTTTGTGTTTTGTTTGTTCTTCCTTCTAGAGTTCCTTTAGGTGTAAGGTTAGACTGTTTATTTGAGAATTTTCTTGTTTCTTGAGGTAGGCTTGTATAGGTATAATCTTCCCTCTTAGAACTGTTTTTGCTGCATCCCATAGGTTTTGGATCATCGTGTTTTCATTGTCATTTGTCTCTAGGTATTTTTGGATTTCCTCTTTGATTTCTTCAGTGATCTCTTGGTTAATTAGTAATGCAGTGTTTAGCCTCCATGTGTTTGTGCTTTTTACATTTTTTCCCCTGTAATTCATTTCTAATCTCACAGCGTTGTGGTCAGAAAAGATTCTTGATATGATTTCAGTGTTTTTAAGTTTACTGAGGCTTGATTTGTGACCCAGGATGTGATCTATCCTGGAGAATGTTCCATGCGCACTTGAGAAGAAAGTGTAATCTGCAGTTGTCAGATGGAATGTCCTATAAATATCAATTAAATCTATCTGGTCCATTGTGTCATTTAAAGCTTCTGTTTCCTTATTTATTTTCATTTTGGATGATCTGTCCATTAGTGTAAGTGAGGTTTTAAAGTCCCCCACTATTACTGTGTTACTGTAGATTTCCTCTTTTACAATTGTTAGCAGTTGCCTTAGGTATTGAGGTGCTCCTTTGTTGGGTGCATATATATTTATAATTGTTATATCTTGCTCTTGGATTGATCCCTTGATCATTAGGTAGTGTCCTTCCTTGTCTCTTGTAACATTGTTTATTTTAAAGTCTATTTTATCTGATATAAGTATTGCTACTACAGCTTTCTTTTGATTTCCATTTCATGGAATATCTTTTTCCATCCCCTCACTCTCAGTCTGTATGTGTCCCTAGGTCTGAAGTGGGTCTCTTGTAGACAGCGTATATATGAGTCTTGTTTTTGTATCCATTCAGCAAGCCTCTGTCTTTTGGTTGGAGCATTTAATCCATTCACGTATAAGGTAATTATCGAGATGTATCTTCCTATGACCATTTTCTTAATTGTTTTGGGTTTGTTTTTGTAGGTCCTTTTCTTCTCTTGTGCTTCCCACTTAGAGAAATTCCTTTATCATTTGTTGTAGAGCTGGTTTGGTGGTGCTGAATTATCTTAGCTTTTGCTTGTCTGTAAAGCTTTTGATTTCTCCATCAAATCTGAATGAGATCCTTGCTGGATAGAGTAATCTTGGCTATAGGTTCTTCCCTTTCATCACTTTAAGTATATCATGCCACTCCCTTCTGGCATGTAGAGTTTCTGCTGAGAAATCAGCTGTTAAGCTTATGGGAGTTCTCTTATATGTTATTTGTTGCTTTTCTCTTGCTGCTTTCAATAATTTTTCTTTGTTTTTCATTTTTGCCAATTTGATTACTATGTGTCCCATTATCCTGTATGGGACTCACTGTACTTTCTGGACTTGGGTGGCTGTTTCCTTTCCCATGTTAGGGAATTTTTTGACTATAATCTCTTCAAATATTTTCTCGGGTCTTTTTTCTCTCTCTTCTCCTTCTGGGACCCCTGTAATGTGAATGTTGTTGCATTTAATGTTTTCCCAGGTCTCTTAGACTGTCTTCATTTTTTTTTCATTCTTTTTTCTTTATTCTGTTCCACAGAAGTGAATTCCACCATTCTGTCTTCCATCTCACTTATCTGTTCTTCTGCCTCAGTTATTCTGCTATTGATTCCTTCTAGTATAGTTTTCATTTCTGTCTTCCATGTCACTTATCCATTCTTCTGCCTCAGTTATTCTGCTATTGATTCCTTCTAGTGTAGTTTTCATTTCAGTTATTGTATTGTTCATCTCTGTTTATTTGTTCTTTAATTCTTCTAGGTCTTTGTTAAACATTTCGTGCATCTTCTCAATCTTTGCTTCCATTGTTTTTCCGAGGTCCTGGATCATCTTCACTGTCATTATTCTGAATTCTTTTTCTGGAATGTTGTGTATCTCCACTTCATTTAGTTGTTTTTCTGGGGTTTTATCTTGTTCCTTCATCTGGTACATAGCCCTCTGCCTTTTCATCTTGTCTATCTCTCTGTGAATGTGTTTTTTGTTCCACAGGCTGCAGGATTGTAGTTCTTCTTGCTTCTGCTGTCTGCCCTCTGATGGAGGAGGCTGAGAGGCTTGTCTATTCATCCTTTTTTAGATTCTTTTCTCATATATGTTTTCACAGAGTATTGAGTAAATTTCCCTGTGCTATACAGTAGGTCCTTGTTGGTTATCTATCTTATACATAGTACTGTGTGTATGTTCATCCCAAGCTCCTGATTTTATCCCTCCAGCCCACATTTCTCCTTTGGTAACCAGAGTTTGTTTTTGTTATCTGTAAATCTGTTTCTGTTTTGAAAATAAGTTCATTTGTATCATTTTTTAAAATTTATTTATTTATTTATTTTGTGGTACGCAGGCCTCTCACTGTTGTGGCCTCTCCTGTTGCGGAGCACAGGCTCTGGATGTGCAGGCTTAGTGGCCATGGCTCACGGACTCAGCTGCTCCATGGCATGTGGGATCTTCCCAGACCGGGGCACGAACCCATGTCCCCTGCATTGGTAGGTGGACTCTCAACCACTGTGTCACCAGGGAAGCCCTCATTTTTTAAAATTTAGATTCCACATATTAGTGAAATCATATGATATTTGTCTTTCTCTGTCTGGCTTACTTCACTTAGTATGATAATCACTAGGCCCTTCCATGTTGCTGCAAATGGCATTATTTCATTCTTTTTTATGCCTGACTAATGTTCCATTGTATATATGTACGACTTCTTCTTTATCCATTCATCTGTTGGTAGGCCTTTATGTTGCTTCTATGTCTAGCATATTGTAAATAGTGCTGTAATGAACATTGGGGTGCATGTATCCCTTTGAACCATAGTTTTCTATGGATATATGCCCAGGAATGGGATTGCTGGATCATATGATGGTTCTATTTTTAATTTTTTAAGGATCCTCCATACTTTTCTCCAGAGTAGTTGTACCAATTTACATTCCCACCAACAGTGTAGGATTGTTCCCGTTTCTCCACACCCTCTCCAGCGTTTATTCATTGTAGACTCTTTGATGATGGCCATACTGACTGGTATGAGGTGATACCTCATTGTAGTTTTGATTTGCATTTCTCTGATAATTAGTGATATTGAGCATCTTTTCATGTGCTTTTTTGCCATCTGTATGTTTTCTTTGGAGAAATTTCTATTCAGATCTTCTGCCCATTTTTGGATTGGGTTGTTTGTTTTTTTGATATTGAGCTGCATGAGCTGTTCATATATTTTGGAGATTACTCTCTTGTCAGTCTCTTCATTTGTAAATATTTTCTCTCATTCTGTGGGTTTTCTTTTCATTTTGTTTATGATGTCCTTTGCTGTGCAGAAGCTTTTCAATTTAATTGCGTCCCATTTGTTTATTTTTGTTTTTATTTTCATTACTCTAGGAGGTGGATTGAAAAACATCTTGCTGTGATTTATGTCAAAAAGTGTCCTGCCTGTTTTTTCCTCTAAGTGTTATAGTGTCTGGCCTTACATTTACGTTTTGATCCATTTTGAGTTTATTTTTGTATATCATGTCACAGAATTTTCTAATTTCACTCTTTTACATGTAGCTGTCCAGTTTTCCCAGCACCACTTTTGAAGAAACTGTCTCTTCTCCGTTTATACTCTGGCCTCCTTTGTTGTAGATAAATTGACCATAGGGGTGTAGGTGATTTTCTGGGTTTTCTATCCTGTTCCATTGATCTATATTTCTGTTTTTGTACCAGTACCATACTGTTTGATTACTGCAACTTTGTAATATAGACTGAAGTTAGAGAATCCAATACAGCCAGCTCCGTTTTTCTTCCTTAGGATTGCTTTGGCTCATCAGGGTCTTTTGTGTTTCCATATAAATTTTAAGATAGGGTCCTCCATGCTTCCATAAAAATTTTAAGATTTTTTTCTTCTAGTTCTGTGAACAATGCCATTGGTAATTTGATAGGGACTGCACTGAATCTATAGATCTTGGGTGGCATAGTCATTTTGACAATATTGATTCTTGCAATCCAAGAATATTGTATGTCTTTCATCTGTTTGTGTCATCTTCAGTTTCTTTCATCAGCATCGTATAATTTTCAGAGTACAGGTCTTTTGTCACCTTAGGTAGGTTTATTCCTGTGTATTCTATTCTTTTTGATGTTTTAGTAAAAAGGATTGTTTCCTTAATTTCTCTTTCTGATCTTTCATTCTTAGTGTTTAGGAATGCAAGAAATTTCTGTGTAATATTAATTTTGTATCCTGCAACTGTACCAAATTCATTGATGAGCTCTAGTAGTTTTCTAGTAGCAAAAAGAGTAGAAGTCTATGGAACATTAGGATGGGAAATGTCCAGTTTCCTTATTTTTACAGTGAAGAGACTAAAGTCTAAAGTGGTGCAAAATAGACTTTGTTCTCATCATAGTGGTACCAGTTAGAGCAGGGCTACCTTGGGAGGACAGATGTATCCTCTCTAACTTTATCTACTACTCAGTAAAGTGAGGAAAATGATCATTGCCCATAGGGTCATTGTGCCGGGGAAACAAGAGTGTCCTTGTGATAGACCCCAAGGACTCTGTATATACAGGAGATGCTTGCAAAGGCAACTCTTTTTTCATCCACTTATCTGAAAATTTTTTAATTTTTTAGTGTAGAGATTTTATACTTTTAAATTAATTGCTTCTGTTTTTATGTTTTTTTAAATACACAGTTTTTTTAATGTTCACTAATATTGAAGTGTATAAATTCGATTAATTTTTAATATTGATGCTGTGTCCTGTGACCTTGCTAAATTTACTTCCTAATTCTGATAATTTATTTTTCATATTACTTGGATTTTTCCATGTTTACAATCATGCCATCCCAAAATGGATGACAGTTTTTTTCATTTCCAATCTTTATGATTTTTTTCTTTTTTTGTTTCACTTGCCTGGAATTTCAGTATAAATGGTAGAATAAAACAAATGAGACTGAACATCTTTTCCTACTTACAAAACTTAGGCAAAAGTGTTTGTTTCACCATTAAATATGAAGTCATCTATAGAATTTTCATGTCCAAAACTGTTTTTTCATGGCAATTAATAAAATAATTTAGTTACAGACTTAAAATTACTTTCATAGAACCACTTAGAAAAGTTTTAGGGTTGTAAATATGTAGGTAAAGAATTCATGATTTATTGAAAAATAGAGTAAGGGACAAATATTGTCCTTGACTAATATGTTGTTCTTCTATGGGTGGGAAGTTTTTATATTTCTCTGAATTTTGAGTTTTTCTAATATTTATTAATAATATTACTTAATAAACTTATAAATATACTTAATAAAAATATAGTCCCTAATAACAATTTTTAATGTTGGTAATTGTAACAAAAAATATCAACATAAATTATCTCTAAAAACTAAAAAATGCTTCAAAATTTGGAGAATTCCAAAGTGACTCCAGCAGTTACTGTCAAGACTCCCCCATATCTTCTTCAGTCACCAACACTTAAACATTTGTGCTGGTGCCATTCCCTCAGGGCACTGGGAGAAGTTTTATCTATGGGCAGCAAGACTGGAAATCCCTGGGCAATAAAACCTTTCTGACTCTTTACCTTAGCTCTTAAACGATGACTGGAGGGTGAGGAAGAATTAATGTACTGTTGCTTTTACCCCCTGATGGGGACAACCCTAAATGTGATTATGGACTCCAGAGCTCCCAGGTGCTTGTTTCCTGAAATAGTACAAGTTAACTTCATGGTACTTTGGCTTCCTTCCCTTCCCAAGGCCCCACTTTCCCCCATTTACAACTGGGGAAAGGAAATCCTTAAATAAATCATTTTCATATGAATCTAGTATCAGTGTCAGTTTCTGGAGACCCAAGCTGAGACTGTGGCCATCTTTACTTTTTAGCCAATAAGCAGGTTAGTAGTCATATGTACCAACAATAAATTGGTATTTTGCATCAGTGAATATTTTGCTAAACTCATTGATTTTGATGCTTAACTAGAGTACCCCATTTTATGCATTTGTTAAAGAGATTAACTGAAGGTAGTGCTAGAAAAAAGACAATCTATTAACATTTATTCACTAGCTAGCCAACTGATGCTGCAATTGTTAATATTATCAAGAAATCATTATGTCATTTAACATTGTCAGAATGAACATAAAGCTAAAGATCTCCTCTGGCTTCCAAATTGCTCTTTAATAATTTTAAATTATTACTTTACAAAATTGTTTCTTTATATTTGACTATTAGATACTTAGAAACAGGAAAAACGTTTCATTTATTTGGAATTAGTACATCTTTTTAAAAAAATTCTTTTTTTTTTTAAATCAGTGAAGACATGAATGAATGAATAGGTCAGGATTTGTGGCTTATGTGGCCTTGAGAGCTAACAGACAAAACTGAGTCTCAAAGTCATATATCTAGAATCAAAACAATTCACAGTAACTGGAGTGCTTGGTCAGCTCTTTGCTGCTTCTTCTACTAGATATTACCTAAAATTGTAATAAAACCAGAATAAATGAAATACTTTTTTCTCTTATTTTTTATAATAGAAAAATGCTCAGAGGTGAACCTCATCTGGATGTATTCTGGCTTTAGCAATTTATCATCATACTACTTTCAGAGCTTAAAATTGATAATATGTAGATTGATGATAAAAGGTTGACATTTCTTAGTTTTTGACTAATATCTATGTTGGAGGTAATAAAGTAGCAGCAATAAGCAAAAAATCAGAACATTCAGTGTTTCCCTAGTGCAGCTCTGGCTCCAGTGATATCTCCAAAGCTTCCTGCTAACAGACTGACAGTAAGATAATTTTAAGTCTTAAGATAATGTCATTTGAAAGCCAACAAAATGTCAAGCTTGTTGTATATCATGAAGCTGAAGTGAGTCATGGGAAAAATTCCTTAAGTGAAAGAAATAGAAATAATTCTGAAAAGAGTATTTTAATATTTACAAAAATACAGAGTGACTTTATAGTGGAATCGAACATTTCTGACTTTATATTATAAAGGTCTACTATGTTCATATTATAAATTATATTTAAGGGTCAGTATACCTCTTCTCTTACACTGTAGTTACATAAAATATTTTTCATGCAGCTCACCAAAATGCCCCATTATCCACTTTTCTATTTATATTGAAGTATCACTTTTATAATATGATTTTTTCTTAATGCACTTCTTTACTACAGTATGAAGTTTCCATAACTGGAATACCAACTCTAATCTGTTTTTAATTGAAAGTATATGAACTATAAAGTAGCAAAATGGAATATATCTTCAAGAAATTCCCTTTTATCTTTCTGTACATAAAAGAGCCCTCCAACAATCTAATTAGTAATTGTGTTAATAGCTTTGGGAATATATTAGAGCACTAAAATTTTTGGTAGGACTTACAAATAGTGGCAGCTATTTTACAAATATGTAATTTGCTGATCAGTATTAGATTCTAATGGGTAATTCTAGTTGAAGGAGTGGATAAATAATATTTGTATATTAAACAAGTTAAAATTATATTATAGAATGATGCATACTGTCTAATATGTCCTTTAAACTCCTCTAGATTTTATACTTGTGTATGTAAAAAAGAATAGCTAGCAAACTGTGCAAGTTTATAAGGGTACACACATGCATTTAAACATTCAAAATTTAAAACAACATGCTGCTTTTAAGTTCAGATATTTCTAAAATCAATAAAATTTAAATATTCATACAATCCTGTCTAAAGCAGTACTCAAAAAACCCACTCTTAATCCAAATCGGAAAAGAAAAAGGGAAGCTGTCACTGTTTGCAGATGACATGGTACTATATATAGAGAATCCTAAAGATGCTACCAGAAGACTACTAAAGCTAATCAATGAATTTGGTAAAGTAGCAGGATACAAAGTTAATGCACAGAAATCTCTTGCATTCCTATACACTAATGATGAAAAATCTGAAAGGGAAATTAAGGAAACACTCCTATTTACCATTGCAACAAAAAGAATAAAATACCTAGGAATAAAACTACCTAAGGAGACAAAAGACCTGTATGCAAAAAACTGTAAGACACTGATGAAGGAAATTAAAGATGATACAAACAGATGGAGAGATATATGATGTTCTTGGTATATTGTGAAAATGACTACAATCTACAGATTCAGTGCAATCCCTATCAAACTACAAATGACATTTTCCACAGAACTAGAACAAAAAATTTCACAATTTGTATGGAACTGAAAAAGACCCAGAATAGCCAGAGCAATCTTGAGAAAGAAAAACAGAGCTGGAGGAGTCAGGCTCCCTGACTTCAGACTATACTACAAAGCTACAGTAATGGTACTGGCACAGTATGGTACTGGCACAAAAACAGAAATATAGATCAATGCAACAGAATAGAAAGCCCAGAGATTAACCCATGAACTTATGGTCACCTTATCTTTGATAAAAGAGGCAATAATATACACTGGAGAAAAGGCAGCCTCTTCAATAAGTGGTTATGGGAAAACTGGACAGCTACATGTAAAAGAATGAAATTAGAACACTCCCTAACACCATACACAAAAATAAACTCAAAATGGATTAAAGACCTAAATGTAAGGCCAGACACTATCAAACTCTTAGAGGAAAACATAGGCAGAACACTCTATGATAAATCACAGCAAGATCCTTTTAGACCCACCTCCTAGAGAAATGGAAATAAAACCAAAAATAAACAAATGGGACCAATGAAACTTCAAAGCTTTTGCACAGCAAAGGAAACCATAAACAAGATGAAAAGACAACACTCAGAATGGGAGAAAATATTTGCAAATGAAGCAACTGACAAAGGATTAATCTCCAAAATTTATAAGCAGCTCATGCAGCTCAATATCAAAAAAACAAACAACCCAATGCAAAAATGGGCAGAAGACCTAAATAGACAGTTCTCCAGAGAAGATATACAGATTGCCAACAGACATACGAAAGAATGCTCAACATCACTAATCATTAGAGAAACGCAAATCAAAGCTACAATGAGGTATCACCTCACACCAGTCAGAATGGCCATCATCAAAAAATCTAGAAACAATAAATGCTGGAGAGGGTGTGGAGGAAAGGAAACCCTCTTGCGTTGTTAGTGGGAATGTAAATTGATACAGCCACTATGGAGAACAGTACGGAGGTTCCTTACAAAACTAAAAATAGAACTACCATATGACCCAGCAATCCCACTACTGGGCATATACCCTGAGAAAACCATAATTCAAAAAGAGTCATATACCACAATGTTCATTGCAGCTCTAATTACAATAGCCAGAACATGGAAACAACCTACATGCCCATCAACAGATGAATGGATAAAGAAGATGTGGCACATATATACAATGGAATATTACTCAGCTCTAAAAAGAAATGAAATTGAGTTATTTGTAGTGAGGTGGATGGACCTAGAGTCTGTCATGCAGAGTGAAGTAAGTCAGAAAGAGAAAAACAAATACTGTATGCTGACACATATATATGGAATCTAAAAAAAAAAAAAAAAAAAGGCTCCGAAGAACCTAGGTGCAGGACAGGAATAAAGATGCAGACGTAGAGAACAGACTTGAGGACACGGGGAGGGTGAAGTGTAAGCTGGGACGAAGTGAGAGAAGTGAGAGAGTGGCATGGACATATATACACTACCAAATGAAAAATAGATAGCTAGTGGGGAGCAGCCACATAGCACAGGGAGATCAGCTTAGTGCTTTGTGACCACCTAGAGTGGTGGGATAGGGAGGTTGGGAGGGAGACACAAGAGGGAGGAGATATGGGGATATATGTATATGTATAGCTCATTCACTTTGTTATAAAGCAGGAACTAACACACCATTGTAAAGCAATTATACTCCAATAAAGATGTTTATAAAGAAACCAACCACTCTTTAAGGTACATTATAATCTAACCTCTGTCTAACTGCATCTCCCCCTTCCCTAACTATCTTGCTGACTTCTGACCTGCTTAACTGCCTCCTTTCTCTTTCAAGAATTTGTGGAACACTAGTTTGTCTTGGGACATTTTCACTAGCTGTTCCCCCTGTTTGGAAAACTATTCCCTGAGACAAAGCCACAGCTCTGTTATATCTAAATGAAAACTTTCTCAACGCTAATATTTAAAATTACAACCTGTTATTCCCTCCCCACATTTCTAAATTATTTTGCCATTCTGTTTTTTCCACAGCACTTTTCTTCCTCTTACATCTTGTAAAATGTATGTACATATTTCATTCATTGTTTAGTTTGTTTGCCTCACTCACTATAATGTAGCTCCTTGAAAATAGGGTTCATTTTAAACAAATATATCAGACTCTGTATAAAGTGCTTAGTACATAGTAGATGCTCAGATAAATGTCAAATGAATAACTGAATTGAAGAAATAAGCAAATAAGAAGAGCAGACCTTAAATCAAATAATATGTGTGATTATATCCTAGGTCTTTCTTATGCTAGGGACTTGATATTGTTTTAACTGCCTAGTTCCATCACGTTATTCATGAACTAAAGCTAAATATATTTTCAGACTGAGATTGTTCACTTATTTTCCTACACATTCATTTCCAGTAGCTTCATAATGAATCATATATGTACTATTAGAAAATACTGTGAGGAACAAGGCTTCCATTTCATTGTGGTTTGACCTATCAGTTTAAGAGCTGGAGAAGCTAATTATAAAATGAGAAGTTCTTGAATACTTTAATCATGGAACTGCAAGCATGAAATTCTTTCCTGTGAATGTGAATGTGCTTTCACATTTTTCTAACTGGAAATATTCCACACAGTAAATTAGAGTTGCCCAATCCTGTTTCAATTCTATTTGTAGTTAATGACTATATATTATTCACACAGACTGAATCATAAGGTGACAAAGAAGTAATTTTTTATATGGATGTGGAAAATAACTTTGAGATATGAGAAAATAGGTATGCCAGTTGAGAGAAAGTTTTTGAAAGGGTCTGAAGGCTTAAAAAGGCATGATGTGGTCAGGAGATGCTGAATACTCCAGAAGAATTAGTTCCCATGGTGCTTGCTAGGGAGCAGTGGAAGATTAATCAGGAAAAGTAAAGTATGAGGGGAATTTTATGCCAAGCTAAACTTGAATTGGATTTATCTGAATGCTTTTAAACACAAGAAGGTGAGAACTAATTGGATAAAACTTGAAACAAAATATGTAATTTTTGACAAGCATTTTTTCATTACACTCCATCTATTTTGTATGAGAGTTTTATTTGTGCATGTTTGTGTCAATGTTGGATATAAAAATGTTAATTAGAAAAAAGATGTAAGGCACATTTAAAGACAAACTTTGAAAGGGTAATAAATTTGAGTCATAAGTGCAGAAATAAATTAGTAAAATTATTGTTATAACAGAGACAGTGAGACCTATGTCTTTTTTGATCAGTATCACTATCAAGATGCTTAAAAAATGCCATAAAAAGAAGGTCTTAATAATGATTTAATCATTAAGGTAACATTCATCAGGGAACACAGATTTGTTAATATTTTGCAGGTGCTTATAATAATGTTCAGTTAATTAAGAATAGAGAGAGTATAATCAAAGGTGATATCTGAATAGAGAGATGAAACATCTCTACAGGAAATACAGATAGATGCGTAGATAGATTAGATAGATAGACAGAATGATGATAGATAGATGATAGATAGATAGATAGATAGATAGATAGATAGATAGATAGATAGGAGGTAGGAAAGAATACTTAGTTCCATCCTTTAAGAGCCGTATATCATTCTGTACTTCACAAGCAGTTTAAATCACTAAGTATCTGATGTGAGAATTCTTCGGGGTTTTCATTAAATCAAAGAATATTGTAAGAATATAAATCATCTATATTTGATGACCAAGTACTTAATTAGGTAGTTCTGCCAGGGAATTTTTAATAGTTTTTACATAGGATGCATTAAATTAAGTGATTTCAGCACTACTTTATATAAAGAAGTGACTTTTCTTCCCAGTGGAATCAGTTATACCACCCAACCAAAGTTATACCACCCAACCAAAATTATAAAAAAAGAAACCCGAAAAGAGAATCAGAACTTTCTCGGTGCTTATTTGTGTTAGAAAGAGTCTCAGGCTATGTAAATAAACAAATAAAACAAACTAGGAAGCAAAATCAGAGTCAACACAAAGAAAAATATGAATTTTGCAGAAAATATTACACATGTAAAATCATGCATGAGCATCAATTAGTATAAATTATATAAAAGAGATTACATTATTGAGAAAAAAAACCAGATTAGTATAATACATTAAGTATCTCTAAAGAGAAGTCCTTTCAGAATTTAACATATAAAAGAAAAATCTACAGAATCAAATATGATTTATTTGGCAAAATAATAATTATAAAGCGAACAATATCTTGGGGAAAGTGATTTTAACATATGTGATGATCAAATGATGTTACATGCACACACACACAGATTTCTAGTGTGCTGAAAGGTGTAGAGACTTATGCTCTTCTGTTTCTAGCCAGGATGGAGTAACAAATTAATCTCTGTAATAAACAAAAAGTTAAAAACAAAACAAAAAGTTAACAAACTATATTAAATAATGATTCTTAGACACTGGAAAACAGTAATCACGGGACAATGATCCCTAAGAGAAAAAAAAATACAAATTATATGTAAGTCATACTATTTCTCCAGTATGACTATGACCATGTAGGCACATGTAAACCCAATAGAGACTAATGTTTTCCCTGAGTTGGGGAGACAGAGTTGAGTATTCAGGAAGTCAAAAATAGCTTGAGTTTTTAGGCCTGAGTGGAGGTATCTGTAAAGCTATAAGAAGGTGGCAAAAGGCAGAGCTCCAGATATCTACAGAGTTTCTCTTCAAGTCTACAGCTGAATACTACAAGTAAATGAACAAAGCATCAGCAGTCTTCAGAAAACCTTCTACTAATATAAAGGTAAATACAGTTTCTGTAAGAGGAGAGAGTGGGAGGTGATAGAAGAATAGTTCAAAAAAGACCAAGTATTTTTCTAAATTTGATCAACTCATAGATTCAAGATTAATAAACACAAAACTCAATAAACATGAAGAAAACCCCATAAAGTTATATCATAATCAGATTGCTCAAAGCAAGTAATAAGGAGAAGCTCTCAAAAGCAGCTAGAGAATAGTCACATTATATACAGAAGAAAAAATATAACAATGTCAAATTTTTCATAAGAAACAATGCACATGAGAAGACAGTAGAACATCTTTAAGTGCTGAAAGGAAAAAAAAGAAAATACTAAATACTTTTATTCTATAAAAGGTATTTTTTAAAGTGTACATGAAAATAGCCCTTTTCAGACATAAAGAGAAGCTGAAGGAATTAATCACCAAGGGATCTGTACTAAAAATAAATAAAGGAAGTTCTTTTTTTAATTTTTTTATTTTTTACATCTTTATTGGAGTATAACTGCTTTACAATGGTGTGTCAGTTTCTGCTTTATAACAAAGTGAATCAGTTATACATATGTTCCCATATCTCTTCCCTCTTGCATCTCCCTCCCTCCCACCCTCCCTATCCCACCCCTCTAGGTGGTCACAAAGCACCAAGCTGATCTCCCTGTGCTATGCGGCTGCTTCCCACTAGTTATCTATTTTACGTTTGGTAGTGTATATATGTCCATGCTACTCTCTCACTTTGTCACAGCTTACCCTTCCCCCTCCCCATATCCTCAAGTCCATTCTCTAGTAGGTCTGTGTCTTTATTCCTGTCTTACCCCTAGGTTCTTCATGACATTTTTTTTTCTTAAATTCCATATATATGTGTTAGCATATGGTATTTGTCTTTCTCTTTCTGACTTACTTCACTCTGTATGACAGACTCTAGGTCCATCCACCTCATTACAGATAGCTCAATTTCATTTCCTTTAAGGCTGAGTAATATTCCATTGTATATATGTGTCACATCTTCTTTATCCATTCATCCAATGATGGACACTTAGGTTGTTTCCATCTCCTGGCTACTGTAAATAGAGCTGCAATGAACATTTTGGTACATGATTCTTTTTGAATTATGGTTTTCTCAGGGTATATGCCCAGTAGTGGGATTGCTGGGTCATATGGTAGTTCTATTTGTAGTTTTTTAAGGAACCTCCATACTGTTCTCCATAGTGGCTGTACCAATTCACATTCCCACCAGCAGTGCCAGAGTGTTCCCTTTTCTCCAGGAAGTTCTTTAGTATTAAAAATATACCAGATGGAATTCTAGCTCTACAAAAAGGAATCAACAGCAAAAGAAATGGTATATATTTATATAAGTAAATAAAAAGTGCTATATTTCCTTAATTCTAAATCTCATCACATATCATTAAAAGCAAATTAGAATATGTTTTAGAATTTATATTACATGCAAATACATGTAAGGCAGAAATAGAATAACGACTTGGAGAGATGAGATGGAAGGAAGATTTAAATGGCAATTTTGATGAATTACTAGAGGCAGGGTATGTACTAACTTGAGAGTGAAAAACTTCTAGGGTCTCCAGTTTTAGAGGAGTCCCCTCAATTATATCCAGGAACCCCACTAGGTTCTCACATTGAAGAGTCAGGAAAAATCTCCTAGTTTTTCAAGCAGGGATAGAGAAAAAGCAACTGTTTGGAATACGCCCAGAGTATTCTCCATAACAAAGTCCTACTCTAAAGGGGGAAAAGAATTTACCAGAGCCTTGTTTACTTGGGAGAAGGGCAATTACCCAACTTCAGCTCTCTCTAGCATTCCTGTATCGTATATTGATACAAGGAGAAGGAAGAAGAAAAAAAAGGAAACATTTGTGAATGTTGCAGTGCAGGGACACAACAGTAAAAGATGGAGATTTAATCATTAAGATTATAGAAAGCATCCATCCCCACCCCCCCACATTTTACAACCACATCAACAGGCCTCTGGTATAACAATGGTAGATTACAGGTTAAAGAACTATAAGATGCAGACTCTATTTTACAAGAAGTTCTCAGGGACCCAAAAACAATAGGGGAGAACAAATGAGGACCCTAAAAGGAAAATGAAATCTGAGTCATCAATAGGTATATCAAACATAAAACACTCCTAGCCAGTAACCTAACTCAAAGCCAAATAAACATAAAACCTCACAAGAAAAGCCTATTTACCTATTTTTCAACATTCAAGAAAAAATTACAAGGCATGTTAAAATGTTAGGGAAAAAACAGTATAAACAAGGCAGGCATCAAAAAATGGATTCAATTATAATACAGATCTTGAAATTATCAGATAGAGAATGTATACTATGAATAATATGGTAAGGGGTCCAGTGGAAAAAACACAAAAAGACTAGATAGGTAATGTTAGCATAAGGATATTTCCTCTAAGAAAGGAAAAAATAAAAATAAATAAATGGTAATAGGACTGAAGAATGCCTTTGATAGGCTCATTAATAACCTGGACATAGATGAGAAAAGAATCTGTAAGTTGAAGATAGGGCAATAGAAATTCCCAAAACTGAAATGCAGAGTAATATGTTTAGAAAATACCAGAATATCAAAGAACTGTGAAAAACTTTAAAATAGAATAACAAAACTTTAATTAGATTCACTGAAGGCTAAGAAAAACAGAAAGGAGCTGAAGAAATTACTTGAAGTAATAATGGCAAAAAGTTTTTAAAAACAATATCAGGCAAAAAACCACTGATATGGGAAGCACAGAAAATATCAAACAAGATAAATACCCCAAAATCTACCCTTAGGCTTATCATATTTAAACTGTAGAAAAGTAAAAACAGAGAAAATTTTGAATGAAGCCAGAGCAGAAAAATACCTTATCTATAGAGGGAAAAAGGTAAAATTATTTCAGACATATTGTCAGAAATCAGGCAAGCAAAAAGAGAGTGGAGTGAAATATATAAATTGTTGAAAGATAAAGAAATACCAACATAAAATTCTGTATCCATCAGAATTATCCTTTATATAGGCAAAGTATTTTAAAATAGAGACTTTATCAGTAGGTCTGACTGGTAAGAAATGTTAAAATAAGTTTTTCAAGAAGAAAATGGTATAAGTCAGGAACTCAGATCTGTATATAAAAGAGGAAGACTGAGGGAGTAGGAATAAATAAAGGTGTAATAAAATATTTTTCTTTTTTTTTTTGCAATTTAATTTTTTATTTTTTTAATTTTATTTTTGGCTGTGTTGGGTCTTAGTTGCAGCATGTGGGATCTTCTTTGAGGCATGCAGAATCTTTTGTTGTGGTGCACCGGCTTCGCTCTAGTTGTGGTGTGCGGGTTTTCTCTCTCGAGTTGTGGCACGGGGGTTCCAGAGCATGTGGGCTCTGTAGTTGAAGTGCACAAGCTCAGCAGTTGCGGCACGTGATCTTAGTTGCCCTGCAGAATGTGGGATCTTAGTTCCCTGACCAGGGATCAAACCCGCATCCCCTGCATTGGAAGGCACATTCTTTACCACTGGGCACCAGGGAAGTCCTCATTTTTCTTTCTTAATTGATGTAATAGATAACTGTTCAAAATAATAATAATAGCAACAATGTATTTTGTGATTATATCATATGATAAGTGAAATGAATATAATTTTATAAAGTATGAAACACTATTTTATAAGGTACCTGGGATATGCATGAGGTAGCATGATACTATTTGAGAAAGGATTTAGATTAGTACTAAGTGTATTTTGAATACTCTAGGGCAACCACTAAAACAAACTTTTTAATAAAGAAGTATAATTGGTGTGCTAAGAGAATAGATAAATGGAATTATATAAAATGTTCAATTAAAGCCAGAGAAGGCAGAAAGAAGGGGGGGGGGCGGATAAAATGGAAACAATGAACAAATACAACAAACTGAAAATAGGAGGTAGATATTATTCCAACTATGTTAATAATTACTTTAAGTGTGAATGTTTTAAATATACCAGTTAAAAACAGAGCCTTCTTCAACTCTGAGAGTTGAAGAAAAAATATGTTATCTAGAAGAAACTCACTTTATATATAAAATGCTCATAGATTAAAAGTAAGGGGATGGTGAAAGTGCAAACACTAATCAAAAGAAATCTAGAGTAGGTATATTAATTTCAAATAGCAGATTCAGGACAGGGGGGATTTTCAGGGATAAGGAGGGGCATTACATAATGATAATGGTGTCAGTTCTCTGATAAGACATAACAATCATAAGGATGTGTGCCCCAAAGACCAGCATGCCAAAATACCTGCGATAAAAATGAAGAGATTCACAGGAGAAATAAACAAATCCACTATTAAGAGCTGGAGGCTTCAACACCCCTCATCATATAACTGATAGAGCCAGCAGGCAGAAAACCAGTGAGAATATATTTGAACTGAACAACATGCAGAAAACCGGTGAGAATATATTTGAACTGAACAACACCATTAATCACCTGGACCTTATTGACATTTATAGACTCCTTATCCAATAACAGCAGAATGCACATTCTTCTCGAGCTCACATGGAATATTAACCAAGTAGACCACAATCTGGGCCATAAAACACACCTAAATCAATTTAAAAGAACAGAAATCTCGCGAAGTATGTTCTCAGACCACAGTGGAATTAAACTAGAAATCAATAACAAAAAGATAGCCGAAAAATCACAAAATATTTGGAGTTATACATGATACTTTTTTTGGGGGGTGGGTGGGTATGTGGGCCTCTCACTGTTGTGGCCTCTCCCATTGTGGAGCACAGGCTCCGGACATTCAGGCTCAGCGGCCATGGCTCACGGGCCTAGCCGCTCCGCGGCATGTGGGATCTTCCCAGACCGGGGCACGAACCCGTGTCCCCTGCATCGGCAGGCAGACTCTCAACCACTGCGCCACCAGGGAAGCCCCTAACGTGATACTTTTAAATAAGCCATAGGTCAAAGAATTCTTAAGAGAAATTAATAATAGAACAAACTGAGTATAAGGCATACGGAAACTCTCTGTAATCATTCAGTAAATATGAAACTGTTTAAAAAAGGGTACTCTTGGGCTTCCCTGGTGACACAGTGGTTAAGAATCTGCCTGCCAATGCAGGGGACATGGATTCGAGCCCTGGTCCAGGAAGATCCCACATGCCATGGAGCAACTAAGCCTGTGCACCACAACTACTGAGCCTGCACTCTAGAGCCTGCAAGCCACAACTACTGAACCCACGAGCCACAACTACTGAAGCCTGCGTGCCTAGAGCCTGTGCTCCGCAACAAGAGAAGCCACTGCAATGAAAAGCCCTCACACCACAATGAAGAGTAGCCCCTGCTCACCACAACTAAAGAAAGCCCGTGCATGGCAATGAAGACCCAACACAGCCAAAAATAAAATAAATAAATTTATAAAAATATAAGGGTACTCAATAAAAAATGATACTAAATGGGGGAAAAGAACAAGTAATAGATTAGACAAATATAAATCAAATAGGAAGATATTATATTTTAACACAAATATATCAATGATCATATCAAATGTAAATGATCTAAAGATTATAGTTTAAAGGCAAAAATTATCGTTAGATTATAAAAGAGCAAGATCCAATTATTTGCTGCCTACAGTATTAGAGGGAAAGTAAAGTAAATTAGATGAATTAAATAAATTTAAACACAAATGCATCTAAATGAAAATAATGGGGAAAATATACAGTGTTCACACTAATCAAAAGAAAAAAGTTGAAAATGAAATCATTGATGTTAAAAAGACCCAAATTAATGGAGAAATATACCATGTTTACAGGTTGGAAAACTCATTACTGTTGAGATGTCTATTCTCTCAAAAAACGATCTGTTGTTTCTAGTCAACTTCAATCAACATCCCAGCAGACTTTTGTAGAAATTAGCAAAGCAATTCCAAAAATTACAGGATAGAATTCTCAGACACAGGTGCAATAAATGACTAAGATTTAATCAGAAGTTTAAAGAACATTCCTCCTTCACTTCAAAGTACCCCCAAAACACACATAGGGCTGCAATACAATAATATATAAAGTAAGAGTAGATTATAGCTCAAGTCACTTTCTCTGTGGAGAAGTACATAAGGAAGTCAATATGGGAGACAAGCATAAGGATAATATAGGAATTTGTAGCATCCAATATTGTCAAAGAAAAATTGCACTGGATGGAGTTAAACAGACAAGGAAGACTTTATGTAAGACTATTGCAATAGACGAGAGAGATTGAACTCATCGCTGTTGAAACAAAAGCCTTGAAAGTTTTTAAGCACTGGGGTGAGCTATAGGAAAAGAGGATTTTATTTATTTTTAGATGTATTCAAAGTAAGCAAGGCAAGTTCATCATTTCAAAATCAATAGTCCACCATATTGTATCAATTGAACAGAATAGTCATTTGATAAAATTTAACACTCATTCATGATAAAAAACTCTCACCAAATATGAGTAGGAGAGCTCCTCAAAAAAAAAAAAAATCTGTAGATAAAGAATATCTACAAAAAACCTACAGCTAAGGTTATACTTAATTGTGAGAGACTGGAAGTTTTATTCTGTTATCAAGAAAAAGCCAAGGATGTTCTATCTCACCAGTGTGATTTGAGATTATAAATTGGAATTCCTACCTAGTGTAATAAGACACAAAAAATAAATTAAATATATCCAAATTGGAAAAAAAAAAAAAAACTAAAACTGCTTTTCTTTGCAAATGATCTCATTGTTTGTGTAGGAAAGGCCAAATAACCTATAAAGCAAACAGAGAAATCAAAATGCTCCTTCAATTAATCAGCAAGTAAAGCAAGGTTATAGGATACAAGGTCAGTATGCTTTTAAAAGACCATTCGTTTCCAGTAAATCAGCAATGAACAATTTGCATTTGAAATTAAAAAACAGTTCTATTTACAATAACACCAAAAAAAAAAAACCACTTAGGTATAAATCTAACAAAATGTGCATAGGTTTTATAAGTGGAAAACTTTAAAACTGATAAAAGTAATCAAATATTTAACTAAATGAGATATTTTGTGTCCATGTATTGAAAGTTTCAATATTGTTAAGAGTTAATTCTTCCCAATTTGGATACAAAGCAATCAAAATCCCAGCAAGTTCTTTCATAGATATTGATAAATACTTCTAAAATTTATATGGAAATCAAGGAGCTAGAACAGCCAAGAGAAAATTGACAAAGGAAACCAAATTTGGAGAACTCACAGTATCAGATTTTAAGACTTAGTTTGAAGATACAATAATATTCGATGGCATAATATTGGTTAGACATGAAAGAATGGAACAGGGTAGAGATCCTAGAAATAGATTAACCCAGAGTCAGTTGTTGACAAGGCATAAAGACAATTCAATGGATAATGAAAAAATTTTAACAAAATATACTGGAAAAGTAAGCAAAAAAGAGAAAGCCCAGATACAACACTCATTCCATTCACAAAATTTAACTCAAAGTGCATCATAGGAGAAATTGCAAAATACAAAACTATAAGCTTCTAGAAGACAACATAGGAGAAATCATGTTGACCTTGGGTTTGCTGATAAGTTTTTAGATAAAATAACAAAAGTATGATCCATGAAAGAAAGTAAATGTTAAGATAAACTTTGTTAAAATTAAAACCTCTGCTGTGTGAAAACACTATCAAAAAAATAAAAGGACATGCCAATACTGGGAGATAATATTTCAAAACACATATGATAAAGGACTTACCTCCAAAACTTACAAAATATACCTGGAACTTTGAGAAAATCAACAATAGGAAAACAAACCAATTAAATGTGGGCAAAGATCTGAAGAGACACAAAAGAAGACACACAGATGGCATGTTAACTTATGAGAAAATATTCAACATTATTTGTCATTATGGAATTACAGATTAAAACAACTATGAGATACCTTTACACACATATTAAAATAGCTAAAATCCAAAATACTTGACAATGACAATTGCTGGTGAGGTTTCAGAGTACGGGATCTCTTCATTGCTGATGGGGATAGAAATGGTATGCGCTCTTTGGCAACAGTTTGGCAGTTTCTCTAAAAAGTTAAACATAATCTTAGCATATAATGGAGCAATTACACTCTTAGGTGTTTACCCAATTGACCTGAAAATGTATGGCCATACAAAAACTTGTGAGAAAATGTTTATGACAGATTTATTTACAATTGTCAAAAACTAGAAGCCATCAAAATGTTCTTCAATAGGTGAATGGGTAAACAAAGTATGTATATCCATAGAATGCAATACTATTAAGTGACTAAAAAGACATGCTTTATCAAAACAGACAAAAACATATGCATAATATTATGTAAAAGATGCCAATTTGAAAGGATATATACTGTATAATTTTGCTTATATGGCATTCATAATTTCTCACTCCTTAAGTATGTAAGGAGTAAGTCAGTAAACTAAACATATTGACTTCCTTTTAAAAAATGCAGTATAGAAAGGGAGAGAAAGAAGTTACTTTAGAGAAATCAAACGAACACTATCTCAGTAATGTGATCAGTGTCAACTTGAAGAGTGGTAAATCATGTTGATAGTATGTTTCCTGATATGATGTGACGAGGATGGCACTTTACCTCTGTAGTCTTGATCGTCAAAACCCAAAACCCCAGTATAATCATGAGAACAATATGAAACAAACCTTAATTGAGGGACATTCTACAAAATAGCTTATCACTACTTATCAAATTTGTCAAGGTCATCAAAACTGAGAAAATCTGAAAAACTGTCACAACAAAAAGAAGGCTTAGAACACATGACTGAATATAATGTTGTATTCTAGATGAGATTCTGGAACACAAAAAAAATTTGTTAAAAACTAAAGAGTTCCGAATAAAGTATGGGCTCTAGTTAAAAATAATGCATCTTTACTAGTTCAGAAATGGTGTCAAATTTATCATATTAATGTAAGATTTTAATAATAGGGGACACTGGGTATGGGGTATATAGGCAATTTGTACTATCTTTTCCATAGATTTAAAAATATTCTAAAATTAAATGTTTATTAAAAAAAGACATTCAAGAAAAAATTCTTATAACTGCTTAAGGAATGAAAGGTAACACTTTCTATATTAGCCCTGTATTGAGGGCAATGGCATTAATGTGAAAATTATATTATGCAAACCTTGAGATTTTTTGTGTAACCATACAACAGAATAGTTCCTTCCCTTTAAGTTATAGCTTCTTTGAATCACAATCCCATAAGCAACTGACTATCCCTAACATTAGGGGATATTATGGAAACCGTTTATTTAACAACAATGCCAGAGAACATAATGAAATGAAGAAGGTTGGAGTAAATAATTATTTTTTACTTTTCAATTAACATAGGGTAAATTTCTGGTGCGAGGAGATGTGACAAATTCAAATTGATTGTTCTGTTTCTCATACATATTAATATGATCATTGTAATCTATTTTTCTGCTACCCAGAATATTTTTTCTTAAAATCTGTTTATTTATGGCTTTTATACAAGTTTTCCGTTGTGTTATAGTTCAGAAAAATGTTATAATTATATGTAATTTGTTTACTCCTTGGATAAATATAAAAATCTATACAAACCTCTTTAAAATATTCATAGGTAATTTTATCACCTAATCCAATCATTCTAAGTGTGACTCAAGTTCTATACTTTATTTCTATTTTGGCTCTAGCAAAATTAATGTATAGCTCAATCAAAAAAATTATTATTCAGAACGATTAACAGTAGAGACAGGTGCCTGAAAACACACACACACACACACACACACACACACACACACACAATCCTTAAACATAATTTGGCTTCAATTTATTTTTTGGAACTGACCTTTCCTATTACTTGGCACAAATGGTAAACCTAAATAAATCATTTTATTATGTGTGTCTTTATCCTCTCATCTATATTTACTCTTTCAAGACTTTGTTCATAATAGGAAATTCATCAATTGCGCCTTCCCATTTTTCTCATAATCTGTGCTATCTTTTCTACCAGATCCCATCCACCACTTGAGAAATGAAATATTCTTGATAAGAAATATAGCAGTTGGTGGTGTATTGAGAGCTGAACTTGGTACATTTGTTTCCTTATCTTTATGCCATAAAAGCTAAGAGAACCATACTTATGCCACACTACTGAAGTTTTATGAGTCTGTATAAAAATGGTACATGGTTGGAATTGATTCATCATGTCCCAAAGTGATATATTGAAAACATCATGTAAAGATAAAGAAACTTAGTACAATATAGCTACCATTTCTGATTAATCAGAAGCAAGGGTATTCTCTACACGACTCTGCATGTAGTACTGTAGCATAGAGTCCAAATAAAGGAAGATGAAAAAATATATAGATATATCTGTATTTTCACATGCCCTATTTCCCAGTTTAGAGGGCAAGTTTTCTGCATGAATTTTTTGATTC
Organism: Grampus griseus; assembly: GCF_964374135.1. Classification (NCBI taxonomy): domain Eukaryota; kingdom Metazoa; phylum Chordata; class Mammalia; order Artiodactyla; family Delphinidae; genus Grampus; species Grampus griseus. The sequence goes on from NC_138998.1 coordinate 100,012,900, forward strand.
TTCTGTCTTTTTAATATCCCAAGCCCTCTGAGCTGTCAGTGACTAATTTTTGTGGAATGACAGTAAGTTCAAGACCTCATATTATGAAATGAGTCCTCAATTAGACTTACCTGGATGTGAATTCTATCTCCTTTACTTACATTTATTTTCCCAGTGTAACCATGGGAAAATTTATCTAATTATCCATTTTCTCATCTTAAAAATTGAAATAATAAAATAACTTATTCATAATGTTATAGAATTGATTCTATAAGTAAGTAAAAGCAAAACACATAGCATGATGCCTGGCATAATAAATATACAATAAATAAACTACTCATTTCCTCCACTAGATTCCCTCATATTGCAACATCATAGTCAATGAAGAGTCATTACTGGCAGTAAATATCTGTATTCACAATGATAGGTACTATCTTTGGTAATACTGAAGTTCTGGAATACTCAACCTAGAGTGTTGTTTTACCATGAAAAAGCCATACCATCCTCTGATAATAAGATGCCTAAAAGTTGTACTGACGTTTTGAGATGAAAGATGTACAAATTTTAACTCCAGTTGTATCCTTACATTAGAAAAGACTGAAGATAAATCGGCATATTAGCATATTAAATGTAACTAGAAAAAGCTAATTGTCAAACACAGTTTCCGTGATCATTATTTAGAAATTGAAGTAGGGGAGCTAAATTCCCCACCCCAAAATGTCTCTTTTTGGTGTGTGGAAGGAGAATCAAAATGGAGTTGGTATTGCTAAGAGAGTTCTCTAAAATGAAGCCAGGAGGCCATTGAAGAAGTGTGACTTATGCATGTCTCAGCGTGGATGGAATCTGACCTCTTGACTACTTAATGTCTTAACAAAGGCATCCAGAACATCTCGCAGAAACTCAAGATAGCCATTGGCCACTTACCCTAAAACAACTCATGATTCTTTAGGACAAATAGTTCCTGACTTGCATCATAGCCAATCACAGCCAGGCAACTTTAACAACCCTTGAGACTTTTGTCTCTATAAGCCTCTGACTCTTTCTCTTCCCTGAAACACTCTTTTGGTTTACCAAATCTGTGTCTCTTGAATTATATTTCTTAAGACCCCAATACATTATTTTCTTAGCAGTAGACTTCTGCAATTTTTTTTTTTTTTTGGTCAACAGGTATGAGCATTAATTTAGGTTGATTATTTTTAAGAAGCAGAAGGCTCCATAAATCTTTTTTTAACCTCCTTTTAGCTGCTTAAAGAATTTAGATAAAGGGGCTGTTCCCAGAATAGAGCTATCCCAGAGATATCTCCAAAGAATATGCTACATGTGGTGGGGAAAACTCAACAGGTCCTGGAGATCAGAGTCCACTCTGTGTCCCTTTGTCTCTGGATGGCCCAGCCAACATCTATTTACCAAAAATTGCTTTTCCATCTCTATAAGAATTGTCTTCCTCTCATTTGGAGTCCCAAACCACTACCCCAACATCTTCTTTTATCTTTAGCTGAAGATTGTATTTAAGGTGAGCATGTCTGCCATTTTGGCAAGTTACTCAAAATTCCTGGGTCTCTCCTACGTATACATACTATTAAACTTTTGTTTAATTTTTGCCTGCCAATCTGTCTTATGTCAATTTAATTCTTAGACCAGCCAGAAGAACCTAGAAGGGTAGAGGAAAATTTCTTCCTCCCTGACACTGGAATACTATCAGAATATAAGGGTCAGTTATTCATAGTCAGGAGCACTGTTTATTGTTCAGAATTATTTGGTATCAAACTTGCGATGAGATGGTTATTTCCTAATGATTTCCTCTGCTGCTCTTTTCATCAGTGGCTTAGAGACACAGTTTGGTTTTCTCATAGTTTTTTTCACCACACTGGTATTACATACAGAAAGAACAAATCTTCTTTTCATATCCATTTTACTCAAGATCTTGGTTACAGGAAAGGAATTTTTTTACCTTTTCTTGTTCTCTGTCATATATAGATAGACTAGTAAATGTTTAACAACGATTCCAGAAAGAAAGCCTTGACTTATAGTGTTTGCTGATTTGTGTGGAGGAAATGCTCCCACCAGACCAGTTTCAAGCTACCAATGTAATGCTGTGGAACTCAGAGTTAGGAAGAGATGTTTTGCAAAATTGAATCTTGCGAACCATTGCAACTCAGCTCTAGCACAACACTGTGTGTGTGTATTAAATTTTGATATACTAGGATTTGTTTCAAATACTGGGGAGACAACAGAGTACAATGGAAAAATATCCTTTTGGAATATGTTCAGTCTATGGAGAGATACAGACATTAAACTCATAAAAGAATAAGTAAATCCAGTAATTTCCAAAGCACTTAATAAAATAAAGGGAAATATAAATAATATATAAATGTAAATATAAATATATTAAAGGAAAAAATAATATAAAGATGTGATAGAGAGTGGCTTGAGGGTTTTGATGGTCAGGAAGATCCTTCAGATAATTGTATCAGTAAAACCTTTTCTGTGAAAGTGACATTTGAACTCAAACTTATCTGAAATCAAGGAACAAGCCATAGAAAGTGTTGAGAGCAGTATGCTCAAACTAGCCCTGAGGTGAGAACTTGCTCAGTGTGTTTGAGGAGCAGAAATAAGCCTGCGGTGACAGTTGGGAAATGAGTGAGGAGAGCTGTAAAAGTTAAAGTTGGAGATATAGGGCAGAATACATAAGGCCCAGCTGAGTATGATACATAATATGAATTTTAGTGCTGGAAGGCCACAGTATATTAGAGTGGAACATTTGCCTCTAGAGGGAACAGTTTTAGGGACAGACTTCAGAAATGTATAAGGATATCTGTACTTGACATTGAATGAAACAGCTAGTTAACTTGGAATTCCTGTCTTCCAATAACATTTTCTTACACTATCTAACATTAAGGTAATGAGTTTGAAACACTGCTGTGGGTGTCTTCAGAATTTAGTGAACAAGCAAAAGTTTTATTTCATGTGTAAGATAAAAAATTAGGACTCTTCCAATTGCTAAGGGCAAATTATGCTCCTATAGTCCTATGTGAAAATGGAACTCTGTATCTGGATGATAAATACAGCGACTTGCATTTGGCCACATGTTGAGATTCCCAATAATTTTTTTCAAAAATTATTTTCACTTATTAACATAATTATGAGATAGTCAGAATAGCTTTTTAAAAATTTAATCTTTCAAAATCAAATTGAAGAAAGTGAGGATAAAGGAATTCTAATGCCTGGATCATATAGGATATAATTTCAAATCTTATTTTTTCTACTTCTGACCCATGCTAATTATATAATACACATTTATGATTTATTTTTATTTGGGACATCTTAATTCTTTTTTGAGTGCTATTGATCTCATTAGATATAAAACAATGGAATTTAACAAACCAGTTAAAAATGGATTAATCATCATATTTAAAACTTACTTAAGTCATAGTAGAGCAGTTTTCTTCATAGTACTCTACATCTGTGCACTGCTGTCTGTGTATTTTGGTTTCATGAATATTCATAAGTATTATTTAATTTATAAGAACCTTTCAAATATTTAAATTATCTCATAGAATATTGTGTCATATCCACAGAAGGAGCAGTGATTTTCTACTTCAGTACTTGGATTTATGTAAGATACACTGCAAACATTTTATTTCAGTATATAAGTAATCTTCACTTAGAAATTTATCATGCCATTTTGACAGCTGTGCTCTGTGCTGCAGTATTTAAATATTATCTAATTAGATTATCTTGATTATCCTTCAAAAATATGAAGTACTCAAAATCTTTATTCATTAATGGGAATAATTGAGGGACTACAGGAAAAAAACTAGATGTTGTGCCAGTATTTTAAGTTTCTTAATCTATGATATTAGATAGGAATTGTAAAATAGGTGTTATCTATTTATGAAGAACCTATCTCTAGTCTGCACTAAATATAGATACAATGTTTGATTCAATGCTATCCAGGCACTTACTAATACTAGGGGAAGGAGAAGTTTGCACTTTCCACTACTGCCCTAGCCTGCTTAACTCCACTACCTCTTAGCTCCTCTGACCTTTGAGAGTTTGTAGTCTGCATAGTTAGAGTCTAGGTAATCTACCAGCCAGTCCATATTGCACAAGTAGAAAGGATCACTGTTAATTTTCAACTGAATTGTACTTTGAGTTCCATTCAGACATTTCTGCTTACGTGTAGATTTCCCTTGGAGCGCTCTTGGAAGCTGCATTTATAACTGGCAGGCTGAATTCAGGAATTTTTGACCCCTGATCCTAATGCTATCATAATAGCACAAAAGGTAACCTGGAACTCTATTTGGATTTGTTATACCCTCAGGGGAATAGTTATCAAAATGGAGGACATTTTGCATGACTTCAAGAAGTTCACAGTTTAATGTAGAAGACACTCATAGAAGAAAATGTAATATAATGTAATATAATATAATATAATATTTCTCTATAGGCAGCAAACTATAGGGGAGCATATTTTATTCTGCTTAGGTGTGCAGAACAGGAGAAATATTTCAACTGGATATGACATTTGACTTTGATCCTAAATGGTGAATGAAGCTTTTATGGATGTAGAATAAGAAAACAACAAAATAGGATAAAGGGAGCAATTTTGAGCAAATGTTTGAATGTACATGGTTGTTTAACTAATCAGAGGAAGATACAATAAGTGTTGGGACAAGAAGTAATGACTCAAGGAATATGTTGAATACGTAAAAAACAAGTTTTGGGATAATAATAATGTCCAGGAATTGAGACAAAAGAGTGAAACAAACAAAACCCAAGTTTTTCTATGTGATAGAGATCATGTTGAGTCCTAAATGGGAAATAAAAGAAGATAATCATATTTAGAAGGTGGTTTATAAAAAAAATTTTGTTAAGTGTTGGAAAATGATTTTTCAATTCAAGCATAGTTACAATATTATAATAGTTTAAGGTGTACAACATAAAGATTCAGTATTTTTATAGGTTATACTCCATTTAAATTTATTACAAAATAATGGTTATATTTCTCTGAGCTGAACAATATATTCTTGGTGCTTATTTATTTTATACATAAAGTACTTTTTATCTCTTAATCCCAACACCTATCTTGCCCCTTCCCCTTTTCTCTCTACCCACTGGCAACCACTAGTTTGTTCTCTATTTCTGTGAGTCTGTATCTCTTTTGTTATACACATTCATTTTGTTTTTTAGATCCCACATGTAAGAGATAACATAAGTATTTGTCTTTCTCTGACTGACTTATCTCACTAAGCATAATATCTTCCAGGTCCATCCACATTGTTACAAATGGCAGAACTTCATTCTATTTTATTGCTGAGTAGTATGCCGTTGTATAAATATACCACATCTTCTTATCCATTCATCTGTTGATGGACACTTAGGTTGCTTCCATATCTTGTCTATTATAAATAGTGCTCTATGAACATTTCTTTTCAAATTAGTTTTTGTTTTCTTGGGATATAAAACAGGAGTAAAATTACTGGATCATATGGTAGTTATATTTTAAGTTTTTCAAGGAACCTCCACACTGTTTTCCATAGAGGCTTCACCAATGTACATGTCCACCAACAGTGTACAAGAGTTCCCTTTTCTCCACATCCTCACCAACATTTGTTATTTTTGGTCATTTTGATGATAGCCATTCTGACAGGTGTGAGGTGATATCTCATTTTGATTTTGATTTGCATTTCTCTGAGGGTAGCAGTTTTGAACATTCTTTTCATGTGACTGTGGGCCATCTGTGTATCTTCTTTAGAAAAGTATCTATTCATGTCTTCTGCCCATTTTTAACCAGGTAGTTTTTTTTTTTGATATAGGGTTGTATGAGGGTTGTTTATATATTTTGGATACTAAGCTCTTATCAGTCATATCATTTGCAGATATTTTCTCCCACTCAATAGATTGTTTTTTCATTTTGTCGATGGTTTCCTTTGCTGTGCAAAATCTTTTAAGTTTAATTAGGTCTTATTTGTTTATTTTTGTTTTTGTTTCTTATGCCTTAGGAGATGGATGCAAAAAATATTGCTATGATTTATGTCAAAGAGTGTTCTGCCTATGTTTTCTTCTAGGAGTTTTATGGTTTCAAGTCTGACATTTAGGTTTTTAAACCATTTTGAGTTTATTTTCATATGTGGTGTTAGGAAGTGTTCTAATTTCATTCTTTTACATGTAGCTGTCCAGTTTTCCCAGCACCACTTGTTGAAGAGACTATCTTTTCTCTATTTTATATTCTTGGCTCCTTTGTTGTAGATTAATTGATTATAAGTGCATGGGCTTATTTCTGGGCTATCTATTCTGTTCCATTGGTCTATGTGTCTGTTTTTGTGCCAGTACCATACTGTTTTGATTACTGTAGATTTGAAGTATAGTCTGAAGTCAGGGAGCATGATACCTGCAGCTTTGTTCTTCTTTTCAAGATTGTTTTGGCAATTTGAGGTCTTTTGTGGTTCCATATACATTTTTGGATTATTTGTTCTAGTTCTGTGAAAAACGTCATGGGTATTTTGAGAGAGATTGCACTAAATCTGTACTATCTTTGGGTAGTATGGACATTTTAATAAGATTAATTCTTCCAATCCAAGAAAAAGCGGTGTTTTTTCATCTCTTTGTATCATCTTCAATTTCCTTCATTAATGTTTTATAGTTTTCAGAGTATAGGTATTTCACCTCCTTGGTTAACTATGTTCCTTGGTATTTTATTCTTTTTGATGTGATTTTAAATGACTTTTTTTTGCTTTCTCTTTCTGAGAGTTCTTTAGTAATGTATAGAAAAGCAACAGATTTCAGTATTTTAATCTTGTATCCTGCAACTTTACTGAATTCATTTATTAGTTCTAATTTATTTTATTAGTTTTTTGGTGGAGACTGGAAACTTTAGGGTTTTCTACATGTATTATCGTGTCAGCTGAAAATGGTGACAGTTTTACTTCTGCTGTCTCCAGTTAGTTTTTAATGAGAATTGTTCCACATATATATGTATTTTTGATATTTTCATAGTGGAAGGTGAGTTTTGCACCCTCCAACTATACTCTCTTGATATCTTCTGGTTTATGAAAAACTTTTAGATATTGGTTTGAGGGACTGGTATACAGCTAAGTGAAGAACTGTAGTGGACAGCTGGAAATGAGTGTGTGTTTCCCAGGATAGAAGATAGGTTTTAAGATATGAATTTAGAAGTCATCATGTTATAGCAAAGGTATAGTAACCTGGGCAAAATATACTCTTAAAATGCACCATAAACCAAGTGTTTGGTGAATTATGGCTTAAAATATTCCCTCTGTTTCTTCAAAAAAATACCATGAATGTGTTAAATTGAAAGATGGAAAAGAAGGAGGGCAAAAATGTAAATAAAGACCTTGGAGACTTACCGGCGCTCCTTTCCAACATTCAAATAACCAGAGCAAGCCAGATACACAGGGGCAGGAAATGAGCATCAAAAAAATTCATCATCTGATAAAAAGAAATTGGAAGAGTTCATCTGCCCTGGGATGGATAGGACGATCACAGGATATTTCTGAATCCTTAAGGTGGCAAACCTCAGAACCTCCCCATGTAAAATAGTTTCCCCATGTAAGTGCATCTAAGGAGCTCTAATGTTTGGGAGTCCAGACCAGCGTGAATGTGGAACCATACACCTGAACACAAGACTGGGTCATTTGCTACTGCAGAGAGACATTTCTTTGGCCATAGTATCTGTGCATGGAAGAAGTACAGAAATTTTTTCTCTTTCCAATGCCCATTTTACACCTGTGTCAGCAGGGCACCTCAATTTAACCAATAAATAATCATACTTGTATTTTTTCTAAATTCCAGGAGAGAGTATCTTAGCACCATGACAGAGCAGCACGCCATCCATATATATAACAAATGGGGACTCTAAAAGAGAAATTAAATTTCCCACTAATCAGAGCAGGTGGTATTTTTCTCATTGAACTGTGCAATATTATTGAGGGTGGGAGAATGTTTAAGGTTGGGTTACCCCCCATATTGCATATTGTTAACAGCTGCCAGGATAGGGAATTTTCCTTTATCATGAAATTAATAGTCTATCTGGAAGTTTTCCTAGAGTGCTATGCATAAAATAAAAGTGGAATATTATTGTTATAATTAACTAGAGATGCTCATAATGAAAAAGGTAACAGGAAATAATAACATCAAATGTTTCTATTCTTACAGTTATTCATTTTATAACTGATAGTTTTTGACAGCAATGAATTAATGTAGACTATATATCATGATATTGCAGACCACCTTATTGGTTGATTTCCCTCAAGCACCTAATGTCATTATTTTCTGGCTGGCTCTCAAACCAACATAAAGCATTCTAAGGTAGGTAAGCATGTGCTTTGCTAGTTCAGAGACAGAAGATGATAATGTCACAGAAGTTACCCAGAATATACTTATCAAACAGTGAGTGAAATATTTGTACCTTTTATAAGAATTAACAGGATAAAAATATCTTTGGAGAAATTAGATTATGAATAAAAGAGTAAATTAAATTTACCCATCCCTTGTTATATGTGAATTTTATTCCCTGGACACTGAAATAAAAGTGTCTAGACCACTGAAATAGAAGTCCCTTCTAGACCAAACATAATATAAACAATTTCAATAAAAATACTGAGTATAATTTCTAGAGAGAGAAAAAAACCCCACATATTCTCAGAAGCGCTAGCCATTGAGCTATTGCACATTGTCTCAGGCTATCTGTAGCAAAATATACTGGGGTTTCTGTTAACGTGTATGTTCCTTGTCTCCAACCTCTCCTATTCTATCAGAATATCTAGTAGTGAAAAATAGAATATGCATATTTTAACACATTGGTAATATGATTCTTATGCACACTAACACTTGAGAACTTCTGATATGAAAATAGATTGTTGTTATTGCTGGTTTGTTTTCCCTGCTGAGTGGTTTTTATAGCCCAATAAGGATTGAATATAAATCTTGGAAGACCATAATCGCTGTAAAATGAGACAATACTAAGTATACAAGATGCCCAAGCAAGAGGAAAAGGTCACCATCAAAACAAGCAAGAGAAGTAGCTTAAAAAACATCTAAGTAGAGGGATAGTTGAGATAACTTTGTATGATCTATGAGAAAGAGCAAGTCATGGTGAAAATTGGTTTGATTGTGGTTTGCAGGTTGAATTGGAGTGTGGACAGTAGGAAAAGATAAGAAGAAATATAGAAGGATTGGTCAGAGTGTGCTGTAAAACTTCTCAAGGAAAATGGGAAAAATAAAATACTTCATCAGTAAAGTTCAAGGATATAGGCAAGAAATGTAGAAAAAATACTTCAAATAAGAAAATTAAGAATAAAAGACCCAGAAAGTAGAAAAGAGTTCTGAGAGATCTTCCTATAGTATATAAGAATGAATTGAAAGGGCAATGAAACTCATGCATCATCAAGTTGTCATTTATTTGAGAAATAAGTACAGAGACCTGAAAAATAACTCACTATAATGTTGGGTGTGAAATGTTGTGAAAGTTATATCACTACAAGAAATATAACAAGTCAGGCTATTGAAAATGCAGCCTAAATGTGGGAAATATAATAAATGATATGATGATATTTTGCACCAGCAACCAACAAATGCACATTACACAGAATAGTCTCCTTCTTACAGGAATAGGTGAATACTATTCTGAGGGCTTGCTACTGAGAAGAATGAGTTATAGAGATCTGACTGGTTTACAATAAATTACTTTGATAGGGAAATGCCCTGGCATTTAGGGGGCAAGCAATTAATTCTCTACAACTGAGAAGGCTATATTTTAGAGAGCAGTGAGTAGGGGAATGACATAGTTTTTAGAAATAATTCCAGAACTCCAATGCCTTTCTACTTAGATCATGCTTAGATCCATTCATAAATATTAAAAAATTCTTTTCTTTTCCATGGAAATCCAGATCATGAAACTCTACGTTTAGCAACTAGACATAGGAATGTTTGGCTATAGTTCTTGCAGAAGAAATAGAGCTTCACAGATGTGGGCGTTGATTACCTATCTATTGTCCTGCTTTCAGTCATTACGCAGTTTGTGTTGTGTATACCGATGTATTATATGATATGATATGTTAGTTCATATCATTGTACTTATGAATAGTAAACCTAATTTACAAAAATTGACATCACATATATGAAATTAGAAGCTGACTTTATTTTGAAAGAACAATGAAGAAATTGCCAAACCTGATGTCTGTTCTGCCTTATCTGTCCATGAAGGTGTTTGAACTTGGTGGGTATACATAACTGACCATGTTATGTCATAAGAAGTTTTGAAGTTGTTGAATTATAGTCACATTCTATGTCACATCATCAAAAGATCACCCTATTTAATCCATAATTATTAAATAATGTAAAGAAGAGGAATTCTGAATATTTTACTTGTTGGGACTCAGTTGGACTCTCTTGAAAAAGTCATTTTAAAATCATAATGTATATTTCATTTAAATTAATCTTCCAATTGTCCCCAACACAGGTATCCTGGTCTTTACAGGAACAGGGGATAAATCTAATGTATAACTTTCTTTATAATCAAGTTAAAATATTTTTTAAAAAGGTATGTTTAGATACAATCAATAGGAATTTGCTATTAGGGATATCTGATATTTGCTGTTATGCTTTGATTACTTCATGGAATTTCATATATATCTTAAAATAACTCTCTAGAGTGGGAGGCTGAAGAAAACATGTACATCCTTGAAGTAAAAAAAAATTTTAGGCTTGGAAGAAAAATAAGCCAGTATTCAATTCCTACTTACATGAAAATTTTGCATTTTAAAATCTAGGCATTTCATAGGCAGTGTTTTTGAAGGTAAAATAAACTTTATTATTTAATTCCTATTAATACTATAAACGTTTTAATCACACATGAAAATCAGTTGCCTGAAAATCAGTTGCAAAATCAGTTGCATTTTACGGTAATCAGAAAAAATATTCCGCATGATATTCTTTGAAATTTGTTGAGATTTGTCTTGTGGATAAGAACATAATCTTATTTTGCAGATGACCTATGTACTCTATAATTATAAACTCTATGGTTTTGGCTTATAGTATTATAACCATGAAAAAATAAAATCTAGGCAAATAGCACATCATCTAAATCACATTTTTAAACTAGGAACTCAATTGCTTGAGAAAGAAACTTTTCTTCTTAGTTTAGGTAAATCTCTTAACACCTCATCATACCTGTTATGAAGATATTATGAAAAATACCTATAAAAACACACACTGTGTAATATTTGCACTTATTATATTATTAAATTATGTATTTCAATAAACCTGTATTACAAGATGGTTTTGGTTGTGCTTTAGAAAAAAAGTAGAAAATATTTATCTTGTCTATATTTGAACAGGGATTATGTGCATGCTCATTTCTGCTTATAGAACAATAATTCTTTGAGATACTACATGAACAAAAACAAAACACATAACCAAAAATAAAAACCTTAAAGAATACTTTCTATATAACTTAAATTAATCAGGAGAAAGTAAAATCATTTTCTCTTTTATTTCACAAGATACAACCTCCCTAACCTAGATGGTGAAAATCACTTTGTGTTTCTCTGAGGAAAAAATGATTAAAATAAAAACAGTCAAATCAATTCAACATCTTTTTAGAAATAATATATGAGCAATATGTTCTGCAAATAAATAACTGCAAAAAGAGTATTAAAAGAAATGTTAAAAGTATGAAGAAAAAGAAAGGTAAAAATTGATAAATAAGTTAATATGATTGCCAGAAATGTTGCCAGCTTGTTTTTATAACATCAGTTGATATATTGCTGTGAATGAGATATATTATGCCAAGATACTTGATCTTTAAAAAGATGTGTTGCTATTTTTCTATGCAAGACAAAGCAAAAAATATTACAGGTATAAATTATTATCATTATTGTTATTTTTGCATTTATAGCATATTAACAAGGACTAAAACTAAGAGATACTGAATTTATGTATTGTATTAACTCTATCAGGAAATATTTTGTCAAGATGAATTAGATGGTGTAGTTTGTAGGACAATAATTTATATGGAACACAAATGGAAAAGGTGACTCTTTTCACAGAAATAATGAGTAGCAATTGTTTCTGTAGAATATATATATATATATTTCCAATAGAAGAGATACAAGCAGAATGTGTAAAAGGAACTATATGTTAACATATAGTATCTTGTATACACCTATCTGGCTTATCTCTTTCCTCATATTTTATGGTAGTATATACAAATTGCATATAGTGCTATGTGGTAGTATAAAAAATTGAATCAATTTCTTTCAGTCCAATATCCCCTGTCTACCACAGTGTTTTTCCTAATATACAAATATTTTAAATCATCCCCCCATAAAAGCCATCAGTGATGCTCCACTGATGCTTAAGCCATAGTATTTAGCAAAAGCCATAGTATTTAGCAAGTCATAGAAGGCCTTTTATTTTTGACCCTTGCCTAAAACTGCTGAGCTAATTTATTGCCACACCTATATAAGTATGCATATATAAAAATATACACACTCATATATTTACAGTCCACAGAGTATATTCTCACACTTACTAATCTTTACATAACCTTCTCTCTATTGTCCATCTAATGTATGCATTAAGAATCATTTTAAAGGTCAAATTTGGGGGGAAGTTTAGCAGTTGATTACAGTTTAACTGCCCTATTTGTTCAGCTAATTCCATATTCATAGCTTTGTTCAAGTACTATCATACTATCTTGTGATGAATTTGCTTTTCTCTCCACCCTGTGAAAAATAGGAGTGGTGTGTCTTATGTCTTATTTAATATTCCAGTGGCAGAAACAGCAGAGATACTCTAAAACATGTGAACAATGTGAATTTATATTTTTTGGGCACCTCATTTACTCCTCACAACACCTATAAGCCTGGTTATTATCACTTTAACTTTATAGCTGAAAGAAATATTTAAAGTTACATTAATAATTGGAGATGTGGACCCAGTTTTTGATCATTTCAAAGTTCTTTTTATGTTATAACACATTGCTAAATTAATGTAACTGTATGAAATTTAGCAACTTATTTCACTCATTGTATTGCTTCTCTGGATGCTATTGCTTCACTGAAAAATAGGCTCTGAAAGGAAATATTAGGGAAGTAACTCTCCCGTATTTATCTAAACTATATGCTGTTTGCAAAATCATGGTATATGTTAGGTAAGACAAAACCGTAGTCATGGTTAGAGGCAGTAAATCAAGGCTGATCCACTTATCTATCTTTGGTTTATGACGGATGAACTCTTTTTCCATGCACGTTTGAGCAAAGTTGTTTCACTCACCCACAGATGATTTATTTTGGGTGATCCACTCATCCAATGAATGTTTATTACAGAGGATCCACTATCCAGTGTGATTAAATATGTGCAGTTGGCTTGTCCAGAGGTAAGCAAGGGAAACCGAGACATACATGTACATCTTATCCCAGCCTGAAATCACTGAACCTAAGTAAAAACCAGGAAAGTAAGGCCATATCTTGTGAAATTATAAGTGGCCCCTCTGCAATATGTATATTTTCATAATTGTGTTACTCTGTTATAATGGAAGTATAAAATTATTAAAAGAATTTTTTCAACCTTAGTGGGCTGAAGTATTAAGTAAAATATTGAATAAGTGCTGTTTTAATTGATATTAGTTCAGAAATTCGTAAGTGGATTTTATAATGTCTGATTAAGAATTATGAGCATTATGTCTGTTCAGTATGTGAACAAATGAATGGTTTCAATAAACGTATTTAAGCTTAGGAAAGCATTACATTTTAATTGTATCTATTTTTTTTAAGAGAATCAAATGATTGATTCTTGTTACTTGTCAGACATTTAAAAGAATTACTGTATATTTTCTTTTTCCAAAAAATTCACACCTGTATTTACCTTTTTTTCCCCTGTGATATCTGTATCTTCCACTTCTCTCTGTAGAATTTTATCCAATTGTTGAAGAGATCATTTTCTTACCAAAATTTGAAACTCATTTAGAATCTTTTTTTGTTCCTTTTAAAGATAACCCTATTCTGAACATTTCTCTCAGATACTTAGGCCCTTAGAGCTGAGGCGGATCCATTGATAACTACTATAAAAGTTGAGGTAAAAGTTGATTATTCACTCATCCACTACAACGGTCAGCAATTGGACTTAGCTTGTCAAGGATGATTTCATATGGTATAGGATCAAAAACTTAAAGAAATCAATACAGATCATCTCTATCCTTTCCCTCAATATCTATCATAAGAGGATACTCACTGAGGTTAGTACCATTTCACTTCAGAATACTGCTGATCACTCCAGTTACTTATGTTTGCCTGGATGACTGCAATTTGATTCACGTTTTATTCTGATTTCTCAAGATTCCATGTTATGTTAATCTATCTTCAATTCCTATTTCTATGTATGTATCTATATCTCTATCTGTATCCACATTTATTTCTATCTATCTTTAAATTTTCCTTGTGGAACATAGCATAAATGCTTTCTTTTAGTTTTCTGGAGCTAAATGACTTTCATATTTTCTCAAAATTGTTGTTGATAACTACAATGAAAAATTACTGACTCCTTAAAAATCTTAGTACTTGTTGAATTTGTTCCAGTTTTTCTAGAATTTTAATAGTATAGTTCTCTTTATTTATGTTTTTCTTTCAGTATTTCCATTACAGTTCACTGGAGGTCAGGCAATGTTATTTCCTAAACTTCTTAACAACAGAGCCATAACAGAAAGGAAAAACCTTAACCTCTGCTTTTACATTTTTCTGCATGGTGTTTTTTCTGTTAATTAATAGGAATTAAAAATTTTTTTGGCTGTTAAAAAAAAAAGAAAGTTTTGCTTCTATTTGCATATACTAGTTGCAGTTCTTTTCAATTATGCCATTATTACACTGAATCTGTGCTTTCAAGAAATAAATATACCACAAGCATTTTATTTGATCACAGCTCTCAGAAATGCTTTCTGTTTACTTGTGAGAGTTTCTATTCTTCGTTTTCTTTTTTTTTAAATTAATTTACTTTAAATTTTAGAGCAGTTTAAGGTTTACAGAAAAATAAGTGGGAACTAGAGAGAGTTCCCTTATTCTTCCTGTCTCCACCCATATACCACCTTCCCAGGATCAGCATCCTGTACCAGACTTGTACATTTGTTACACTGGATGAACCTACATTGAGACATCATTATCACCCAACATTTATATTTTACGTGAGGCTTCACTCTCTGTGCTGTACATTCTGTGAGTTTTGACAAATGTGTAATGACATGTATCCACCATTACAATGCCATACAGAATAGTTTCATTGCCTTAAAAATACCCTGTGCTCTACCTATCATCTCTTCCCTTGCCTCAAACCCCTGGTAACCACTAACTTTTTACTACCTCCATAGTTTTGCTTTTTCCAGAATGCCATATAGTTTGAATCACATAGTATACAGATTTTTCAAATTAACTTTTTTCAGTTATCAATATTCATTTAAGGTTCCTCCATGGCTTTCCATGACTTGATAGCTAACTTCACTCCCTCTCTCTCTCTCCCTTATGTGTTTTTTAAGACTTTATTTTTCAGAGCAGTTTTAGGCACTACAGAATTGAGAGGAAGGTCCAAAGACTTCCCATATACCCCTTGCCCTAGTATTTTGTTACAGTTGATGAACTTACTTTGACATAATCATACTAATTCAAATGCTATTCTTTTCTAGAGACACAGTCTTACCCAGAAATAATGTTTTGCCAGCTGTCTGTTCAACCCTTGGTCCAGTCAAGTTGTCACATAAAATTAACCATAGCAGTGTTCTAGGAAAATAGTACTTGATATGAATTTTGGTCATATGTAAATGACTTGCTGTTTTCTACTTATGAGTGTGGCTATGTGAAGAAGTATTGGCAGGCATAATTGCATTATCTTATAATCATGAGAAGAATTTCAAAATGATGAAGATGCTAAGCACAGATATGGAAAGTAATTTGGGAATTTGATAATGTAACAGTGTTCCTGGTTTACTCATCTTTGAAAACACATAACCTTCATATTTTTTGTCATGAGAGATAATAATCATCTTACTGTTTGTTTAAGAAACATTCAAGAGAATCCAACTGATCTAAATATCCATCTGTAAGGTAATGGGAAATAAAATATAGTTTATCTTCATGAAACCTTTTGCTTTGTTAAAAAGATTGAATACAATGCCTCTGTACTAACAAGGATAGGTCATTTAGTTGTATGAAGGAAAAATACAAAGTTTATGATACATTTATATAAGCACACATATCACATACATCAATAATACATGTCTCCTAAGGAGTACATGTATATGGAATGCATTTTAGAGGTATGCAACCATATAATGTGTATTAGATGGCATAGGAAATTATTTGGAGAAATAGACACTAGACTACAGTGAATATGTTTAGAAAGTGGTGGGGATTGGGATGGGAGGTGTTCAAAGTTGTCATAATATTGACCTATCAATTAGAAAATATTTAAAGTACAGGATATATTAATGTAAAAGCCATAATTAAAATAATTACAGAAAAATAAAGAAAAATTTGAAATACGCTGAATAGAAAATATTAAAAAGATGAAAATGCTTCAAGATAACTTTGTAGAAAATACGTGGGTAGCAGATTGTACACCATAGAATGCTTAGGGCAGAGAATAAGGTAGGAAAAGAATCTTCTTTATGTGTCAGTGAAGCAAATATTTCTAATCACCTCCACAGAGATTTGACAATGCATCCTGTCTGAGTTATCAGGAATCCATCAACCTCTGCCCATCATTAGGCTTTTATTTGATATTTCCACTTAAAATACCCTAGGCTATATTTGTGTTTAATAGTTGAAAAGTTCAAGGTTAAGAAAAGAGACAAGATAGTACTATAATGAGTTAGGTACCATTTAATATGCTAAAGCATCAATTTACTAAGCGGTACCCTAGAGGCCTAAAACATTAATACATTTTCTAGAAGTGCCAAATTAATCCCAGGGTATAGTTAATAAACTCCAAGTCACTATTTCAATGATTCTATAAATTGTGGAAGGAATTAATTTTTGTTAACAAATTTAGTGGAAAGAACTTTTGTTATATCTTTGTTAATGTTAAATCATTTTTAAACATTAATTGTTAACATTTTATTAGGACTTTATTTGTTGGCACATTTTTCCAAGCTAATAATTAGTTAATACTATTTAAGTTGTGGGCAAAAAAATGAATCATTACTAGCCTCATGCTCATGATAGTATCTTACAGGCTGGATTGAATCCCTGCAGCTCGATTAACAAATGTATTTTCAAATTGTCTAATGACATATGAATTATGAAACAACTTTCTGGAAACTGCAAATTTATTGATTGAAATCTGCATGTTGCAAGTGGTTCAATTTGTGTAACGCAAAGAGGCCAAGTCTTGTCAGAATAAAATAAAGCAAATATAATTTTAACACACATCTCTAGTAGTGAAAGAGGTGGGCATAATTACTCATACAACACATTCATACATCCCTAATATTTAACAACTCTTTTGTATACTTGGTGATATACAGATGCTGCTTTGAATTATTTGATTTTACAGTTTTCTGTGCATCACAATTACCCTAATTGCAATTTTAAAAAGTGAATTATAGAGGCTCTGTAAAATATCAGTAGCCTGCAATGTAAATTAATATATCAGCTCCTATTTACATGTTTGGTTTTGGTAAACCAGTTACAGAGGTAGATTCAATTATCTTTCCATAATATATTCTACATCAGAGGTAGTATTAACTCTCCAGTCTTCCAGCTTACCTTGAAGATCCTGGACTTGCCAGCCTCCACAATTGCATGAGTCAACTCCTTGAAAAAGAACTTTCCCTTTTCCTTTCTTGTTCCTTTCTCTTTCCCTTTCCTTTTCCTCTCTCTCTCTCTGTCTCTCCCTCAATACATATATATGTATGTATATGAAAGAGAGATTTTATATATATATACAACCTCTTATTTGTTCTGTTTCTCTGGAGATACAGATTCTCCTATTGCAGATTATCCCAGAGTTTTAGGATAAGTTTCAAACTCCTTATCATGACATATACAACCTTTTATTTTCTTTCTACTATATCTACCTTCTGTGCCTATGCTCTCATCATATGTTTTTAATGGTACCATGCCAATTAATTTGCCATTTCTTGACATCCTATGATCTTGTATTGCATTGTTGATTCACTCTATTCACTTATTTCTTTTGTCATTCAGTTATACATACAAAATATAGCTTTGAGGAACTGCTATTTGCTAGAAACTGAACTCATTTCAATTCTTTAGCAAGTAAGCCTCACTTATTATGCATGTGCCAGACAGAAGAAATACATTCTGTCACTTCTGGTCAGACCTGTGCAATATGATGACCATTAGCCTCATGGTCTAATGAGCACTTGGAATGTGTCTAGTCTGAATTGAAATGTGCTGCAGTTGTAAAATAGATACTGGACTTCAAAACTTAGTAACAAATAGTAATTCAAATTTATTAATTTATTTGTTTACCTTTAATCTTTTTAATGTGGCCATTAGAAAATATAAAGTTTCATATGTGACTTGTATCTTTGACTCTTCTGACATCTGAGTAGAGGAGTAGTACTGGGCTAGACCTTCCTCTCTCCTCCATCATTCACACCTCCTTTTCCAGACATTATTAGAGCCTTACTTCATTGTGTACTTCATCTATAAATCAATGGTTATTATGTTATAATTTTTTGAAGTATGTTGTAAATTTACTTTTGACAAAAAGTATCACTTGCATGTACTTAGCAAGTAGTAGATACCCAAGAAATTTTTGCCAAATTAATCTTGTTAATGAATAAAACAGTGCATATTTCACGTAAAGCAACAAAGGGATCTTACAGAAATGCTGCAAATCACTTTATTTTTTCTGGTTAAGGAGGTATTTTCTGTATCTGAGTTCTCTTCCTTTGTAATTATCTAACAAGTCCTCATTCCATGTATTCTTCAGACAGTAGTCTGGATATTTGCTTTAATTCCTGTAGAACAACCCATACAAAATTAATTTCAATTTCATTGATTCTGCAGTCACGAATTAAGCACCTACTATATGTATGGCTCTATTTTAAGTAGTGGAGGCAAGACAGAGAGAAAATATCCCTGCTCTCCTGGGCTTAAGTTCTAGATATAGTACACACGTAAGGACAAGAAAACAACACAAAGTGCTTCAAAGACAATAAAATAAGGGAACAGCTTTGGATTTTTTGATTAGGAAAAGCATTTCTAATGAGTTGAGATTTGGGCTGAGGACCCTTGTGATAGAAAGAAATAGTCATACAATGATGTTGGTGAAGAGAATTATATATGGATGAAAGATCAGTTTGCAGGGGTCCTGAATCATGAATAGGCTTGGCAGTATGAGAAACAGCAAGGAAACCAATATGGCTGAGTTAAAGTAGGTGAAAGTGAGTAGGGAGGAAAACGAGGTCAGATAAGTGGGTGGTTCCAGTTCAAGAGCAGCGTTGTAGACAAGGCAAGCAGTTCAAATTATTTTATAAGGGCAATGAAAAGGTATTGGAGTGTATGGCACATGCAGGCGACATGACTGATGTACGATTTAAATACATCACTCTGTTGCATCAATAATGGATTTTAATGCAGTGGATGTAGTTTGTTAGAATTAGGGAGACAATTTAGCAAGATGTTTTAGCAAAACAAGTGAAAGATCATCTGATGTCCTGGAAAAAGAAGTTTGCAGAGAGGACGGAAAGCAGAGATTGTGGTTGTGTACACCATTTTTTTTCTTTTTTCTTTTCTTTTTTTTTTTTTTTTTTGCAGTATACGGACCTCTCACTGTTGTGGCCTCTCCCGTTGCAGAGCACAGGCTCCGGACGCGCAGGCCCAGCAGCCATGGCTCACGGGCCCAGCCGCTCCGCGGCATGTGGGATCTTCCCGGACTGGGGCACGAACCTGTGTCCCCTGCATCGGCAGGTGGACTCTCAACCACTGTGCCACCAGGGAAGCCCCTGTGTACACCATTTTAATCTTTGCTCAACACATAGTATCTGGCACAAAGTAACCAATGGTAGCTACTTTTTGTTTAGTGTTTACACAATGTTCCAAGCCCCATTTAAAGCACTTTAGATATATATTATTTGTATTCATCTTTAATAATTATTAGAAAGTACTGTATTTTTTTAAATTTACAGAAGGAAATACTAAATCTAAGAAAGTTTAATGATTATTTTCCTACCATCAAGCTGTAAAGTTGTTGGGATGGAATTCCTCAGGAAATTTGGAACTATAGCACCAGTATTGTCACCTGTCATTTGCCAAAGAACTTATTGGATGAACACATTTAAGTCTGAGGAGCAGATTTTAAATTTGTATGTTGTGATTTACATATGCAGAAAGGCAACTTCACATATTTTGTACATGGCTTGGAGGACAGGAGGTGCTCTCCAAGCTTTTTCTCACGTGAACCATGACGTGCCACTATTTCTGCACTTTTTGTCTGGCCCTGTGTTGCTGTAGGGTTCCTGGTGAGTCATTCAATTCTCACAATTAAAGTGAGCCATTAGGCAGAGTGTCCCCCAAGTTTCAAATTATTCCTCAAAATGTCTCAAGTGTCTATATTTTCACAACAGGACTTTCTCCTTTCCTGAGCAAGATTCTAAAGGGTTGGGTTCCTTGGTCCCTTCTCTGAATTTAACAGTTTTCTCAGTGCATTCTAAAGATTCTAAATTTCTTCAGAATCTCTCATCCCCACACCAAGCAAAATAACACCTTACTCCATATGACAGGAATTTCCTGTATGTCACACCCCGTGTGACTACTCTATAAGTAAATAAGTTTTCTGAATCCTCCACCATTTGGCATGTTGGGATATACTAGTTTTTTCTTTTTTTTTTTTTTATAAATTTATTTATATTTGCTTGCATTGAGTCTTCATTGCTGCACGTGGGGCTTTCTCTAGTTGTGGTGAGCAGGGGCTACTCTTCATTTTGGCGCATAGGCTTCTCATTGCAGTGGCTTCTCTTTGTTGTGGAGCACGGGCTCTAGGTGTGTGGGCTTCAGTAGCTGTGACTCGTGGGCTCTAGAACACAGACTCAGTAGTGGTGCATGGGCTTAGTTGCTCCGAGGCATGTGGGATCTTCCCCTGTATCCCCTGCATTGGCAGGCAGATTCTTAACCACTGCGCCACCAGGGAAGTCCCGAGTTTTTTCTTCACTACTTAAACTTAAGACAATTTTCAAAGTGTCCCTTTTTTTAAAAAATTAATTAATTACTTATTTAAAAATTTAAAACTGAGCAATGATTTTTTTTCTCAGCTGAAGTAATATATTCCTTATCTTAATGGCTTAATAGCTTGAGAAGAGCAAGCCAAAATAATACTAATAAAATAGGAATAATAATAAATACTTTGAATTTAAAAAGTAGTGGCTAATGTTTCAAAATACTTTCTACATTTGTGGGCTGAGTTTTGTGCCTCTCTTTCACTGTTTTGCTTTCTCTCAAAATATTAGGGGATCAGTGATTCTGTGTTCATTTGTATTTAAAATTTTCTCTCAGCTTTTTATTTGTTGTAATTACCATTTGTTTAAAACAGCTTGCCTCACTACTTCGGAAAAAGTGGTGTGCTGAATGCTGGAAACGCTATTCATTCTCTGAGAGTCAGTACTTGGGTAATGGAAATAACTTGCCTCTCCATGATTTATATCCATTTCACAGCTTTAGCGGCTGGATGAAGTTACTAATATATATTGCCTGCTACTTTCAACAACCAAGGAGCTAGGAGGGAGTATTAGCTGGTCTTATTGCCAATGAATAATCCTTACATGTGATCAAGGACTCTTTCCAGCTCTTCCTGTAGGTTGACCCTAAGGTTGGAGCATCCTCGTGGTTACTTGCCAGTTTTTTTGTTCTGTAA
This sequence comes from Grampus griseus, assembly GCF_964374135.1. Lineage (NCBI taxonomy): Eukaryota > Metazoa > Chordata > Mammalia > Artiodactyla > Delphinidae > Grampus > Grampus griseus. The sequence continues at coordinate 100,034,767 of NC_138998.1, forward strand.
CTTCTTCTAGTTTTATTTCTACATAAAACGATTCGCATCAGCCTTCTGTATTTTAGGAATTACCCAAAACTATAGCTTTCTGGTGACATTTTGTCATTTTTCTAGTGGTACAATAGATTTATTCATTTTGAAATAGTTTTTTTTTTTTTTTTTTTTTGCCAATGAAGTTAGGGATAGGAGGGAAAAAAGATGTTTGGACCCATTTTCCTATCATGATCCATTCTCCATATGATTTTATTTTTATTTCCCAAATCACAAATGTGAAATTTTCTGTTGACTGTTTAAAAATTTATTACCCCATGGTAATAACCAAATTTATTAATACATCATACAAAGGTCTTCATGATTTTTCACTTGCCACTTAACCAGCCTGGTCCCTCTCCACGCGCATCCGCGGTGACCTCCCCGGAGTGGCCACACACCGCTCCCCCAGCGCCCCGGTGTGTGGGCAAGGCCGGGGGTCCCCGCTCGTTGTGACGAATGTGCTGACGAGCCGAGGCAGCAGCGCCCACCTCGCCCCCACGCCCCACTAACCTCCACACCTCCATTCCGCGCAATAAGCGACAGCACTTTAGCTAAAACTCCTTTCAGTCTCAACTCTCACTCCTATGTTAGTCACAGTGGACTACAGAGTTTACAGTTTTTAAATCAATGTGCTCTTTCTCATCTTTCACAGCAGTATTTTTGCCTGCTCTTTGCCTGGCTTAAATTTTCTCAAGCTTTATGACACAACTATAATGTCAATCTGACATTACAGGATGAATTCTTTGACTTTTCTCTCAACCGGATGAGATGTCTCCTCTGTGCAATTTTAACATCTTAGGCATATGTCTATTTCAAAGCTTGTTATTACATCATGTTGTAAGTTTTCACATAAATGTCTCCTTGCTGGTTGTTGTCTCCTTAAACGAAGGCTATATCTTAGTTGTCTCCATAGTTTCAGTGCTTAGAGTCTTACAATATGTATGCTAAAACATTACTGAATAATTCAATGAGTCATGATATAGTCATGAAATATTGCATATATTTTAAGAATATCAGCACAGGAGGATATAATAACAATATCTCAGTAACAATTGATTTCAGAAAGAGTGTACATACCAAAATTAATCACAGGAACTTTACTTGAGACCAGGCTCCAATTTTGCTTTTCTTTGTGGAGGCAGAAAATGACTTCTGAAGAAAACTGAAAAGGATAATTAAATAACTCTGAAGAGTAATCTTCACTGGTTAGACTAGCCTTGACATCTTTCATCTTTGTACATTAGTTTTCCTAAAACTTAGTCATCTTACACCTCTTCTCTGGAATATCTTTGAATTTTCTTCCTCTAGACCAATGCTTTATAAATGTCTTGTTAAAACAAAGGAGAAAAACCCATATTTTTTAAGGTTTAAAATATCACCCAATAACATAAATCATTTTTTCATTGACAGAGATCACATTTTTTCATTCTCTAAATGGCTAACTATGATTTTTTCCTCATCAACTCCATTTTTAATTGTTTATTGAAATGTGTCTTTCTAGCCTTCCTAAAGTTTTGAACTACTCATTTGCCAGCTAACCTTTTACCTAAGAAAAAAATATATAATTATCTATTAATTTAATATCAATCTCTTATGAAAATAAGTATTTTTACCAGTGATCACCAATGCTTTAAAAGTTAAGACGGTAAAAGGTAAAGTATGCTTGGAGATAAAGTCTTTAAAATACAGATTATGCAGGGATCATATATTAATATTATATAGGCATCCTCCCCCAGATTCATGAATAAAGTTCCAATCTTTAATATGCTAAAATTAATTAATCAATTAATTGGCATCCTCATGGTCAGAGCAAAACCTGTCCGTAGGTTTCACAGCATATGTATTTTAGAGTTCACTGTTATCCATCAATGAAAATAAACATCTCATTTTTTTTTCTGTTAATTAGTTCCATAACAAACTCATGGTAGATTAGCTTGTTCATTTCTTCTGTCAAGTTCAAAAGGTCAATTCAAAGAAGTATGAAAACTGGCAAGTGAGAACATGATTTCAGATGTAAATGATAACTGAGATTATTAGAAATTACGTTAGATAAATTTGTCAAGGCATAAACACATATCTAATATCATATGATGTTGTGCTGACTTTAAACATTTATTATCAAGAGGTTTTTTTTTCTGTTTTCTTTATATAGTTTTCCAATATTATGGCTTTTGAGCAATTATTATATGCATATTATCAGCCGTGGTTTTGAAATTGAGTTCACTACAGTTATAAAAGAAGTTTTGGACAATAACAAGGAAAGGAAGATATGACACTGGTAGTGGAGAAATTCGATGAAATTTTGAAGACCTACTCTACCCTGTTGAATGCCGAACCTCTGGGTTTGGCAAACAGTTTTATGCATGGTGCACATGACAACATCTAACAGTTCCTCAGTGCTCTTCCTGTGCCCAGTTATGGTCAAAATGCTTTCACATGTCAATTCATCACTATAAGCATATTCATTTTTAAAATAAGAGTTGAAGTAACTATTTTTTCAGAGAAGTGAATTAATTCACACAGGGTTAGACAAGAAGCTAGAGGGTCCATCTCTAGAAATCGTTTTTATACCTTAAGCCACACTCTCCCTCCAATCTACAGATGATATAGGTTAAGTTAATAAAAAGAGAATAATGTCCTCAGAATCTTGATAATTCCATTCAATAATATACTTTTAAATGCAAATTTTTGAGTAGCAAATGAAAGAAAATCAAGTTATAACTCTGATGAAGCCACAGTAATGAATTATGCTTAACCTTCCTCTCCAAAGGAAAAATTGTTGCTTTGAACTTTGTCAGTAAATTATAACATATATTCTAAACATTTCTTGAATATTTCATTACAATTAAATGTCATTTGAGAGAGTATATTTTATAGATTAGTATTATTCAAATAAGTTCCAAATGGAGAAAAATTCACATTGTTTTCAATTTCCTTTTAACTCATAACCTTTTTTTAAAAATTTTTTAAACATCTTTATTGGAGTATAATTGTGTTACAATGGTGCGTTAGTTTCTGCTTTATAACAAAGTGAATCACCTATACATATACATATATCCCCATATCTCCTCCCTCTTGCATTTGCCTCCCACCCTCCCTATCCCACCCCTCTAGGTGGTCACAAAGCACCGAGTGATCTCTCTGTGCTGTGGAGCTACTTCCCACTACCTATCTATTTTACATTTGGTAGTGTATGCCAAATGTATGCCAATTTGGTAGAGTCCATGCCACTCTCTCACTTTGTCCCAGCTTACACTTTCCCCTCCATGTGTCCTCAAGTCCATTCTCTACGTCTGCATCTTTATTCCTGTCCTGCCCCTAGGTTCTTCATAAACTTTTTTTTTATAGATTCCATATATAGGTGTTAGCATACGGTATTTGTTTTTCTCTTTCTGACCTACTTCACTCTGTATGACAGACTCTAAGTCCATCCACCTCACTAAAAATAACTCAATTTCCTTTCTTTTTATGGCTGAGTAATATTCCATTGTATGTACATGCCACATCTTCTTGATCCATTCATCTGTCAATGGACACTTAGGTTACTTCCATGTCCTGGCTATTGTAAATAGAGCTGCAATGAACATTGTGGTACAATGATTCTTTGTTTTTTGTTTTTTTTGTGTGTGGTACGCAGGCCTCTCACTGTTGCAGGCTCTCCCGTTGCGGAGCACAGGCTCCGGATGCGCGGTCTCAGCGGCCATGGCTCACGGGCCCAGCCGCTCTGTGGCATGTGGGATCTTCCCGGACCGAGGCATGAACCCATGGCCCCTGCATCAGCAGGTGGACTCTCAAACACTGCGCCACCAGGGAAGGCTCCACAATGATTCTTTTTGAATTATGGATTTCTCAGGGTATATGCCCAGTAGTGGGATTGCTAGGTTGTATGGTAGTTCTATTTTTAATTTTTAAGGAACCTCCATATTGTTTCCCATAGTAGCTGTATCAATTTACATTCCCACCAACAGTGCAAGAGGGTTCCCTTTTCTCCACACCCTCTCCAGCATTAATTGTTTGTAGATTTTTTGATGATGGCCATTCTGACTGGTGTGAGGTGATATCTCATTGTAGTTTTGACTTGCATTTCTCTAATGATTAGTGATGTTGAGCATCTTTTCATGTGTTCGTTGGCAATCTGTATATCTTCTTTGGAGAAATGTCTATTTAGGTCTTCTGCCCATTTTTGGATTGGGTTGTTTGTTTTTACGATATTGAGCTTCGTGAGCTGCTTGTATATTTGGAAATTAATCCTTTGTCAGTTGCTTCGTTTGCAAATATTCACTCCATTTTGAGGATTGTCTTTTCATCTTGTTTATGGCTTCCTTTGCTGTGCAGAAGCTTTAAAGTTTCATTAGGTCCCATTTGTTTATTTTTGTTTTTATTTCCATTTCTCTAGGATGTGGGTCAAAAACTATCTTGCTGTAATATATGTCATAGAGTGTTCTGCCTATGTTTTCCTCTAAGAGTTTTATAGTGTCTGGCCTTACATTTAGGTATTTAATCCATTTGAGTTTATTTTTGTATATGGTATTAGGGAGTGTTCTAATTTCATTCTTTTACATGTAGCTGTCCAGTTTTCCCAGCACCACTTATTGAAGAGGCTGCCTTTTCTCCATTGTATATTCTTGCCTCCTTTATCAAAGATAAGGTGACCATATGTGTGTGGGTTTATCTCTGGGCTTTCTATCCTGTTCCATTGATCTTTATTTCTATTTTTGTACCAGTACTGTACTGTCTTGATTACTGTAGCTTTGTGGTAGACTCTGAAGTCAGGAAGCCTGATTCCTCCAGCTCTGTTTTTCTTTCTCAAGATTGCTTTGGCTATTTGGGGTCTTTTGTGTTTCCATACAAATTGTGAAATTTTTTATTCTGGTTCTGAGAAAAATACCATTGATAGTTTGATCGGGATTGCATTGAATCTGGAGATTGCTTTGGGTAGTTTAGTGATTTTCACAATGTTGATTCTTCCAATCCAAGAACATGGTATATCTCTCCAACTGTTTATGTCATCTTTGATTTCTTTCATCAGTTTCTTATAGTTTTCTGAGTACAGGTCTTTTACCTCCTTAGGTAGGTTTATTCCTAGTTATTTTATTCTTTTTGTTTCAATGGTAAATGAAAGTGTTTCCTTAATTTCTCTTTCAGAATTTTCATCAGTAGTGTATAGGAATGCCAGAGGTTTCTGTGCATTAATTTTGTATCCTGCTATTTTACCAAATTCATTGATTAGCTCTAGTAGTTTCCTGGTGGAATATTTAGGATTGTCTATGTATAGTATCGTGTCATCTGCAAAGAGTGACAGCTTTACTTCTTTTCCGATTTGGATTCCTTTTATTTATTTTTCTTCTCTGATCACTGTGGTTAAAACATCCAAAACTATGTTGAATAAGAGTGGTGAGAGTGGACAACCTTATCTTGTTTCTGATCTTAGTGGAAATGGTTTCAGTTTTTCACCATTGAGAACAATGTTGGCTGTGGGTTTGTCATATATGGCCTATATCATGTTGAGGCAAGTTCCCTCTATGCCTACTTTCTGGAGGGTTTTTTTTTTTTCTTTTTTTTTTTCAATATGCTGGCCTCTCACTGTTGTGGCCTCTCCCATTGCGGAGCACAGGCTCCGGACGCGCAGGCTCAGAGGCCATGGCTTATTGGCCCAGATGCTCTGCGGCATGTGGGATCCTCCCGGACTGGGGCACGAACCCACATTCCCTGCATCGGCATGCAGACTCCCAACCACTGTGCCACCAGGGAAGCCCCTGGAGGGTTTTTATCATAAATGGGAGTTGAATTTGCTCAAAAGTTTTTCTGCATCTATTGAGATGATCATATGGTTTTTCTCCTTCAGTTTTTTAATATGGTGTATCATATTTACTGATTTGCATATATTAAAGAATCCTTGCATTCCTGGGATAAACCCCTCTTGATCATGCTGTATGATCCTTTTTGTGTGCTGTTGGATTTTGTTTGCTAGTATTTAGTTAAGGAGTTTTGCATCTATGTTCATCAGTGATATTGGCCTGTAGTTTTCTTTCTTTCTGACATCTTTGTCTGGTTTTGGTATCAGAGTGATGGTGGCCTCGTAGAATGAGTTTGGGAGTGTTCCTCTCTATGCTATATTTTGGAAGAGTTTGAGAAGGATAGGTGTTAGCTCTTCTCTAAATGTTTGATAGAATTCTCCTGTGAGGCCATCTGGTCCTGAGCTTTTGTTTGTTGGAAACTTTTAATCACAGTTTCAATTTCAGTGCTTGTGATTGGTCTGTTCATATTTTCTATTTCTTCCTGATTCAGTCTTGGCAGGTTGTGCATTTCTAAGAATTTGTCCATTTCCTCCAGGTTGTCCATTTTATTGGCATAGAGTTGCTTGTAGTAATCTCTCATGATCTTTTGTATTTCTGCAGTGTCAGTTGTCACTTCTACTTTTTCATTTCTAATTCTATTCATTTGAGTCTTTTTCCTTTTTTTCTTGATGAGTCTGGCTAATAGTTTATCAATTTTGTTTATCTTCTCAAAGAACCAGCTTTTAGTTTTATTGATCTTTGCTATCATTTCCTTCATTTCTTTTTCATTTATTTCTGATCTGATCTTTGTGATTTCTTCTGCTAACTTTGCGGGTTTTTTGTCCTTCTTTCTCTAATTGCTTTAGGTGCAAGTTTAGGTGGTTTATTCGAGATGTTTCCTGTTTCTTAAGGTAGGATTCTATTGCTATAAACTTCCCTCTTAGAACTGCTTTTGCTGCATCCCATAGGTTTTGGGTCATCGTGTCTCCATTGTCATTTGTTTCCAGGTATTTTTTTATTTCCTCTTTGATTTCTTCAGTGATCACTTCATTATTAAGTGGTGTATTGTTTAGCCTCCAGGTGTTTGTATTTTTTACAGATCTTTTCCTGTAATTGATATCTAGTCTCATAGCATTGTGGTCAGAATGTTACTTGATACAATTTCAATTTTCTTTAATTTACCAGGGCTTGATTTGTGACCCAAGATATGATATATCCTGGAGAATGTTCCATGAGCACTTGAGAAAAATGTGTATTCTGTTGTTTTTGGATGGAATTTCCTATAAATATCAATTAAGTCCATGTTGTTTAATGTATCTTTTAAAGCTGAGAGTCCAGGGATTCGATTGATTCCTGGCAGTGACCTCTCCCTCACCATTTAACTCATAACTTTTTGATAATACTCTAGTTTTGGCTATTAGCCCATTATACTTTAAAAAAAAAAAAAGAAAAACAGTGTTTTGATGCGCACTCCTGATTTAATAATGATGAGACTTCCATCCTGATCATACTATTTTGATGAAGTTTAATACAGAATTCAAATCTGCAGGCAGGCTTTTATATAAGGACTGTCTCTGTCCCTTTACACCCCCCTGTCCTTGCAGTTCAATTTTATACACACACACACACTCTTACCCAGCTTTTCTACAACTTTACCTAGTTTCCCATAATATCTTATCTTAAACATGTTAATATATCATTATGAGTAATTTATGCACAATAATTTGAAAAATTATGTGGAGAATGTACAATGTTTTTCCAAGCCCTTCTATTTAAGAAATTTATTGATGTTAATTGAGTAGCACATAATAATAACTATATAATAATCAATCTGCAAGGAAAATGTTATAGATTTAATAAAGTTCAGGGTAATTTTGTCTCTCTCATTGACCCATCACCAATACATTAACTAATATTGACATGTGAAAGTGGCAACATTTTTATTCCCACTGGTTCATTGGTACCAAATTAACACTGACAATTTTATTATTATCATTATTGACCTAAACCAGGATATTCTGAAAATGCAAGCTCATCAGAGTTTAATTACAATGAGTAAATATTAGATTTATGTCAATTGATAATGCAAATATCCACATTTTTAAGTTTTATAGAATTTCTATTAACTTTCTAAATTTCATAGACCTATGAAATTATTTTCTGGTATATATAAAATCTATCAAAAACAAAAAGTAAACAGAACAAAGTTAGAAAAGACAAAACTGGAAAAATTAATAAACTAAAAGTCTATTATTTTATTTTGACTGGCAAAAAACAGAGAAAGTTAGATTTATATAAATATGCAACAATTTTATAAACTTATTTTCTTGCCTTTGATTGTATTGCATTGTGCCTTCAAGGAAGATTCCACCTCTCTTAAATCTTAAAGCACCCAATTGTTTTCAGTGCCATCATTGTTTTCTCTTCCTATGACTTCATGTCTTTTTTCATGCTCTCCATTCTTTATAAGATTTCTAAGACTGTTACATAATTTTAAAATATCATTAAGTAGATGATGTATTGGAGTAGGTTGTCTCACTTCACCTTAACAACCACAGGCTTATACTGAATTGTTATTTGGTTTAGATCTTCTCAATCTATAGTTATACTCACACTGTAGATAGATATCTTTTCTTCCCTGTAAATGAGTGAAATTGCTCATTCTGGAAACAGAAATCAAAATGAATTGTTCATATCAAAAAAATGTGAGGAACTGTAAAATGTGCTCTACTATAAAAATACATGTGAAAAATTTAATCACTTTGTTCTGGGTGACATTAGCATGAGGAGGAGGGGGACAGGGGGGAGTACATTTTATGTGACCCATGGAACAAAAGAGAGAGAGGACTGCATTGGTGGTTCAAGAAACAAACACCATCTTCTGAGTCCTCTGGTCTCTGCAGGTATCTTATCTACCTGATTACCAAACATGTTTCTGGCATATGGTGGTATGGTCTATATCTTGGGAACTCATGGTTCTAGATGTACCTATAAAAATTCTTCAACTTGGGACTCCTTCCTACTTCTACTCACCTTTCCTCCTTGCCTCTTTAGGAATTTAATGTAGGAAAAAGAAGGCTTGACACATATTTCTAGTTACCTATGGCATTTTGTACTTTTCCCATACATCTGCAGCCTGGACAAATAAACTTTTCTTTTTCTCATCCTCTCTAATTACTGGATACTTATGATTCCTATATAATATATGACCCTTACATTATTGAAGAAATGCTAGGATTCAAGTTGCTCAAAGTTAACACTTTATATGGCAGGCAAGGGAACCCTAGTAATGGGAAATTTAAAAGGATTGAACATAATTGCTTTAACATGCCAAAGTATCATTTCTGTCCATGTGCAACCAGATAAATTTCTTAGAGACTGAGCCTTCACAGGAAGTTGACAATGAATTTTAAACTTCAGCTTGGTATTCTGATATTATTGCTTAATCCATATTATGGTTGTTAATTTTACTGAAAGTTTTCTTGCTTCAAGTAACTACCAATACTACTTGAGACATGCCAAGGCATATGGAGTAGAGAAGAGTGTAGTTGGACAGTAAGGAGGAGATGTTTGTGCAAGGCCTAGTATTCCCTGGAATGGAGTTTAGATTTTACAGAATTTTGGTCAGGTTAGTTAATGTTCCAATTTATTCTTGCTTCTCATCCGGGAAATATACTATAGAGGATGTACAGAGGTTATGGCCTTAATTTAGTTCAGAGAAAACAGTGAAAAAAATGGTAGACTAGACAAATGTGAAGGTGGTATATAGGTCATAGAAAGTTGTGGTAATTTTTTCTAACACATATTTTGATAAGAAGACATATTTTAGAACTGTATATGTATCATGGTGTAAAGAAAGTAAAAAAGGATTGCTCTAATAATTTTGCCCTAAGCAATGAGTGGATGGTAGTGTCAGTTGATTAGGAGTAAGGGTGAAATGAAGATGTGTCAAGATACATATCTCTTTTTTTTTTAATATCTTTATTGGAGTATAATTGCTTTACAATGGTGTGTTAATTTCTGCTTTATAACAAAGTGAATCAGCTATACATATACATATATCCACATATCTCTTTGGCATTCAAGTATAGATATCAATTTATATAACTAGATCTTGAAAGGATTACAGAAGCTTTTAAAGTTATTTTTCTCTTAGAAAAGACATATATATATATATATATATATATATATATATATATATATATATATATACATAATGGAAACTTGATTACTGAGCTCAGTTCTCATCTTAATCCTTAGTGGCACAGTGTAATCTTTTGAAAAATGAGTTTGAAACTATTTACTTTCTTCCTATTGGCAAGTCATTTTTAAAAAAACTATCTTTATTTTTACTGAGAAACATATGTTTTTGTAGTCATATTTTTATTTTAAAAGGGATAAACTGCATCAGAAAGATACCATATGTTTAAAAAAGTCTACAAACCTGTTTGAAATCATTTTCAATGGCTTTTACTGGTATTTAGGAAGGTCAAAAATCACAAAATGAATAAATTGATCTATTTAATAGACTAAGTTTTTTTCTTAAACGTATACACAGTGTTATTGGTTAATGGAAGAGAGGAATAATACAGTGGTTGAATTGTACCATAAAAACCCTCTCAGCATAAAATACACACATATACAGTACAGGCACACACACATATATATATATATACATATGTTTAAAAATTTATTATAGTTTATTATTATTCAGGTATGATGAGGCCAACATAAGGTGATTGCTATTGAAAAGAGAGTTTGTTACTCTCAGTTTCCAAGAGGAGGGGGAACACCACACCATGCAGGGCCACATGGGGAAGCACCAGGATGGGTCCAGAGGCAGAAGGAGCAAGTAGAAAGCATGGCAAGAGCCTTTGTTATGGCTTCCACAGGAAAGGCAAGGAAAGACAGGGTAAGCAGAGTTAGAATTGGCTACTTTTGGATAATTTCAGTGTGTTCTAGGGTATAGAGACTGTCTTGAGTTATCTGGTACCTGGCTGGGGGGTGATATTAGAGCAAAAGATAGTGGCTCAACCTGTGAGAGCTCCAGAAAGGTGGTAACTGGCTAGTCTGTGCTCTGGATTGGTTGGTTTACAAGAGATTCCTTGGCTTCATTAAATTTATCTTTTACTCAAAATATGTTTTCTTAGAATAAATGTTTTTTTTTGAAGTTTCCTTCATCATCAGCTGTCACAGGGAGGCATTCAAAATAATTGGTATTGATTAATCAATAGCAGTGGTAACATAACCATTTAAATGTAGCCACCTATCTAATTATATCTCTTTTATGCCTACACAATTATTACATAAACTTTGGGTATATTAGGAAAAATCAACACTCACTTGGAAATGAGATGAATAGTCATTAAAGAAATACTGTGTTTGGAGTAGGAAAATATAAATGTAGGATGAGAATAATTTGTATATATGTACAAGATATGAACATTTGCATTTTAAACGAAGATTTTTTTTTTAATTTCTCTAGAAGATTTGTTTAAGAGTTTTTAAAGAACTCTGAAACCTAAGAGAATTAGCACAAAGACTTCTTAAATCTCAGAAAGTGTGGAAATCTTTTGATTTTAAACCATTATTAGAGTTTTGGTTGCAAGACTCAATCTTTGTTACCCTTCAGATGCCTCTTGGTTTCCATTCATTAAATTGTCAGAGAAGAGTGAGCTTCTTCACTAACCAAAATTGAAATAGTATTAGAATTCTACCTGAATGTTCAAATACATTTCCAATTATAATCCTACAAATAAAATGCTAAAGTGTCCTTCTGTTTTCTAATATAGTAAAATACGCTTAAGTTCTAATCAAGAGAACAGTGTTTGAATTAGTGATCCCAAAACTCTGTGTGTGCTTTCTTTTCTATTTTTAAAAGCCATATTTTAAATAAATTTATCTTGAGTGTTTACAAGCTCCAATTTTAATAATATTTATTATGATGTAAATGCAGAGCAAGAACCACTATTGTTTGTATGTTGCCTCTCAAACTGAAATTCTAATCATGTCATCCTACAAGTTAAAAAAGATTCATATTTTGGCATTACTTACAGGGAATTTCAAGGGAATTCTGCTCTGCTTATATTCTAGCCTCAAACTGTTGTAGTTCTGTTTCTGAAAATCTATGCTGAGGGTACTTTCTCTTGACTCATGTTTTATGCTTGTTGTTCTTTCTTCCTGAAATTCTCCCTTCTTTTCCACATCCATCTGGTTAAAGTTTATTTAACATTCACACATCACAGAAGTCATTTTCTCTGGGAAACTTCCTTATGTACACACCTCTCTTATGTGTCTTCATAGTATTTTGAATATTGCCTTACCATAGAAGGAATTTAAGTGTATTTTAATTATCTGACTGCCTTCCTTTCTGATATACTAGGCTTTAAATTTTACAAAGATAAAGATCCTGTTTTGTTATTCACCTGTGATCCCCAAACTAACACTATGCAAGTCACATAACAGGCACTCCAGAAAATATCATGGGAAAAAAAGGAAAGAAAGGGAAGATATAACCACAACCAAATCTAAAATTATATAAGTGATTCGAAAAGTTACATGAAAGTGTTCCATTATGTAGAAGAGGGGTCATAAAACAGTAACATAGTCAATAACAAATGCACAAATGAAGAATATGGGTGGATATCAGGGTAAAGGTTGGAAAATGGCCTGCTGCCGAAACGGGCTTGCTGTTTGAGAACTCAGGCCAGAGTCCAGTAGAAGCATGGGTTGTGTCTTTCATGTTCTGTTTGTCTGACCTGGTGAAAAGACATCTGTCATGTGTGAGCTGGTCAAAGGACATCAGCATATGCCATTTTCAAATTGGGAATATACTGTCAGGATCAGTCTTGGGTGCTTCACTTTGCCAACATCTTGTGAAACACATACATGTTTCTCTTTAGACTTGCCAGTCTCCAGCCTGCTGTGAGCCAGAGACTGAGCAGATTCCACCTGGACCTCTGTGCTGCCTTGCTGCCCATCATATGTCAGGTCTTCTTATCTTCTTTTAACCTCTATACCAACAGCAGAATGAGAAATAACATAACCCTGGATATGCTGGTTGTGCTTTTATAATCTACTTGCTGCTTTAAAGCAATTATATTCAAAATGGAAAGATTTATCTCCAAGTGTGATATAAATCTGGTAATGACAAAAAAAGTATTTTTATTAACTGGTTAAATAAAGTCAAATTTTGTTTTCTAAGTTGTGGATCTTTCTTGGAGAAAATGTAATGAAAAAATGAGTCTGTTAAAGAAAGGAGAGTTCAAGTAATAGAGGAAACTTCTGTTCTTTCCATCACACAGGCAGCTTCAATATTTCCTCCTGGCTGATGAGTCTCATATCCACCTGTTACCCTAAATTTGCTGCAAATGCCAATGAAGAAAAGAAAGAAAGGAAGTTAAATCCACTTGGCCATGTATTCAGCAGCCAACAACATCCTAACTAGCCAATAATCTCCTATTTGCTTTCTTTTGTTCACAAAAGAAAATTTTCCATTCACTCATTCACAAACTTGTGATTCATACAATTTGACATAAAATTTTAGGCTATTTTGTTTATTTTCTTTTTTTCAGTCAGTTATATTGAGATATAATTGACACATAACATTTTATAAGTTTAAGCTATATAATATTATGATTTGATACATGTATGTATTGCTAAATGATTACCGCAATATGGTTAGTTAGCACATACATCACCTTGCATAGTTACAGTTTGTGTGTGTGTGGTGAGAAGTTTTAACATCCTCTCAGTAACTTTCAAATATACAGTACAATGTTGTTAACTATTGTCACCACGGTGTACAATACATCCCTAATATTTATTCACCTTATAACTGGAGGTTTGTACCCTTAAAAATGTTTTTCTTTGCCATATTCTTCTTCCTTTATGGGTGGTGGTGGTGGTAATTTTTGGAGCACCATTCAGAGGTCTTGCAAGTTTTGTGTGAATTTTATAGTAATTATAAAAATTAATTTCTAATCAATCTTGAGAAAGTTATGCTTTTTCTTTTGGGCAATGTTTTCATGACATAAATCAAAACAATCTCCCACTAGAATGAAACCACCTCAAAGGAAATACACTCCAAATAAATACTTCAATTAAAAGCTGAAAAGCACATGATTATCTTGATAGATCATGAAAAAGTAATTTATTCTACTCAACATCCATTTTTTATTAAATCTGAATACAGCCACAATTCAATGCATTCTCTGTCATCATAATGTATCAAAATTCAACTACTAACAAACTACATAATTAAGATTTTGAAGAGAGAAATATTATTCTGTATATAATACTAGCAAGTCCAACTGCAAGCAATTGAAAACAGGAAATAAGAAATGTATTTTTGTAGATGAAGTGTCTCCATAAAAATTATAAAAGAAATAATAGAAATATAATAAATGAGAATTTGGAAAATCACAGTCCCTCACTCAGTTCAAATACTGGGCTTGTTCTTAAACCCAGGGGCCATCAGTTGAAGAGATCTGGCCTTCTTGAGGAAGAATCTACAATGTGACCACAAGTATGTGTATTTATGTGTGTGTGTGTGTGTGTGTGTGTGTGTGTATTTATATATATATATATATACATACATATATATATTTCTCCCAATTTTTACCAAAAAGATCACAGTCATTTACCAGAATAACAAACATTGAGGAAGGATACCACCCAGATATTCTGAGGATTTTTGGACTTAGGATTTTATACCTGAGACCCAGAATGCTACCATGACCCTTTTGGAGTACAGCCATGTGGAGACCAGGTGATACATATCAGTCCAGCCCATGTTCTTTTGCTTTGAAAGCAGTGATCCTCAGACCAATCTTGAGGCTATTTCCCTGAACCCCAGCCTCAATACATTACTACCTTTCAAGAGAATCAAGCAGTCACACGCTGGCAAGCTTATTACATTTTACTCTTTCTTTCTTGACAGGGGGATGAGTAACAACAATTTGTATTTACTGAGATTATCACACATTCTGGAAATTAATTTGCCTAGGTTGTTCACAATGCCTTTGCTGACAATTCTCTGAGGACTTGAAATCATAGGATGATGCATAACACGGCCTCAGACCAAGGGAATCAGTTTCTAGTGACAAGAAAGCAACGAAGGGTGCAATATCCTCCACCTCTGTTTTTTTCCCTCAAGATTTCTTTGGCTATTCGGGGTCTTTTTTGTCTCCATACAAATTTTAAGACTTTTTGTTCTAGTTCTGTAAAAAATGCCATTGGTAATTTGATAGGGATTGCACTGAATCTGTAGATTGCTTTGGGTAGTATAGTCATTTTCACAATGTTGATTCTTCCAGTCCAAGAACATGGTATATCTCTCCATCTGTTTGTGTCATCTTTGATTTCTTTCATAGTGTCTTATAGTTTTCTGAGTACAGGTGTTTTACCTCCTTAGGTGGGTTTATTCCTAGGTATTTTATTCTTTTTGTTGCAATGGTAGATGGGATTGTTTCCTTAATTTCTTTTTCTGATCTTTCATTGTTAGTGTATAGGAATGCAAGAGATTTCTGTGCATTAATTTTCCTGCAACTTTACCAAATACAGTGATTAGCTCTAGTAGTTTTCTTGTGGCATCTTTAGGATTCTCTGTGAATAGTATCATGACATCTGCAAACAATGACAGCTTAATTCTTCTTTTCTATTTTGAATTCCTTTTATTTCTTTTCTTCTCTGATTGCCATAGCTAAAACTTCCAAAACCACGTTGAATAATAGTAACGAGAGTGGACATCCTTGTCTTCTTCCTGATCTTAGACGAAATGCTTTCAGGTTTTCACCATTGAGAAGGATGTTTACTGTGGGTTTGTTGTATATGGCCTTTATTATGTTGAGGTAGGTTTGCCCTATGCACACTTTCTGGAGAGCTTTTATCATAATAGGGTGTTGAATTTTGTCAAAAACTTTTTCTGCATCCATTGAGATGATCATATGGTTTTTCTCCTTCAATTTGTTAATATGGTGTATCACATTGATTTGTGTATATTGAAGACTCCTTGCATCTCTGGGATAAACCCCACTTGATCATGGTGTATTATCCTTTTAATGTGTTGTCCTCTGTTTGCTAGTATTTTGTTGAGGATTTTTGCATCTATGTTCATCAGTGACATTGGCCTATAATTTTCTTTTTTTGTAGTATCCATCTGGTTTTGGCATCAGGGTGATGGTGGCCTCACAGAATGAGTTTGGGAGTATTCCTTCCTCTGCAATTTTTTGGAAGAGTTTGAGAAAGATGGGTGTTAGCTCTTCTCTAAATGTTTGATGAAATTCGCCTGTGGAGCCATCTGGTCCTGGACTTTTGTTTGTTGGAAGATTTTTAATCACCATTTCAATTTCATTACTTGTGATTGGTCTGCTCAAATTTTCTATTTCTTCCTGGTTCAGTCTTGGAAGGTTATACCTTTCTAAGAATTTGTCCATTTCTTCCAGGTTGTCCATTTTATTGGCATAGCGTTGCTTGTAGTAGTCTCTTAGGATGCTTTGTATTTCTGTGGTGTCCTTTGTAACTTCTCCTTTTTCGTTTCTAATTTTATTGATTTGAGTCCTCTCCCTCTTTTTCTTGATGTGTCTGGCTAACGGTTTATCAATTTTGCTTATCTTCTCAAAGAACCAGCTTTTAGTTTTATTGATTTATTGTTGATTGATTTATTTATTGTTTTCTTTGTTTCAATTTCATTTATTTCTGCTCTGATCTTTATTATTTCTTTTCTTCTACTAACTTTGGGTTTTGTTTGTTCTTCTTTCTCTAGTTCCTTTAGGTGTAAGTTTATATTGTTTATTTGAGATTTTTCTTGTTTCTTGAGGTAGGATTGTATTGCTGTAAACTACCCTCTTAGAACTGCATTTGCTGCATCTCATAGGTTTTGGATCGTCATGTTTTTGTTGTCATTTATCTCAAGGTATTTTTGAACTTCCTCTTTGATTTCTTCAGTGATCTCTTGGTTATTTAGTAACGTATTGTTTAGCCTCCATGTGTCTGTGTTTTTTACATTTTTTTCCCTGTAGTTTATTTCTAATCTCATAGGTTGTGGTCAGAAAAGAAGCTTGATATGTTTTCAATTTTCTTAAGTTTACTGAGGCTTGATTTGTGACCCAAGATGTGATCTATCCTGGAGAATGTTCCATGTGCATTTGAGAAAAAAGTGTAATCTGCTGTTTTCAGATGGAATGTCCTATAAATATCAA
Source organism: Grampus griseus (assembly GCF_964374135.1). Taxonomy (NCBI): domain Eukaryota; kingdom Metazoa; phylum Chordata; class Mammalia; order Artiodactyla; family Delphinidae; genus Grampus; species Grampus griseus. The sequence continues at coordinate 100,051,769 of NC_138998.1, forward strand.
TTAAATCTGTCTGTTCTATTGTGTCATTTAAAGCTTGTGTCTCCTTAGTAAGTTTCTGTCTGGATGATCTGTCCATTGGTTTGAGAAGTTTTAAAGTCCCCCACTATTACTGTGTTACTTTTGTTTTCCTCTTTTATAGCTGTTAGTGTTTGCCTTATGTATTGGGGTGCTCCTATGTTGGGTGCATATATATTTATAATTGTTATATCTTCTTGGATTGATCCCTTGATCATTATGTAGTGTCCTTCCTTGTCTCTTGTAACATTCTTTATTTGAAAGTCTATTTTATCTGATATGGGTGTTGCTACTTCAGCTTTCTTTTGGTTTCCATTTGCATGGAATATCTTTTTCCATCCCCTCACTTTCAGTCTGTATGTGTCCCTAGGTCTGAAGTAGGTCTCTTGTAGACAGCATATATATGGGTCTTGTTTTTGTATCCATTCAGCAAGCCTGTGTCTTTTGGTTGGAACATTTAATTCATTCACATTTAAGGTAATTATCAATATGTATGTTCCTATTTCCATTTTCTTAATTGTTTTGGGTTTGTTTTTGTAGGTCCTTTTCTTCTCTTGTGTTTCCCACTTAGAGAAGTTCCTTTAACATTTGTTGTAGAACTGGTTTGGTGGTGCTGAATTCTCTTAACTTTTGCTTGTCTGTAAAGCTTCTGATTTCTCCATCAAATCTGAATGAGTTCCTTGCCAGGTAGAGTAATCTTGGTTGTAGGTTCTTCTCTTTCATCACTTTAAATATATAATGCCACTCCCTTCTGGCTTGTAGATCTTCTGCTTAGAAATTAGTTGTTAACCTTATGGGAGTTCCCTTGTATGTTATTTGTCATTTTCCCCTTGTTGCTTTTAATAATTTTTCTTTGTCTTTAATTTTTGTCCATTTTATTACTATGTGTCTAGACATGTTTATCCTTGGGTTTATCCTGCCTGGGACTCTCTGTGCTTCCTGGAATTGGGTGGCTATTTCCTTTCCCATGTTATGGAAGTTTTCAACTACAGTCTCTTCAAATATTTTCTCAGGTCCTTTCTCTCTCTCTTCTCCTCTGGGACCACTATAATGCGAATGTTGTTGCATTTAATATTGTCCCAGAGGTCTCTTAGGCTGTCTTCATTTCTTTTCATTCTTTCTTCTTCATTCTGTTCCATAGCAGTGTATTCCACCATTCTGGCTTCCAGGTCACTTATCTATTCTTCTGCCTCAATTATTCTGCTATTGATTCCTTCTAGTGTATTTTTCATTTCAGTTATTATATTGTTCATCTCTGTTTGTTTGTTCTTTAATTCTTCCAGGTGTTCTTTAATTCTTGTAGGTGTGTGTTCTTTAATTCTTGTAGGTGTTTGTTCTTTAATTCTTGTAGGTCTTTGTTAAACATTTCTTGCATCTTCTAGATCTTTGCCTCCATTCTTTTTCCAAGGTCCTGGGTCATCTTCCCTATCATTATTCTGAGTTCTTTTTCTGGAAGGTTGCCTATCTCCACTTCATTTAGTTGTTTTTCTGGGGTTTTATCTTGTTCCTTCATCTGGTACGTAGTCCTTTGCCTTTTCATTTTATCTATCTTTCTGTGAATGTGGTTTACATTCTGCAGAATTGTAGTTCTTGCTTCTGCTGTCTGCCCTTTGTTGGATGAGGCTACCTAAGGGGCTTGTGAAAGTTTCCTGATGGGAGGGACTGGTGGCGGTAGAGCTGGGTGTTGCTCTGCTGGGTAGAGCTCAGTAAAACTTTAATCCACTTGTCTGCTGATGGGTGGAGCTGAGTTCCCTCCCTGTTGGTTGTTTTGCCTGAGGCGACCCAGCACTGGAGCCTACAGCCTCTTTGGTGGGGCTAATGGTGGACTCTGGGAGGAGTCACTCTAAGGAGTACTTCCCAGAACTTCTGCTGCCAGTGTCCTTGTCCCCACAGTGAGCCACAGACACCGCCTGCCTCTGCAGGAGACTCTCCAACACTAGCTGGTAGGCCTGGTTCAGTCTCCTATCAGGTCACTGCTCCTTCCCCTTGGGTCCTGATGCACACACTACTTTGTGTGTGCCCTCCAAGAGTGGAGTCTCTGTTTCCCCCAGTCCTGTTGAGGTCCTGCAGTCAAATCCTGCTAGCCTTCAAAGTCTGACTCTCCGGGAATTCCTTCTTGCGTTGCTGGACCCCTAGGCTGGAAGCCTGACTTGGGGCTCAGAACTTTCACTCTAGTAGTGGACTTCTTTGTTATAATTGTTCTTCAGTTTGTGAATCACCCACCCAGTGGTTATGGGATTTGATTTTATTGTGATTGCGCCCACCCTACCATCTCACTGTGTCTTCTCCTTTTTCTTTGGATGGATGTGGGGTATCTTTTATGGTGAGTTCCAGTGTCTTCCTGTGGATGATTGTTCAGCAATTAGTTATGATTCTGGCTCCCTCACAAGAAGGAGTGAGAACACGTCCTTCTACTCTGCCATCTTCTCAGGAAATTTTTCAAGAAAGATAGGTTTAAATCAATGTATTTTATGCTAACCAAATCTAAGAATGACCCTACTGTATAGTTCAGCAAACTCTACTCAGTGCCCTGTGGTAACCTCTAGAAAATACGAGCTGCTCACAAAACATGGAATAAACATCTGAATGTGCTCACTGTGATCACCCTGTTGGAAGAATGGGAACAGTAGGCATCCCTCTCTCTTCTAAAAGAGGGCTTCTAATAGTGCTGCTGTCTGGTTAAGGTGTCTGAGAGAGCCAGGCTTCAGTTCTTATAATAGGCTAAAATTATATAAAAATACATAAATCCAGAAACATATTGTAAAACTACTATCATTTAAGAACCTAACAAAAATAATATATAATCGCTCTCTAGCAAGAAGAGACAGATCAAGTTTCTTTGTGTTCACAAAGAAAAAATTTGAGGATATTTTTATATGGAGGAGATTTTGAGTTTCATTTAACCTCACCACTTTATTTTAAAAATCAGGATGCAGAAATCCTAAGTTTGAAATTTCATCTTCATTTGCTTTATAGCTAGTTTATTGTAGATTTAGGACTTCTCAGCTATTACAATGATATTTCCACGAGACCAAGCTGAGAATATTGAGAATCTGAGATTTTTCTGTGACTTAGACCTCATGGTATTTGGTTTTCTATTTGATGCTTTGTAAATAGTTATTAACTGTTACTTAATGGTTAAATAATTATTCTCATCTTTAATCAGATTGGAATAATATTAGTATTACAATATCTTTAAATTGCCACATAGTGAACAATTAATGTGGAAAAAAAGTCAAGTCAATGAGAACCATATAGGGCTTCCCTGGTGGCACAGTGGTTGAGATTCTGCCTGCCAATGCAGGGGACACGGGTTCGTGCCCCGGTCTGGGAAGATCCTACATGCCACGGAGTGGCTAGGCCTGTGAGCCATGGCTGCTGAGCCTGCGTGTCTGGAGTCTGTGCTCCACAACAGGAGAGGCCACAACAGTGAGAGGCCCGCTTACCACAAAAAAAACCCCAAAACCAAAAACAGACAAACAAAAAAAGAACCATATCGAACTAGATTTAAACAATGAGGCAAAACTTCCAGAATGATTAGTATGGTAGAGGAATTATTTACAGTAGATTTATATTATAATGCATGTATTGGAAAATATATTTTTAAAAGTTTCTAAGCAGTGTAATTGCATTATAAAGTGTGTGAGCTTTATCCTTTAATGTTTAGAAAAATTTGCGGAAGTAGCTCTACAAACAACTTCTAATTTTACAGGTTTATTTACTATCTGAAATTTTTTTGTCATATATAGGAAATAACTGATATGTGCTTTGTAAAACTGTGGTTATTTTAGATGATGTTTGTAAGATGCTTTTGAATTACATTCATGATATATTTTACTTAACTGATACCATTCAAGACAGTGATACCTTAACCTTTTAAAATTACCTTATTTAGTGAATTTTAAGTAATATCAACATTTAGTTCAATAATAATAACAGAAACTAATAGCATATATCATAATCATAACTAAATGGAATAAAAATGAATTACACTTCTGTGCTTCACAAAATGTTACAAAGAGAAGTCTTTAAAAACTTCCCACACTGTTTGGGGAGCTTTGATGATTTGTAAATATTAAAGGTTCAGAACTGCAATTCATGAATTTGCTGTATAGCAGTTTGCCTGTGAGACAGTAACACAATGTTCGATGGACTGTTAAAATCACTTCACTTACCACTGAACTGAAACTAAGAAGAAACATCTGTATGGTACAAAGTGACACAACTCAAACACTGCAGGAATAGAAATGAAGATGAAATGGATGATTCATCATATAACCAAAAAGTGAATTTGTCTATACAATATAATTATCTTAATTGGTGTTAGTTAAAAATGAGGACTAAATTTCCCAATTGAATTAAATTACTACTAGTTAGTTATGGAAAAGTGCAGAGAAATTTTAACTCCAACAAACATGACTGCACCTGCAGCTCTGCTTATATAAATTCATGTATTTTAAATATCAGCTTAAAGAGGTCCGTCCTGTAGGAAAGAAATGATAAAGTAGCATTATTATTTGGCATGTGAATATATTAGTGTTTTGAAGCAGATTTTCCTTCTGTATACCACCACTTCTTTCTTATATGCAATTAAACACGCAATTGTATCAAAGTGCTCTATATAATTAAAAGTTCCAAAAAGCTATTAAGAACTATTACACAATTATAGTATTTTAGTCAAAAATAAATAAAACCCCTTTACATTTAAAGTAAGTTCTATTTCACCCAGTATGATTTCTTCTTCTTCTGATAAAAATTGCCATTTTATTTTATTTTATTTTTTGTTTTTTAAATTGGAACTTATGCTTTATTCATTTTAGCTTTGAAAGATTAAAAAATCTTGCCTGGAACATTAATTTAAAATATATTTCACTATATAACTGCATTTTATTTACATTTTTTTTAATTTAATTTTTTTATATATTGCAAACAGTGACAGCTTTACTTCTTCTTTTCTGATATGGACTCCTTTTATCTCTTTTTCTTCTCAGATTGCTGTGGCTAAGACTTCCAAAGCTATGTTGAATAATAATGGTGAGAATGGGCAACCTTGTCTTGTTCCTGATCTTAGTGGAAATGGTTTCAGTTTTTCACCATTGAGGACGATGTTGGCTGTGGGTTTGTCATATATGGACTTTATTATGTTGAGGTAAGTTCCCTCTATGCCTACTTTTTGGAGGGTTTTGATCATAAATGGGTGTAGAATTTTGTCAAAAGCTTTTTCTGCATCTATTGAGATGATCACATGGTTTGTCTCCTTCAATTTGTTAATATGGTGTGTCACATTGATTGATTTGCGTATATGAAAGAATCCTTGCATTCCTGGGATAAATCCCACTTGATCATGGTGTATGATCCTTTTAATGTGCTGTTGGATTCTGTTTGCTAGTATTTTGTTGAGGAGTTTTGCATCTGTGTTCATCAGTGATATGGACCTGTAGTTTTCTTTTTTTTGTGACATCTTTGTCTGGTTTTGGTATCAGGGTGATGGTGGCTTCATAGAATGCGTTTGGGAGTGTTCTTCCCTCTGCTCTATTTTGGAAGAGTTTGAGAAGGGTAGGTATTAGCTCTTCTCTAAATGTTTGATAGAATTTGCCTGTGAAGCCATACGGTCCTGGGCTTTTGTTTGTTGGAAGATTTTTAATCACAGTTTCAATTTCAGTGCTTGTGATTGGTCTGTTTATATTTTCTATTTCTTCCTGGTTCAGTCTCAGAAGGTTGTGCTTTTCTAAGAATGTGTCCATTTCTTCCAGGTTGTCCGTTTTATTGACATATAGTTGATTGTAGTAATCTTTCATGATCCTTTGTTTTTGGCAGTGTCAGTTGTTACTTCTTTTTATTTCTAACTCTATTGATTTCAGTCTTTTCCCTTTTTTTCTTGATGAGTCTGGCTAATGGTTTGTCAATTTTGTTTATCTTCTTAAAGAACCAGGTTTTAGGTTTTTTTGATCTTTGCTATTGTTTCCATCATTTCTTTTTCATGTATTTCTGATCTGATTTTTTATGATCTATTTCCTTTTGCTAACCTTGGGGGGTTTTTTTGTTCTTCTTTCTCTAATTGCTTTAGGTGTAAGGTTAGGTTGTTTATTTGAGATGTTTCTTGTTTGTTGAGGTAGGATTGTTTTGCTATAAACTTCCCTCTTAGAACTGCTTTTGCTGCATCCCATATATTTTGGGTCACCGTGTTTTCATTGTCATTTATTTCTAGGTATTTTTTAATTTCCTCTTTGATTTCTTCAGTGATCTCTTGGTTATTTAGTAGTGTATTGTTTGTATTTTTTACAGTTTTACAGTTTTACAGTTTTACAGTAGTGTATTGTTTGTATTTTTTACAGTTTTTTTTTTCTGTGATTGATATCTAGGCTCATAGTGTTGTGGTCAGAAAATTGATATGATTTCAATTTTCTTAAAATTACTAAGGCTTGATTTGTGACCCAAGATATGATCTATCCTGGAGAATGTTCCATGAACACTTGAAAAGAAAGTGTATTCTGTTTCTTTTGGATGGAATGTCCTATAAATATCAATTAATTCCATCTTGTTGAATGTGTCATTTAAAGTCTGTGTTTCCTTATTTATTTTCACTTTGGATGATCTGTCCATTGGTGAAAGTGGGGTGTTAAAGTCGCCTATTATTATTGTGTTACTGTCGATTTCCCCTTTTATGGCTGTTACCATTTGCCTTATGTATTGCGGTGCTCCTGTGTTGGGTGCATAAATATTTACAATTGTTATATCTTCTTCTTAGATTGATCCCTTATCATTGTATAGTGTACTTCTTTGTGTTTTGTAATAGTCTTTATTTTAAAGTCTATTTTGTCTCATATGAGAATTGCTACTCCAGCTTTCTCTTGATATCCATTTGCATGGAATATCTTTTTCCATCCCCTCACTTTCAGTCTGTATGTGTCCCTAGGTCTGAAGTAGGTCTCTTGTAGACAGTGTATATATGGGTCTTGCTTTTGTATCCATTCAGCCAGTCTCTGACATTTGGTTGGAGCATTAATCCATTTACATTTAAGTTAGTTATGGATATGCATTTTCCTATTACCATTTTCTTAATTGTTTTGGTTTTTGTAGTGTAGGTCTTTTCCTTCTCTTTTGTTTCCTGCCTAGAGAAGTTCCTTTAGCATTTGTTGTAAAGCTGGTTTGGTGGTGCTGAATTCTCTTAGCTTTTGCTTTTCTGTAAAGGTTTTAATTTCTTCATTGAATCTGAGTGAGATGCTTGCTTGGTAGAGTAATCTTGGTTGTAAGTTTTTCCCTTTCATCACTTTAAATATGTCCTGCTGCTCCCTTCTAGCTTGCAGAGTTTCTGCTGAAAGATCAGATGTTAACCTTATGAGGGTTCCTTTATATGTTATTTGTTGCATTTTCCATGCTGCTTTAATTTTTTTTTTAGATTTAATTTTTCATAGTTTGATTAATATGTGTCTAGACGTGTTTCTCCTTGGATTTATCCTGTATGGGACTCTCTGTGCTTCCTGGACTTGATTAACTATTTCCTTTCTCATATTAGGGAAGTTTTCAACTATAATTCTTCAAATATTTTCTCAGTCCCTTTGTTTTTCTCTTCTTCTTCTGACACCCCTATAATTCAAATGTTGGTGCATTTAATGTTGTCCCAGATGTCTCTGAGACTGTCCTCCATTCTTTTCATTCTTTTTTCTTTGTTCTGCTCTGCGATAGTTATTTCCACTATTTTATCTTCCAGGTTTTATCATTCTTCTGCCTCAGTTATTCTGCTATTGATTCCTTCTAGGGAATTTTTAATTTCATTTCTTGTGTTGTTCATCATTGTTCATTTGCTCTTTAGTTCTAGGTCCTTGTTAAACGTTTCTTGTATTTTCTCCATTCTATTTCCAAGATTTTGGATATCTTTACTATCATTACTCTGAATTCTTTTTCAGATAGACTATTTCCTCTTCATTTGTTTGGTCTCATGGAGTTTTACCTTGCTCCTTCATCTGCTGTTGTTTCTCTGTCTTCTCATTTTGCTTATCTTACTGTGTTTGGGGTCTCCTTTTCGCACGCTGCACATTCGTGGTTCCTGTTGTTTTTGTTGTCTGCCCCCAGTGGCTAAGATTGGTTCAGTGGCTTGTGTAGGCTTCCAGGTGGAGGCTACTGGTGCCTGGGTTCTGGTGGATGAGGCTGGATCTTGTCTTTCTGGTGGGCAGGACTGCTTCCAGTGGTGTGTTTTGGGGTGTCTGTGACCTTATGATTTTAGGCATCCTCTCTGCTAATGGGTGGGGTTGTGTTCCTGTCTTGCTATTTGTTTGTCGTAGGGTGTCCAGCACTGTAACTTGCTGGCCGTTGAGTGGAGCTAGGTCTCTGCATTGCGATAGCGATCTCTGGGAGAGCTTTTGCTGTTCAATAATGTGTGGAGCTGGGAGGTCTCTGGTGGACCAATGTCCTGAACTCAGCTCTCCCACCTCAGAGGTTCAGGGCTGACACCTGGCCAGAGCACCAAGACCTTTTCAGCCACATGCCTCAGAAGAAAAGGGAGAAAAAAAAGAAAGAAAGAAAAAATAAAAAAAATAAAGTTATTAAAATAAAAAATAAATAAATATATTATTAAAAATAAAAGTATAAAAAAATAATAAAAGAAAGAATAGAGCAACCAAACCAAAACACAAATCCACCAATGATAACAGGTGCCAAAAACTATACTAAGAAAAGAAAAAAAGGACAGACAGAATCCAAGGACAAAAGGTAAAAGTAAATCTATACAGAATCACACAAAGAAGCATACACATACACACTTAGAAAAAGAAAAAAAAGAAAAATATATATATATATTTAAAAAAAATTGGAGAGAACAACCAAAATCAATAAACAAATCTACCAATGATAATAAGCACTAAATACTAAGATAAACATAAAACCAGAAGCAAATTAGATGCAGAAAACAAACCTCAATTCTACAGTTGCTCCCAAAGTCCACCTCCTCAATTTTGGGATGATTCATTGCCTATTCAGTTATTCCACAGATGCAGTGTACATCAAATTGATTGTGGAGATTTAATCCTCTGCTCCTGAAGCTGCTGGGAGAAATTTCCTTTACTCTTCTTTGTTCGCACAGCTCCTGGGGTTCAGCTTTGAATTTGGCCCCACCTCTGTGTGTAGGTCGCCTGAGCACATCTCTTCCCCTCCCAGACAGGAAGTGGTTAAAGGAGCAGCTGATTAGGGAGCTCTGGCTCACTCAGGCCAGGGGGATGGGGTATGGAATGCAGGGCAAGCCTGAGGCAGCAGAGACCAATATGATTTTGCAACAGCCTGAGGCGTGCTGTGTGTTCCAGGGGAAGTTGTCCCTGGATCACAATACCCTGGCAGTGATGGGCTGCACAGCCTCCCGGGAGGGGTGGTGTGAATAGTGACCTGTGCTTGCACACAGGCTTCTTGTTGGCTGCAGCAGCAGCCTTAGCATTTCATGCCCATCTCTGGTGTCCACGCTGACAAAAAAAAAAGAAAAATTATGATGCTCTCCTGTTCTTAGTGCAAAGTAGCAGGAAATGATAATGTGGTATTTTTAAATAGCCTAGGTTAAAGATGATTTTATTTTTGCTATCATTCTTCACAGTATATGGAATATGTTACTATGTGATTACGTTTGTTACTTACTGGGAATTCAGGACTTTTATATGCTTTGATAGAGTGGACACTATATTTATCATTCTTCACAGTATCATTCTTCACAGTATATGGAATATGTTACTATGTGATTACGTTTGTTACTTACTGGGAATTCAGGACTTTTATATGCTTTGATAGAGTGGACACTATATTTACTGCTTTTCCTTTTGACACTTTTATTATCTATTTTTATTACAACAGATACATATTTGAATTTGATTATATTAGCTGTTATTTCTCTCTCTCTCTCAGCCTTTTTTTTTTTTTTTTTTTTTTGCGGTACATAGGCCTCTCACTGTTGTGGCCTCTCCTGTTGCGGAGCACAGGCTCCGGGTGCGCAGGCTCAGCAGCCATGACTCACGGGCCTAGCCGCTCCGTGGCATGCGGGATCTTCCCAGACTGGGGCGTGAACCCGTGTCTCCTGCATCGGCAGGTGGACTCTCAACCACTGTGCCACCAGGGAAGCCCTCTCAGCCTTCTTTTGATTTATCATTGAGCTTGCCCTGATCAAATGCTTCTGTTCAAGTGCATCACCCATATATAGAACTACAGTGGAAATAATAAAAAAAGAAAGAAAGAAAAAAACCCAAAAACCCTCTGGCACAGCTACCACACAAATTTCACTTTCTCTTAACCCCTTCCCCATGTATTTTCTAGATATGATTTCCCTTCTAAAAGGTCAATAACTAAATAATGCTTAAATCCCTTATTCAGTAGACCTGTTGCTGAGAAATAAATAAATAAATAGTATTTATAAAACTTATGAAATATCAGAATACATTTCAGATAATCTAAAATCTCAGAAAATACGTTTTCCCAAGAATCTACCTTAAGAAATGTGTTTTCCCTGAAACGTATGTGTGGTAAAATATTGTATCCAATTGAATAATTTATAGGTTGGTAGTAGGATATCTCATTGAGTAATTCTACAGATTATTGATTTGATTAAAGTGAATTGAGTTCAAGAGTGTCATTTCTCTTTCATCCACAACAAATCAAGTAGCAGCCCTGATGCAGTGTAGTTGGTGTTTGAGGTTACTACCACCAACGTTTTTTTAATTAGTTGCTTCCTACTGTGTAGCTGAAAGCTGTGTACACAGTATTGGAGATGATGACAGATTTGGGGCTTTTTGGACTTTAGACCTAAGTAACTGATCCAAGACTATCTCTGTGTTTAGGATTGTTCCTGTTGCTCTTCTATTTCATCATTTAAATTCCATAAGGCAAATGAACATTAACAAATATTTTTCATTTTAGTTGGTTTCCATAAAAGAGTCATTTCAATAACTATCCAATATAAAATATGCAATTTCAGCTTGAGAGTATAATCTCTTATGTATCATGACATACATTTATTTTTGAGGGGGAAATTGGTAACTCACCAAAACGTCTTTAGAGTAAACATGTAGCTGCTATTATGCATAATCTCTAAAAGTCGTCATAGTTTTCCACTCTGTTAAACTCAACTCAACTTTATTCTACACTCCATGGTTTAGGAAATCTACCCTTTTCTTTGTTCTTTCCCCTTAAATATAATTGACCTTCTGTGTATGACACACTATTGTTAACTGTGTCAAGGGCTTGAAATAATTGAAAGAATATCATCCTTTTCAAAAATGATCTTATAATTTAGTGACTCAGTCATGTTTTCTTGGTAGTTGATGTTGAATGTGACCCTTCAGGTCCCCTTAACCAACTGGTGCGTCTCTCTCCCAGCTATTCTCAAGCTTGTGCTTAGCAGACCTGCCCTCTTCAGAAATTTGCTTTCACAAACAGCAACCACCTCAGCAGGAGTTCTATCCCACCCAACTCCACCCCCATTTTGAGTGCACACCTTGGCCAGTGACTTATTGGAGTAAGGTTCGATGTAACTTGTTACGAGGTTCCATTGACTTTTTTTTTTTTTTTTTTTTTGTGGTACACGGGCCTCTCACTGTTGCGGCCTCTCCCGTTGCGGAGCACAGGCTCCGGACGCGCAGGCTCAGCGGCCATGGCTCACGGGCCCAGCCGCTCCGCGGCATGTGGGATCTTCCCGGACTGGGGCACGAACCCGTGTCCCCTGCATCGGCAGGCGGACTCTCAACCACTGCGCCACCAGGGAAGCCCTCCATTGACTTTTTGATCCCAGCTTCCACATGGGACCAGACTGAAAGTAATCAATAGCTGAGATGACATTATTACTTAAAAATTTTCTCCAGAACTTTTATTGTATCACTTTTTCCCCTCATCCTGAGAGCCTTTCGCCAATAAGCCACATGAAAAAAAAATTTTCTATCTTATATTCTGCTTCTAGGAAACTTAAGACTGTGCATACCAGGAATCATCCTAGGAAATAGCCCCTGAGAATGTGACTCTGGATGACAATGAGGATCTCATCACTGGTTGCAAATGGAATATTGACAGTCCTTGGAATGCTCTAGAAGTATAATTGCTAAGGTCTCATCTATGATGGACCAAAGTAGGATACAGTAAAAAGAGGATGCACTGGCAATGCAGTGTCTCAGGTTTTTGAGAGATATCAGAGAGAGAGATAACAATTATAAGAACAGTAGAATTGTATGGCAGTTGCTAAGTGTCAATGATTAATCTGAGAAAGTGATAGTCTCAGATCCATTAATCAACAATTTAAGGTAATTTATGAATGTCAGAATGCCTCCTTGGAAGTTTTTAAAGGGACCATTACCTCCTGCAGCTAGAGGGTGAAGACGGCTGGATATCAGGAATACGGCATAATTGTAAAAGTGGTAGAAATTCAGAGATGTCTGCATTCTCAGCCTAGATGCATGCCCTGTGCCAGAGTCAATAACATGAGAGGAAAGGAGGCTGACATGAGATTTGAGATGAAAATATAAGGGTAGATGACTGGAAATCCTTGAATGCTTAGATGCCCATTAGAGGATAATGGCAACCCTTTGATTAAAGATTATGAAGAAGTCTAAACTGATGTACTCTATTGGCAGGACAATTCTTCCTATCCTTAGGATCTGCCCCACCTTTTCTCCTTGGCAGAAGACCAGTAACTATTGTCAATCTCAACATGACCAAACTGGGATTCAATATTTTAAGGGTGCTGAATGAGATATGTGTGTGTGTACTTTAAAACTGGATAATTTTTTTTTATATCCAAGCACTCTCCTGGACTTGAGATTTAATGCTTTAGAAAGAGTCTTTAGAGTCTTAGAAATGGCCCACATTAAACAAAGTGAGGCTTGCAGAGGAGAGTGGAGGCAGAGAATGGAGGAAGGGAACAAAGTCTTGGAGAAATAGATATACTAAAATGTAAGACACAAGAAATCATCTACTGGGCTTCCCTGGTGGCGCAGTGGTTGAGAGTCCACCTGCCGATGCAGGGGACACGGGTTCGTGCCCTGGTCCAGGAAGATCCCACATGCCGCAGAGCGGCTAGGCCCACAAGCCATGGCCGCTGAGCCAGCATGTCCGGAGCCTGTGCTCCGCAACGAGAGAGGCCACGACAGTGAGAGGCCCACATAACGCAAAAAAAAAAAAAAAAAAGAAATCATCTACTGTGTTTGTTCCTAGGTGAAACTAGTTAAGACTGCATTTACAATGACAACAATGAAAGCCTAGTTAAGGGGAGCACCAATATCACAGCAGAGCTTAGTGTTGGATGTTCTCTGTACAGTGATGCTGAAAGTAGGAGATACTGTTGTAGAACTGGGTTCCCATTTATAATTGGGCAGAGTACAATTTCTGAATAGAAGAAGACAGTTGGCAATACTTTAGTCATAGAGGAAATGTGGGCATGATTTCCTTTATGGGCAGCAAAACCAAAAGTACATGTCTCACCTGTAGGATCCTGAATAACATCATCTTAATCCCTTGGAACTGTTTAATGGCAAAAGCAGTGAGGTGGTGAGCATATGATTGTGGGATCCTCTAGTTCTACCATAGACTATATTATAGCATAGTAAGTGGTGCATCTGGGTCTCCAGCATGGAGATTATACCTTGCAAAGATGGTGAATTGTGAGGGAATATATGTGGAAAAGGATGAACTGAATGATTCAATATTTTGGCATTTGAGGTATACAGAGGAAATTATAAAGATTTTGGAATTAGGTGTTCATAGTTGAGTGCTTTTGATACATTGAAGAGAGAAAATGACCAGCTCAGGTCAGTCAATTACTGATCCCTTATTATCATTTTCGACACTGATCAGATGTCAGTTCCCTAGAGAGAGCTTCCCTGACCTACAAAATAGCCATGGAGTTTCATCTTTCAGATCTCACTTCAAGAGATCATAGGGAACATAGCTAATTGACATTCTCTAGCTTTGGCATATTCTATTTATTTTATGTTCCTGAGGACATGCTTCTCTAAGGCTACTTCTAACCAATGACTGAGTACAGTGAGTGAACTAGAACTCAACTACTCTTGCTTGGTGTAAGATTCCCTTAATGGGACACATTAAGCTACTTGGATCGAAACTATAAAAAACTCAAGGATATTTATGCAAGAAATGTGATTTTGTATGTATTTGTAACTCTAATTTGTCCATTAGAGAAAAGGAAAAAGATGTGTTTTTTTCTATAAAAATATTTTTTTCTGAAATTTAATATTTCTCTTTAACATTATCTAATTCACATTATATAACTTATTAGGTAAATTTGTTTAGATGTGTTCAACATGTTGTGATGTGTTCAACAATGATGTGTTCATGATGTGTTCAACAATGACATGAGAATAGAAGAGGGGATGAGCTCTGTATTTCATCAGTGTGAAGTCCTGATGCATATAGATGACTTATCTGTATAAATTGAAAATTACATCGTCAAAGGGTTTGAGAGACTGAGAAAAAGAAGTATGTACTTGGCTATGTTAGATTCAAACTGAACAGGAAAAGACATCCTAATGATCATATTTATCCAGTCTATTTGTCCAGTTAATCATAATAGTGGAATTGACAAGGATTTGAAGTCAGCTTTCTAGCATATTATAGTAGTATTTACATATCTGCCAAAACGGAAAATACCAAAAACATTAAGATTTTTTTCACAAATGGCCAAAGCCATAATTTTGACAAAAATGTTTTTCCAGAATGTACTAGATGTATAAGGATAAATACATCTTGTAGAATAAAAAAAAGTTAGTAAAAATTTTTTAAAAAATGGATTGAATAGCTTATACCCAGTTAAAAGGAGAAATGAAAACTGAAAGGCAGATCCAAAGGACTTATCCAGAAGGTACCTCAAAATTATAGAGAAAGAAAGTATTAAAGGTAAGAGTCATGGCAACTAGAATAAAGGGTCTATGGCATGTTTAATCAAAATTCCAGAAGGCAATAATGGAATGATTTAAATTTGAAAAAAAATTCTATTCAATGAGGAAATGTCTCAAAATTTACAGAATTATTTAATTCCAAATACTAAGGTCCAAGGACCTCTAAGGCACCCTTACTTATAAATAAAAAGAAATTAATTTTAGAAGATATTACAGTAAAAGTAAAGGGTAATGTAGTAAAGAGACAGCAGGAAAGAGAGAGAACCTAAAAGAGAACTGCTATTGGAATAGAAGCTGATGTATGAACCCAAACATGGAAGCTAAAAGACAGTGGACTATTATCTACAGTGTGCTATAAAGATTAACAGTCCACCTAAAATTCTATATCTGGAATCCCTAACCTTCAAGAATATTTGGAAAATAAAGCTATTTCCAACCAAATAAAAATTGAAAGAGTTTATCACCAATAGATTTTACTAGACAAAGTTTCAGAGTTTATACTTCAGGCATGAGGAAATACAATGATTCCAGGTAGAAGGACTGAAGGCAAAAATTCAAGAGAAAAAATACTGGGAAGTAAGTGTTAAGGAAGATGAATCAGGATATCTGGTCAAGGAATATTTTTTGGGGGGCATTTTTTGTTTTGTTTTATTTAAGGTAAAAGATGCCAAATCATATATGAGTGCTAATGGAAAGGATTGAGTACTGAGGAAGACAACAAAACTGATGAAATATGAACTGAGAGTGTTATGTGGTTATAATCCAAAAAGACAAATGAAGGGATTGTACGTTTCAAAAGTGGAAAGTATGTTGTCTGATTTGAAAGCGGAAAGATGAGCAGGTTATAAACTAATGAATTCTCTTCTGTTTTCTCTTTTTCCTCCTTCCTTCTTTCCTTTTTCTTCCTTTCTACCTTTTCTCCTTTCTTTCTTTCCGATGTGTGAGGTAAAGTTAGGCGTTCAAAATAAAAGAAAGAGGGAACCTGTGATTAGAGTGGAGTGAAGAAAGTGTGTAAGAGGAGAAGTAAGGACTTTTCTGAGAAGAAAGCAAGATTAGCAAACTGCTGATAATCCTCTTCATCCTCTCCTGCCCTCTCTGTCCATTGCGCTCTTACAAATTTCTTGCAAATTCTTGCAACCACTCTTCCTTAAATTACCAGGAGTTATATCTTGTTGCACTGGTATTCTTTCCAAGTTTATCTCCAGCTCAGTGCTCTGTTGTGACTTTTAGACTAAGCTTCAAATTAGTATCTTATTTCCTTCCTTGAAAGCATTCCGCAGTGGTACCAAATTATCTAAGTCAAGCTCCTTTCCATAGTGTCTCCCTCAAATGCATCAGATGCTATTTTTCTTCTCCCTCCCATTGCTCAAATTGTTTCTCTTGCCTGGGGTCTCCAATTATTCACAACTCCCACTTCCCTTTCCTCACCAATAGCTGCCTAGTCAAAGGGCTTATTCTTTAATAGATGAATCTTTAGATTCAGAATTTTCCAATTGAAGAAACTTGTATGGTCATCAAGAGCAATGGTCCTGTATAACTTAATATTGGATACAAGATTATGCTTGGTCACTTAATAATTTGATCTTGGAAAATATTTTGAATTTCTCTAATCCTAAATTTGTCATTAATTCAAGGTTGCTAACGAGTGTTTGCTAGGAATATAGAAAAGATTGCAATATATAAATTATGTGTCTAGCAGATGGTTCAAGAAATATTGACTATTTTTACAAAAGTCATATATTTATTTCAGTTTATATTCTTCAGTTTGAACATATCTACATACATGCCTTCTTCCCTATTTCTTCACTTACCACTGAATTACTTATTAAAAATATACCACATTGGTTCTGGGGTGTGGCTATATATATATATTCAATGATTCCCTTTTCAAAAATACTGGAATTCTAAATTTCATTAGAATTACTAGAATATGTTTATATTTTCCCAAATATTAAAATCATATAGAAGGACCCACTTAAAAAATAGGTCATTTCTGAAATCAGGTAATGTTGTTTCTGTAGTACTGTTTTTATACATTTTTAATAAAAATGTTTATATTTCATCTCCTCACATTGTTACCGTTTGTGTGTATGATGAATATATTTGAAATCTACTCTCTCAGCATATTTCCAGTGTTCAATACTAATGCTTTTAATCTCATCTTGCCTTATTTTTACTCAATGTTAAGACTTATTTTTTCTTATTTTAAAAAAAAAATTTATTGGGGGCTTCCCTGGTGGCACAGTGGTTGAGAGTCCGCCTGCCGATGCAGGGGACACGGGTTCGTGCCCTGGTCCGGGAGGATCCCACATGCCGTGGAGCGGCTGGGCCCGTGAGCCATGGCCGCTGAGCCTGTGCGTCCGGAGCCTGTGCTCCGCAGCGGGAGAGGCCACAACAGTGAGAGGCCCGTGTACCGCAAAAAAAAAAAAAAAAAAAAAAAAAAAATTTGTTGGAGTATAATTGATTTACAATGTTGTATTAATTTCAGGTGTACAGCAAAGTGAATCAGTTATACATATATACACTCTTTTTTTAGATTCTTTTCCCATATAGGCTGTTACAGAGTACTGAGTAGAGTTCCCTGTGTTATACGGTAGGTTCTTATTAGTTATCTATTTTATATATAGTAGTGGCTATGTTGTAAATCCCAATCTCCCAATTTACACCTCACCCCCTTATCCCCTGGTAATCATAAATTTGTTTTCTACATCTGTGAAGACTTGTGTTTTGTAACTAAGTTGATTTGTACCATTATTTTAGATTCCACATACAAGCGATATCATATGATATTTGTCTTTCTGTGTCTGACTTCACTCAGTATGACAATCTCTAGGTCCATCCATGTAGCTGAAAATAGCATTATTTTGTTCTTTTTTATGGCTGAGTAATATTCCATTGTATATATATGTACCATGTCTTCTTTATCCATTCCTCTGTTGATGGACATTTACATTGATTCCATATCCTGGCTATTGTAAAGCTAGAAAGTCCAGAGATAAACCCACACACCTATGGTCACCTAATCTATGACAAAGAATATTTTTCCTCTTTAAAAATAATAATTTTGAATGTATCTTTTACATATGAAGAGCTAAGAATAACTTTGGTACATGGAATACAACTCTAATAGGCAGCACTGTTATCTACAATACTTTCTATGGCCTATAATACATAAATATCTATAACATATAGCTCATATGACCTTTATCTACTCCTTAGAACAATGTTAAATCTCAAAATATTTCAATTAAATGGGCATTTGTATCCTGCAACCTCAAGTAAGGTCCATTGGTAGGATAGAATCCTGTCAACATAATTAAACATTAAAATTCAAACAAGCTTATCAGACTTTATATTAGGCTCACACCCCAATCAATTAAAATAGATTCTAGTGTAATAAGAGGAATGGGATAAATTAATACATCCATGCTCTATAATTATACATTGTTAAATGTATGTGTAAATAAAATCAATAATAAATAGGATTAATTTAGTTATGTCAATTTCT
Organism: Grampus griseus; assembly: GCF_964374135.1. Taxonomy (NCBI): domain Eukaryota; kingdom Metazoa; phylum Chordata; class Mammalia; order Artiodactyla; family Delphinidae; genus Grampus; species Grampus griseus. Next base: position 100,070,162 of record NC_138998.1, read on the forward strand.
AATTTCTTTTTACTGAAAAACTGGTGATAAATATTAATCATGTCACTGAGAACTTTTTCTTGACCAATTGGGATAATCATTGTGTTGAACAAGTTCTTGTCCTCATTGATTTAGCCTGTTTTCAAATATCTCTTCTTTGCTCATATACTTATTCAAAATCCTTAAGTAACCAATGTTTAAAGCTCAATTTCTAGGAAAGTTTCTCCTTCCTTTCAATATGCTCTATGATTTCTGTCTGTTGTAGAGTTTTGTTTACCTACCATAAACTCATGTATTGATCTTTTTGTTTGTGTGTTGTGTTGCCACTATAAGATTTGAATGCATCAGAAAGCTGTAGGTCAGAATATTCATTTAGAATTTTTTTTAAGAAAGAAGAGTCAATATTTGCTTTGAGTGGGACTAGAAACTTTTCTCTCATTTGCTCCACACTATGGAGCTTCTCATAAAACAATATTTGATAACCATTTTGCATAGTAGTTGTGGTTTTGATGTTTAATTACCTTCTTATACAATGTAATATTATATGTCACTGTTTATTCATTTTCTAAGATATTCAGAACATATTGCACACTTGTACACTTCTTTGCCCCAGGAGTTATCCTTAACCTTAATGAAAATGTTTTATTTTAGTTTAATAATTCAGTGTTGTCATGACAGAAAATTAAAAGGAAAAATCAGAAGCTATTTTCTACTGCTACCCATTTTCACTCTTTGTTGTCTAAAGTAGCTTTTTTTTTTAATCCCTGAATTTATGCCACGTGCCAAAAATTTCTATCAACACAACAGTTAATCCATGTCATGGTGTCTGAATAGAAATGAATAAATTAAGAAATAAATCTGTGTTGTAAAATGTTACTCTGACTTTATGCTTTGAAAACTACATTTTTAGTAATGACTACACTCTAAAAAAAGACTACACTGTGAAGAAGGAACACAATCATAATCTCTCAAATGTCAGTTTTATTCTTATTTAACGATTATTTTCACTGATAGAAGAACTACTTTATAGAACTCTGAAATGTAGTCACCTTTTTTTTTTTTTTAAGAGAAGTTTAAAAAATCTTTATTCAATAAATTCTAATACAGTTACTCCGAAGGAAAAAAAGAAAACTGGACAGATATCCTAATTGAAAATCATTATGTTTATCAATAAGAAGTTTTTAAAAATCTGTCAAGATTGATTTCTACAAGAGCAGCAGCATTCATACAGCAAAGACCCTACTTTCCCTCTCTCTTATATCAAATGATTAAGGTATATAGAAAATTATGACACCTTGAAAAAAGATACCAATAGAATGGATGAAATATTATTACCAAAGATCAATAACATTATAAGGCATGATTAATTTTAAGAAATCTGGGTAGGGAGGGTGGGAGGGAGGGAGACACAAGAGGGAAGAGACACGGGAACACATGTACATGTATAACCGATTCACCCTGTCACAAAGCAGAAACCAACACACCACTGCAAAGCAACTACACTCCAACAAAGATGTAAAAAAAAAAAAGAAATCTGAGATTTAAAGAAAGCATTAAATTTCCTTTACTATTTCTGTCATGTATCCACAGAAAAGGAAAATATAGTTAGAACTAAACAAGCAAACAAAGGGAAAAGTTGGCAATACAGAGTGATATGTCAGGGAAAATATTTTAAGAGAGCCTGGGTAATCAATTTTCTTGTTGCTGTAACCTCTACCACCTTCTCTAATAACAAAGCAAAATTATACAAATAATTATGCGATATAAAAATGCAAGTTTTTAGGGCTTCCCTGGCGGCACAGTAGTTGAGAGTCCGCCTGCCGATGCAGGGGACACGGGTTCGTGCCCCGGTCTGGGAAGATCTCACATGCCGCGGAGCGGCTGGGCCCGTGAGCCATGGCCGCTGAGCCTGCGCGTCCGGAGCCTGTGCCCCGCAACGGGAGAGGTCACAGCAGTGAGAGGCCCACATACCACAAAGAAAAAAAAAAAAAAAATGCAAGTTTTTTTTAGGATCAGTTTACACTGTGGGTCAATAATATATGCAACGTGTGCGATGAAATGGAATTCCTTTCATATCTTCCCTGTGATCACGGGCATAGTCCCATAAGAAATAATCCAGAAGAATGGAATTGATCTCTCCACTAGTTTTTTCATCCTTTTTTTCAGTAAGCTCCAGAAGACAATCCCGGATCAGCTCAACACACCAAAGTGAACACCCTCTGATTTCCACCTCTTGCCTATTCCCATACGAAAGCACTTCTCCTCAAACTGAGTCACATCTCTATAAGAAGGAAAGCTTTCAACTACCAGGTGCAATAACTTCTGAGCACTTTTATCACTTTTTCGGACACAATTAAGAAAAGAGCCTTCAAATTTCTCAAGCAGAATTTTCCCGGTTTCATTGAGAATCCGATGCCTCTCTTCTATCAAAGGCATGGCGACGTCTGTATCAGAACGGAGTATATGCCGAACCTCATCCAGGGTAACTGTGGCATAGTACGAAGCACTAGTTATTGGTATCCCTTCGTCCAGGGCTCTGTTGACCGCGGCGCACAGGGACCAGTACCCACTGTACGTTTTCCCCCCGTACCCCACCAGACATCTGTGCTCGTCACTCTCCGACCAGAAGGAGAAGTTGAGCGTGTCTGTCACGAACACCCAGTTAACGGCGGCCTCGTCCGCCGCCTTGGGGTTCAGCTCATGAAGGGCCTTCCAGGCCCCAACGCGCAGCTCGGGCCCCGCGGCCTTGGCCAGCAGAAGCTCGGCCACCCTCCGCACGCCTCCGCCGTCAATGAACACATCTCGACTGTTCTCCGCAATGAATTCTGCGGACTCCCTGGGAGTCAGAAGCCCGTCCATCCGCCCCTCCCCAGTGGAAAGGGAACCGACGCTTTCGCCCGCAGGCCGGCCAAACTCTCTTCCCTCTCTAGCTGGGGCAAGGGCCAGGGTCCCCTACGACTCTGCCTCCCTTTCCACCGCGGGATCGCTGCCCTAAAAGGCACCCGCCCTCTCAGAGAGGCTAGCAAAACCGACTGGGCCCGGCCCCGACAGCCGAAGCCGTACCAGACTGGGGAACTGTGCATACCGCTGCGCTGCGCAGCGCGCCAGCCCGAGGCCTGTAGTCACCTTTTTTTAACTCAGGAGGAAAAGTCTAACAGATATACAGACCATTTCTCTTAGAAACAGGACTACTACTTTAAATATTTTTTTCCTTAAAGCTCATTTTATTTACACTATTATAAAGAATTTAGGGAGTTAGTCATTTCTTTTTAAATCAGAGACTAAAATTTTTTTTTCCAATTTTTTGTTGTGTTAAAATACACATAACAAAATTTAATATTTTAACCATTTTCAGTGTACAGTTCAGCAGTGTTGTATACATTAAGATTCTTGTGCAACAAAGCTGCTCTGCATCCTTATATTATCATTTTTCCCTATATCTCTGGAAAAGTAAAAGTCAGAAGCCTGCATAGTGAAGTTAAGACACACTGTGGAACATTAAAGAACAATTTATAATTTTTTAGACCAAAATAGGAGAGAAAATGCTAGAAATATTTTATGATGTTATAAAATTGGCTTCAAGTAAAAATAAAACATACTAGTTTATGAAGAGAATAATGTGGTAAAGTAGCAATAAAGATAAAAGTTGTAACATGCTTTTTAAAATACATCTATATTTCTCTGAGTGGCAGTGGGATAATATATTCAAAGTACTAAAAAGAAAAAAGAAGAAAGGAAGGAAGGGAAGGAAGGAAGAAAAGAAGAAAGAAAAGAACTGCCAAGCAAGAAAACTCTATCCAGCAAAGTTGTCCTTTAGAATTGAAGAATTTTCCAAATAAAAGCTGAAGGAGCTCATCATCAGTACACCAGACTTACACAAAATGTTAATGTAAATTCTTCAAGCAGAAATAAAAGATTGCTAATTAGTAACATGAAAACAGGAAAGTGTAAAACTCACCAGTAAAGGTAAATATATAGTTAAATTCAGAATACCCCAATGTTATAATGGTGCTGGGTAAATAACTTATAACTATAGGTTTTATATATATATATATATATATATATATATATATATATATATATGGTTAAAAGACACAAGTGTTTAAAATAACTATAATTATAATAATTTGTTAGTGAAAATATGTAAATTTAGACAAAAACATTAAATGTGGGGGAAGAGTATCAAAATATAGAACATTTATATGTATTAAATGTCAAGCTGTTACCAGCTTAAAATTGACTATACAGTAAGTCCCCTACATACCAACGACTTTCGTTCCAAGAGTGTGTTTGTAAGTCCAATTTGTTTTTAAGTCCACCAAAGTTAGCCTAGGTACCCAAATAACACAATCGGCTACATAGTTCTGTACTGTAATAGGTTTACAATACTTTTCACACAAATGATTACATAAAAAGCAAACAAACACAAAAAATAAAACACTTTTAATCTTAAAGGACAGTGCCTTGAAAAGTACAGTAGTACAGTACAACATCTCGCATACAGGGACTGGCATTGAGTGAACAGGCAAGGAGAGTTACCAACTGGAGGAGGGAGAGGAGGTGGGAGACAGTAGAGCTGAAGGATCATCAGCAATAGGAGACAGAGGGCAAGCTGAAATTTCTCTCATGCCTGACGTTGATGGCACAGTTTCCGGTTCCTAGCTGGATTAAACTTTATCTACCCTCTTGAAAAACAATCCAATGATGTCTGGGTAGCAGCTCTTTTTTTCTCATCATGATGACTCGGGAACACTGGATTGCATTCTGAATGGCTGCTGCAACCTTCATGTACAGTTCTGTTTGGGTCCTATGCCTCTAAAACTAACAGTGTCTCCTCAAGTAAAGAAAATCACCTTGACGTTTCCTGCATCGTGAATCTCTTCAGTTCTTTAGTTATTCTTCTTCCTCTTGTCTCTCTTTGTCCTTTCTCTGGGCCTTCAATTCCATCAGGTCTTCATTAGTAAGCTCCTCATGTTGCACAGCAACAGTACTGTACAGTAAAGTACACAAAAGCACAACCACTTGCAGAGGATGCACACATGTGACAATGCATTGTGTTGACCAAAAAGTTCCTTTGGCTTTTAAGTAAAAATATTTATGCCAGACATGTGAACTAACTTATATGAATTGATATGTGAACGCGTGTTCACATCTTTGAAAGTTAGCAACTTGAAGGTTCGTGTGTAGGGGACTTACTGTACAATCATTGACTTGAAATGTGACTTGAGGAATTGATGCTTTGATTTTGGCAATGTGAGAGAAAAAAAAATTTTATGTAGTACTTGTATTTAAAAAAAGCTATTTTTATTTAACCAAATTTGGTAACTAATAGAGAAATATGCAAGTCAGGCCTATAGAAGACATCTATTTGTTTGGTTTTATTTTGGTGCTTACCTGGAACCTCATTCTTTCCTCTGATAAGAATCTCTCTCACCACTTGGATGACATATACTCAAATTACTCTTTCCTTTGGACCACAGTGATTGGTTCAGTGTCATTTAAGCTAATCAAACCAGAGTTGTCTCTGGGGAGCTGACAAATTTTGGGGAAGAGGGGCCATATATTATGGAGTTGCTATTTGAAGAAAATGTGAACTTGGACTGCCAATGGCTATGATGCTTGCTACATGGAATCAGTTAATCAGAGAGACAGAGAAGGACCCCAGGAGATATTGTTTCAATCTCTGTATCCATCTGTGTTTAAAATTATTTTTATATTTGTTATTTAAATTATGTGAGAGAATAAGCTAACTTTTGCTTAATATATGTTAAGTTAAACTCTTCTCATTGCAACTGAAAGAAATATAAATTCATAACTTACACATATAGAATAAACCTGACTCAAAACTTTATTTCTGTAAAGAAAAGTAATACCTCACTGACTATTGCCTGTAATTTTGGGGCCTCCATATTCTCAGCAAGATTTATGAAACTCTATTTAAACAAAGTTATGGGTCTTTCTTATTTTGCATTGATTTTTCTTCTTGTCTTGATAAGACCCTGGCAAATTTTGCCACGTTATTGAGTGCTAAAATGATGCTTTCCATGTAGCAGAATCATTGTGAGAATCTGATTTCTCATACTAATTTCTCAGATAAAATTAATTTCTTAGCAAAAATTTCTTACATGTATTTTTAATGTCTAATCCTCATAATATGTTATTTTCATACATGCTCCCTGCTAAATTCCTGCTTCCTATTATTTTTTACAACAAGGATGGCATTTTTTGATATACATGGAATTGTGGCTTTCTCACAAAGATCATTTTTTTAATCTGCTTTCTCTGTGTTCTGTTACAAATATTGTTTTGATGTGAGTAGTAACTTCAAGATTAACAACAAAAAATATCCACCATCAAACAGAAGACTGTACTATATGCTACTCTTTATAGGAGACAATAAAATACTTTATGCCTTTACAAGAATTTGATGTCATTAGAAAATTGTTCCATGTAAAATGTCATTGGGCTATAATGTTACAAAATTACCATGGTAAATTGACATTATATATCATGTCAAAGAACAATTATAGTATGCTTGTATGCAGGTCTTAGGAGTTTCAACTTAGCTATAAGTCAATAATGCTAGAAAGACTCTAAGAGGTAGCTGAAATAGGAAAGTAGAAGATTATAAAGTCATCTAAGTGTTAATACTTAAAGAACGATGCAGAAAAAATAAATACCGAAAGGCAGAGAAAAAAGGTTACAATAAAAATAAGAAAGAACTGAAACTACTGAAGTTACCATGCAGACAGATACATGTGGAATTACTCAAGTCCACAATGACTGTAAACAAGGTAAAATTTTGGGGTTTATGCAAAAGGAATCATTTTGGGAACTTTAACTGGCTTATTAAAAAATCCCCTTTGAACTGCAATGCTGCAGAAAGGAGAAAGAAAGTGGTAATAAAAATAATTCTAGTCAATGAGATAAAACTAAGATAGTCATGAGAAATAGCTCAAAGTAAGCACTGAAAATTTTTGAGAAAGCCTGTATGAACCACACAATTAATATAAGGATAAAGAGATTTTTAAATAAATTGATTCAATGTTTCTATCATTGTACTTCCATACTGTGATGAAATGTATTAAATACTTGTCTACATATTTTTAGTCCTTTGGAACTGTGTGCTTATTGAAGAAACATTATGCATTTTTCTTGCTACAATATTTGAAGTGTTTGTTTTATAATAGAATTATTGGATTTAGAGTTATTCAGTGGCAATAAATCTCTTATTATTGCCTTAATATATAATGGTAAATTGATATAATTATATCTGGAGCCTTAAATACGTATTTAGTATACATTGAGAGGGGCTTTTGTTTTGTAAAAGATCTAAGTAGTCATTTTTTACACTAGATAAATTAATGTTATTCTCAATTTAAAAATAATAAACTAAGTATCTATTGAGTGAAGGTAAAAAGTGCTTTGAAATATTAGGGAAAAACGTTAAACTAGTTATGGTTTATTTAAAAATGTATGAGAGAGTACATGCATTACATGACCAGAAAAATTATAAGACAAGGTAGAAAATAATAAGCAGCTAGTAGAAAAAGTTTTAAATCCTGTGGTTTCCAAAGCAAGCTGAAGATTTCTATGAATGAGATTCAGGGAGAATGTTGAAGGAAAGACTTCTGAACTTGTTTTTAAAATGTGGATAGAGTATCAAAGGATAAGACAATAAACTCAGGCAGTAGAATGCTCTGGATTATTACACAGAGGCAGTAAAAGTGTAGGGCATTTTGGAAAATGATGATTATGTCACTTAGGAATTGGGTTATAACTTCTGAAGAAAAGTAATAAGATAAACAGCTTAAAGGTGTTCAGATTTTGCATGGTCTTAAGTATCAGTCTAAGGGGGTTTGTATACCTTTTGTCAGTGCAAATATAGATTATCTTACAGAAATGTTTAGCCTATATATATTATGTTAACATATACACATGCTACATGGTACAGAGTTTTAACCTTATTATATATTCTTCAGAACCACTGTATATGCTTTCTCCTCAGTGAAGAATCTAGTTTTTCAATTTGCAATATCCAAAAGAACTAAATTATCAAAAAGAATAGCTTAAAATATCAATGAGAACTGAAGATTGAATAAATTCCAAGACATTATTGTGATAACACACTTTCTTATATTTTTTAAAATTATAATAGGAAAGAGAATAAAATAGAGTATATAAATCATAATTTGATATAAGCACTCTAATTTTGAGGAAGCTGCCAGAAAAAGTTCTAAGCATTCTGTTGTTTTCAGCCAAATAAGTGAATACATTTATTATAACCAGTGGTTGATTAGCACAAAATTTGTTTACAGCAATAGTTCTCAAGGCTGAATGCACATTGGAATACTCTGGAGAACTTTTAAAATCCAATGGCCAGACTACAGCCCAGACCACCCAAGTATGAGTGTTTTTAATCTCCTCGGGTGATTTCAATGTCAAACCAAAGTTGGAAACTACTAATTTTCAGGACAAGTTGACCCATAAATTGGTTGATCATAAGCATAGGTTTCCATCTGTGATTATGACAAATCTTATTTTCTTTTATGGATAGTAAACAATTGTTATGTAGTTAAGCAATTACCTAACTAGTAACCAACTGATTTAGTAATATTTTCATCGTATTTACTTGGTCCTCTGGTTGTTAATATGCCATAAGCTTTTTTCCTCGTGGTCTGTATGTTTGAGGCAAACTGAAGTCCTCACCATTTTTTTAATATGGCATGTCCTTTCAAAAGGATGAGTCTCAATGTGGGTCCCTTGAGTGCTCTACTCTTTTGTAAACATATAATCTATCAAGTACTCACACTGAGAATTAAACTACATTGGAAGGCAACATAAGCTTCATTTCTTAAATTTACTAAATGTACTTTATTTCAGTTAAAAATATGAATTAAATTTTGACTAAATATAATCAGAATTTAATAATTATTGTCATTGTGTTCACAAATAAAATAAATAATTTATTTTCTAGCCTAGGTTTCTATGTATTTTGTAAGAGGATTTCCTCTATTTGCTTCCCTTCTCTACTATCAAATTTATTTTATTCAAATTTTAATGTTATTAAATGTTTGCTCATTATGTTTGCACATCATACAGATTGAAAATAAACAACTAATATATATGCTTGTCTATGATTCAACAGCCTTGTACCATATTACATGTATACATTTGTATTGGTATTATATATATACATAGTTAGATATATTCTTATATTATTCCCTGCTTAGGTTACTTATATTTTTTTTATTTTTAACTGATCTGTGTATTTATTTTTCAGCTTTATTGAGGTATTCTAGGCAAATAAAATTGTAATATATTACAATGAGATTATTTGACATATGTGTATACATTGTGAAAGGATTCCCACCATTGAGTTAATTTACCCATCCTTAAGCTCACATATTTACTTTTTTCTTTTATTTATCTTATTTTTTTGTCAGAACACTGAAGTCTACTGTCTTAGAAAATTTCAATTTTCCAATACAGTACTATCAAGGATAGTTCCTATCTTATACTTTAGATCCTCAGACCTTATTCATTTATAACTGAAAGTTTATATACTTTAACCAACCTCTCTTTATTTCCTATACCCCCAACCCCCTACTCTGGCAATGAGCAATTTACTCTCTTTTTCTATAACTTTGACTTATTTTTAAGATTCCACATCTGAGTGATACAATACCATACATTTGACCCTTAAACAATTCAGGTGTTAGGGGCTCTGACCCCTACCCAGTCAGAAATCCAAGAATGACTATAATTGGCCATAGATATCAGTGGTTCCACATTTACAGATTCAACCAACCACAGACTGTGTATTACTTTAGCGTTTATTGAAAAAATTCTGTTTATGAGTGGATCAGCATAGTCCAAACCCGTGTTGTTCAAGGGTTAACAGTATTTCTTTCTCTGTCTGATATATTTCACTTAGAATAATGCCCTAATGTTTCATCCATGTTGTCACAAATGGCAGGATATTCTTCTTTTTGAAGGGTAAATAATATTCCTTGGCAAACACTTAGGTTATTTCCGTACCTTGGCTGTTGTGAATAACACAGCAATGAACATGGCAGTACAGATATATCTTCAAGATAGTGATTTCATTACCTTTGAATATATATCCAGAAGCAAGAGTGCTAGATCATATGGTAATTCTATTTTTAATTTCTTGAGGAACCGCCATACTTTTTTCCATAGTGACTGCTCAAGTTTGCATTCTTGTCAACAGTGTACAAGATTTCTCTTTTCTCCACACTCTCACCAGCATTTGTTATCTCTTGTCTTTTTTATAATAGCCATTCTGTCAGATGTGAGGTGACATATCATTGTGGTTTTGATTTGCATTTCCCTGATGATTAGTGATATTGAGCACTTTTCATGTGCCTGTTTGCCATTTGTATGCCTTCTATGGAAAAATGTCTATTCAGGTTCTTTGCCCATTTTTAATTGGGTTATTTGTTTTTCTGCTATTTAGTTGTATGCATTCCTTACATATTTTGGATATTTACTCCTTATTGGATATACTGTTTGCGAGTATTTTCTCTTATTCCATAGGTGCCTTTTCATTTTGTAATTGTTTCCTTTTCTGTGCAGAACTTTTTATCTGATGTAGTCTCAACTGTTTAGTTTTTCTTTTGTTACCTTTCCTTTTGGTGTCAAATCCAAAAAAAAAAAAAAAAAATCATTGCCAAATCCAATGTCAAGGAGATTACTCCCTCTGTTTTCTTCTAGGAGTTTTACAGTTTCAGGTCTTATGTTTAAATATTTAATCCATTTGAGTAGATTTTTGTATGTGGTGTAAATAGGAGTCCAGTTTTATTCTTTTCTTTGTGGATATCCAATGTTCACAGTACCACTTATGAAGAGACTATTCTTCTTCATTGTATATTCTTGGCTCCTTTGTTGAAAGTTAGTTTACCATATATGCATGGGTTTAATGCTTGGCTCGGTGTTCTGTTCCATTAATCTATGTCTGTTTTTATGACATTACCATATCCTTTTGATGACTATAGCTTTGAAATATGGTTTGAAATCAGGAAGTGTAATGCTCCAGCTTTGCTCTACTTTCTTAAGACTGCTTTGGTTATTTGGGGTCATTTGTGGAACCATATAAATTTTAGAATTGCTTTTTCTATAGGAATTGAATTAAATTTGTAGATTGCTTTGGGTAGTATGTAAATTTTAAAAATATTAATTCTTCCAATCCATGAGCATGGAATATCTTTCCATTTATTTATGTCTTCTTCAGTTTCTTTCATCAACATTTTATAATTTTTAGGATGCAGATCTTTTACCTCCTTGGTTAAGTTTATTATTATTTATACTTTGTGGTACTATTGATGAAATTGTTTTCTTAATTTTCCTTTTTGTTACTTTGTTTTTAGTGTATAGAAACACAACTTCTATTTTATATTGACTTACATCCTGAAGCTTTACTGAATTCATTTGTTAGTTGTAACAATTTTATAGTGGAATCATCTAGTGGTTTCCATTTGCATGGAATATCATTTTTCATCCCTTCACTTTGAGTCTGTGTGCCCTTGAAGCTGAAGCAAGTTTCCTGTAGGCACCATAAAGTTGGTCCTTTTTCTTTCTTTTTTTTTTAATTCATTCAGCCACTATATGTCTTTTGATTGGAAAATTTGGCCCATTTGCAATTAAAGCAATTGTTAATAAGTATGTACTTACTATTGCCATTTTCTTAATTGTTCTCTGATTGTTTTGTGATTTTTTTTGTTTCTGTCTTCTTCTTTTGATCTCTTCCTTTGTAATTTGATGATTTTCTGTAATGGTATGCTTCGATTCCCTTTTCTTTATATTTTGTGTATCTACTGTAGGTTTTTGCTTTGTGGTATCCTGAGCCTTACTAAAACATCTTATAGTTATACAGAACATTCCATACATACGAACATTCAAGCTGTGAACTTTCAAAGATGCAAGAGTGTTCACATGTCCAATCACGTAATTTAGTTCACGGGTCTGGCATATATTGTCACGTGCGTGCATCCTCTACAAGTGGTTGTGCTGTTGTGTACTTTGCTGTATAGCACTGTATAGAGTACAGTAGTACAGTATGTTTATTTCAAGCCCAGGATGTCAATAAGTAAGTATAAAAGTAGCGGTGATGTACCTTGTACTGCTGAAGAACCAAAGAGATTCACGACACAGGAAACGTCAAGGGGATTTTCTTTATTTGAGGAAGCACTGTTAGTTTTAGAGGCATAGGACCCAAACATAGAATGGTACATGAAGGTTGAAGCTGCCATTCAGAATGCAATCCAGTACTACCTAGTCATCTATGATGAGAAGAAAAGAGCTGCTCCCCAGATATCACTGGATCGTTTTTTCGAGAAGGTAGATGGAATTGAATCCAGTGAGGAGCCAGAATCTGTGCCATCAATATCAGGCATAAGCAAAATAGCAGCTTGTCCTCTATCTCCTATTGCTGATGATCCTTCAGCTCTACTGTCTCCCACCTCCTCTCCCTCCTCCAGTCGGTAACTCTTCTTGCCTGTTCACTCAATGCCAGCCCCTGTATGCCAGCTGTTGTACTGTACTACTGTACTTTTCAAGGTACTATACTGTAAGATTAAAAGTGTTTTATTTTTTGTGTTTGTTTGCTTTTTATGTATTATTTCTGTAAAAAGTATTGTAAACCTATTACAGTACAGTACTATGTAGGCAATTGTGTTAGTTGGGTACCTAGGCTAACTTGGTTGGACTTAAAAACAAGTTGAACTTACAAATGCACTCACGGAACAGATGTCATTGGTATGTAGGAGGCTTACTGTATAGTCAATTTTAAGCTGGTAACAACTTGACTTTGAATGCATATAAATGTTCTATGTTTTGACACTCTTCCCCCACATTTAATGTTTTTGTCTCAATTTACATATTTCACTAACAATTTATTATAGTTATAGTTATTTTTCACACTTGCATCTTTTAACCATATATATATATATAACCTAAAGTTATAAGTTATTTACTTTATATATATATATATAACGTATATATATATAACCTATATATAACCTATATATATCCTATATATATAACCTAAAGTTATAAGTTATTTACCCAGCACCACTATAACATTGGGGTATTCTGAATTTAACTATATATTTACCTTTACCAGTGAGTTTTATGCTTTCCTGTTTTCATATTACTAATTAACAGCCTTTTATTTCTGTTTGAAGAATTTACATTAACATTTTGTGTAAGGCTGGTGTACTGATTATGAATTCCTTCAGCTTTTGTTTGAAACTTCTTCAATTCTAAAGGACAGTTTTGCTGGATAGAGTTTTCTTGCTTGGCAGTTCTTTCCTTCCTTCCTTCCTTCCCTTCTTCCTTTCTTCCTTCCTTCATCCCTTCCTCCCTCCCCCCTCCCTCCCTTCCTTCCTTTTTACTTTTGTTTTTAATAGTACTTTGAGTATATTATCCTACTGCCTCCATCATGCAAATTTCTGCTAAAAAACTTGCTGAAAGTCTTACTGAGGTTCCCTTGTATATGACAAGTTAATTTTCTCTTGTTGCTTTTAACAGTATGTGTCTTTAGTTCTTGAAAATTTAATTACAGTGCGTCTTGATGAGGGTCTATTAGTTTTATCTTATTTGGTACTTTTTGAGTTTTCTGGATTTTGCTGTCTGTTTCCTTTCCCAGGCTAAGGAAATTTTCAGCCATTATTTCTTTGAATAAGCTCTCTGACTCTTTGTCTCTCTTTTCTCCTTCTGGGACACATATAATACATATATTGACCTGATTGATAGGGTTCCTTAAGTCTCTTGATATCATCACTCTTTTTCATTCTTTTTTCTTTTTGTTTCTCTGGTAGAAGCCTTCCCTGACTTTGAGTTTGCTGATCCTTTCTTTTGCTTGATTTATTCTGTTGTTGATCCCCTTTATTGAATTTTTTAGTACAATTACTCAACTCTGTAATCTGTGTTTTATACTTTTTAATACTTTCTATCTCTTTGTTGAAATTCTCATTTTTCATGCATTGTTCTCCTGATCTCCATGGGAATCTTTATGACCATTATGTTGAACTCTCTATCAGGTAAATCATTTATCTCAATTTCATTAAGATCAGGTTCTGGAGATTTATTTTATTATTTATTTGGAACATATTCCTACATTTTTTCATTTTTATTGACACTCTATATTGGTTTCTGTGCATTAGATAAAACAGCCACCTCTCTCAGTCTTAATAGACTCGTCTCATGTAGCAGATGAACCTCCTAGTTGGCTCCCAAACATTTGTAATTGTCTAGTCCACCCTCTTTGTTCTTAGAGGCTTCCAGTAGTTGAGGGTATGCTAAAACCCATCAGTGTCTCAAAGGGGAGGATCACAGTTAACACCTAGATGTAGGATAATCAAAAGCTGGACCCTCAAATAGGAACTGAGAAGGAATGCAGTCAAAGGTCTTCCAGGGAGAAATTGGAAGATGGGTGTTTTTGCCTGCTCCTTCTGCAGTAAGGCCAGATGTATAGCCACCAGCTGTGCTTTTGTGCCCCTTTAAAAACTCTTTGTTTCCTGGAGTCCTTTGGGACTTGTGAGTGCAAGCCATGTTAACTATCAGAGCTGGGTAATCTGGATTTGCATCCCTCAGGTGACAGCCACAAAAGCTGGGACACAAGATATGTATATAAACTCTTTTTAGAGAGGTGCTGGCCTCCTGGTTTTATTATTGAAGTGAGCAGAAGGAGAAGGCAGGGAAAGTGTCCACCAGGCCTTCTGGGATCTGGGGAGGACTGTAGACAGAACCTAGATGCATGCTAATTAGAAATCAGATCCTCAGGCAGCAGATTGTAAAGTATGCAGTCAAAGCCCTTACAGAGGAAGATTGACAGATGGCAGTTTCTCTTTGCTCCCTCTGTAGTAACGCCTGGGGGAATAGCTGGGGCAAGAGCTCACACACATATTACAAGCTCTTTCTTTCCTATAATCCTATTTGATTCATGAACACAAGTCCTATTGACTTTCAGAGCTAGATATTTTGCAGGCCCTTCCCCTCAGATAAGAGCCTGAAAAGTTGGGGTGCTAAATGTGCAATCCAAACCCTTCACTCCTTAGGAAAAGCTTGGAGTCAGATCTACTCTCTGGATTTTATAGCACCATGTGATAGCATGTCTCAGTCTTTCTTACTTGTTTTGATATAGGTATTTTCTTAGTCACCTGATGTTTAGGGATCATTCTGCTTGTTTCTGGATTTCTCTCAGAGGGAATTGCTCCATGTGTAGCTGTACATTTTGAGACTATCTGCGGGAGGAGAGAAATTCGGGATCCTACTCTTGGTCCAAAGTCTCTGATTTAACTGATTTAGACAGTAAGATAAATTTGTTATCCTACATTTTTAATCATACATCACATCAAAAGGAAATGTTAAAGCCATCCTTATACTCCAGTATATATTTTTAAATGATTACCTTTTACTAAAAGTACCTGATTCAGCTCTATGTCTTTAAGTTTTACTCAGTAAAAAATGTTTGTTAAATGGCATACACTAGTTAAGGCCCTGAGGAATAAAAGAAATGTAGATTTTGCCATCGTGAAATTGAAAGTCTGCTAGTGACATTTCAAATCATCCATTGAAATGGGAACTGTGAAGCAATATAACTTTGATTTGTATCTATCTATTTATTTATTTTTGGCTGCATTGGGTCTTCATTGTGGCTTAAGGGCTTAGCTGCCCCACAGCATGTGGGATCTTAGTTCCCCCACCAGGGATCGAACCCACATCCCCTGCATTGGAAGGTGGATTCTTTACCATTGGACCACCAGGGAAGTCCCTAATTTGTATCTAGGAATCTGTTTTGACTTTATTGTTTCAGCATATTTATCTTCAGAAACATGTACATTAAGCTAATATTAAAATAACCTTACATTTTCTAAACAACCAGCAATGGAGTCAGGTAGTATGTGGTAAAAAATATCTCATTCCATGTAATCTTCGAAAATGCCAAATACTGATTTTAAAGCATTGCTATGAACAATCCACAGAATTGATCATCTATATAAGAGTGTCAATATAGAGTATTTCAGAGTCTTGCTTATTATATGAAGCTAGATATACACTATGGTTAAAAAAATTCCTGAAGTCCAGCTAAATTTGTTTAAATATTCTTTACTGTGTACTATTCTGTCAGTCTCTTAGCATCTCAGAAAGTAGCAAATTATTCCAGCAGTACCTAGGCTGCACCCTGAGTAAAGCATACCAAAATGACAACATTCTCGTAATTATACTAGTTAGAAACCAAAGCCATATTCATGTATACATATATGTGTACATATTTATTTCATATGTATATATTAATTGTATAATTTTTTGAGTTAACTGTGAAGTGATAAGTATGTTATGAAAGGAAATAAACCCCTATATTTATCTTTAATGAGTAAACACACCATTGGGGAAACTTAAGTTGCAATGCATTTCTAAAGTTTTATAATCATACTATTAACATAATGTTAAAGGAAAACACAAAAGAAATAATTATCTTTAACAATGAGGGTCAGGAGTGGCTTCATACATGAAGCACAATTTAAGCTGGGTCTTGAATAGTGATTATGAATTAACTGGACAGCAAAGGCAGCATGAAATGCATATGTGGAATTTTTTATTTTGTGGAATGTGAAATAAATCTTTGGTATTTAGGGAATATGACATCTGGAAATGTTCAGTCACCTACTGAAAATATTAGTGTGAAGCTGAGAGAAAATGTATCATCATTTTACAGCAGACACTAGCTACCACAGGAATGGATAGACACCATCTGGTGATCCATTAGAGCAGGGGTCAGCAGGCTGTGAAACATGAGCCAAAATTAGCCTGCTGCTTGTTTTGAAAATAAAGTTTTATTGGAACACAGTAACATTGATTTGCAATTTGTGATGATAAAGATATTTATTATCTAAGCCTTTACAAAAAATGTCAACCACAAATGTAGATGGATTACTAGAAGCGGACTTTGTTTTGAAAGAGGATACATCAATATTGAAGGCCAGTTAAAGGTGGAGTGGAATGATCAGATACACAATCAAACAGAAAAGACTCTGGGAAGTTAACAGAAAGCAAAGCAGAAATAGAAAATGGTCTTTACTTATCATGGTAGAGAATTGTAGCATGAATTGGTCAAATGGATCTTGTAAACACCTAAGGAAGACTTTTGAGGGAAGAAATAAGATTTAGTCACACTGAAGAATAAATGGGAATTGAAGAATATTATTGTTTTAGAAAATTTAGCAGTGAAAGGGAGAAAGTATTTTAATTACTTGAGTGGTAAAGTAATGGGATTCTATTTATTACTTTATTTAACTCATCATTTATTTGTTGGAGAAGAGTAGAGCATGTTGTAAAGTTATGTCAATAAGCCAAAAGAATAAAGAAAGAAAAAGAAAAGAAAAAGTGGGGATAATTAGAAAAACAAATTTAAGAGCGGCAAGAAGGAGGAAATCCATTATAAAGGTTGCAGGATTAGCTTGAATAAGAAAAGAACTGAGTTGACAAGTATACAGAGAATTATATAGGTGAATTTAGAAGCAATGGAATGAGAAGATATTATTCCATGATATTTCAAGATGGTGTTCTTTTATTATCTGTAATTCAGGAAGCTAATTCATTTACTTAGATGAGAAGTTGGTGGCCTTGAGGGAAGCAGTAAACTACTCTGAGGGACAAAATGGAACCTATTCAACTTGGGTTGAAAAAAGAAACTTATAGTCACATCAATGCACATGACAACCAGTTTTTTATAGTGTCATAATGACTCATTTTCTTGATGGGATAACATTAGGTGAAGTTACAGGAATTTCAATTAGCTGAGTAAGGGTACTCCATTTATGAGGAAGGCCTAGCACAGAAACCTATTTTCCTAGTTAGAGAATAAAAATGTTGAAATCACAACAAATATTTTTAGTTAGCTGCCATTAAAGTTTCCAACCCTTCACTCTGTGTCTATATGGTGATAATTCTGTAGTGTTTTAATCTTTGTTTTTGGGGGGGTATTAAATACTTTATATATTTTTCTTTAGACAAATACTCTCATATTCTCATTTTATTAATTATTATTTTTGGTGGTTGTGTCCCTAGCATTGGTTAGTTTTTTCACACACATGTACTGATCAACTGAAATTTAATGGGACCCTTTCCAGATCACAGACATTTTCTCTCTGTATTGCTCTGTCATGTGAACTGCCACTTGGCCTTCTTGGAATCTAAACTCATGTTTCAAATATGCTTAAGTAACCTGATGACATTGGCCATGAAATGTATGATAAGAAAGTGACATTGGTTTTAATAAATTGATATTAAAATATTTGTTTTACAAATTTAACCGAGGCAATGTCAATATATTGCTAGAATTGTCTAGAACACTGAACAATCATTTTTAAAATGTTCTAAATTATAGTTATATTAATATTGATAAGTTATACTAATAACAGGAACAACAACAAACACTTCAGTGAAGCTATAATAGTGACAACTAAAGTTGAGATCAGTGTACCAGAATTTAAGGAATTAGATAAATAAGTTAATAAGTTTGAACTGTTTATACATGTGCTTTGGAATTATACCTAATTCACATATATATATGATTTTTTATTCTATACATATTAGTACTCACAACAGTTTTAGATAATTATCATAGAACAAATGGAAACATTCTTCTAAAGGATGATTATTTTTAATAAGTAACTTTCAATAATTCCTTTAAGCATGATTTTTTAAGCTTAAAATGTTCTCTAGTTTCATTGCTTTCAAGGACAACAGTCTCATCTTTTGCAAATAAAGGTGTTGATGTTTCCAATTTTGAATATGAAATGGAACTAGTGAGGAAAGGCAACAGCAAGTAGACAGTGACAGCATGTATTCTCTTACAATAATTTGTAAGGTAATGATGAAATGTATTGGGTTTTTTTCTAAAGAGGCATAGGAATATGACGTATACCTTCAAGAGTGTGGCTAATATGAAAAACAAACATAAAGAAAGTAAAGTGTTGTCTATGATGCCTGTTTTTGTAAGAGTGTAAAATTTTTAAAGCAGGAACCAAGTTTTAGCATATTTTTCTCCATATTTTAAAAACAGTAAATAAGTTAAAATATTTTCTCTCATTAATTCATATTTGTAATCATTGGCTATTGAAATAAACCAGACACTACTAAATTATGCAAATTTTGATATAGAAATCCAGCAATATTTCAGTTTTCCTCTATAAATCACTCTCTTCAATAAATGAGGAATGCTGCTATAAGACTTATCGACAGTATCTGAGAAAGAAAATTTTTAAAAAATGAATGTTTTGGAGAAAGAATTGTAACAGTAGTAATGAAAAAATAATTTTTAAAAAGAGGAACAAAGATGCCAAGTTATGGTAAGAATATTTAAGAATATCTTAATAAAGGTTAAGACGTTATTTTGTGCATATAAAACTGCTTTAAAGGTTATGGATAATATTCTCTGAAACAATGTCTTCTAAAAATATTTTAAAAATATTTCAAGCAATGAATATTTCAGAAACTTAGAATGTCATAAAATCTGTTTTACTTTAAGCAAATATCTTTGTCATATCTCTTCATACTGTCTTACAAAAACGTTTGCCACTACATGTTCAATGAAGAGAAAATCAGCCTAGCTTTGGAGAATAAATTGTCATGATCGCTGATCACCTATGCAGCTATTTGGCTGTTTGACATTTGAGATATTAAGTGAAGGGACATATGTATAATCTTGGAAACGTTTTTAAATCTACATTTTCGAAAATAGTATTATGGAATACTGAATTCCAGTAACTAATAGTAACTAAATCCACTAAAAAGTGACAGCTAAATGTCAAGCTCTCTACAATAGATCAAATCAAATATAATGCATTTTCTTTGAACATAAGATTCTTTTTATTGAATAAAAGATTCTTTAAATTCTATAGTGGTTTACAATTTTCAAAATTTCACAGACATAATTTCATATAATCCCACAATAACCCTTATTTTCCCTACCCATGTATTAGCTGCCCTCACATCTCCTCACTGGTAACCATTGTGAACATGAGATTTAGATTTTACTAAGAAGATAATGAAAATACACAACCAGTTAAATAATAGCAGCTACAGTTAAAGATTATTGTTTTATGGAGAAGAAATATTGGAAGGTATCAGGAGGAAAACAGCTGATTTGGGTTGGTTTAGTCATAAATTTTTCTGTATTACTTGAAGGCTGTATGACTTGACATGAACAAAGCCCTACCTTTGGACAGAAAATATTTGTTTTACATAATAGCAGGATATATAGTTGAAAAGGTAACATATAGAAACTTTATTTCAAGTTTAAATTTTACTAAGCAGAATGTGGATATACTCTAATAGAGATGAGATGCTTATTGAGGGTTTCTGACCAAAAGAATATTATCTGTAACCTTATGGCATTATGTATAAAAGGTTAGAAAGAGAAGAGAGTGGAGTCAGGGCAATAACTCATAACAGTCTTCACAATTGCCACATGAAAGAGACGAGGACAGTAGAAGTGGGAATCAAAAAGAAAGGCAGATCTATATATTTTTCATGAGAAATAATTCACAATACAATGATATTTTAAAATTATCTAATATATTTCTTCTTAGACAACCAAAGCATTTTATATTTATTATGAAAAAAGTAGAAATGTACAGGAAATTACAAAATACAATTTTTAATTTCACTATTTATGTATTAGCACTTAAACATTTTGATGATAGTCTTTTAATATGTGATCAAATATATATGATAACTTATGTAATATATTACCTATATGAAGGATAATATATAATTAAATGTAAATTGTTTTGTGTTAATCACTATATATTGGATGTACGTACACATGTGTGTGCATGTGCTTGTATTTTCTGATTAAATAGAATCTCTATTGCTTTGCCCACTCTTTGAAGTATTTGTCAGTCTGGGTTATGGTTCTACACAGTTTGTGTACAGATTACAGTGATTTCATATGTTGAACATCAAGTAGTAATGTTAAATAAGTGAATGAGTGATATTTTTCTAATTGTAGGTTTTTATATGAAGAAATTAATGGTAATAATACTAATACTGTTGAACAATGAGGGGACTGTTTATGTCTAAGATACAATAGCTTCTTATCCTATGAAAAGTTCTTTATCTAGGTATGAGATACTAGCTTAATACTGGGCTAGAAGAAAGAGAAAAAAAGATTGAAATTGATACATAGTTAAAGAAATGTAAAGAAATCTATTATACTTCATAAATAAATAGATAATAATTTGAGGGAAATATTGCAGTAATAAAGTAAAACCAACTGTGCATTGAGAGTGAAAAAACAGATGTGTTAGTTTAACATAAAATAGTCTCTGTATGATATAATAAAAGTAAAGATAGAGGTTTTATATAATTCAATGAAGACATTTAATATCATTTTTATGTAGTTGGAATAAAACTTAGCAATAGCATTTACCTCAGAAAAGTAATGTTTAGTCATCAAATACTGTATTCCAGAAAACATATTATAATGACAAAAATGTACAAGAGAAAAGTGCTGAGCTGCCCTCTACCTCCCTGTGGGCCTGAGGAAGAGCCCCATGTCTGAACTGCAGCCAGAGTGATTGCCCATCTCTGAGCCTTACCTCACTGAAAGGAGTCACCACTCCATGTGCTGCAGGAGAGAGCAGCAGATGGAGGAAGGCCTGAGGAGTGAGCCAGAGCAGCAGCTGCCGCTGAAGCACTAACACCATCCCGGGCAGGGAGTCCCTGGAGACTGGAGCAGCCACTGCCAGACAATGGATCCTGTGAGAGTGCCCTCCAAGAGGCTTCTGTGTATGAGACTGGGAGCACTCTGAATTGCTTCCAGAAGAGACTGACAAAAGAAGGAGTGAAAGCTTGGTGAACTATTTTGGTCCATAGTTCAAAGCCGTGTGGCTGACAGGGTCTTGGTGCTCCAGATGTGTGTCAGGCCTGTGCCTCTGAGGTGGGAGAGCCAAGTTCAGGACATTGATACACAAGAGACCTCCCGGCTACATATAATATCAAACAGTGAAGGCTTCCCGAGAGATCTCCATCTCAGTGTTAAGACCCAGCTCCTCTCAATGATGAGCAAGCAACAGTGCTGGACACTCTATGCCAAACAAGTAGCAAGACACACAAGGAACACAACACCACCCATTAGCAGAGAGGCTGCCTAAAATCATAATAAGGTCACAGACACCTCCAAACACACCACCAGACGTGGTCCTGCACACCAGAAAGACAAGATCCAGCCTCAACCACCAGAACACAGGCACCAGTCCCCTCCACAAGGAAGCCTACACAACCCACTGAACCAATCATAGCCAGTGGAGGCAGACACCAAAAACAACAGGCACTATGAACCTGCAGCCTGTGAAAGGAGACCCTAAACACAGTAAGTTAAGAAAAATGAGAAGACAGAGAAACACAGAAAATGAAGAAAAAAGGTAAAAACTCACCAGACCAAACAAATGTACAGAAAATAGGTAGTCTACCTGAAAAAGAATTCAGAATAATAATAGTAAAGATGATCCAAAATCTTGGAAATAGAATGGAGAAAATACAAGAAATGTTTAACAAGGACCTGGAAGAAACAAAGAGCAAACAAACAATGATGAACAACACAATTATTGAAATTAAAAATTATCTAGAAGGAATCAATAGCAGAATAACTGAGGCAGAAGAACGGATAAGTGACCTGGAAGATAAAATAGTGGAAGTAACTAACACAGAGCAGAAGAAAGAAAAAAGAATGAAAAGAATTGAGGACAGTCTCAGAGATATCTGGGACAACATTAAATGCACCAACATTTGAATTATAGGGGTCCCAGAAGAAGAAGAGAAAAAGAAAGGGACTGAGAAAATATTTGAAGAGATTATAGTTGAAAGCCTCCCTAACATGGGAGAGGAAATAGTCAATCAAATCCAGGAAGCAGAGAGTCCCATACAGGACAAATCCAAGGAGAAACACGCAAAGACACATATTAATCAAACTATCAAAATTAAATAGAAAGAAAAAATATCAAAAGCAGCAATGGAAAAACAACAAATAACATACAAGGGAATCCCCATAAGGTTAACAGCTAATCATTCACCAGAAACACTGCAAGCCAGAAGGGAGTGGTGGGACATATTTAAAGTGACAAAAAGAGAAAACCTACAGTCAAGATTACTCTATCCATCAAGGATCTCATTCAAATTCGATGGAGAAATTAAAACCTTTACAGAAAACAAAAGCTAAGAGATTCCAGCACCACCAAACTAGCGTTACAACAAATGCAAAAGGAACTTGTCTACACAGGAAACATGGGAGAAGGAAAAGCCCTTCAATAACAAACCCAAAACAATTAATAAAATGGTAATAGGAACATATATATTGGAAACAGCCTTAAATGGAAATGGATAAATGCTCCAACCAAAAGACATAAACTGGCTGAATGAATACAAAAACAATACCCATATATATGCTGCCTAAAAGAGAACCACTTCAGACCTGGGGACACATACAGACTGAAAGTGATGGGATGGAAAAAGATATTGCATTCAAATGGAAATAAAAAGAAAGATGGGGTAGCAATTATCATATCAAAATAAATTTAATATTACAACTATTACAAGAGACAAGGACAGACACTACATAATGATCAAGGTATCATTCTAAGAAGAAGGTATAACAACTGTAATATTTATGCACCCCAACATAGGAGCACCTGAATACATAAGGCAAATACTAACAGCCATAAAAGGGGAAATTGACAGGAACACAATCATAGTAGGGGACTTTAATACCCCACTGTCAACAATGGACAGATCATCCAAAATGAAAATGAATAAGGAAATATAAGCTTTAAATGATATATTAAACAAGATGGACTTAATTGATATTTATAGGACATTCCAACCAAAAACAACAGAATACACTTTCTTCTCAAGTGCTTATGGAACATTCTCCAGGATAGATCATATCTTGGGTCACAAATCAAGCCTTGGTAAATTTAAGAAAATTGAAATCGTACTAAGTATCTTTTCCAACCACAATGCTATGACACTAGATATCAATTACAGGAAAAAAATCTGTAAAAAAAATACAAACACATGGGAGCTAAACAATACACTACTAAATAACTAAGAGATCACTGAAGAAATCAAAGTGGAAATTAAAAAATCTGTAATAACAAATGACAATGAAAGCACGACAACCCAAAACCTATGGGATGCAGCAAAAGCAGTTCTAAGAGGGAAGTTTATAGCAATACAATCCTACCTCAAGAAACAAGAAACATCTCAAATAAACAACCTAACCTTACACCTAAAACAATTAGAGAAAGAAGAACAATAAAAGCCCAAAGTTAGTAGAAGGAAAGAAATCATAAAGATCAGATCAGAAAAAAATGAAAAACAAATGACAGAAACAATAACAAAGATCAAAAAAAACTAAAAGCGGGTTCTTTTAGAAGATAAGCAAAATTGATAATCCATTAGTCAGACTCATCAAGAAAAAAAGGGAAAAGACTCAAATCAATAGAATTAGAAATGAAAAAGAAGTAACAACTGACACTGCCAAAATACAAATGATCATGAGGGATTACTGCAAGCAACCATATGCCAATAAAATGGACAACCTGGAAGAAATGGGCACATTCTTAGAAAAACACAACTTTTCGAGACTGAACCAAGAAGAAAGAGAAAGTATAAACAAACCATCACAAGCACTGAAATTGAGATTGTGATTAAATATCTTCCAACAAACAAAAGCCCAGGACCAGAAGGTTTCACAGGAAAATTCTATCAAACATTTAAAGAAGAGCTAACACCTATCCTTCTCAAACTCTTCCAAAATATAGCAGAGGGAGGAACATACCTAAACTCATTCTATGAGGCCACCATCACCCTGATACCAAAACCAGCCAAAGGTGTCATAAAATAAGATAACTACAGGCCAGTATCACTGATGAACACAGATAAAAAATCCTCAACAAAATACTAGCAAGCAGAATCCAACAGCACATTAAAAGGATCATACACCATGATCAAGTGGGGTTTATTCCATGAATGCAAGGATTCTTCAATATACGCAAATTAGTCAATGTGATAAACCATAATATCAGATTGAAGGAGAAAAATCATATGATCATCTCAATAGATGCAGAAAAAGCTTTTGAAAAAATTCAACTCCATTTATGTTAAAAACCCTCCAGAAAGTAGGCATAGAGGGAACTTACCTCAACATAATAAAGTCCATATATGATAAACCCACAGCCAACATCTTCCTCAATGGTGAAAAACTGAAACCATTTCCACTAAGATCAGGCACAAGACAAGGCTGCCCACTCTCACCATTATTATTCAACATAGTTTTGGAAGTTTTAAACACAGCAATCAGAGAAGAAAAAGAAATAAAAAGAATGCAAGTCAAAAAAGAAGTAAAACTGTCACTGTTTGCAGATGACATGATACTATACATAGAGAATCCTAAAGCTGCTACCAGAAAACTACTAGAACTAATCAATGAATTTGGTAGAGTAGCAGGACACAAAATTAATGCACAGAAATCTCTTGCATTCCTATACACTAAGGATGAAAAATCTGGAAGAGAAATTAAGAAACACTCCCATTTACCATTGCAACAAAAAGAATAAAATACCTAGGTATAAACCTACCTAAGGAGAGAAAAGACCTGTATGCAGAAAACTATATGACGCTGATGAAAGAAATGAAAGATGATACAAACAGATGGAGAGATATACCATGTTCTTGGATTGGAAGAATCAACACTGTGAAAATGACTGTACTACCCAAAGCAATCTACAGATTCAGTGCAATTACTATCAAACTACCAATGGCATTTTTCACAGAACTAGAGCAAAAAAATTTCACAATTTGTGTGGAAATACAAAAGACCCCAAATAGCCAAAGCAATCTTGAGAAAGAAAAACGGAAGTAGAGAAATCAGGCTCCCTGACTTCAGACTATAATACAAAGCTACAGTAATCAAGACAGTATGATACTGGCCCAAAAACAGAAATATAGATCAATGGAACAGGACAGAAAGCCCAGTGATAATCCCACACACATATGGTCACCTTATATTTGATAAAGGAGGCAGGAATATACAAGGAGAAAAGACAGCCTCTTCAATAAGTGCTTATGGGGAAACTGGACAGCTACATGTAAAAGAATGAAATTAGAATACTCCCTAACACCATACACAAAAATAAACTCAAAATGAATTAAAGACCTAAATGTAAGGCCAGACACTATCAAACTCTTAGAGGAAAACATAGGCAGAACACTCTATGATAAATCACAGCAAGATCCTTTTAGACCCACCTTCTAGAGAAATGGAAACAAAACCAAAAATAAACAAATGGGACGTAATGAAACTTCAAAGCTTTTGCACAGCAAAGGAAACTATAAACAAGACCAAAAGACAACCTTCAGAATGGGAGAAAATATTTTCAAATGAAGCAACTGGCAAAGGATTAATCTCCAAAATTTACAAGCAACTCATGCAGCTCAATATCAAAAAAACAAACAACCCAATGCAAAAATGGGCAGAAGACCTAAATAGACATTTCTCCAAAGAAGATATACAGATTGCCAACAAACACATGAAAGAATGCTTAACATCACTAATCATTAGAGAAATGCAAATCAAAACCACAATGAGATATCATCTCACACCAGTCAGAATGGCCATCATCAAAATATCTACAAACAGTAAATGCTGGAGAGGGTGTGGAGAAAAGGGAACCCTCTTGCACTGTTGGTGGGAATGTAAACTGATACAGCCACTATGGAGAATAGTATGGAGGTGCCTTAGAAAACTAAAATTTGAACTACCATACGACCTAGCAATCCCACTACTGGGCACATACCCTGAGAAAACCATAATTCAAAACCAATCATGTACCACAATGTTCATTGCAGCTCTATTTACAATAATCAGGACATGGAAGTAACTTAAGTGTCCATCGACAGATGAATGTATAAAGAAGATGTGGCACATATATACAATGGGGTATTACTCAGCCATAAAAGGAAACAAAATTGAGTTATTTGTAGTGAAGTGGATGGACCTAGAGTCTGTCATACAGAGTGAAGTAAGTCAGAAAGAGAAAAACAAATACTGTATGCTAACACATATATATGGAATCCAGAAAAAAAGAAAAAGTTCTGAAAAACCTAGGGGCAGGATAGGAATAAAGATGAAGATATAGAGAATGGACTTGATTACATGGGGAAGGGTAAGGGTAAGCTGGGACGAAGTGAGAAAGTGGCATGGACATATATACACTACCAAATGAAAAATAGATAGCTAGTGGAGGCAGCTGCACAGCACAGGGAGATCAGCTCAGTGCTTTGTGACCACCTCGAGGGGTAGGATAGGGAGGGTGGGAAATATAGGAAATACTTAGAGATATATTGTTATCACATCCACCTATTTCAATGTTCTACTACCTGAGAGGGCCCAGAAGTAACAACTCAGTAGCAGTGAGCACACACAATAACCATATTTTGGTTTCTAATGCCTTCCTCCAATGAAAGTTACTAGAACTCCTTGGAGAAATGACTGATTCTAGAGATTGGGCATGGAATATACAAAATAAGCCTGGATAATCTTGTGTCAAAGGATAACAAAATATGTACCTTTGATATGATGTAATAAAAATGGCACTTAAACACTTTAATGCTCTTCTCAAAAACCCATGAAATCATGTCATCTGCAAACAGTGACAGTTTTACTTCTTTTCTAATTTGGATTCCTTTTATTTCTTTTTCTTCTCTGATTGCTGTGGCTAAAACTTCCAAAACTATGTTTAATAATAGTGGTGAGAGTGGGCAACGTTGTCTTGTTCCTGATCTTAGTGGAAATGGTTTCAGTTTATCACCATTGAAAACGACGTTGGCTGTGGGTTTGTCATATATGGCCTTTATTATGTTGAGTTAAATTCCCTCTATGCCTACTTTCTGGGGGATTTTTATCATAAATGGGTGTTGAATTTTGTCAAAGGCTTTTCTGCTTCTGTTGAGATTATCATATGGTTTTTCTCCTTCAATTTGTTAATATGGTATATCACATTGATAGATTTGCGTATATTGAAGAATCCTTGCATTCCTGGGATAAACCCCACTTGATCATGGTGTATGATCCTTTTAATGTGCTGTTGGATTCTGCTTGCTAGTATTTTGTTGAGGATTTTTGCATCTATTTTCATCAGTGATATTGGCCTGTAGTTTTCTTTCTTTGTCACATCTTTGTCTGACTTTGGTATCAGGGTGATGTTGGCCTTGTACAATGAATTTGGGAGTGTTCCTCCCTCTGCTATATTTTGGAAGATTTTGAGAAGGATAGGTGCTAGCTCTTCTCTAAATGTTTGGTAGAATTTGCCTGTGAAACCATTGGGTCCTAGGTTTTTGCTTGTTGGAAGATTCTTAATCACAGTCTCAATTTCAGTGCTTGGGATTTGCCTGTTTATATTTTCTATTTCTTCCTGGTTCAGTCTCTGAAGGTTGTGCTTTTCTAAGAATTTGTCCATTTCTTCCAATAAAATTTGTCCATTTTATTGCCATATAGTTGCTTGTAGTAATCTCTCATGATCCTTTGTATTTCTTCAGTGTCAGTTGTTAATTCTTTTTCATTTCTAATTCTGTTGATTTGACTCTTTTCCCTTTTTTCTGGCTAATGGTTTATCAGTTTGTTTATCTTCTCAAAGAACCAGCTTTTAATTTTATTTATCTTTGTTATTGTTTCTGTCATTTCTTTTTCATGTATTTCTGATCTGATTTTTATCATTTTTCCTTCTGCTAACTTTGGGCTTTTTTGTTCTTCTTTCTCTAATTGCTTTAGGTATAAGTTTAGGTTGTTATTTGAGATGTTTTTTGTTCCTTGAAGTAGGATTGTATTACTTTAAACTTCCCTCTTAGGACTGCTTTTGCTGCATCCCATAGGTTTTGTGTCGTCATGTTTTCATTGTCATTGTTTCTAAGTATTTTTTGATTTCCTCTTTGATTTCTTCACTCATCTCTTGGTTATTTAGTAGTGTATTGTTTAGTCTCCATGTTTTTGTATTTTCTACAGATTTTTTTCCTGTTATTGATATCTAGTTTCATAGCATTGTTGTTGGAAAAGATACTTGATATGATTTCAATTTTCTTAAATTTACCAAGGCTTGATTTGTGACCCAAGGTATGATCTATCCTGGAGAATATTCCCTGAACACTTGAGAAGAAAGTGTATTCTGTTGTTTTTGGATGGAATGTCCCATAAATATCAATTAAGTCCATCTTGTTGAATGTGTCATTTAAAGTTTGTGTTTCCTTATTTATTTTCATTTTGGATGATCTGTCCATTACTGAAAGTGGGTTGTTAATGTCCCCTACTATGATTGTGTTAATGTCGATTTCCCCTTTTATGGCTGTTAGCATTTGCCTTATGTATTGAGGTGCTCCTGTGTTGGGTGCATAAATATTTACAATTGTTTTATCTTCTTCTTGGATTGATCCCTTGATCATTATGTAGAGTCCTTCTTTGTCTCTTGTAATAGACTTTATTTTAAAGTCTATTTTGTCTGATATGAGAATTGCTACTCCAGCTTTCTTTTGAGTTCCATTTGCATTGAATATCTTTTTCCATCCCCTTACTGTCAGTCTGTATGTGTTCCTAGGTCAGAAGTGGGTCTCTTGTAGACAGCAAATATATGGGTCATGTTATTGTATCCATTCAGCCAGTCTATGTCTTTTGGTTGGAGCATTAATCCATTTACATTTAAGGTAGTTATGGATATGCATGTTCCTATTACCATTTTTTAAATTGTTTTGGATTTGGTATTCCTTGTGTTTCCTTCCTAGAGAAGTTCCTTTAGTATTTGTTGTAAAGCTGGTTTGGTGGTGCTGAATTCTCTTAGCTTGTGCATATCTGTAGAGGTTTTAATTTCTCCATCGAATCTGAATGAGATCCTTGCTGGGTAGAGTAATCTTGGTTGTAGGTTTTTCCCTTTCATCACTTTGAATATGTCCTGCCACTGCCTTCTGGCTTGCAGAGTTTCTGCTGAAAGATCAGCTGTTAACCTTGGGGATTCCCTTGTATGTTATTTGGTCCTTTTCCCTTGCTGCTTTTAATATCTTTTCTTTGTATTTAATTTTTGGTAGTTTGATTAATATGTGTCTTGACGTGTTTCTCCTTGGATTTATCCTGTATGGGACTCTCTGCACTTCCTGGACTTGATTAACTATTTCCTTTCCCATATTACGGAAGTTTTCAACTATAATCTCTTCAAATATTTTCTCAGTCCCTTTCTTTTTCTCTTCTTCTGGGACCCTTATAATTAGAATGTTGGTGCATTTAATGTTGTCTCAGAGGTCTCTATGGCTGTCCTCAATTCTCTTCATTCTTTCTTCTCTCTTCTGCTCTGTGTTAGTGTCTTCCACTATTTTTATCTTCCAGGCCACTTATCCATTCTTCTGCCTCAGTTATTCTGCTGTTGATTCCTTGACTTATCATATAGTAAATGTTCTATAAACCTATCATTAGTAAAACAAAATGAGACTTTAATGTTCATAGACATAGATTCATATGAAAGAACAGAACCTCAAATAAATCCAAGTTTATATTCATACAGAAGGCATTTGGATAGCTGATTAGACAGTTGTTTACTATTCAGTGTCCATCAATAGGGGAATGGTTACACTATGTGTTTTCTTAAAACATACTGCCATATAGTCATTAAAAACTATAATATAGAAAGGGAGAAAAATATGGTCTATCACTAATATATAAAATATAATCAAATGGGCACTTCACAATTCAGTAATATTAACAGAAATATTTATGAGATAAATTATTCCAAATAAATTAACAAGAAAATGAGCAATGACTTAAAATCTCAGTTTTGTTAAGAAGAGATACAGAGCACAATTATGACATTTCTTTCTGTCTTTAGGAGAATATTTCACTTTGTTCTTCAGGAAAATTGTTTTAACACTATTTAGAACAGTCGATATAAAAAATAAATATGGACATCTTATCTTTAGACAGTTGATCCAGGAAAAATGTTTCTTATAAATAGCACTGAAATCTTATTTTATCAGGGTTATGATGGCCTTATAAAATGGGTTGAAAACTGTATCCTATTCCTCCTCTACTTTCTGAAAGAGGTTTTATACAAATAATATTCTAACAATTATAAAATAATATTTATCAGTAAATTAATTTAGGCCAGAATTTTTCTTTGTGGGAAACATTTTGATTAAGAGTTTAATATGCTTGAAAAGATGTTCAACATCACTAATTAATAGCGAACTGCAAATCAAAACCACAATGAGATATCAGCTCATGCCCATTAGAATGGCTATTTGCAAAGAGGCAAGAAACAAGTGTTGGAGAGAATATGGAGAAAAGGGACCCCTCTTCCACTGTTGGTGGAAATGTAAATTGGTGTAGCCACTAAGAAGGATGGTATGAAGATTCCTCAAGTAACCAAGAATAGAACTACCATATGATCCAGCTCTTCCACTTCTGGGTATATATCTGAAGATGACAAAAATATGAATTTGAAAAGATATATGCAGCCCTATGTTCATTGCAACATTACTTAAAATATTCAAGATATGTAAACAACCTAAGCACCCATGGAAGGATGACTGGATAAAGAAGATGTGGTGCATGTTTGTGTGTGTATGTATAAAACACAGAATACTACTCAGTCATTAAAAAAAGATGAAATCTTGCCATTTGCAACAACGCAGATGGAACTTGAGGGTATTATGCTAAGTGAAATATGTCAAACACAGAAAGACACATGCTGCATGATTTCACTAATGTGGAATGTGAAAAAAAAATTGACAAAACAAAACAAAAACACAGAAATCCAGAGAACAGAGTAGTGGTTACTAGAGAGGAAGGAGGGTGGAGGGGGGCAAAAATGGGTGGAGTGTTAACTGTATGGTAATGGATGGAATCTAAACTTTTGGTGGTGAGTGTGGTGTAGTGTCTACCAAAGTAGAAAAATAATGTATACATGAAATTTATATAATGTTATAAACCAATGTTACCTCAGTAAAAAAAATGTTTTATATCCTTGTGGGGGACATGGGAGTGAATTAAATTTTTTAGTATTTTGTCTCCCCTATTGAATTATTAGCTATATCTTTTTATGAGTTTTTTTGGTTGCTCTGCATATCCCAATACCAATCTGACTTATCACAATCTACCTTCAAATAACATTATACAAATTCACAATGTAAGGTATTTACAATAGTATAATTTCATAAACCCTGGAAAAGTTATTTAATTTCTTGTAGAAAATACCTGCCAATTTTGTCTTTCTCATAATAGTTTTATTTTATCTATGTTTTGAAGGATATTTTATTAATATCATTAATATTTCAATTTGGTTCATTCCTTACAGTTTCCATTGCACTGCTCAAGTTCTCCATCTCTTTAGACACATTTACAACTAGATTCATTAAGATATTTATAAAAGTTATTTTTAAAAATTCTTATAATTACATTTAGTTCATCCCTAGTAGTTTAGTCTACTTATATAAACTGATTCTGTTCTTAGCCATGGTTTAGGTTTCCTTGCTTTATCATGTGTCTGATGATATAGGCCAGTCATTTTGTATAGAAAAACAAAAGGTATTAAAGTAAATAATCTTCTTCTCAAGAAAAAGCACATCTTTTCTTATGCCAAGTATTCAGTGTGGCTCAATTAGTTAATTAAATATGTGGTTGAGTTAGACCTAAACTTTACTGCTATTTTGCTAGAATTCACCACTGGCTTTAAATATTTTGGTGTAAAAATTCAAAATTTCCTTTAGCAAGGGTTAAAATTTGAGTAGTAGTAGATTCCAGAGATTCTTTTATACTTCTACTTGGCCCATAAACTTTCCAAATTGTAAATCTCTTTTAAGCAACTCTGAGTCACTGGGCTCGTTGTACTTTTGTCATGTCCCTGACTTTCTTCATCTCAAATGATCTCTTTTGCTGCCCTGTACCTAGCCTTTAGAGCATGATATCACTAGATGAAGGAATCTAGTAACATTTTAGAAGTTTTCTCAGTTATCCTGCCTTACTTCAAGCCATAACTTCAAGTTCCTTGAACTTGGTAAAAGCTGGATTGTCTTGGAAGGAGGCTTCTCATCACTTCTTCCCCTCCCCACATTTCACAGGACCTAGAAATACATTAATTGAAGTCCAAGTAATTGAAGTGCATCAGTGTTTCCTCTCAGCTCTTGTCTTCCCCATCTACATGACTACACCTACATCCAGAATTCCTCAGACTAGTTTCTTTCAATTCTTCCCCCTGCCACAAAATTTATGGGTTTTTTCCCTTTGTGCCCTCAGTGAGGATTCTTGGGAAAGAGTTAGTGGATTGGTGTAAACTAATTTTGTGTCTGTGGCTTTTCAGGATTCTAATCTGCAGGCAAACCCTCACAACACCAATCCATATTAACTAAAAATTCAACTGGTTTATTCTGTAATCTATTATGAATTTCTCTTCTCTTCCTTTCATTCTGCAAGATTTGAAAGCAGCCACAGTTATTTTGTTGAGGATTTATTTCACTTAGGTTTCTCTCCATCCCAAATTCTCTGACAGGTTTGAAAATCTATGTGTTTTTTTCTTTCTTTTTTTTTTTTAAGTATGTCCAGATTGTTTATTTATTATTAATTTCTTTTATGTACTAACCAGAAGTAGACTTCCAAACAATTTTATTTATTGCAGTCTTAATGAGTGTCAGGCATTGTTCTTAGTGCTTGGGATGGAGTGTTGAGTAGACAAAGTCTATACTCACTAAGACTATTGGAACATTATTTTCCAGAAGAAAGAATGTTTCAAGCTAAGAGTTTGGGCAGACATGCAGAATGTCACTTGATACATACTGGATCTCAGAAGCAGAAGTTTCAGGAAATCCCTTGTCTCACCACCCTGCAAAGAACCATTATTAGATCAGGGCTCCATTGGATAGACATACGTCCATGCTACAGAAAATGAGCCTCATCATTTTTTGCTCTAAATCTTTTACAGGAAATATGAAAATGATCTTGAAGCTTGATTACAAAGTTGAGCATCAATATCTAAGCTTTGTTCTTGCTCATTAGAGAGCTTTCTTGAAATGTATGCAACTTGATTCTAATTATCCTGTGGTTAGAAAGTGTTCCCTCTGCTTTTGTCTTCTGGAAGAGATTGTAGAGAATCCATATCACTTCTTTTCTAAACATTTGGTCAAATTTAATAGTAAAATCCTTTGGCCTAATCCTTTTCTTCTGGAAGGTTATAAATCATTTAGTATTTATTTCTTTAATATGTAGGTCATTCTTTTTAATTCTAGCTCTCTAATAATTTTGTAGTTGTATCTTATGATTTTAGTTTTCATTTTACTAACAAATAATTCTGTAACTTAAATTTTAATATACTTATTTGCCACCTTTATTCTTTAATGAAGTGCATATACAAACCTTTTGTCCATTTTTTAAAAATTGAATCTTGAGAGTAGTTAATATATTCTGGAAAAATTTCTTTATCAGCTATAAAATTTGGAAATACTTAACATTGTCTTTTGAAGAATAAAATGTTTAATTGGATGAAGTCCAGTTTTTCAATGTTATTTTATGGAGCATATGTGCAATGTGTATCCAGTAAATCTTTGCTTAACCCAGAGTAACACAATTTTCTCTTTTTTCTAGATATAGTAGAGTTTAAATTTTATCTTTAAATCTTTAATATTTATATTTGTTATATTTGTATATGATCTGAAATATTAGTAAAAATTATTGGCATGTAATATTTCTGGAATATTTTGTTAAACAGAGTATCCTTTCTCCACTGAATTTCCTTTGCATCTTGCAACTAATTTTGTTGATATACATGCATGTCAATTTTTGGATTTCTTATTTTGTTCCATTGATCTGTCAGTTTATATTTCCAACAATACCAAATTGTCTTGATTACTATAGCTAAATAATGAATCTTGGAAACAGGTATCATTTGCCCTATAACTGTATTCTTTATTTTCAAAATTGTTCTGGCTATTTTAGTTTCTTTTTATTTCCAAATGAATTTTAGAATCAATTATTTTATTTCAACAACAACTTACTGGAATTTTTTATTGTATATGTCTTTCAAATTTTGGGTATTATTAAATATTTTATATTTTTCTTCTAGTTTTATTGAGATGTAATTAACATACAGCACTGTATAAAGTGTACAGCATACTGATTTGACTTACATACATCATGAAATGATTACTACAATAAGTTTTGTGAATATGCATCATCTCATATAGGCACAAAATTAAAGAAATGGAAAAAATATTTTTTCATTGTGATATACTTAGGATATAGTCTCTTAACAATTTCATACATAACACAAAGCAGTGTTAATTATATTTATCATGTTGCATATTATACATCTAATATTTATTTATATTATAGCTGGAAGTTTGTACCTTTTGCCTATGCTCAAACAATGCCCCCTTCAATCCCATCCCCTCACCTCTGGTAATTACAAATCTGACCTCTTTTTCTATAAGTTTGTTTGTTTTTGAAGAAAGATTGACCTACAACACTATGTTATTTCCTGGTACACAAAATAGGGATTCCATATTTCTGTACATTTCAAAATGATAACCATGATAAATCTAGTTACCATCGGTTACCAAATTATTGACCATATACCCCACACTGTATATTTCATACCTTTGAATCATTTACTTTGTAATTGGGAGTTTATATCTTTTAATCTCCCTTATGTATTTCTCCCCTCCCCCCACCCCCTACCTCTGGCAACTACCTGTTTATTCTCTGTATCTATGACTCCATTCCTTTTTTATAATGTTTGTTCATTTGTTTCATTTTTGAGATTACACGTATAAGTGAAATCATACCCTGGCTGCAGGGTCCTGGGGATCCTGAAGTTGGTGTCAGCCTACTGGTGGGCAGAGCCAGAACCCAGGGAATCCCAGGGCTAGTGCCAGCCAACTGATAGCTGGGGCTGGGCCCCAGGGTCTCTGGCTGCAGGGCCTTGATTGTCCCAGAGTTGATCGCTGGCCATCTCTTGGCATGGCCAGGGCCCAGGGAGTCCTGGGGCTGGTACCCATGCACTGATGGGTGAGGCCAGGTCTCAGGCTAGTGCTGGCCCACTGGTGGGCAAAACTTTGTCCAAGGATCTCTGGCTGTGAGGCTCAGGGCTCTCAGAGCTGGTGTCAGCCCACAAATGTGTGATGCTGGGTCATGGATCCTCTAATGTTTGGGGCTTCTTCCCAGGGCAGCTGGATCTCAGGGGTCTTATGGCAGCTTCCTGCTGGTGGGGCTAGGTCCCAATGCTAATAAGCTAGAGGGAGAATTCCAAAATGATTCTTGCCAGCACCATTGTCCTTGTAGTACAGTAAATTCCCCAAAATTGCTACTGCATGTGACTAGGTCCCCAGGGTGAGTCCCAGTTGTCTCCTGCCTCTCCAGGACATTATCCAAGATCAGCAAGTTGTTCTGACCCAGGCTCCCTTTAAACTATTGCTTTTGCCCTGGGTCTCAGAGCATGTAAGATTTTGTGTGCACCCTTAAGAGTGGAGTCTCTCTTCCCTACGGCCCCATGGCTCTCCTCAAAGTAAGCCCCACTGGCCTTTAAAGCCAAATGTTCTGGAAGTTCGTCTTCCAGATACAGGACCCCCAGGCTGTGGAGCCTGATATGAGGCTTGGACCCTTAACTGTTTGGGGAGAACCTCTGCAATTGTAATTATCCTCCCATTTGTGGGTTGCCTACCCAGGCATATGTATCTTGACTCCTACCCATCTCGTGTGGTTTCATCTTTATATCTTTAGTTATAGATCTTTCTTACCAGTCTTGAGGTCATTCTCATTGATAGCTGCTCTTAAACAGTTATAACTTTGGTGTCCACTGAAGGAGGTGAGCTCAGGGTCTTTCTACTCTGCCATCTTGGCCACTCTCCCAAAAGGCATTTTCTTAATCAGTTCCAGTTATGGGATGTGACTCTATTGATTATGGAGACTGGCATAAATTATATGTGTCCTATCAAAATGTTGTAGTCACCTCAACCAACAGCACCTGGTTTTGCTGAGCACTGGACAGAGAGGAGATCCTTCGCAGAACTGGTGGGTCTTGGAAAGGTCTTGCAAACAAATATTTAATATTTTCAATTCTACTGAAAATGATATTATTTTTAATTTCAACTTCTGATTATTTGTTGCTAGAACATAAAAATACAAATAAATTGCCTATATTTGTTTCATATCTGCAACCTTGCTAAACTCATTTTTTAGTTTTAGTAGCTCTTCTGTAGATTTCCTCAGATTTTCTATATGGGTAATTATGTCATCTGTGAATAATGATAATTTTACTCATTTTTCTTCAAAACTGGAAAATTTTCTTCTTATTGCACTGGCTAGGACCTTTAGTACAGTGTTAAATAGAAGTGGCAAAATCAGATGTCCTGTTATTGTTTCTTATCTCATAAAAAAATCATTCAACATTTCATCATTAAGCATGGTAGAGCTAATTTTTTCCATAGGTGACTTTTATTGTTTGAAACAGTTCCCATCTATTCCTGCTTTGCTGAGATTTTTAAAAAATCAGAATATATCTTTAATTTTTTCAAATATTTTTTCTGCATACATCTAGATATTCATAATTTTGTTGTAGCTATTATTTAGGTGAATTATATATTTGATTTTAGAATGTTTTCTGTGTCCTCTTTTTCTGCCATTTGTATTGAGAATGTTCTGTGATTTAATTGTATTTATTTTTTTCATATATTAGGTATAACTCTTTGCTAGTTTAAGTAGTTATTTTATGAATTATAGCATGCATCTTTAATTTATCACAGTCTACCTTTAAGTAATATTATGTAACTTCATATACAGATTAAATTTACAATAGATTAATTCCTTTTCTACCCTCC
This sequence comes from Grampus griseus, assembly GCF_964374135.1. Classification (NCBI taxonomy): domain Eukaryota; kingdom Metazoa; phylum Chordata; class Mammalia; order Artiodactyla; family Delphinidae; genus Grampus; species Grampus griseus. The sequence goes on from NC_138998.1 coordinate 100,108,067, forward strand.
CTACCTTTTGTGCTAATCATACATTCTATTTTTACATTTTATGAACTACACACTACATTATTTTTTTAAATGATACATCATATTGTATATATATAAAAGTAGCAAATACCTTATATATTTATTGACCTGGTTTCCATTTCTAGTTGTCTTTATTCCTTTGTGAAGATCCATATTTTCATCTCTCTTTTCTTTTCGTTTGTCTGAAAGACATCCTGTAAGCTCTCTTGTAGTGTGGTCAACTGATGACTAATCCTGAAAAAAATTATTCATTTTGCCTTTGTATTTGGAAGATACTTTTGCTGGGTATAGGATAGATGGGCAACAGGATTGTTTCTTTCAGTTTTCTTTTGTTTTCTTTCAATCATTTAAAGGTTTTGCAACATTGTCTTATCACTTGCATTACTTTCAATAAGAAATTTACTGTCATCTATATTTCTATTCCTCTGTGTATATGCTCCTTCTTTCATCTGGTTGCATTAAAATATTCTATTTACCACTATTTTGCTAAGTTTTATTAGGATTTATCTCGGTGTAATTTTCTTCATGTATTTTTGTTTGTTTCTCTTTGACCTTCTTAGAATGAGTTATAATTTTCATCAAACTTTTAAAATGTCCATATTTCTCCAAATATTTTCCTGTTGTGTAATTCACTAATTACACATATATTAAGGCAGTTGATGTGGTCCCACAAGTAACTGATGCTGTGTTAATGTTTTCAAATACTCTCTTCTGTGTTACTTTTGGAAGATTTCTACTGCTACATCTTAAAGTTCTTAATCTTATTTTCTGCAAAGTCTAAACTATCCTTGATCCTATCTAGTGTATTTTTCCACTTTTACATTATATTTTCATCCCAGAATTTCGATTTGGGTAATAATATACTTTCCATGTCTTTTCTTATTAGACCTGTGGAAATAAGTTTTAATAATTTTTTTTAGCTACTTTTGTAACTCTAATAGCTATGCCAAGTCTAGATCAGTTTCCATCAATTGGTTTATCTTCATATTATGGATCATACTTTTACATTTTTTACACAATTTTGGTGGATGGTAGACATCATGAATTTTGCCTTGTTGAGTGGTAGATATTTTTTATTTCTGTATATTCTTGAGCTTATTGTCTGTAATGCAGTGAAGTTGTATACAACAAGTTTGACATTTTGGGTCTTGCTTTTAAGATTTGCTAGATACTGATAGAGCAGTGCTCAGCCTAGGGCTTATTATTCCCCACTGCTGAGCCAATGCCCCATGAATCTTGAAGTTTTCTAGTGTCTTATGGTAATAAGCAATATTCCCAATTCTACATTAGTAATAAATACAGTTACCGTTAATTCTTTTGGGTAGTTGTATCCTCAGCCCAAGGTGAGTTTCCCTAAGGTATACACTGATCAGTACTCAGTTGAATGCTTCAAGGGAAACATCTGATGATCTCCTGAGGTCTCTCTGTATGTCAATGCCTCTGTACTCTTCAGAATTATTTCCTCAAAGCAGGGAGTCTCTCAGTCTCTTCCTGGGCTCCACTTTTTATTGCTGCATCCTGAAAACACTCTCAAAGGCAACAGATGTAATTGTTGGGCTCAAGTCGTTTGTTTCTCATAGCTCTGGAATCACTCTTTCCTTATCTGTTGAAGAGTTTCTTGGAAGTTGTTTCATATGTTTTGTCCTTTTTGCTTTTTTAAATTATCATTTTAACTATTTTAATTGTCTCCACACAGGTAGAGCACTTTAGTAAAAAGAATCAACTAAAATTTCTAAAATATTAATTATAAATGTAAATTCATAAGAAACCTTAAAAATATTCTTAAAGTCTCAATATTTGTATATACACTATATATATCTATATATAAGGTTGTTGAAAATTCTAATCATAAAGAAATATCAAGTTATGATCACTTCTCTAGAAATATAATATTTTATATTATTAATTAGTTGAGTTATACCTATTTTCCTATTATAGTCAAAGTGGTAGTAAAGGGATATCTAAGCAAATATTCAATATGAGGCTTCCTTAAATTTAAAAAATGCAGATAGTCAAAGTTAGGAGTTCTTGAAAAATATGCAATTTAATTTGTTTTGATGTGGATTTTGCTTTGCATTTTCTAAACTTAATAATTTTAAGAAAACATTATTTCATTATGTTAATTCTTAACCATACAGCAATCCAAATATCTTTGCCTTAGAAAGCATTTTCTGATTACATATCTAAATCCTAGCAAAACAGAGATGGAAATCAACACTGAGGAACTCTTAAGTTTTGATACTAACATTAGAACATTATCTGGGCCGCTAGGGATTTTATAGTATGTTCCAATTAGTAAAATCATCCCATGGATTCTATTATATAAATGACTTTCAAGAAAAGCAAATCCAAAAGTCCCATCACACAGCACCATGTGTTAAAGCAGTTTGCAGCACCATGTGTTAAAGCAGTTTGCATGTGTTTGAACAGTGGGTGTCCCTTCTCCCCACACTAGGATGTTAATGCTTTGAGAAAGATGCTTACAGTAGGACTGCAGAGCTCCGTTGCATTCTCTTGCTTTGCTTCTCCTGACAAGCCTCTGAAGACAGTGATTTATATGCAATCTAGACAGCATTCCAAATACTTTGATAATTTTACCTTTCTTCCATTCCACAAATTTAGTAATATAACTCTGACTTATCACAAGGAATCTTATACTGACTATTCTTTTCTGATGTTCTTTTCTGTTGAGCTACAGTGAGTCTTTGGTGTCAGCAAAATATTTAAGGGGAGTTTTTAGGTGTGTTTCATGGGCTTCCCTTACTACATGACTTTCTCCTTTCTGGGTTTTCCCTCCTCAGTTTCTAACTATGCTGAGATCCTTAACTACATCTCTAGTCAATAAAACTATGGGTTTCTATGTGAATTTAATGGCATTAAAAGAAAAAAGTATAAATGTAAATTTCACTCAGTGTGGTTCTCTTTCTCAGTGGTTAAATAACCTCCAAGTTTTGCTTGGTTTTGGCACTCTACCATAACTTTAAATTATTTTTGTTTGAATATATGTATTTTGGGGCTTATAATTGCTGCTGGAGTATTAGTCCACTATAAGCTACTCCACCATTATCTGAACTGGATCTCCAGGGATTATTCTTTATTTTATTCTTTTACATGGGATATTTTTTTCCTTTTTGGCCTGAAATAATATATTGTCTGGAATTTTTATGAGGTTATTTGATTTGTAGCCTAAAGATAGATTGCTGTGTGTTTGGACATCTTTATGATTTAGAGCTGTTCTGTAGGCTATTTTTCATATCCCCCCCAAAATAATTGGTGAGCATAGAGAATGTCGATTAGCTTCAGTCATTATTAAAATTATCTGTTTCTTAACAAAGTCATTTAGTACATTGTGATTAAAAAAGGTGAATTTAAGGGCAAAATGTAAGGAAGTGTGGTGTGTGAAAACTGCCTGAACACAAAAATTAATACCCTTCTGAATAAAAAGACATGTGCTCCAACATCTTTTATTTATTGGATTTATGCATTAAATTAGTTCAATTTGACATCTGAGTGAAAGTTTTCAATTATTTACTTTAATAATGAATAGTCGTGATGCCCAAGGTGGACAGCTAAGCAAAACACACCTCACCATTAATCAGGTAAAATAAAAGGTACATAATAAAGAATTATTGTGAACCAGAAATGAGTTTACTACTAACTTCCATCCTTGGCTGCAGGAAAAGTCTTGCTGTTGAGAACAAAAAGTGGGGAAAGAAAATATTTCCTGAAAATATTTCCTGTGCCACAAGCTTGCTATAAAATACTGCAGGCATATTTTATAACTGATATGATCCACAAGTCCAAAATGATAAATTTTAATTTCAAGTGGTTCCCCCCAAATGATGCTCCTAGTGACTGGAAAAGCATAAAAAGTCAGGGTTCCAGTAATTTAAAAATCAGGTAGCTGGTAAGATATCAGGCAAAAGAGAATAGCAGTCATATTCCCCACAATCAACTTCCATAATGCAAATATGTCACAAGCTGAACCTGAGCCATCATCTGTTGAAAGTGCCATTTGCCTCTGCCTTCAACCTTATAATCTGAATTCCCAGATTGTCAGTTTCCAGAGTTACATACTAATTCTATACTAGCAAGGGAAATGTAATGAGTTGTGATTAGGAATCATTAATACATTTCTATAAGTCACATCTTTGTATTTCAAACAGAAACCAATTCAAGAAGCGATTTTACACAAATGGAACTGATCTTCAGTAGATGTTAATATTTTATTGACAGTCCATCAATGACGTAATTTAGCAAAAGTAATGGCTGTATGATTTCTGTTTAGTCTTTGTGGATGTTAGTGATTCATAACTAACATGAATGTGTCCAATGTGTTACAATACCATGAGTAGTAATAACTAAGAGGGATTTTGAACAAAGGAAACACACACACACACACACACACACACACAATACTGATAATTTATTCACTTAGCAGGCAAAACTAGCAATAATGATAACAATCAGAAAGCAGCTGACACTGGGAGAGATGGAACTGACTGAAGAGGAGCTTGTGGGGATTTCCTAGGTGCCGGTGCCATATATTTTTCTACATATAATTTTTGGTGATGCTTATGTGGGTGTATATAATTATCTATACTCATAAACTGAACATTTCTTGTACTATATTGTATGCATGTTATAGCTCCATTTAAAAGAAAACTATCACAGAAGCATTCTGGAAAACTAAGTTTATACCACAATTCTTGGAGCATACAAACACCTTACACCAATTTTTATATTGAACTTACTTATATAAATGGACAGTTTAAGATTATTGTTTTTTTCTGTACAGTGTTTGGGGTGGTAAATCAGACTAGGCTGTGCTTAAGAAAACCAAAAAGCATATGTGAGTACTTCAAAGATCTGAATATCTGAAACAGTATATCAATACAATACCTAAACAGTTGTTTTAAGGGTTTTTTTTGTTTAACACAGGAAAGCTCATGGTGAAAAGTGTCTGAGAGTCAGTTTATAAGTGTTACACCTCCTCTCTGTTTATTTTGTGAAGCCACATATCCATAATTTTTATTGAATTTATTTTTTTTAATTTTATTGAAATTTTATTAATTTACAATGTGTTAATTTCTGCTGTACAGCAAAGTGACTCAGTTATACATACATATATATTATTTTCCATTGTGGTTTATCACGGATAGTGAATATAATTCCCTGTGCTATAGAGTAGGACATTATTGTTTACCCATCCTGTATATATAGTTTGCATCTGCTAGTCCCAAATTTCCAATCCTTCCTTCCCCTCCTCCTTGGCAACCACAAGTCTGCTCTCTACGTCTGTGAGTCTGTTTCATAGATATGTTCATTTGTGTCATACTTTAGATTCCATATATAAGTGATATCATATGGTATTTGTCTTTCTCTTTCTGACTTACTCCACTTAGTATGATAATCTCTAGGTCCATCAGTGTTGCTGCAAGTGGCATTTTTAGTGGCCAATAATATTCCATCGTATATATATACCACATCTTCTTTATCCATTCATCTGTCGATTGTTGTTTCCATGTCTTGGCTATTGTAAATAGTGCTGCTATGAACATAGAGGTGCATGTATCTTTTCAAATTGTAGTTTTGTCTTGGTAAGTGCCCAGGAACGGGATTGCTGGATCATATAGCAGCTCTATTTTTAGTTTTTTGAGGAACCTCCATACTGTTTTCCATAGTGGCTGCACCAATTTACATTCCCACCAACAGTGTAAGAAGGTTCTCTTTTCTCCACACCCTCTCCAGCATTATTGAATTTCTTTTATTTTCTTCAATTGTCCACTTTTCCTCAGAAACTATACAAATATAGCTAATAACTTTGAATGAAAAGTATATAGACTGGCATTTAATACTTAGTAGACATCATTTAAACATATTTTTGTTTTGAACACTATATCAAGCTCTAGGATAAGAAAGCAATATGGTTAGTTTTGATTATATGACATAGATTTAAAACTTACTAGCAGTAATATTTTGCCCCTGCTTTCTATTCTTTTAGTTAAGGTGATGTCTTCTGGCCCATTTACTAACCATATTGTTTCTTCTTTCATTGGGTTCAAAATATTTTTATCACATTTTAAAACTTGATTATATTGTTAATCTCATATTTAAATTCTCATCAAGCCATTAAACATAGTAGCCTATGTACCTTCTTGGTGTTTCTATGCTTTGGGCATCTTTTCACTTACCTTTCTATTTCATTCTCTATACCTGGAGCATTTCTTCTTTATCCAACTGTTAAACTAAGTCTTGCCTCCAGGATTGATCCTACCACAAAATTAAGCTGTACCACCATCTGTTTCTCACAAGTAAACAATAGAGTATACCTTTGAATATACCACTAAATGTCTATAAATTATTTTTCTCACTTTACAAGAACTCATAGAGAAAAAACAAAACAAAACCATTAATTCTCATCATTCATTGAATATTATAAAACCAAATTTATCTTTTATATTTTTTAAAATGTATACTTTTTTCCCAAACATAATTATATTAGCAGTGTGTTTTGTTCAACTTATACAAGTTCTGATTTTATAATGTTATAAAGGTGTAATAATTTCCTAAGAAAGAAATTAATTATATTATTATAGCTATGACTACTTTAAAATTAAATTTGAGTTACTTAATGAAACACTATTTTGAGTTAGTCTCCTTATTTCCAAGAAGACATACATAGGCACACAATTTATAATCTTAATTGCTAAAATTGCATCTTATCTAATAAAGCTTATATTTGATTACAATTCATATTGTGAGATTAATGAACCTAAACCACTTTGGAATTTAGTCATATAAGCCTGTGCATAAATAAGTATGCAAAACATATAATATCTTACTTCCCCCCCCCCAAAAAATAGCAAACATGAGAAAATTGGATCCAAAGTTGGAAGTAAAATTCATTTAATAGCTATTTTCCAAGGTGTTAATAATTTCCAAATACAAAAAAGACAGCTTCTGAGTAGTCTTTTAGATCATGTTTATCAATGCATAAAAATATATGTATGAGAATCTATACATATCTACAATATCATAGTTATATACAATTAAAATGCAGAAAGCAAGGGACAAATTATCATGGGTTACTTGAGCCGCACTAAATAGACTCAAACTTCTCATTGTAATTTTTCCTTCTTGCTGAACTTCAGCTCAGTTTTTGATCTGATTTTGATGTGGAAGACAATTTATTTGGTCCTTGAAATATTGCATGCAGTTCCACCCCATTACTATATTTTGACCACATAATGAGAGATTTGGTTATGCAATATTCGACATGTTCTCTGAACCCTCCAGACCCCACAGTATAGTGGAAAAGGCACTCACCCACAAATATGAGCGCCTGCCATGAAGCAGGAAATGTGTTAGGCACTAGGGGCACAGTCATAAACAACAAATGTCCTTGTTTTCATATATTAAAAAAAGAACAACCAAATACAATATTTAGTATAAAAATGAATGTATTGAAAGTTATAAAAACATATAACATTGGAAGGATTAGGAAAGGCCACATTAAGGAAAATATATTAATGAAAAATGAATATCATATAATGAAAAATGGTTATCTTAAAATAAAAAAGGGTGAGGGATGCAGGTAGAGAGAAAAGTATAGAGAAGGAAGTCTGGAATATTACAAGAATTAGAATTAATTCCATAGAGTTTTAGAGCATTACTGCTTCTGATTGACTGCTAATTTTGATACCAACCCTCCTCCTTGTTTTTGCTTTCAAGGTTATTTTCTGGTGCCTGGGAGGGGTTATATAGACTCCAGGGTCAGTGGAGAATTCTCTGCATTTTCTCTTGGTCCTCCTCATTCTTATACAATTACCTTGATCATGTTCAGATTCCCATAAGATAGTATAAAAGAATGTTTATTAATTATAAAGCAATATATAAGGTTAAATATGGTACTTATATATTTAAATAATCCATTTATATAATTTGCATTAAATTACAAAAAAATGTTAACCAAAAAAAAAAATCTTTCAGAAAATATAGACTTGCACTTCAGAGTTTCATTATACAAGCCAAAGAATCACAATAGTAGACAAGCAACATAAGATGAAAATTTTAAAGGAGAGCCTCAAATGCACTTTGCAAATAAAGTACTGACAAAGTGAAAATTAGACTATTTAGAAAACATTCTTACATAATTTAATTTCTAATATTTCCCTTTCATGAATAGTTTTTCATATTATTAAGAGTTGGTGAATGTTCTTTTTAATGTTATTTTGTTGACTATTTCCATCACTGTGAAATAGAATGTGAGCCAAAGCTGGAAACAGCCTTTGCATGATTTACTGTAAAACAGATTTCCCACTACTGCTGACACTGTAATGCAAACTTCTTGCTCATACATTGCCTGGGTAAGCTGAAAACTCACATAAAATGCACATGTTAGGAGTTTCATGGAAATCAAAACAAGTGGTTGTAAAATTCTTCTTTTAAATGAATGAATACATTTGAAATGTGTTTTGATCTTATTAAATGTAATTTTTCTTGATGGGTAAAGTCATAGCAGCAAGAAAAGTTCAGTGTTATTATTCATTAATGCATTTATTGAATACTTACTCTGTCAGAATATGAAGATATGACATTGGCTATAGAAAGAAACTGACTTCAAAATAGACAATTTACTGTACAACATGTAACTACTGTGATAGAAGTGCTGTGAAAAGAGGAATGGGAGTGTTTAATTTAGATCGTCATGGCCAGAAAAAGCATCACAGAAGGATAAGCAGATGGGCATACCCAACCAAAAAATATTTTCAAGATGTGAAAACACCTGTGTGAAAATGAAAAGGAAAAAAATCTGATATGTTTTGTTTACAAAGCAAGTAAAAGCTACATAAAACTGATAATTTAATTTTTGAAAAGTATTTTATTAATATCTACCATTGGTTCTTTAAATTTTTCTATTTCTAATTCCCCTTTAAAGACTGATAAACATGTAGACCCTGATGAACTAATCCTGACTTTCTTTAACCAAAGCCCTTCCACATGATATCACACCTGGTAGGTCCAAACTATGGCACAAGAGGAAAATCAACAATTCACAGGCTGTTCCTACTGTACAAGTAGGAACCTCAGGCACCCCACAATCTGACTTTTTGTTCAGACTCTTTGTTAGTGGCTTTTATCTATTTTAATTTGTATAAGTATTACTTTTTCATCCTAAGTAATTTACTTTTCTAATTTATATATTTTCCCTTAATATATGATATAATTTTACTTTTAATTATTCATTTGTCTAAAATAACAGTATTCAACATATTATTGTTTAACCCATATTACTACACCCTTGTGTGTACACCTACCTGTCAGGAGCTCAGCTGAGCCTCAGAGAGTCAGAGAGTCAGAAGAGTAGATTAAAGCAACAAACAACAAGCCAAAATAAAAGTTAACAAGCCTGAGCTTCCCTGGTGACACAGTGGTTGGGAGTATGCCTGCCGATGCGGGGGACGCGAGTTCGTGCCCTGGTCCGGGAGGATCCCATATGCCACGGAGCGGCTGGGCCCATGAGCCATAGCCGCTGAGCCTGCGCGTCCGGAGCCTGTGCTCCGCAACGGGAGAGGCCACAACAGTGAGAGGCCCGCATACTGCAAAAAAAAAAAAAAAGTTAACAAGGCTTTAGTCACTTATTCTGATAGTAAAGGCAAGATGTTAAAACTGAAGAAAGGGCCAACTCCTCCCTCCCTTTTCCATTTTCTCCTGTGGAACAGGAGGGAGTACTAATCTGAGGGTCAGGTGAATCATCCATTGCAGATCGGGGCGGGGGGGGTCTTCTCACTGTCAAGGGTACCTCAAATAAAAGGCTTCTGTAGTTTTTTGGACACTGAAGCCAGGGGAATGCCAAGGAGGGAGAGCTAGGGATTTCTTCCTTCTACCCCCCAAAGAGAAGCCTTAGCAGAGAAGCCTGGACAGGGCATGGCCAATGGCCTCAAAAGGAGACCCAGGAATAAAGGAACCTGGGCTAGTAATGCAAATATGCATAAGAGCATGACTGGCCTGATTCCTTGACTACAACTCTCTTCAGAGACTGCAGTGCACTAGCTGCACACCAAGTCTGGGGTGAGAGGGCAGCTTCCCCTCTCCCCCACCTCCTCACTACCCCTAAAGGCCTGCCTGGTGAAGGCTTTGTGAGTGCCAATGGTCAGGCCTGAAAAAGTCACGCATAGATGTTAACCAGAGCTGGACACAACTCCATTCTTTAATTTTTTAAGAACTGAGCAAGAAATAGACTACCTCACCATGGGCCCAAATGAGTTGGACTTTAAAGTTCTTTTACAAAAACTGAGTAATTTGTCTGAGGTAACAGAGGATTATGGTCAAAATCAAAATTATGCCAAGCAGAATGATCAGGACTGCCTGAAGGATTGAACATAATAATGAAGCCTAACTGCTTCCAAGCCAGGAAATAAAAGTCACATATTCCATCTGGATTCATTTTAGAGAGCCAGAAAACAAATGTTTAATTAAGTTCCTGTATGAATCTTTTTATCTGGCCCAGGGCATCAATTTAGGCACAGCACCACTCTGGCTAGTAAGTTGAAGCTGACTTGAATGTCTCTCAGGGATAAGGTGACATCAGGATCATCAGGGTATATACACAAGAAGTATAATCCCAGAGGAAATGCTTGCTGTCCTTGGAAACAGAGCTTACAATGTTATGGCAGATGAAACAGGACATTCATGAATCAGGTAGTTAGGGTAGCTGGCCCACAGTGTGACCTCCCATCATGAAGCCTCCAGCTCTGGGGTTCCCAGTCCAGTTCCCATAATTCAATTCAATTTGGTCCTTGATTTCTAAGGCAGCCAGTTTTAAATAGTGTTGTTTGCCCATGACATCAGTTAAGATGCCTCACTAGTATGGATGACATCTGGAGGTATTTTGCATGGAAAGTTAGTTAGCACTGTCAGGTGTGATCAGTAAGCTCAGCATTTAACCTGGATCCAAAGTAATCACAGCAGCATGGAAAGGCAGCACTGGAAGGTCTTTTTCAGATGGAGGGGGAAATTTTCAAGAGCAGGTCTGAAAATCAAAGATTATTAATATCCTCCCCCTTCTCCCTCCTCCCCAGGTACTAGGGCTTTATTTTTAGTTGTTATTGATGTATCTCATCTAAGAGTCTCATTCTCTACTCAGCTAGCTGGATGGTGTTGTGTCTCTCATTTAGTAATCAAAATTTTAAACTAAAAAAATAATCTCTTGCTTTTATCCAAACCTTTTGTCTGGAAGGGTTGTATGCAAGAGGGATACATGTGACATATGACTGAGTTCTTGCCAGTGAAATGTAGTTTGAAATACTGTGCATCACTGCCAGGCTTTGTTCATCAAAAGGAAGGAAGGGAAGGGGGGAAGGGAGGAAGGGAGGAAGGAAGGAAGAAAGGAAGAAAGGAAGGGAGGAAGGGAGAGAGGAAGGAAAGAATAGAAGGAAGACAGGAAAGAATAGAAGGAGGGAAGGAATAGGAGGAAAAGAAAGAAAAAAAAACCCTTGCAATATGCCCTCCTCATCTGCTTGAATGACAAGGACTCTGAAGATGCAGAGGAAACAAGAAGGAAAGAACTGAGTTCCTTGGGTCTCTGCTACTAAGAGACCCTCATAATATCTAACCACAAACACCCATATTGGACTTTTGATAATCACTGAAATTTGGATGTGATTAATACAGCTGTTAAACTACCCTAAATAATACATTCCTCCACCCCCAAAATATATGTAAATTAGGTAGGAGTATGAACAAGTTAACAAAAATTTTGTATAAAATATGAAAAAACTTCATGTTAAAAGTTTGCAGTATCATTTAGAAGCACAATGGAGATGTCCCCAAAATGTCCCCAAATGTCCCCAAATAACCAAAAAAAAGTCCAGTGAGGTCACAATTGAGATGAGTATGGAAAACCTGGTAATAATAATAAAAGAGTATGAATTAACTAATGCTAATCAGACACTTATTAGGTGCCAGGAACTGGTCTAATGGCTTAAACATTATTAACACTTATTGTACTATTTTACAGAGGAGGAAAGTTGGACATGGAGAATTACATACATGGGTAGTAAAATGAGGTTCTGAGGCAGATAATCTGACTCTTAATACTGGGTTCCTACTCACTATGTTTTAATCAGATTGAGCTAGACCAAAGAGAAAAGGAAGAATGTTACTAGTTAGAGGAAACATTATATGCAATAGTTTATGTGCAATGGGTTAAAATATTCCAGGACAAGAAGTTTCAGTATTGCTGGAAAGAATAATATAACAGGATTTTATTGCTGATGATGTTTAGAGATAGGCAGTTTATGAAGGATTGAATAAAAAAATTGGAACTTAATTAGGAAACTATACTTAGCAACCAAAATATTTTAACTGATTGAATAGTTTAGACATACTTCTGATATGAAATTCAGAAGATGAATTGAAAGTTGCCAGATCAAATGAAGAAAGAGCAGTTAACAAACTTTTGTAATAATTTAGATATGAATTATGAAACTTGGAACCAAGTTATTGTGACTGTTAATGGAAAGGTGAGAACAGATTCAAGATACAACTGTAATTTACAGATCTTGATTCTAATTGGATATAGGTGTCATATGGAATGGAAGCGTTTCAGGGATTCCAAGTGTTTGACTTGAGTAACTGGGTAGATTTGGTGCTAATCTCATCTCTACCAACAAAGAATCATTACAACCGGTCCTCTTTATAGAGAAACTGGATGGTGGTGTTAGGGATACACTGAAACTCTCCAAAGCAAATTCTACTTCTAATGTTGTTGTCGTTGTTGTTATTGTAGAGGACCAAGAATTTATCCCTGATTCTCTTCCTCGGAACCATATTTGATATTGTTTTCAAAAATTATGCTTCACATTCAATTGGTTTCTTTGCTTTATTCTTACTTCAAAAATCATTGCTTAGTATCTCCTGTAAGTGGAGCCTGGTCCTATAGAAGTGCCCAAATTGACACATATTCAGATTATGACTGCTTACCATTTGTGTTGTTTTCAGGCTTTTAGGTGTCTTCCTTTTTTTCCCCCTCTTGGACTCTTTGACACGTTGTCTCTTATGTATTCCCTTTGCATAACCACGTTAACATTAATTGCAATAATGACCTCTCTCCTGTTTCATTCACTCATTGAGTCATTCAAATGAACTCTCTAGAGGTGAATGAAAACAATTAAATCATACCACAATAATAAACTAAAAATGATTTAGCAATTGTGATATTACTATGACAAAAACAAACAAGGGGTTAAGATAGAAAGCAGTAGAATGTGGACATCCTAAAACTGTGAAATTTCCTTTCATCTCAAAATGATTGTTTAGAAATTTGGTGTATTATGCATGCCAACTCAGAGAAATTAGGCCTGTCATAACCTGCCAATACTAGCAATACAATGAAAAGAAATACATTAATTCTAAATCTTAACAGGCACAGGAGTGTCCTGATTGTTATATTGAAGGTATTTTAGACCACAGCTTCCATTACTTTCTAGTTGTTTCCTGGAACAGGAAAGGATAATGGGGCAAATCCAAATGTCTTTATTTTTTAAAAAATTTCTAAAAATTTAACATTTTTTATAGAGGGGACCTGAGTTTTAGAAGAGAAATTCACATCTTGCAAGACTTTAAGCCATTGTTTCATCCAGTCATCTGGCAAAATGACTTAGGCAGCTATAGACTAGTCACATTCACATGACATTGAACATCAGGGCACTTTAATAAGAGATTTTTTTTTTCTTTTCTTTTTCTCAACCTAATTCACTGCCCTGAAATGAATGACTGGGTATGTGTTAACGTATGACCCTCCTGCTAATGAACATTCAGGTCCCTCAAGGTCTGGAACCAATTTGACAGTTGTCTGAGTGTTATATACTCTATGGCTTCATTAGCTGATATCATAATTTCCAAAGACTTAAATGCCATTATTGGCAATTTTTCTGTCAAAGCATTACTCATTGGTAGTTTGAATTGGGAAGATTGCTTCCCTAGGGAAAATTTCCAATGGATAAGTGGCCATATTATATGAAAATAATGACTTGAGGTCATTTTTAAATCATAATATAATACTGCTCAAATCAGCTTGTTCGATGACAAGAGAAAATTCAACTGTCTTCTGTATCAGGTAGATTGTACTTTTGTTACTCACCATTTCTTTGTTAGTCTCAGGTCTTGGGAATTGCTTTTATTAAAATGTAAAACAAAATATTTAATATGTACAACTACAGAAACTAAGAAAACAGAAATTTTATATATTTAGAGCTGTTGTTAAACTAACAAAAGGATTCTACAACATTTTAAATTGCTCTACTTAAAATATATATAAAGAAAAATAAAACAAAATACATTAATACAAATTTAAAATATAAATTATATATATATATTTGCAATATATATATATATATATATATATATATATATATATATTGCAAATAGCTAAAGTTTTCTTCAAAAACCCACTACCCCTCCTTCCTGAGATACAGACACTCACCTGAGCTTGGAAGATCTTATGACCATGAGTGTTTTTATTTTTTATTTTCATTATATGTATAAACATGCATGTGTGTTTAAGTACACATATGTTTGCATTTTCATTTTTTATGAAGCTTTAGACATACAGTAAACATAAAAATGAATATGTGGGTGTGTATGTGCATGTGTGTGTATTTAAAATGAACATAAAACTATGGGAATTCCATGGTTGCCCAGTGGTTAGGACTCCTTGCTTCCACTGCTGGGGACCTGGGTTTGATCTCTGGTTGGGGACCTAAGATCCCACAAGCCATGCAGTGCTGCCAAAGAAAAATGAACATAAATGCTAGGTATGACAAAATGATTTTGCATAAAAGTGCTCTACCCAAAATGCATAAAACTCTTTATTGTTTTTTATCCTAACCCCTGTTCCATACTATATGACCAGTGTGTCTGTTTTACTTGCATTTTCTCTCAGTGATATTGAGATTAAGCACTTATTTTTCCCAGTGATATTCTTTCTGTATTTTGCCTGTTAGGTTATCTTGTTTAATTTTCTTTGGAACTTTTATGTTTTTACTTATCAGTATTCTTACTGATCAAATTTCTTAGAGTTGTTACATAGCTTAAATTTGACAACTCTAATGACTTTTTACTCTCTTGACCTTTCACTCATGGCTCCAAGATGCTATTGTTATTCCTTCCATCAGTTCTATTTTACATAAAGTAAGTAGGAAAAAGGGGAAATGAGCAACTGATATATCTCCCAACTTGGTACTATCACTGCTGGGAGCTTTCCTATGACTTATACCCTACGGCTGACACATCTTATTAGCCACCTTTCCTCACACTTGTGCCAAAGGGAGTTTAGAGCGGAGGATGTATAAGCATTGTGGCTTATGTCACACACAAGGAACAGGTGTCTGTCATAACATCATCAATTGTCAACATAAACATCTGCATATGCACAGACACATAATACACATACCTGTGTAAGCATTTTAATGATAATTCTCTCCATTTCTCCTCCTGTGTTGCTGTAGTTTTGGTTATAATAGACAATAATAATATCTAAGACATTATTTTGATTACTGTTTTGAGTACCTATGTGCTTTGTGTAACTATATACATACACAAATAATCATATGGAAAAATATATATATAATCATATAGATATATAATATAAATTTGGATGTTTACATAAAATATATTTTAAATATAAAATATTATGCCCATGTTTGCACTCTACAGCCCAACTTTATTCTGCTCTATATAGCAGTTTGGTCATAGACCATATTGGAGAAGGAGAAGAAAGAATGTGTACACATCAGTACAACTGGTCGTTTCTTTAAGTTTGCTACATGTTCTCAGAATCAAGATCTCAAAACTTCTCATTGCTTGATGCAGGCATGATTTCTAAGTAAAAATATGTAAAATTCAAATTTTCTGACTCCCTCCCCTTACTAGTATTCCAGCCCAATTATATTCACCTTCTCAACGTGCACACACGCACACACACACAGACACACACACACACACACCACTGGAGGAATATGTTTGCAGAAACATCCGCCTTCACTATATTTGAGCTCTGCTTAGCCTCAAATTGATGTTGGGCCATTTTCCTTGCCTATGTTGGGTTGGATGATCTGACAGTGATTCATTGGTGAGGCTCGAAAAGTCATAAGAGAGAAGTCTTTTGCCTATATTCCTGGAACACATACAATTTTTTGACTTTCAAATTTAAAGTATAACAGAATCTCCTGTGAGGGGAAGGAATATAGATGGCAAAGTAGAAGGATGCGGAGCTCACCTCCCCCCACAAATACATCAAAAATACATCTACAGTTGGAACAGTTCTCACAGAAAACTGGAAACTGGCAGAACTCCTATACAACCAAAGCCGCAAGAAAGATCTCCACATAACCAGGTAGGACAAAAAAAAAAAGGCATAGGGCCAAGACCCTTGCCCCTGAGAGGGATCTGAAAAGAAGAGAAGGTCTACATGGGCAGACCCTCATCCTGGGGAGTGAGCCTGTCAAGCCACAGTCTGGGCGTCCCAGTCCTGGTGTCCTGTGCAGAGGAGAAAAGTCCCCTTGGCTACTGGTAGAAACACTGGGAAAGACAGAAGGGCTGGAGAGGCCTAGACTCTACTCACAAGTAGCATGCATATGCTTACTTGCCAATAATCAGAGTGGAGAGAGCCTTGAACTGACACCTGCCGCCTTGCCACACTTCAAACAGGGTGAACATGGTGGTTCCACTCACTTCACAACACAGTTTGGCATGAGATCTAGGACAACTGGGCTCTAGGAATATAATCAGTCTAGCTAAGCAGAAATACCATGGGGGGCATGGGATATGGCCTGGGTGTGGTGGTGGTAGCCATTGTCAGCAGCACCATAGGACATGCTTTGGTTTGTCTCCCAGCCAAGTGAGAGAGCTCTGGCGATGCTACACTGCAGCTTAGCACTGGGTCTGGGACAGATAGGTCCTGGGAGAAGACTCCCGTGGAGGCAGCCTGGATCTCTGGCAGCTGTGCAGCCACCTCAATTCCTGCAGCCCACCTCCCTGACCCCTGACCCCATTTATTATTATATTCATTTATTTATCATATTCATTTAACATTTTTACATGTTAGCAAGCAATTATTTTAAATATCTTTAACAAAATGAAGAAAAGAAAGAAAATATCAGCAAAGAAATATAAATTATAAATATAGAAATTATAAAACTGAAAAATAGAGTAACTGAAAAAAATCTTACTGGATGGGCTCAATAATAGAGTGGGGATGGCAGATTTAATCATCATTGAACTTGATATATCAGTAAAAATTATTCAGTCTGAACAACAGAGAGAAAATAGACAAAAAAAAAAAGAACATATCAGGGCCTTGTGGAACTATAACAAAAGAATTAACATTTGTATCATTAGAGTCCAAGAGGAGAGGAAAAGAGAGAATGGAATTGAATAAGTATTGAAAGTAGTATCTAAAATCTTTCCAAATTTAGTAAAGAATGTAAACAAACAGATTCAAGAGGCTAACTAAAACTCAAATAGAGTAAATCCAGAGAAACCCAAGGCACATTATAATTAAACTTCTAAAGTTTACCTTCTACAAAAAAGAAAAGTATCTTGAAAGCAGCCAGAGAGAAATGTGATGCAAATCATCTACATTGTGAATAATTATAGACCCCTCTGGTGGTACAAATTTCTCTAAGTTTTTCTGTAAATGACTAGAAAAAGCTAGTAGAAGAATCTTGAAACCCTATATTGTACTATTTCATAAGCAAAAGGAAAGAGGAATTTGGTCTTGTCCACTAGAGGAAAACAAGAGAAAGGATGGATGGAAGGAAGGAAGGAAGGAAGGAAGGAAGGAAAGAAAGAAACAGAGAAAGAAAATGCAAAACATAGATCATTTACAGAGGAAAAGACTTTGCAGACAAAAGTACCAAAGTAAGAAGGCAGAATAATTGTAGGGTTAGGAGTTATGGGGAATAATGGAACAAATACATTTACTTCTCTAAGGTCTTGTATAAATCTGTATGATGGTTGAAATTTTTTATCAAATGTACTTTCCTTCTTTACTGGAAGGATGGGAATATTGCAAGGTGAGTGTCCTTTAAAAAGTATCCCTTCCTTTTCTAATTATTTTATAATTGGTTTTATTCCTTTTAATTGAGCTGTCAACAAAGGACATTGTTTTCTACATGGCCATGGATGGTAAACTGTCTTTGTTGGTTTTATATCTTGAATTAAACCAGTATCATTATTCTTTAGGGACCAAAATGATGCATATATTTGTTTCAGCTCAGTGTGAGACCTATCTATCTATCTATCTATCTATCTATCTATCTATCTATCTGTCTATCTATCTAGTTGGTTTTTCAGTTCCCCTTGGCCACCATACCCCTGATGAGGTAATCTTTTGGACCTCAACTTGTTTGCTCCATCAAAGGAGCAGTCTTCTGGTTGCAGAATTCCATGCAGCTGCTAGATGCAGAATTCCTTGCCTTTGCACAAGGCAAGGAATGGGTTGGACTGTAAACAGAAAACATGCTTCAGAGTACCTTTTCAAATTTCTGAGGAATAGGGAAAATAATTCTTTAAATGATAAATATCAGTTGACAAGGAAGGCTTGTGGATGACTCAGGGGTTCTGGGTACTCAATGGCATCAGCTTTTTTGTCAATCTAAATAAGAAGGCCTGTTTTCCCTTGCATTAAGATAGGAAAAATGTAAATTATATGGCACTTTGGTTTCCCTTCCCATATTGGCATTCATCAGCCTAAGACCTTGCTGCTTGCCTTTTTCCAAGTGACCAATGAAGGTACTCTCCATCCTTTTGCCTTCATATGGGGTACAGGCTTTTACTAAGTCCTCAATTATTCCTTGATCAAGTCTCTTTATCAAATCTATTTTCCTATCTGTATGGTATATGGATGATAAGGAATTCTTGTAGGAAGAATCTGGGCTAAGACATGAAATGGACTCAGGTCTGGGTCATAAAATACACAAATCTATGTCATCAGAGTAGGTGATTCACTACCAGGTAAAGAAATTGTGCCCCCACACCTTTTCTTCAGGGAAGTCCACTAATGAGGGGGAACTACATGTCTAAAAGAACATCACCTTCTTTAACGAGTCAACTTGAAGCAAGGAGGGATAAAGTGATACAGGAGCTATAAAAGGAGTAGGGAAAGTACAGAAAGAAGGAGAGCTCTGAGAAACAGTAAGTGCCTTTAATTGTCACACTCCTCTTCCGTTTTTTCAATATTCTGGTTATCAAAATCAGTTTTACTTCTTAGAATGATATCCCTTAAATATCAGTAATTAACCTGCTTGAGATGAGACTGAAGACTCCAGCAAATACATTAATTTATTCAAACTAAAAGAATTGTCCTTAGACCACTGAAAGACCAGATTCTCATATACTCATTGAAAATATGACAGAAAGATAGTAAACATTTAAGAGAAAGACCCATGGGCAACATTTCTGGTTTTTCATATTTTCCAACCGTATGATAATCTCGATGGCATTTTAGAACCTGTATTGCCCATGCTTATTCAAGAGTAAAATCTTGATTTTGAAGAGTGGTTCATCCAGCTAGTATGCCAAAAGAGCAGAGAGCTAGAAGGGAATTTTATTTTTCCAATAATTTAGGGTCTCTTACCTGACTGTTGTGTGGCCACAGAGCTTCAGCTGGTCCGTTGGGTTCAGGGACTGCCAGACATCCATCTTTATCAACATAATTTTTGGAGAAAGATAAAAAATCAAAGTTTCTTCTCAACCCAGGAAACTTCTGACAAAGAGGGAAAGAAAACAATTTCATTACTGAATAAGCACTAAGCCAGAATGTGGTGTGCATCACAGACAATTCTCTAAGAGACTGCAAAGACAGAAAGATATCTCACCAAAGTAGCCAAGCAGACATAATCCACTACATACATGTTCTCAAGATAAACAACACCTGGCTTCAAGTAAGGGGACTTGGCAACACCATTTATTTATAGTTTATCCTAAATTCACCTTATAATTGGGGTGACCATCTGTGTTAACTGGCCTTAACCAAAGGAAAAATAAACTTCTTGTATTTTTATGACAGGTGATAGTTTTGCAACTTGGAGCAAGGTATCCACAAAAGTTATGGTCCCACCCTCCCACAGAAACTGGAAGATAGGGGCACTGTCCTCTTGATGAGTGCATGTTAAAGGGATGGCTCCCAAGTCCTTGAGAGAGACATTCCTGGGTCATAAAGCAGAGGAGAGACTTACTTAATTTTTTAAAGTTTTGCATATATTTCAAATAGACAGATAAGATCTTACAATTTTTCCAATGTAAGTGCTCTAAGAAAAGGCAGTCTCTTCCCTTGTTTTCAACAGGGAGAATTAAGCTTCTTAGTTTTAATTTTGTTTTTGCCCACACCAAGGCAATAAATAGGACATCTACCTTCTACTTGTTGGGGGAGGGGAACACATCTTATTTTGTTTTCTATATATTTCAGACTTTTTAAACACATGTTTTACAATATTAAACAATTTTTTAAATCTCAAAAACATGTTGTGCAAAAGGAGCCAGACCCAAAAGCATACTCAGTTTATGGTTTTATTTGTAGAAAGTCCATAACCCAGCAAAAATAATTGACCTGACAGAAATAAAGAGTGATTGTCTGTGGGGCATGGAATGGGCAAGGAGGAACTGACTGAGGTGGGGGAAATATTCCATATCTTGTTTTGAATGGTGTGTATACAGGTTACACAATTGTCAGAACTCATATAAATAAATACCCAATATCTTCAGATTTTATTATATGTACATTATATCTGAATTTTAAAACATGTTATTTTAGAATGAAGCTGATCCCATTTTCTCCAGCATTTCTATTATCGCATTTACATTTGCCTTTGTATTATTATGTCATGACCATGTGCTCCTGTTAAGGTGATAAGGAATTTAAAGGCAGGTACTCTGTCTTTTTTACTCCTATTTCTTTCTTTTAACACTTGATACATGTTATATGTGTCAAGTATGCAATAAGTATTTGCCCTATTTAATTTAGGATATTTTTCATTGGTATACAATACTTATAAAAATACAAGTTTTCACAAAATAGGCTGGTTTTCTTCATTATTTATTCATCCATCATTCACTTTTCAGTTTATTTTCTCCTTAAATATTTCCTGAGCATATATGATATGCCAAAGTCTATTAGGCACAGTTATACAAAGATGAATCAGACAAATATGTAGACTGTCCTGGTGGAATTAGCTACAGTAATCTGAATACAATAATCTTTCCCTGGTGTCACATTATCCTGTTACTGTCTTTTAATGTTATAGAAAAATTTAAAAGATCAGAACTGCAATTTTATATATATTTTTTACTTTTCCTGGAACTTCTGACATTTTTTCCATCTACCATGGTCTTATACCAATAAGTTCCCATTTATGTTTGAAAGATTTTAGCAATATTTAATAGATAAGCCCAACCTCCATAGGTTATAGAAGATTTTATGCACTATCAAGTTAAAACATATCTATCTATCATTTTATTTTGAAAGAGATAACTCTTCATAAGGAATATAGATATATCTCCAACTATGCTTACATGTACATGAAAAATTGTAGTAAACAAATCACATTAAAATGACAGCAGTTTCTGCACTTTGACACGTTTACAGATTTACCTGATTAAATTTAGAGCACAAAATTGTTCCCCACAACAATTTATAGAACTGCAATTCTAACAAATAACCTGTTGGGAAGTAAAAAATTCATGTGACTGCAACATCTCAAGTATGCATTTCACTCAGATTTGAAGTTTAATTTACTTTGAACTGAAAAAGCTAACAATGTTGGACAGCTGTTATAATGTTTAGCCTATCCTAAGGTACATCAATGCAGGATCTTATTGCAAAAACAAGCATGTATTAATTATTTTCATTAATCACCCATGACTCAAGCATTATGATCAATTTGAAGCATTGTGTTTCTGAAAGATAGTGATCAGAACAAAAAGGTTCTGGAAATAATAGAAACTCACTTAACCCTCATTCCAACTCTGAAACAGAGGTAGTGTCATCCACATATTTTACTGATAATAAGAGATACTAACTTTCTAAATCTCAGACAGCGTGGAGTGTGATGATGGCATACCAATTTGATATACCTTGACCATAAAGGCCATTGTCTTAAACTGTTTCATGCTATTAATTCATTTCTTAGTCAGCAAATATTTTACAATTAGAAGTAATTCACAACATTGTGGAAGAAACTGGAATGCAGGAGAAATGTTGGCATCTTATTCAAAAACAATCTACAGTCTGTAAACATCTAATGTGAAGTAGAAAAAAAATGTCCACTAGACACAATAGGTTTAAAAGAAGCAACTGATCCAGTATGTGTGTGTGTGCATGTGTGTGTATAATTTTATATATATATATGTAAAATTATATATATATAAATTACATATATATTATAATTATAAATTACATTATATATATTATAAATAGTACTTACACCCAAAGTACTATTTGGTCTATATATTCTGTGTGATTTAATCTCTCTTCTGGAATATTAAATACATTTAAATAGATTTCAGACAATCACTTTCCCCACCCAAAAATAATCAGCAGTCTTTGTGAAACCAAAGTAGATTTCAAATTTCTAAAAGAAAGCCACACATTCTTGTTGAGATTTCATTCTTGTAATGTGAAGAAAAAGAAGGGCAGGTCATGACTAAATTTAATGCTCTGATGAGCCTCAAAATAATTTACAGAGTTATCAGGGCATTCATTCAATTTCCTTATTACCTCACAGTTGTAGTACACAGGTATGCCAGATTGAAGAAAAATCTTTTAATTTTAAGCCAAAATAAACTCTTAATGAATAAACATTTATTGATGAACTTATGGCAAAAATTACCTTAATAGGCACATTTGACATATCCTATATGTCATACATAGTTTATATATCATATAAAACTGTGTAACTATATTTGAAGTAAAAATCTATAGGTTAAAAAATTGAACTAAGAAACTGAATTTAAAATGCACTACATTTTAGTTATTTGTTGACGGACACAGGTCTGTCTTGGTCTGCCTCCTCTTTATTCTCACCCTTCTTTAAGTTAAGCATCACAGGAAAAAGTAAGTGGCCACTCAATCATTATTTGTTCCAGCATAACTTTTTCTTCCAGATGCAAATAAACCATTCAGAAGAGAGGATAAGGGACAAGAAACTGTAAATGAAAGAAAGAATAGCATGGAAAATTATCTGACAGACCTACTTGAAGATAAATTCAAAGTATCTCAGTGAAATTCTGTAATCCACATAAGTGGATGAGAGAGGATGACACTTCATCTTCACAATAACTTTGTGGAATAATCCAGGTAGAAAAATTGCATTTTAAATAAAAGTCTCCAAAAGGAAGCAAATTCACTGTCATTTCAAAAATCCCTATACATTGTTGTTTTTAGTGGCCCTTCAAAATCTAAGCTTCTTTGTGGTAAGCATATTAAAATAGTATGTTTCCCTAAATTATATATATATATATTATTATATTATAATATTATATATAATAATTATTAATAATTATAATATTATAATTTTATATATATATATATAAAACTAGAAATAAAGATCTGAAATTTGGTGCTCTAAACCCATGTAGTAAGGGGTACCTGTACACCCATAAATAGTGTGATTTCCCCTTAGCTCTTCTTATATTTTCCCAGTTTTTATAATCAGATGTTTGCCTGAATTCTGGGTAATCCAGAGACCTATTAAATTTATGTGGTAAAACTCAGACAGTTAATCTGGCGTTTGATTTTCAGGTCTTGCTGCTGCCATTCCCCATAAGGTCTGTACTCTAAGGTCTGTACTCTGTTACTTCAGAGCCTGACTCAAGACTTATTTCCATCTAAAACATTCCTCCATATAACATATTTTTGTAAATACCTCAAGAAATTTAATTATGCTTCCCAAATATCACTTGCCATGATATCAACATCCTAGATCATACCGACTGGAAAGCAGCCATCCCAGATCAGACCTAAGGTGCCAAACAACAGTATATAGATAATCAGTCATTTTGGTGAGCAGCACAATATAGAATTAGTTCCATCTGTTCTTGTCTTTCATAGACACATGCTTGCAATTATTATAAGTACAATTTTTCCTATCCTAAATATACCTAAAGCCTACACAACTACTTATTCATTCACTCTTTCTTACATGCCACAAAAAACTAATTTTAAAAAAATTCTATAATATTGTGCAAAAAACTCAGATATTTCAAAAAGTATGCAGATGGTAAGTAACCATATGAAAAGATGATCAATCATTTGGTAAATTCAAATTAAAATCACTATGAGATATTTCTACATACCTAATAGAATGAAAAGACAAAGGCAATATCAAGTGCTATTGAAGATGGAGAGTAACTGACATTGTCATATATTTCTAGTGTGATATAATTGCTATAGCTTCCTGGGAAAACAGTTTGACATGCATTAATCTCCCAAACCTGCTGTAACAAAGTACTATAAACCTGGTTATTCAAAACAACAGAAATTTATTCTTACAGTTCTGGAGGTTAGAGGTCTAAACTCAAAGTAAGGTTGGTTCCTTCTGAGGACTCTGAGACAGAGGATTTGTTTCATGCCTCTCTCCTAGCTTCAGGTGATTGCCCACACTCCATGGCTTTACTTGGATTATAGATTCATCACTCCAATCGCCTCCTCCATCTTCACATGGTTTTCTCCCTGTGTATCTCTGTCCAAATTTCCACTTTTTATAATGGCACCAGTCATTGGATTAGGGCCTACCCTAATAACCATAGTTTACCTCGATTACCTGACTTTCATATATATATATATATATATATATATATATATATATATATATATATATATATATATATGCATAGGGACACAATTCAACTCCTAACAGGCATTTTTAAAGAAGTTAAAAAAATACAGGTATCATAAAACCTAGTAATCCTCCTCAAACATACTTACCCCAGATAAATAAAAACTTACATTCACATGAAAATCTGTACATAAATGTTTATAAAAGAATTTATTGATAATCACCCCAAACTGCAAACAACCCAGCTTTCCATCAAGTAGTAAACTCATGGAGCAAGGTAGGTACACACAATGGAATACTTCTTGGCAATACAATGAAACATAGTACTATTTCACAAAACAACATATGGGTGGGTGCCTCTTAAATGCATTTTACTAAGTCAAAGTAGCCATATCCAAAATCTTGTGATTCCACTTATATGACATATGGAAAAGGTAAAATTACAGGGATGGAATTATCTTATTCTCATTTGCTCGAGGGTACTGTTGGTCAAATAGGTTTCTCTACATAGACACAGCATGAGCATTTTGGGGTAATGGTTTAATTTTTTTTTCTTTTTTTTGGTTCAGTTTTTATGATGACCATGGTGGTTGGATATATGGCTCCACATCTTTGTCAAAACCCATACAACTCCACACTACAAAGAATGAATTTAAATATATGGTAATTTTAAAAAATCAACCAGGATTTGTGTGGGGAGTGAATGGTATCAACGAATGCTATGAAAAATTAAACTTTATTACAGATGAATCACATCATATGATGGTGAAGAAGAGAATAGTCTAAGTAATGTTGAAAAGGAATATTTTTACTTTATACTGTAAGGCAAAAGACAAAGAGCTAACCACAAACCCAGTTATCTAGTATATATATATATGCTTCTCACAGGGTTTTGAGTTAACAATCTTAAAATGATTTTATGTGTATTCTTTTTTTCCAGTTTTACTGAGAAATAATTGACATACATCACTGTATAAGTTTAAGACATACAGCACGATGATTTGAGTTTCATATATTGTGAAGTGATTACCATAACAGGCTTAGCTAACAACCATCTTCTCATACAGATCAATAAAAAGAAAAGAGAAAAAGAAAAACATTTTTCCTTGTGATGAAACTCTCTTAAGTTTCTTATATATCATACAGCAGTCTATCACATTACTGGATATTTGTACCTTTTGACCATCTTCCTCCAATTCCCCTTACCCCCTACCCCCACCTCTGGTAACCTCAGGTCCGAGCTCTTTTTCTATGTGTTTGTTTGTTTTAGTTTCCACATATGAGATCATACAGTATTTTTCTTTCTCTGTTTTATTTCACTTAACATAATGTCTTCAAGGTTCATCCATGTTGTCACAACTGTAAGATTTCCTAATTTTTTATGGCTGAATAATATTCCATCACACACACACACACACACACACACACACACACACACAAACACAAGTTCTGTATCCATTGATTCATTGATGGATACTTAGATTGTTTCCATGTCTTGGCTATTGTAACTAATGCTGATATGAACATGGGGGTAGAGATACCTTTTCAAGTTATAGTTTATGTTTCCTTTAGATATATTCCCAGACATGGAATTGCTGGATCATGTGGTAGATCTGTTTTTTAATTTTTTTTTGAGGATCTTCCATATTGTTTTTCATAGTGGCTGTACCAGTTTACATTCTCACCAACAGTGCATGAGGGTTCCCCTTTCTCTAAATCCATGCCCCCATTTATTATCTCTTATCTTTTTGATGACAGCCATTCTAACAGGCATGAGGTGATATCTCATTGTGGTTTTAATTTTCATTTCCCTAAATGACTAGTGATGTCAAGCAACTTTTCATGTATCTGTTGGACTTTTGTATATATTCTTTGGAGAAATGTCTATTCAAGTTCTCTGCACATTTTTTAATTGGGTTATTTGATTTCTTGCTTTTGAGTTATATGAGTTCTTTTTATATTTTGGATATTAACCCCTTACCAGATAAATCTTATGCAAATATCTTCTCCCCTTCAGTAGGCAACCTTTTTGTTTTGTTGACAGTTTTTGTTGCTGTACAAAAGCCTTTTAGTTTGTTGTAGTCCCATTTGTTTATTTTTGCTTTTGTTGCTTGTACTTTAGGTGTCATATCTGGAAAATCATTACCAAGACCCATGACAAAGAGCTTTATTCCTATGTTTTCCTCTAGGACTTTCATGGTTTCAGGTCTTATACTTAAGTCTTCAATCCATGTTGACTTAATTTTTGTGAGGTGTAAGATCTGGGTCCAGTTTCATTATTTTACATATGAATATTCAATTATATGAGCACAACTTATTGAAAAGACTCTTTTCTTCATTCAGTATTCTTGGCTCCCTTGTAAATATTAGTTGACCGTATATGCTTGGGTTTATTTCTGGGTTCTTGATTCTGTTCCATTGGCCTGTTTATTTTTATGCTAGTAATACTGTTTTGATGACTATAGCTTGAAGTATAGCTTGAAATCAGGAAGTGTGATGCTTTTTGCTTTGTTTTCCTTTCTCAGGATTTCCTTGGCTATTCAGGGTGTTTTGTGGCTCCATATGAATTTTAGGATTCTTTTTTCCTACTTCTATAAATAATGCCATTGGAATCTTGATAGAGATTGCATTGACTCTACAGATGGCTTTCAGTATTAATAGTATTGATATTTTAACAATATTAATTCTTCCAAACCATGAACATGAGATAACTTTCATTTATTTTGAGTCTTCCTTGAGTTCTTTTATCAGTGTCTTGTTTTCAGAGTAGGGTTCTTTTACCTCCTAAGTTAAATTTATTCCTAAGTATTTTATTTCTGATGCTATTGTAAATGGGATTAATTTCTTTATTTCTTTTTCAGAAAATTTGCTCTTAGTGTGTAGAAACACTACTGTTTTTATATATTAATTTTGTATCCTGCAACTTTACTGAATTCATTGTTTAGATCTAACAGTTTTTTAGTTGAGTCTTTAGTATTTTCTATATGTAAAATCATGTCATCTGCAAATAGAAAAATTTTATTTCCTCCTTTCTAATTCTGATACATTTTATTTCTTTTTCTTGCCTGATTGCTCTAGCTAGGACTTCTAGTACTATGCTGAATGGAAGTGGTGAGAGTGAGCACCCTTGTCTGTCTTCTTCCTGATTATAGAGGAAAAGCTTTCAAACTTTCACCATCGAGTATGATGTTAGCTGTGGGCTTGTCATAAATAGTCTTTATTATGCTGATATGTGTCCCTTCTATGCCTAATTTTTAAGAGTTTTTATTTTTTTATCATGAAAGGATGTTGAATTTTGTCGTATGCTTTTTCTGCATCTGTTGAAGTGATTGTATGATTCTTTCATTCTACTAACATGAAGTATCACATTGATTGATTTATGTATGCTGAACCACCATTGCATCCAAATGATAATTCCCACTTGGTCATGGTGAATGATACTTTTAATGTGCTACTGAGTTCAATTTGCTAGTATTTTATTGGGAATTTTTGCATCTATACTCATCAGAGGTATTGGCTTATATTTTTCTATTCATATTCTCTTCTGGTTTTGGTATCAGGACAATGTTGACCTCATAAAATAAGCTTAGTAGTGTTCCTCCCCTTCAATTAAAGAGTTTGAGAAGGATTGTTATTAATTCTTCTTTAAATATTGTGTAAAACTCACCCATGAAGCCATCTGATTGTAGGATTCTCCTCATTGGGATATTTTAAATTACTGATTAAATCTCCTTACTAGTAATTGGTCTATTCAAGTTTTCTATTTCTTCTTGACTCAGACTTGCTAAGTTGTATGTTTCTAAGAATTCTCACATTTTCTAGGTAGTCCACTTTGTTAGCTCATAGTTGTACATAGTATCCTCTTATGATCCTTCAAATTTCTATGGTATCAGTTGTTATGGCTCCTTTTTTATTTATAATTTTGTTGATTTGGGTCTTTTTTTTCCTAGATTAGTTAAGAGTTTGTCAATTATGTTTATCTTTTCAAAGAATCAACTCTTAGTTTGGTTATCTTTTCCATTGTTTTTAATGTTCCCTATTTCATTTATTTCTGCTCTAATCTTTATTAATCCCTTTATTATGCTAACTTTGGGCTCTGTTCGTTCTACTGTTTCTATTTCCTTAAGGCATAGAGTCAAGCTGTTTATCTGGGTTTTGGGGGTTTTTTTTGTTTTGTTTTTTGTTTTTTTCTTCTTAAGGTAGGTGTTTATTGCTATGAACTTCCATCTTAAAACTGCTTTTGCTGTACCCCACCAAATTCTGGTATGTTGTGTTTCCATTTTGTTTGTCTCAGAAAACTGTTATTTCCCCCTAGTTTCTTCCTTGATCAATTGGCTGTTCAGGAGAGTGTTGCTTAATTTTCATGTGTTTATGAATTTTCCAGATTTCTAGTTTCATGTCATTGTGGTCAGAGAAGATACTTGTTATGATTTCAGTCTTCTTAAATTTGTTAGTACTTGTTCTGTGACCTAACCAATGATCTATCCTAGAAAATGTTTCATGTGTTCTTGAGAAGAATGCATTTTCTGCTGTTGTTGGGTGGAACGATCTGTATATGTCTGTTAGGTTCATAAGGTCTGTAGTATTGTCCAAATTTGCTGTTTTCTCATTGATTCTCTGTCTGGTTGCTTTGACAGTAGGGTTTCCACTGTTATTGTATTACTATTTATTTCTTCTTTAAGATCTGTTAGTTTTTGCTTTATATATTTAGGTGCTCCAATATTGGGTGCATAAATATTTATAATTGTTATATCCTCTTGATGTATTGACACATTTATCATGATAAAATGACCTTCTTTGTCTCTTTTTACTATTTTTAGTTTAAAGTCTCTTTTTCTGATGTAAAAATAGTTACCTATGCTCTTCTTAAGTTACCATTTGCTTGAAATATATTCCTTCATTACTTCACTCAGTCTATTTGTGTCTTTAAGGCTAGAGAGATCTCTTATAGGCAGCATGTTGCTGTATCTTGTTTTTATATCCACTTAGCCATTTTATGGCTTTTAATTTGATAATTCTGTTTTCATTTAAAATAATTTTTGATAGGTAAGGACTATTGCCTTTTTGTTCATTGTTTTCTGGTAGTTTTTTAGATCTATTGTTCCTTGCTTCTTTTCCTGCTATCTATTTTTGTATTTTGATGTCTTTTGATATCAGTATGCTTTGATTTCTTTATCATGTTCTTTTGTGTAATTGCTAAAGATTTTTCCTTTGTGGCTACCATGAGGCTTACATGAACTATCTTATAACATCCTATTTTAAACTGATAACAGCTTAACTTCAATAGAACTTGTAAACTTCCACCTTTACTTGTCCTCCCTCTCACACTTTGAGTTATTGCTGTTGACAATTTACATGTTTTTTAATATTGTGTAACTAATAACAGATTACTGTAATTATGGTTACCTTTGCTGTTTTTTTTAACTTTTAAACTAGAATTGTAAGTGAATTATTCACCGTTATTACCAAATTGCAAAATCGGACAATGGCCATGTATGTACCATTTACAGTGGGATTTACAGTCTCTTTTTATGTTTTCATAATGTTAATTAACATTCTTTTACTTCCACTGAAAGAACTCCCTTTAGTATTTCTTGTAAGAAAGTTCTGTTGGTAATGAAATCCCTCAACTTTTGTTTGTTTAGGAAAGTCTTTATCCCTTCTTAGTTTCTGAAAGACAGCTTTGCTGGGTATAGAATTCTTAGTTAACAGTTATTTTCTTTCAATATTTTGAATATGTTATCCCATTCTCTCCAGGCCTGAAAAGTTTCTGTTGAGAAATTTGCTGATACTTATGTGGGGGTTCCCTTATTTATAACGTCTCTCTTTTCTCATAGTTATTAAAATTATTTCTCTCTTTGGCTTTTGGCAATTTAATTATAATACATCTCAAAGTAACCCTATTTGGATTCAACCTATTTAGAATCTTTTGGGTCTCATGGGCCTGGATGTACATTTCTCTCCCAAGGTTTGGGAAGTTTTCAGCCATTGTTGCTTTAAATAGGGATTCTGTCCCCTTATCTTCTCCTTCTCAAATTTCCATAAGGAAAATATTTTTTCCTTTGTGTCCCATAATTCTCATAAGATTTTCACTCTTTCTATTCCTTTTTTTATTTTTGTTCCTCTAACTAACTGGGTAATTTCCAATGTCCTATCCTCCAGGTTGCTGATTCTTTCATCTGTATGGTCAATTCTACTTTTGAAACTTTTGATTGAATTATTCACTTCAGTTAATATATTTTTCAAGTCTGGGAATTTTTTGTTTGTTGTTTTGATGGTTGTTATTTCCTTGCTAAACTTCTTGTTTTGTTCATGCATTGTTTATCTAATTTCCTAACTTAGTTGTCTGTATGTTCTTCTAGTTCATTGAACTTCTTTGAGAGGATTATTCTGAATTTATTGTCTGACAGTTCATAGATCTCTATTTATTTAGAGTCAATTATTGGAGCTTAATTAATTTCACTTGGTGGTTCTTATTTACCTGATTTTTATGATCCTTGATTTTTTACTTTGGTATCTACACATTTCAGTAATCAGGCTTTTTTCAGACTTCACTGGTTTTCTTTGGCAGAGACAGTTCTTTACCAGTCAATTCTGTTTTGTTTCATGGGTGTGTATTATGGTAATGTCCTTAGGCAGCTGGGGCTTGCTATAATGGCCTATTATAAGGCAAGTCAACTGCTCATGTTCTGAAGTTGGAGATTACAGAGTGTGCCACTAACTGAGAACAGTTGTATAGGGCTTCTGGCTTGGTTTCCTACCTAAGTAAGGCTGCGGGATGGGCTCTGTGGTTGCCTGGAGTCTCTGGTCAGGCTTACTAGATGGTCAAAGCTGTGTACTGTATTCTCTAGTAGATGGGGCTACAGATTAGCTTCTCTGCCCTGGCAGAGCAGCAGAAAAGCACCCAGGCCCTGTGCAGCTCATTATTTGGGGACTCAGTGAGGCCACAGTGTGTGCAATGAGGTCAGGTGAGGTCACCAGTTTTGCTCTGCAGATGGGGAAAACCATGGGATGTGCTTTCTGTTTATGTGCCACTGTACACAGGGCTATTACATCAGCTGTACATGTGCTCTGGTTAGGTTCTCTGGTTGGACAGGCCAAATGCTGTATTTAGCAATGAGTAGGGCTACAAATTAGATTTTCTGCCCAGGCACAGTGGAAAAAAAAGCTCTAAACTAGTAAAATAGTTTGTTGTCTTACCTCAAACTGACCCATGCCCCAAGTTTCCTGATTGAACTGGGCCACTGCCTTTGCTCTGCAAACTATTTATTGGCTCTGCCTGCCCACCTCTTAGCTTGAGTACCACTGGGCCACACAGCTTCCAGGTTTTCTCACTAGTCTTTCTGGTTAGATGGGGCTGGAAGTCACAGCAGGTGGGTTTATGTCTTAACTCCCTTACCTGGACATGAAGGGGAGGGCCCACTCCAGGCAATTCTCAATTTTCCTAAAGGCTCTTCTGTTGGGAGGAGCTGGGTGGTACTCTCAGCCTTGACTGTGAATTAATCCCCCTATGTGTGTGTAGCAGAGGAATCCTTCATGTCTGGCAATTACTTTGCCCTAGGGGCAATCAGTCCTGCCCACCTACCTCTTGGCTGGAGTGTTGGTAGGCTACACAGCTTCCAGCTGTTCTTCCCATTCTCTGGTCAGATGTGGCCAGAAAACACCCTCCGCAGTGGGTAGGGCTGTGACACAGCTCCTAACATGGATGCAGGCAAATCAGCCTCTAGGGCTGGCAAAACTCTTCATTTGAGAATCTGAATCAGGCAGATCTGCATCCTGCTGAGTTCCCTGATCAGAGGGTGCCACCAACTTGGTTCTGCAGATAAGCAAGGTTGCTTGTTGGGATTATTATTTGGGCACTGCAGGTGTAAACTCAGTCTGCCAAGACCCCTGTGCTAGTTGTTGCAAGCTCCGAAGATTCCCTGGCAATCCCCATGGAGCGAGAGCTGAGTAGTGTAAGGAACGACACCAAGATTAAACAAGCTTTATTTGGGAACGCTCCCGGGCGAGGTTCACTGGTCCGAGAGAAAGGGGCCAGAGAAGTTGCGCCCGGGCGAGGGTTTGGGCAGAATTTATAGGGGAAGAAGGGAAAGGGGTGTGGTGAATCCGGGAGGGCACAGGGTATTCCTTATTTGGTGGTCTTTTCAGGTACCATGGCAATATCTGGTGCCGGTCGCATCAGTCTTGGGACTGTTAGTCCCGCCCCTCGAAAGGTGGGACGGCTGGGCCGGGTGGAAAGTCCCCAGGTCAGTTCCTGGAATTGGGTGGTCTGGAAAGTCTCCAGGTCAGTTTCTGGAACTGGGTGGTCCGGAAAGTTTCGGTCTGATGCAACCTGTGAGTCTGATTGCGTTTTCCTGCCTCAGGCCAGTTGACCTTACAAGTAGGGCCTCCCACAAAATGACCAACAAATCTAGGGATACTGCTTGTCTTTCCTAGGTTCTCTTTTCCCACTGGAGGAACCAGAAGCTCAGGGAAGACCTCTTCCTATGGTGCTGTGCTGGCCTGGAGGAGGGTCAACATGGTTAACATGTAGCTACTTCTCCTACATTCCGATGTAGTCTGTCTTGGTCTCTGTGGTGCAGGTGGGTGCTTAGGCCTCACCCCTGTGTTCTAGGATTCTCTCAGTGATGCCTTGTTTGTTTTAGAATATTTCTTAGTTGTTGTTCTTCTGAGGGGCAAAATCAAGAACAACCTGTGTCACATTCTTAATGATGTCATAGTTCCATGTATATTCGAAGGTTGAACATTAAATATTTTTTAGATAATGAGTAATAAAATTATTAATACAATATTTCCTAATTTTAATTTATGAGACACAAATACAAGTTAGATATATTAAATAATTTATCACTAAATCACAATGGCAAATGAAACAATATGAGAAAAAACTTGTACTCAAAATCCATTTACTTGCAATATCCATAACTTTAAGTAAGCATTAATTGTTCTGGCAGTACTAAAACGTGTTCAGAAGTAGGTTACTTTAGTGACCAAACAAGCAGTCAAATGGGCATACATCTGTATAATGGATCCATTAGGTGTTTGGTTCTTCTATTGGTCAAATTTGATGTGCATTAAGTTGGAAGGCAGTAGAAATACTGAACTTAATTAGAAAGGTATTTTGTGACTGATTGCTTATTCATAGGCTGAAACACTCTAAGTTTTTACTATACTATTCTAACAAGGTAAACAAGGTATGAAAGACTGAGAAAATTGTTGCCTGACTCTAAAATTAATTATTCTCAGACAGTGCTTAGTAAAGTATAGGAAATAAAAGCGAAAGCCTGATGCCAAGCACCAATAGACACAAAAGAAAGTAGATTAATAATGTTCAATTTTCATGTTAACTGCCACACTAGTAAATAAATGAAATATGAATGCAGCATATGATATCATTATCACCTAAAATATGAATAGTAAAAGGAGAATTTTAAAGAAATATAATATAGAAAGCAATTAGTTCCTAGCATTATTTTTTCTCCCTTTCTTTTAGCTGTGAGTTTTACTCACTGCAAGTGTGACATGAGGAAACATAGCTATAGCTACCACTATGTGTTTGTATTGAAATAACAGAATTTTGTTAGTCCTAAAATTTACAGGACAGACATCCAGATTCACCTAAGATAAAGTAGGCACACTTTGTCTAATCATTCCCAATGATTACAACAACTGGGCAGAATATATAAAGCAACTATCTGTAGACCCTAAGAAGTAAATAGTTGCAGGCAAATTTGGAAGGGAAATCAGAATTCAAAGAACAACCAGTACAGTGGTAAATTCCTTGTTCTACTTTATTTTATTTTGTTTCTCTTATTTCTGTTTTTTCATCTCATATCTCATGCTAGATAGCCTGAATCCCAGAATTGCATAAATGCATAGCTGACAAAGACCAAAGCTTCTTCATAAAATAAAACAAGCAAACAAACAAAATCCTCTCTTCCTATTCTGATAACTAGGAATGGAGATTTTGTGCTATGAAGAAGTTCCAATCAGCAAGATAATCAGTCAAAGAGACTTATATTATCTTTAATACCCATAAAATTACACAAATGTGCTGAGTCACCTGTTATGATGGGAGACCAAGAAGACATAAATATTTTTGATTGCCAGAGGGACTGACCATTTGAATTTGCCCACACAGTCCCAGAAATTTTACTTGGCAAACAAATCCCTGAATTTTGTCTGCTGGTGAAGGTGTGTTACCACAGACAAGGCTGCTGAAACTGAGGTTTCTGATTTGCCAACAAACCATCTATATAGCGATAGTCTTGGACAACAGAGGATAGAGATACACTAAATCCTTACCCACCCACTAAGAGCAAATGGTATGAGTATCATTTGCAGCTTTTCCCCAATCAGAATCATCCTATCTGTTAGTTCTGGGATGGGGAATGCAAATATATAACACACTAATTCCTATAGTACGTTCAGATGTAGAGGCAACCAAAACAACACATTGAATTGGGCCAAATGGTACAATCAACAAGGTCACATTAGCCTCCCTTCCCTTCCCTTCCCAACCCTCCCCTTCCCTTCCCCTCCCCTCCCTTCCCCTCCCCTCCTTTCCCCTCCCCTCCCTTCTCCTCCCCTTCCCTTTCCTTTCCTTCCTTTCCCCTCCCTTCCCTTCCCCTCCCCCTCTCCCCTTCCCTTCCCTTCCCCAGCATGAATTATGCTCAAACTGTACCTTACATGTGCTCCCATGAGACAGACCAAGGGGTTTAATGGAATCATGAGTTAGAGGTTACAATTTCTAGATAATCATACTCTCCACCACCAGAACTGTAGGGAAGTACAAGACAGAGGGGGAGGCTATTTTACTAGGGATGGCTGAGTGTTTTTTTTTTTTTTAGTTCTTTGCTTCTGGGTCCATACTGCCTCCTCTCCTAGTAACCTCCAGTTTCCAAAACGTGTCTGGGCTCAGGAGCCCCTTTCTGTCCTATGTATGTTATTGTGCTCTATCCCCAAATCTTTGACACTTTAAGCCACTCCTGCACCTACTTCTCTCTCTCCCTTTTTTGGGTAGGATGACTTTGGCATCTACAGCCAAAAGAAATATAAAAGTTTACTTCCTTCCATTTCACAAAGATCCCCAACACACTTGGCTTTTTTCTTAAAATGGCTTAGGTTGGATTGGAGGAGTGAGGGATCATGGATTGGGAGGTAAAAACACTTCCATTCTAGCAAGCAAGGCAATACATTTACTTCCTGTGTCAAGTGGCCGGCAGCTGCCCAGGGTCAATTAAAAACAAATTGTCCTTTGTCAATCCAAATTCCTATGTTCTCATTTACTTCAGTTCTGGTGACATTCAGCAGCCACAGCCATACAGCCTTTTGGTTGGAGCTGTTTGGCTTGCTGCTTTATAGCCATAATATATTCCCAGTCCTCCATCCTGCAGGAGAGCAAGCAACAATCAAAGCACAATCCAAGCAGCATGTTTCGAACCTACCTCATACTCTCAGCCTCATTGAAAGGTAGGCTCTACTTATACTAGGAGGCAGCCTCCACTGAGAGCCACTCCTTCAGATTTTGGACTTCTGGCCTCTCTGACATGATCGAAAATCTTTTTAATAGCAACTACTAGCTTGCTACTAAGCTCTTATCAATATTGAATGCCGACCCATGAAAGTTTTATGACTCTGTCCTGATATTACTAATTTGGGGTAGATCAAATATCATATTCACTTGGACTCAGTGAATATCAAGATGTAAAGAACACAAAAACTTAGTTTATCAAATGATTATTGTATATGCAAGAACAGCTGGTTTCTCCCTAGAGGTAACAGCTTTATATAAAAAGGTGGCTGCTTTATCTCTAGATAAACCTTCTTTCCTAGCTTTTTTTTTTCATATTAGAGTTAGTTTCAGGTGTACAACAAAGTAATTCAGTTATACATATACATGTATCTATTCTTTTTCAAATTCTTTTCCCAATTAGGTTGTTACAGACTATTGAGTAGAGCTCCTTGTGCTATACAGCATGTCCTTGCTGGATATTCATTTTAAATATAGTAGTGTGTACACGTCAATCACAAACTCCCTGACTATCCCTTCCCCCCCACCCTTCCCCCCGGTAACCATAAGTTCCTTCTCTGTGAGTCTTTTTCTGTTTTGTAAATAAGTTCATTTGTATCATTTTTTTTAGACTTGGCATATAAGTGATATCATATGATATTTCCCTTTCTGTGTCTGACTTACTTCACTCAGTGTGACAATCTCTGGGTCCATTCATGTGCTGCAAATGGCATTATTTTGTTCTTTTTAATGGCTGAGTAATATTCCATTGTATGTATGTACCACATCTTCTTTATCCATTCTTCTGTTGATGGACATTTAGGTTGCTTCCACGTCTTGGCTGTTGTAAACAGTGCTGCAATGAACATTGGGGAGCATGTATCCTTTCAAACCATGTTTTTCTCCAGGTTTATGCCCAGGAGTGGGCTTGCTGGATAATATGGTAGCTCTATTTTTAGATTTTTAAGGAACCTCCATACTGTTCTCTATAGGGGCTGTACCAATTTACATTCCCAAAGTTTTTGCTTGTCTGTGAAGCTTTTGTTTTCTCCATCAAATCTGAATGAGAGCCTGCTGGGTAGAGTATTATTGGTTGTAGGTTCTTCCCTTTCATCACTTGAAAAATATTGTGCCACTCCCTTCTGCCCTGCAGTGTTTCTGCTGAAAAATCAGCTGATGACGTTATGGGAGTTCCCTTATATATTATTTGTCATTTTTCCCTTGTTACTTTTAATATTTTTTCTTTGTCTTTAATTTTTGTCAGTTTGAGTACTATGTGTCTAGGCATGTTCCTCCTTGGGTTTATCCTGCTTGGGACTCTCTGCGCTTCCTGAATGTGAGTGACTGTTTCCTTTCCCAGTTTCAGCACTGTTTCAACAGTGCTGAAAACTGTTAGGGAAGTTTTTAGTATTTCTCTTCAAATATTTTCTCAGGTCCTTTCTCTCTTCTCCATCTGGGACACCTATAATGTGAATGTTGGTGTGCTTAATGTTGTCCCAGACATCTCTTAGACTGTCTTCATTTCTTTTCACTCTTTTTTCTTTATTCTTTTCCACAGCAGTGATTTCCACCATTCTGTCCTCCAGGTCACTTATCCATTCTTCTGCCTCAGTTACTCTGCTACTGGTTCCTTCTAGTGTATTTTTCATTTTAGTTATTGTATTGCTTATCTCTGTTTGTTCTTTAGTTCTTCTAGGTCTCTGTTAAACATTTCTTGCATCTTCTCAATCTGTGTCTCCATTCTTTTTCTGTTATCTTGGATCACCTTCACTATCATTACTCTGAATTCTTTTTTGGGTAGATTGGCTATCTCCACTTCATTTAGTTGTTCTGGGGTTTTATCTTGTTCCTTCATCTGGGACATATTCCTCTGCCATCTCATTTTGTCTAATTTTCTGTGATTGTGGATTCCATTCTGCAGGCTGCAGGATTGTAGTTCTTCTTGCTTCTGCTGTCTGCCCTCTGGCGGATGAGCCTAAGATGCTTATGAAGGCTTCCTGGTGGGAGGGTTCCTACCCACTCGTGGGTGCAGGGTCTTGTCCCTCTGATGGGCAGGGCCATGCTCAGGTAGATTTTAAGCAGCCTGTTTGCTGATTGGTGGGGCTGTGTACCCACCCTGTTGGTTGATTGGCCTGAGGTATCCCAGCACTGGAGCCTATAGGCTGTTGGGTGAGGCTAGGTCTTGGGAAGGAAATGGTGGCCTCTGGGAGGGCTCATGCCAATGAGTACTCACCAGAACTGTCACTGCCAGTGTTTTTATCCCTGCAGTGAGCCACAGCTACCCCCTACCTCTACAGGATACCCTCCAATACTAGCAGGTAGGTCTGGCCCAGTCTCCTACTAGGTCACTGCTTTTTTCCCTGGTTCCTGGTGTCCACAGGACCTTGTGTGTGCCCTCCAAAAGTGGAGTTTTTTCCCCCGTCCTGTGGAATTTCTGCAATCAAACACAGCTGGCCTTCAATGCCAGATTCTCTGGGGACTCCTCCTCTTTTTGACAGACCCCCAGCCTGGGAAGCCTGATGTGGGGCTCAGGACTTTCACTCCTGTGGAAGAACTTCTGTGGTATAATTATTTTCTAGTTTGTGGGTTGCCCACTTAGTGGGTATGGGATTTGATTTTATTGCGATTGTGCTCCTCCTACCCTCTTGTTATGGTTTCTTTGTCTTTTGGATGTAGGGTATCTTTTTTGTAGGTTCCAGCTTTTTTTTGTAAATGGTTGTTCAGCAGTTAGTTGTGATTTTGGTGTTTTTGTAAGAAGGCATGAGCTCATGTCCTTCTACTCTGCCATCTTGCCAACCAGTCCCTCTAGATAAATATTTATACCATAGTACCCTGCCTGAAGCAAAACCACTGCTGCAATTTAGCTCACAATTCTCCAAGGATTATCTAAATGTCTGGGCCTGGGCCTTTGATGGTTTGGTTTAGCTGAAGGCTGATGGTGTCTACTTAGCTCCTGGGGCTATTTAGCCACAACACTAGCTATGTAGGACAAAAATAAGACATTGTTATTTTACTCAGAAGGCAGAACTTTCATTCAGTTGCCTAGCTATTTGGTCTGCCAGTTGGAAAACTGGCAGATTAATGACATTCTTCTTCAGGTCCACAAACTGTGGAAAAAACTTGCAGCTGTTGATTGACTGTCTGGGTCATTCATCTTCCCACGGTAGGGTCCCATTCTCTAAAAATGACACCAACTCTGCTACTGATTGAGCCTTAATTTGCTGTTGATTCAGAGGCTACCACTACATGTCTGACTTATGACTCCTGCTGAAAGTTAACCCATTAGTCCTACAGTAGGGGAGACTACCTCACAAGCTCCTGGAAGACTGACTCATGGAGCTTCCAGTCACCCTCTCCTCATGGAGTCAGAACAGCATTACTTTCCCAGCATTATGTGACAATGCACATTTATTGAAAACTAGGTAAATTCACCTGAGTCTGAGTTCAGAATTTTTATTGGGAATCCATTATATAGACACAATTGACTGCCCACATTGTTGATTATAGTCTCAAGCCTACAGCCCCTCCAAAGTTCTCCTAATACTGCATGATCCAAAGCCCTCATATAAATGCCATTTTTACTACATGGTGTGGCCAGCCCCTGCTCTAAATCCATTATTATAGTATTCAGTGTAACCCAACGTCCCCAGGCAGAGACATTCTGATCATGTGTGACATTTTAAGGGCTTAGAGATGACCTCTCAGGAGCTGAGGGCAAAGGCCAGATCTCTCTTAGGGTATGATTAAGTTCTTTACTACACAGGAGACTATAGGAGTTATATATGGACCTAGTTTGAAAATGCATAGTTTCTTCATAATAATTCCTGGTCATGATGCTTTTTTCATTCCTCTGATAGCAACTCAAAGCCAGCCTGGCTGATAACCTTTTACATGGCTCCCAGCAAGTAGAAGTCTCAGGAATTCAAGCAATCCAGATTACATTTTATAAAGAGGATCTTATTCCTCTTGTTACTGATGCTTCCAGACAAAGGGTCTGGGCACCCAGAACTTGAGGAGTTAGAGGGAGAGCAGCATCCTGGTTCCTGGCATGGAAACACATTAGATCCTAGAAGGTACAAGGGATAATAACCTTTGTCTTTGAAAATTACCCATTTCTGATATAATCTACTTGGATAACACAACAGTTATAAACACTCTCTTTTTAGAAACACCATGTGCACTCTGGGGGTTTTACTTCTGGTATAAAAGCCAAGCATTAACTTGCCTCCCTCCTGAAAATGTGGTGAATTGCATCTTAGGGGATGATCGTAAGATACCTTTAAATGTTTAAGCAAATGCCAGCTGAGCCCTTGAAGGCATTTAGATTAACTTCAATTTCTGGTCAGATATACGCTGACCAGAAATTGAAATGACAGATATACTTTAAAATTCCTTTTTAAGGGGAAAGGTGGAATCTGTGAAATCACTAATAAATACATTCTGTTCTACCTGGATAAATGTCCTGGACCAAATGCATAAGTCAGTACAAAAACTGAAGGAGAATGCCACCAGGATTTTAAGGAAGACACTGATGATATTTGAGACTCTGGAGGAAACAACAGACAAATTCATACTGCCAGTTGGCTTCATTCTTCTTCTTGGAATCCTGTTAATAGTAGCCTTAATGTAATACTGTGTGTGCCAAATTCAGTGGATTTCCTTCCAGCCCCAGTTGGTTAGATTAGTCAGAAAGACTGGTGGAGGGGCATATTTATAGGGGAATTTGCCAGAAGCTAAGGTGTTGTAGGAAGAGTTGTAAATATTGTTGGGAGACATTTTTCCATGGTCTCTTGCATTTCTGCATGACTGGTAGCACCTTTTGTTCCAGGATATCTTTTGTGTGTGTGTGTATGTGTGTGTGTGTGTGTGTGTGTGGTACATGGGCCTCTCACTGTTGCGGCCTCTCCTATTGCGGAGCACAGGCTCTGGACGCGCAGGCTCAGTGGCCATGGCTCATGGGCCTAGCTGCTCTGCGGCATGTGGGATCTTCCCAGACCGGGGCACGAACCCGCGTCCCCTGCATCAGCAGGCGGACTCTCAACCACTGCGCCACCAGGGATATCTTTTTAATGATGTTTGTATAACAAGCAATATTAGATGATAGTATTAGATAGCTCTATCTCCTCTAGGGCAAAGATTGGGCAGATTTACTAGCAACAACCTTATAATATTGTCAATTTCATAAGATTAGGTTTCCTTATCTATAGAACGAACCCACTGCCTGTACAGTATCTATGTGGGTTTGCTTCTGTCTCACCCCATGGGCCTTTGTGGACAAGGTAAATAGTTTTGAGTATGAAGCTCATGCTGCTTGCTGTGCTGTAAACAATACATTCCTTTGTCTCTGTCACCAATCCATGTCTTTTGCAAGCATTTATGAAAGTGTAGGAGGCTAATATTTTTAGCTTACAAGTAGGGTAAAATCTCAGTTGTTTACTGTTCCAGATAAAGAGAAGTACAAAACTGGAGGACTCACACTATCTGATTTTAAGACTTACTATAAACATATAGGAAGTCAGACAATGTGATATTGGTGAAAGGAAAGACATATAAATGAATGGAATAGAACATAGTGTCCAGAAAAAGAACCACTTATATGTGGGAAGTTTATATTTTAATTAAATTTTTTATTTTAAAATGATTGTAGATTTGGAAACAGAATGAATTATATGAAATAATACAAAGAAATCCTGTATACCTTTGATCCACTTGTCTCAAATAATGATTATAAATATAATTTTAAAAAATAGTTGTAAAATTATAGCACAATATCACAACCAAGATACTGACATTGATGCAGTCAAGATATATAACATTTCTATCACTATAAGCACTCTTCATGTTGACCTTTTATAACCATATTTATTTTACTTCCCTCACATCTCCACCTATCTGTTAACCCCTGGAAGCTACTATTCATTTCTCTACTTCTATATTTTGTTATTTCAAAATGTAATATAGATGGAATAATACAGTATGTAACCATTTGGACTTGGCTTCTTTTCATTTAATATAATTTTATGGAGATTCATCTGGGTTGTTTTTTTATCAATAGTTTCTTCCTTTTTATTGCAGAGTAGTATTCCATGTATGAATGTACCACTGTTTAACCATTCACCTGTTGCATATTTTATGTCTTTCCCTTTCTTAGCTATTAAGATAGCCATAAGCATTCATGTGTAGGTTTTTGCATGAAAATAGATTTTTCAAATATTTCTGGGATAAATGTTCAAGAGTGCAATTGCTGGGTTATATGGTAGTTGCATGTTTAGTTTTATTGAAAAACGGCCAAACTCTATTAGAGAGTGTGTTATTAAGAAATGAAGGAAACAGTGGTAAAGATCAATAAAACTAAAAGCTGGTTCTTTGAGAAGATAAACAAAACTGATAAAACATTAGCCAGACTTATCAAGAGAAAAGGAGAAGACTCAAATCAATAGAATTAGAAATGAAAAAGGAGAAGTAACAACTGACACTGCAGAAATACAAAGGATCATGAGAGATTACTACAAGCAACTCTATGCCAACAAAATGGACAACCTGGAAGAAATGGACAAATTCTTAGAAATGCACAACCTGCCAAGACTGAACCAGGAAGAAATAGAAAATATGAATAGACCAATCAAAAGCACTGAAATTGAAACTGAGATTAAAAACCTTCCAACAAACAAAAGCCCAGGACCAGATGGCTTCACAGGCGAATTCTATCAAACATTTAGAGAAGAACTAACACCTATGCTTCTGAAACTCTTCCAAAATATAGCAGAGGGAGGAACACTCCAAAACTCATTCTACGAGGCCACCATCACCCAGATACCAAAACCAGACAAAGATGTCACAAAGAAAGAAAACTACAGGCGAATATCACTGATGAACATAGATGCAAAATCCTCAACAAAATACTAGCAAACAGAATCCAACAGCACATTAAAAGGACCATAAACCATGATCAAGTGGGTTTTATCCCAGGAATGCAAGGATTCTTCGATATACACAAATAAATCAATGTGATACACCATATTAACAAATTGAAGGAGAAAAATGATATTCTCATATAAATAGATGCAGAGAAAGCTTTCGACAGAATTCAACACCAATTTATGATAAAAACCCTGCAGAAAGTAGGCATAGAGGGAACTTTCGTCAACATAATAAAGGCCATATATGACAAACCCACAGCCAACATTGTCCTCGATGGTGAAAAACTGAAACCATTTCCACTAAGATCAGGAGCAAGACAAGCCTACCGACTCTCACCACTATTATTCAACATAGTTTTGGAAGGTTTAGCCACAGAAATCAGAGAAGAAAAAGAAATAAAAGGAATCCAAATCAGAAAACAAGAAGTAAAGCTATCAGCATTTTCAGGTACCTGATACTATACATAGAGAATCCTAAAGATGTTACCAGAAAATACTAGAGCTAATCAATGAATTTGGTAGAGTAGCAGGATAAAAATTAATGCACAGAAATCTCTTGCATTCTATACACAAATGATGAAAAATCTGAATGTGAAATTAAGAAAACACTCCCATTTACCATTGCAACAAGAAGAATAAAATATCTACGAATAAACCTACCTAAGAAGATAAAAGACCTGTATGCAGAAAATTATAAGAGACTGATGAAAGAAACTAAAGATGATACAAATAGATGGAGAGATATACCATATTCTTGGACTGGAAGAATCAACATTGTGAAAATGACTACACTACCCAAAGCAATCTACAGATTCAATGCATTCCCTATCAAACTACCACTTGCATTTTTCACAGAACTAGAACAAGAAATTTCACAATTTGTATGGAAACACAAAAGACCCCGAATAGCCAAAGCAATCTCGAGAAAGAAAAATGGAGCTGGAGTTATCAGGCTCCCTGACTTCAGACTATACTACAAAGCTACAATAATCTAGACAGTATGGTACTGGCACACAAACAGAAATATAGATCAATGGAACAGGATAGAAATCCCAGAGATAAACCCACTCGCACAAGGTTACCTTATTTTTGATAAAGGAGGCAAGAATATACAATGGAGAAAAGACGTCCTCTTCAATAAGTGGTGCTGGGAAAACTGGACAGCTACATGTAAAAGAATGAAATTAGAACACTCCCTAACACCATACA
Source organism: Grampus griseus (assembly GCF_964374135.1). Taxonomy (NCBI): domain Eukaryota; kingdom Metazoa; phylum Chordata; class Mammalia; order Artiodactyla; family Delphinidae; genus Grampus; species Grampus griseus. The sequence goes on from NC_138998.1 coordinate 100,152,565, forward strand.
CTAAAATAAACTCAAAATGGATTAAAGACCTAAATGTAAGGTCAGACACTATCAAACTCTTAGAGGAAAACATAGGCAGAACACTCTATGACATAATCACAGCAAGATCCTTTTTGACCCACCTCCTAGAGAAATGGAAATAAAAACAAAAATAAACAAATGGGACCTAATGAAACTTTAAAGCTTTTGCACAGCAAAGGAAACCATAAACAAGATGAAAAGACAACCCTCAGAATGGGAGAAAATATTTGCAAAGGAAACAACTGACAAAGGATTAATCTCCAAAATTTAGAAGCAGCTCATGTACCTGAATATCAGAAAAACAAACAACCCATCCAAAAATGGGCAGAAGACCTAAATAGACATTTCTCCAAAGAAGATATACAGATTGCCAACAAACACATGAAAGAATGCTCAACATCTTTAATCATTAGAGAAATGCAAATCAAAACTACAATGAGATATCATCTCACACTGGTCAGAATGGCCATCATCAAAAAATCTACAAACAATAAATGCTGGAGAGGGTGTGGAGATAAGGGAACCCTCTTGCACTGTTGGTGGGAATGTAAACTGTTACAGCCACTATGGAGAACAGTATGGAGGTTCCTTAAAAAACTAAAATTAGAACTACCATACAACCCAGCCATCCCACTACTGGGTATATACCCTGAGAAAACCATAATTCAAAAAGAGACATGTACCAAAATGTTCATTGCAGCTCTATTTACAACAGCCAGGACATGGAAGCAACCTAAGTGTCCATCAAAAGATGAATGGATAAAGAAGATGTGGCACATATATACAATGGAATATTACTAAGCCATAAAAGGAAAAGAAATTGAGTTATTTGTAGTGAGGTGGATGGACTTAGAGTCTGTCATACAGAGTGAAGTAAATCTGAAAAAGAAAAACAAATACCATATGCTAACATATATATATGGAATCTAAAAAAAATAAATAAATGGTCATGAAGAACCTAGGGGCAAGACAAGAATAAAGACACAGAACTACCATTGAATGGAATTGAGGATATGGGGAGGGGGAAGGGTAAGCTGCGACAAAGTGAGAGAGTGGCATGGACATATACATACTACCAAACGTAAAATACATAGCTAGTGGGAAGCAGCCACATAGCACAGGGAGATCAGCTCTGTGCTTTGTGATCACCTCAACGGGTGGGGTAGTGAGGGTGGGAGGGAGGGTTCACAAGAGGGAAGAGATATGGGGATATATGTATATGTATAACTGATGCACTTTGTTGTAAAGCAGAAACTAACACACCATTGTAAAGCAATTATACTCCAATAAAGATGTTTAAAAAAAAAAAGAGCAATGTATTAGTGATCCAGTTTCTCTGAATACTCTACCACTTTTGGTGTCACCACTTTATTTATTTATTTTTCCTTTTAGCCATCCTGATAGAAGTGTCATAATATCTCATTATGGTTGTAATTTATACTTACACAATGCTAATAATGTTTAGCATTTTTTGTGTGCTTGTTTGCATTTGTATAATCTCTTTGGTAAAATGTCTGTTCCTACCTTTTGCCCATTTTTTTAATTCAATTGTTGAAGGCTTTTTTCAACTGCTCAGTTTAGAGTTCTTTCTATATTCTAAGATAATTTTTGTTGAATGTGAGGCTTGAAAATTATTTTCCATGCCTGCAGTTTATCTTTTTATTCTCTTAATTTGTTCTTTCTTATTACAGTCTAAGAGGTCTTTGACTGTGACTATACTCCAAAGAAATGGAAAACAGAAATTCAATAGAGAAAATTAGTAAACCAAAGAGCCTGTAATTTGAAAAGTTAAAAAAAGTTGACAAACCTCTAGTAAGACTGAAAAAAATGAGAGAAGTCTAGATTACAAATGTCAGGAATGAAAGAGGATATTACTACAGACCCTGAAGACATCAAAAAGGGAATACTTTGAAAAATTTCATACACATAAATTTGACATCTTAGATAAAATGTCTTTTGAGAGGTTTACTTTCAATCAAACAGTTTTCCCCTTATCGGTATGGTGCCATTTTTTCACTGGCTATTGTCATGATTTTTTTCTTTGCCATTAGCTTTAAGTAGTTCAATTATGATGTAGTTTGGCAGAGATCAATTTGTGTGTAACCTATTTGTAGTTCTTTCAGCTTCTTGAGTCTATTGTGTTATGTCTCTTAACACATTTTTTAAGTTCTCAGTCATTATATTTTTAAGTACTTTTTCAGTTTCAACATCTTTCTCTTCCACTTCTGGGACTCTGATTACAGAAGTATTAAACCTTTTGTTATATTCCCATAGGTATCTGAGGCTCTGTTCATTTTTTTAGTATGTATTACACCTCTTTTTTTCATAGTGTATGTTTTACTGTACTCTTTTAGCTCAATGATTCTCTTTTTCTCTTCCATCTGATGTTTTGCCCATCCGTTTTAGATACAGTATATTGAAGGTCTAAAGTTTCCATTCAATTCTCCTTTATTTCTTCTATTTCTATACTGAGACATATTTCTTTGTTAAGACTTTTTTTAAGTTTTTGTTTCATGCATATTCATAATTGATCACTGAAGCAATTTCATTATAACTGATTTGAAACATATGTTGGATAATACTGGCATCTCTGCAATCTTGGTTTTGGCATCAGTTTACTGTCTTTTGTTTGTTTGTTTTGATTGAGATTTTCCTGGTTCTTGGTATGATGGGTGATTTTCTATGGAAACTTGGATATTTATATATTGTGTTATGAGATTCTGGGTCTTATTTAAATCTTCATTTTAATTTTTTATTTTGGGCTGCACCACAAGGCTTGCAGGATCCTAGTTCCCTGACCAACCAGGGATCGAACCCACACCCTCGGCAGTAAAAGTGCGGAGTCCTAACCACTGGACCACCAGGGAATTCCCTAAATTTCATTTTAACTAGCTTTTTCTGACTTTAATTTTGGCAGAGGAAGGGGAACTGCCCCATTTCTGCTAGGTGGTCTCATGATACTTGAGATGGGGCTCCTGATTACTGCTAAGCTGGCATTGAAATTTCAGCTTCTCACATGGTACCTACTGACACTATGGTAGGAGTCGTCTTATTTCCACTTGTTACCAGGTGATTTTGAAAGTTTTAACTATCTATTAGGCATCATCTGACATCAACCTAGCATGGAGATGAAGGGAACCCTTATTTCTGTCAGTGGAGGTGGATGTCTACGCTACTGATGTGGTCTCTCCAACGACACTGTGGCAATGGGGGATGTCTTGTTATCCATGGGTGGTGATGAAAGTCCTGGCTCTGTACTTGGCATTTTTTGACACCACCCAGGTTGTAGTGTTGGAAACCTCACTGTAGCCTCGTTTAGCCTTTATTGGTGTGTACGGAACCAGGGCCACTGTTTTTCTTTGGTGTTTGGCTAAAGTGGATACAGTTTAAAGGTTTTATGTCTTATTAGGCTGCCCCTTTCATCCTTTTTTGACTAGAGAGAACAGGCTTCTGTTGCTGCTGTTGTTGTTTTTCCAGTGTGTGAGGGGATATTTTTGATGAAGTTCAAATATACTTCAATTTGAAAGAGAGAAAGGGTAATCTTTTAACAGAATGGTACTAAAACAACAACATATTTTTGCATAACCATATGGAGAAAAAAACACCCATACCTAACCATGAACTGTAAAACTATAAAATTTTTATTGAAATCTTAGGGGAATAAAAGTGTAAACTTGGGTTAAACAATAGATTCTTCTTTTTAAATTTAATTTTTATTTTATATTGGAGTATAGTTGATTTACAATGCTGTGTTAGTTTCAGGTATACAGCTAAGTGATTCAGTTATACATACATACATACATACATACATATATATATATATATATTCAGATTCTTTTCCCATATAGGTTATTACAGAATATTAAAGAGAGTTTCCTGTGTTATACAGTAGTCCCTTTGATTATTTTATATATAGCTCAGTAAGTCCCCTACATACGAACCTTCAAGTTACGAACATTCAAAGACGTGAACATGCGTTCCATCAACGTCAGGCATGAGTGAAATTGTAGCTTGCCCTCCTTTTCCTATAGCTGATGATCCTTCAGCTCTAACATCTCCCACCTCCTTTCCCTCCTCCAGGCAGTAACTCTTCTTGCCTGTTCACCTGATGCCAGCCCCTGTATGCCAGCTGTTGTACTATACTACTTTTCAAGGTACTGTACTGTAAGCTTAAAAATGTTTTCTTTATTTTCTGTGTTTTATGTATTATTTGTGTGAAACGTATTATAAACCTATTACAGTACAGTACTGTACAGTTGATTGTGTTAGTTGGGTACCTAGGCTAATTTTGTTGGACTTACAAACAAATTGGACTTATGAATGCACTCTCAGAATGGAATTCATTCATATGTAGGGAACTTACTTTAGTGTGTATATATTAATCCCAAACTCCTAATTTATCCTGCCCCCCCCCCGCAACATTTCTCCCCCTCTCCTGGTAACTACAAGTCTGCTTTTGAAGGCTGTGAGTCTGTTTCAGTTTTGCAAATATGTTTATTTGTATCATTTTTTTAAGATTACACATATAAGTGATATCATATGATATTTGTCTTTGTCTGACATACTTCACTTAGTGTGATAATCTCTAGGTTCATCTGTGTTGCTGCAAATGGAATTCTTTCATTTTTATGGCTGAGTAATATTTCAATGTGTATATGTATGACATCTTCTTTATCCATTCATCTGTTGATAGACATTTAGGTTGCTTCTATGTCTTGGCTACTGTGCAATACACAGTGCTGCAATGACCATTGGGGTGCATATATCTTTTCAAATTATGGTTTTCTCAGGGTATATGCCCAGGAGTGGGATTGCTGGATCATATGGTAGTTCTATATTTAGTTTTTTAAGGAACCTCCATACTGTTCTACATAATGGTTGTATCAATTTACATTCCCACCAACAGTGTAGGAAGGTTCCCTTTTCTCCACACTCTCTCCAGCATTTATTGTTTGTAGGATTTTTTTATGATGGCCATTCTGACTGGTGAGATGATATCTCACTGTAGTTTTGATTTGCATTTCTCTAATAATTAGCAGTGTTGAGCATCTTTTTATGTGCCTGTTGGCCATCTATATTTGTTCTTTGGAGAAATGTCTATTTAGGTCTTCTGCCCATTTTTTGATTGGATTGTTTTCTTGATATTGAGCTGTGTGAGCTGTTTGTATACTTTGGAGATTAAACCCTTGTGGGTCACGTCATTTGCAAATATATTCTCCCATTCCGTGGGTTGTCCTTTTGTTTCATTTATGGCTTCCTTTGCTGTGCAAGAGCTTTTAAGTTCAATTAGGTCCAATTTGTTTATTTTTGTCTTTATTTTCATTACTCTAGGAGATGGATCCAAAATGATAATGCTGCAATTTATGTCAAAAAGTTCTCCCTATGTTTTCCTCTAAGAGTTTTATAGTATCCAGCCTTACATTTAGGTCTTTAATCCATTTTGAGTTTCTTTTTGTATATGGTATTAGAGAATGTTCTAATTTCATTTTTTTGCATGTAGCTGTCCAATTTTCCATGCATCATTTATTGAAGAGACTGTCTTTTGCTATTGTATATTCTTGCCTTCTTTGTCATAGATTAATTGAGCATAGGTGTGTGGGTATATTTCTGTGATTTCTATCCTGTTCTATTGATATATATTTCTGTTTCTGTGCCAGTATCATACTGTCTTGATTACCGTAGCTTAGTAGTATAGTCTGAAGTCAGGGAGCCTGATTCCTCCAGCTCCATTTTTCATTTTCAAGATTGCTTTGGCTATTTGGGTCTTTTGTGTGTTCATACAAATTGTAAGATTTTTTGTTCTAGTTCTGTGAAAAATGCCATTGGCAATTTGATAGAGATTGCATTGAATCTATGGCTAGCCTTGGGTAGTATAGTCATTTTGATAATATTGATTCTTCCAATCCAAGAACATGGTATATCTTTCCATTTGTTTGTGTCATCTTCAATTTCTTTCATTAGCATCTTATAGTTTTCATAGTACGGGTCTTTTGTTTCCTTAGGTAGGTTTATTCCTAGGTATTTTATTATTTTTGATGTGATGGTAAATGGGATTGTTCTTTCTGATTAATTGCTCTTTCTGATCTTCTGTTGTTACTGCAAAATTTGGTAAAGTTGCAGGTTACAAAATTAATATACAGAAATGTATAGATTTCTGTGTATTCATTTTGTAACCTGCACCTTTACCAAATTCACTGATGAGCTCTCGTACTTTTCTGGTAGCGTCTTTGGGATTTTCTACATATAGTATCATGTCATCTGCAAACAGTGACAGTTTTACTTCTTCTTTTCCAGTTCAGATTCCTTTTATGTCTTTTACTTCTCTGGTTGTTGTGTCTAGTACTTCCAAAACTATGTTGGATAAAAGTGGTGAGAGTAGACATCCCTGTCTTGCTCCTGATCTTACAGGAGATGCTTTCAGCTTTTCACCATTGAGAATGACATTAGCTGTGAGTTTGTCATATATGGCCTTTATTATGTTGAGATAGGTTCCCTCTATGCCCACTTTCTGGAGAGGTTTTATCATAAATGGGTGTTGAATTTTGTCAGAAGCTTTTTCTACATGTATTGAGATGATCATATGTTTGTTTGGGGTTTTTTTAAGTATTATTATTTTTAAAATTTCTTCTTGCAGGGGTTCTTTTTTTTAACATCTTTATATGGAGTATAATTGCTTTACAATGTGTGTTAGTTTCTGCTGTATAACAAAGTGAATCAGCTATATGTATACATATATCCCCTCACTCTTGTGTCTTCCTCCCACCCTCCCTATCCCACCCCTCTAGGTGGTCACAAAGCATGGAGCTGATCTCCCTGTACTATGCAGCTGCTTCCCACTAGCTATCTATTTTACATTTGGTAGTATCATATGGTTTTTATTCTTCAATTTGTTGATGTGGTGTATCACACTGATTGATTTGCTGATATTGAAGAATCCTTGCATCCCTGGGATAAATCCCACTTGATCATGTTATATGATCCTTTAAATGTATTGTTGGATTCAGTTTGCTAGTATTTTGTTGAGGATTCTTGTGTCTGTGTTCATCAGTAATACTGACCTGTAACTTTCTTTTTTCGTGGTATCTTTGTCTGGTTTTGGTATCAGGGTGATGGTGGTCTCATAGGATGAATTTGGGAGTGTTCCTTCCTCTGCTATTTTTGAAAGAGTTTGAAAAGGATAGGTATTAACTCTTCTCTAAATGTTTGATAGAATTTGCCTGTGAAGCCATCTGGTCTTGGACTTTCGTTTGTTGAAAATTTTTTAATCACAGTTTCAATTCAGTACTTGTGATTCATCTATTCATACGTTGTGTTTCTTCCTGGTTCAGTCTTGGAAGGTTTTACCTTTCTAATAATTTGTGATTTTCTTATAGGTTGTTCATTTTATTGGCATATAGTTGCCCATAGTATTCTCATAATTTTTTGTATTTCTGTGGTGTCTGTTGTAACTTCTCCTCTTTTATTTCCAATTTTAATTATTTAGACCCTCTCCCTCTTTTCTTGATGAGTCTGGCTAAAGCTTTATCAATTCGGTTTATCCTTTCAAAGAACCAGTCTTCAGTTTCATTGATCCTTTCTATTGTTTTCTTTGTCTCTATTTCATTTATTTCTGTGATGATCATTATGATTTCGTTCCTTCTACTAACTTCGGGTTTTGTTTTTTCTTCTTTCTCTAGTTTCTTTAGGTGTAAAGTTAGGTTTTTATTTGAGATATTTCTTCTTTCCTGAGGAAAGATTGTATTGCTTTAAACTTTCCCTTTAGAAGTGCTTTTGCTATGTCCCATAGATTTTGATCATTGTACTTTTGTTTTCATTTGTCTCTAAGTATTTTTTGATTTCCTCTTTGATTTCTTCAGTGATCCATTGGTTGTTTAGCAATATGCTGTTTAGCCTCCACTTGTTTCTGTTTTTTAGTCCCTTACTATTATTGTGTTACTGTCAATTTCTCCTTTTATGGCTGTTAGCATTTGCATTAGATATTGAGGTGCTCCTTTGTTGGAGGCATATGTATTTATGCTTGTTATATCTTCTAATTGGTTTGATCCCTTGATCATTATGTAGTGTTCTTCTTTGTGTCTTATAACAGTCTTTATTTTAATGTCTATTTTGTCTGATATGAGTATTGCTACGCCAGCTTTCTTTTGATTTCCATTAGCATGGAATATCTTTTTTTCACCCCCTCAGTTTCAGTCTGCATGTGTCCCTAGATCTGAAGTGGGCCTCTTGTAGACAGCATATATATGGGTCTTATTTTTGTATCCATTCAGCCAGTCTTTGTCTTTTGGTTGGAGCATTCCATCTATTTACCTTTAAGGTAATTATCAATATGAATGTTCTTATTGCCATCTTGTTAATTGTTTTGGATTTGGTTTTGTAGGTCTTTTTTTCTTCCCTTCCTCTTTTGTTCTCTTCTGTTGTGATATTCTCTTCTGTTGTGATCTGATGACTAACTTTAGTGTTGTGTTTGGATTGCTTTTTCTTTCTGTGTGTGTATCTATCATAGGTTTTTTGATTTGTGGGTCCCATGAGGTTTTGATATAGCAGTCTATATATAAACAAGATTATTTCAAGTTGCTGGTCTCTCACTTTCAATGCATTTTCAATATCCTGCATTTGTACTCTCCTCTTCTCATGATTGCTGGTTTTGATATCATGTTTTTTTTTGGATGATTTCCTTCCTTTACTGTATGTTTGTCTTTACTGGTGAGTTTCCCCATTTGTAATTTTCTTGTTTTCTAGTTGTGGGTTTTTCTTTTCTGCCTAGAGAAGTTCCTCTAGCATTTGTTGTAAAGCTGATTTGGTGGTGCTGAATTCTGTTAGCTTTTGCTTCTCTGTAAACCTTTTGATTTCTCCTCAAATCTGCACAAGAGCCTTGCTGGGTTGAGTTTTCTTGGTTGTAGATTTTACCTTTTCATCACTTTAAATATATCATGCCACGCTCTTCTGGCCTGCAGTTTCAGCTGAAAAATCAGGTGATAACTGTATGGGAATTTCCTTGTATGTTATTTATTGTTTTTCCCTTGTTGCTTTTAGTATTTTCTCTTTGTCTTTAAGTTTTTGTCAGTTTGATTAATAGGTGTCTTCTCATGTTCCTCCTTGGGTTTATCCCATATTTGACTCTCTGCACTTCCTGGGCTCTAGTGAGTGTTTCCTTTCCCATGTTAGGGAAGTTTTGGGCTATAATCTCTTTAAATATTTTCTCTGCCCCTTTTTATCTCTCTTATCCATCTGGGACTCTTATAATGTGAATGTTGGTGTGTTAAATGTTGTCCCATACATCTCTTAGGCTGTCTTCATTTCTTTTCATTCTTTTTTCTTTATTCTGTTCTGAGGCAGTGATTTCTCCTACTCTATCTTCCAGCTCACTTATTCATTCTTCTGCTCATTTATCCTGCTATTGATTCCTTCTATTGTGTTTTTCATTTCATCCTGCTATTGATTCCTTCTATTGTGTTTTTCATTTCATCCTGCTATTGATTCCTTCTATTGTGTTTTTCATTTCAGTTATTGTACAGTTCATCTCTGTTCTTTAGTTCTTCTAGGTCTTTGTTCAACATTTCTTATATCTTCTCAGTCTGTGCCTCCATTCTTTTTCTGATATCTTGGATCATCTTTACTACCATTATTCTGAATTCTTTTTCTGAATTCCTTTTCAGGTAGATTGGCTGTCTCTACTTCACTTAGATATTTTTCTGGGTTTTTATCTTGTTCCTTTGTCTGTAATATTTCTCTGACTTCTCATTTTGTCTAACTTTCTGTGTCTGTGGTCTCCATTTCTTAGGCTGCAGGATTGTAGTGCTTATGGTGTTTGCCACCTGGTGGGTGAGGTTGGTCCAAGGGTTTATGCAGGCTTCCTGGTGGGAGGGACTGATACCTGCCCTCTGATGGGTGGAGCTTGATCTTGTCCCTCTGGTGAGCAGGACCGTGTCAAAGGATGAGTTTAGAGGTGACTGTAACCTCAGTTCAACTTTACAGAGCCTTTCTGCTGATAGACAGGACTGTGCTCCTCCCTGTTGGTTGTTTGGCCTGAGGCATCCCAGCACTGGAGACTGCAGGTTGTTAGGTGGGGCCAGGTCTCAGTGCCAAAATTGCACCCTCCAGGAGAGGTCATGCCAATCAATATTCCCTGGGGACTCTGCCACCAGTGTCCTTGACACCACAGTGAGCCGTAGCCACCCCTACCTCCCCAAGAGACCCTCCAAGAGCACAGGTAGGTCTCTCTTCCCCAGGCTCCTATGGAGTCACTGCTTTGTTCTGGTCCCAGGGCATGTGAAATCTTGTTTGAGCCCTCCAAGAAGGAACTCCTGCAATCCAGCCCTGATGGCCTTCAAAGCCAGATGCTCTGGGGACTCCTCTTCTCAATACCAGACCCTCAGGCTGGGGAGCCTGATGTAGGGCTCAGAACTCTCACTCCTGTAGGAGAACCTCTGCGATACAATTATTTTCCAGTTTGTGCATCAACCACCCAGCAGGTATGGAATTTGATTATATTGCAAAAGTGCCCCTCCTACCATCTCTTTGTGGGTTCTTCTTTGTCTTTGGATGTAAAATATATTTTTTTGGTAGGTTCATCTTTGTTGTCAGTGCTTGTTCGGTAATTAGTTGTATTTTGGTGTTTGCCTAGAGGAGGTGAGCTCAAGTCCTTATACTCTGCCATCTTATCTGGAATCCAGCAATAGATTCTTAGATACAAAAATAAAAGCACAATCCATATGAGAAAAAATATAAAAGTTGAACTTAATATAAACTTTTACTGTTTTCTAACGTTATTAATAGAATGAATAAACAAGCTACATATTAGAATATATTTGCAATCACTTATACACAAATGACTTATATACAGAATATATTAAAAAATTTCAGAACTAAGCAATAAAGCAAATAACCCAACAAAAAATGAGCCAAAGATTTGAATAAATATTTCATTAAAACTTTATGCAATTAGTAAGTAAGCATGAGAAAGGATGCTCAAAATTATTAGTCATTAGGAGCATGCAAATTAAAACCATGACACCACATCTATTAGGTTAGCTAAAATGAAAAAAAACAAAATTCAATGAAACTGACAGTAACAAGTACTAACTAGAATGCAGAGTAACTTGAAACTTCATACATTGTTGATAGCAATGAAAGATGGTGGAAAATAGTTCAGTAGTTTCAAAAATGTTATACATCCACTGATATATGACCCAGCAGTACTACTTCCAAGTGTTCACTCTAAAGAATTGCCTACAAAAATTCTTGTTCACAAAAGAAATCTGTGTATGGATGATTATAGCACCATTATTCTTAATAGTCCAGCATGGAGACATCTAAATGTCCTTCGATAGGTGAACTGATAAACCAGCTATGAAACATCCATACAATGGAATACTATTCAGCACTACAACAAATGAAGTGACACAAATAACATAGATAAGTCTCAAACCCATGCTATGTGAAAGAAGCGATGCTCAAAAGGGTACACACTAGATTGTTCTAGTTTTATGACATTCATCAAAAGTCAAGAATAAGGAGATTATTTCCATATTTAGAGGGACTGAAAAAGGAAACAGCTATTCCTTATGATGTATCCTCAATGCTGAGAGCAGCTGAAAGTCTCTCAGTGATATTCCTTGTTAAGGAACACCTGTTTCAGAAAGTTCATTCAACAAACCCATTTAGATTCAGTGTAGATGCAAAGCTGTTATTCCTCTAGCACATATCCTTGTTTGAGAATATGATACTGAAGTGAACATTTTAAATAATGAATAGTAGTTGTTAATACAATTTGCAGTTTTAGGATTGTCGACAGATGATGATAGGATTTTGGGGAAAATATATCACTGTAAGATAATTTTAGATTAAGGCTATAAAGATAACAGTGCAATATTGGTTTAAAAGCATAAGCATTTAAGAATTTGTAGATGTCCTACCTAATTTACCTGCTTTTTAAACTATTTTAAACTTTTCTAAGAGTATAGAAGTTACTCATTGTTTTGTGTTATTCAAGATGATGCTTCTAAGATAAGCAGAGCCAGTGATTCACTGATTCACAAATATTTGAGTATAGTGTGTGTATGCCTACAGACCAGCTGATTTAGTGTTACCATAACATAGTTATAGTATGCATGATTTGACAGATAAAAAAAAGAATAATGCAATAGAATGTAAGAATAAGGATTTGAAACACTGAATTTAGACAAAAGGAGAGCAAAATAATTTATAGCTGAATATTTTCTGTTCATAAGTAAGTCTTCTTTCACAATTTAGTAAGGTTTACAATGTAAACGAGTGACTCATAAAGCAGAAAGTGGTCTTGCTATGAAAATAGGCACTATTCTTGATAAGATGCTACAGGAATAGCAAATTGAAAAGGAAGCTTAGCTATTTATTTTTGTGAAAATTCATGTTGCATTTTGCAGAAATCTAATTGAAAATTACAAACTTGAAAATAACTCCCTTTGACAACATCTTCACCTTGGATATCACAAAAACACTGAAGTGAATGGAATGTGTCTCCATATGTGTTAATTAGATTTATCACTGCACACCTTTTTTTTTTTTTTAAGGAAATATAGATCACTTTTATTATTGTCATGAGTATTTCTTCCTCTCTCTGCCAGAACATTATACATTTCTGCCTTGTTAAACACTGGAGTTGGGCTTCCCTGGTGGCGCAGTGGTTGAGAGTCCGCCTGCCGATGCAGGGGATATGGGTTCATGCCCCGGTCTGGGAAGATCCCACATGCTGCGAAGCGTCTGGGCCCGTGAGCCATGGCCACTAAGCCTGCATGCCCAGAGCCTGTGCTCCGCAACGAGAGAGGCCACAACAGTGAGAGGCCCGTGTACCGCCAAAAAAAAAAAAAAAAAAAAAAAAAAAACAACACTGGAGTTGCAAGTGACTTGCTTAGCCAATTTACCGTTTGTGAAGTTATGTGCACCACTTCTGAACAAGAGCTTTAAAGTCCATTTTCCTTTTCCCCATCTGCCATGAGACTTCAATGTTCTGCTATTTCTTTTTACTTTTTTTTTTTTTTGGGCTGTACGTGCGCCTCTCACCGCTGTGGCCTCTCCCGTTGTGGAGCACAGGCTCCGGACACACAGGCTCAGCGGCCATGGCCCATGGGCCCAGCCGCTCCGCGGCATGTGGGACCCTCCCGGACTGGGGCATGAACCCGTGTCCCCTGCATCGGCAGGCGGACCACCAACCACTGCGCCACCCGGGAAGCCCAATATTCTGCTATTTCTTAACCTAAGTCCTGGAGTGAAGACTATAGAAGGTTACTATTTTACAAAAAAATAACTTTTTAAAAATCTTTATTGGAGTACAATTGATTTACAATGGTGTGTTAGCTTCTGCTTTATAACAAAGTGAATCAGTTATACATACACATATGTTCCCATCTCTCTTCCCTCTTGCGTCTCCCTCCCTCCCACCCTCCCTATCCCACCTCTCCAGGTGGTCACAAAGCACCAAGCTGATCTCCCTGTTCTATGCGGCTGCTTCCCACTAGTTTACGTTTGGTAGTGTATATATGTCCATGCCACTCTCACTTTGCTACAGCTTACCCTTCCCCGTCCCCATATCCTCAAGTCCATTCTCTAGTAGGTCTGTATCTTTATTCCCATCTTACCCCTAGGTTCTTCATGAAATTTTTTTCCTTAGATTCCATATATATGTGTTAGCATATGGTATTCGTTTTTCTCTTTCTGACTTACTTCACTCTGTATGACAGACTCTAGGTCCATCCACCTCACTACAAATAACTCAGTTTCGTTTCTTTTTATGGCTGAGTAATATTCCATTGTATATATGTGCCACATCTTTATCCATTCATCCAATGATGGACACTTAGGTTGTTTCCATGTCCTGGCTATTGTAAATAGAGCTGCAATGAATATTTTGGTACATGATTCTTTTTGAATTATGGTTTTCTCAGGGTATATGCCCAATAGTGGGATTGCTGGGTCATATGGTAGTTCTACTTTTAGTTTTTTAAGGAACCTCCATACTGTTCTCCATAGTGGCTGTACCAATTCACATTCCCACCAGCAGTGCAAGAGTGTTCCCTTTTCTCCACACCCTCTCCAGCATTTACTGTTTCTAGATTTTTTGATGATGGCCATTCTGACTGGTGTGAGATGATAGCTCATTGTAGTTTGGATTTGCATTTCTCTAATGATTAATGATGTTGAGCATCCTTTCATGTGTTTGTTTGTTGGCAATCTGTATATCTTCTTTGGAAAAATGTCTATTTAGGTGCTCTGCCCATTTTTGGATTGGGTGGTTTGTCTTCTTGATATTGAGCTGCATGGGCTGCTTGTAAATTTTGGAAATTAATCCTTTGTCAGTTGCTTCATTTGCAAATATTTTCTCCCATTCTGAGGGTTGTCTTTTGGTCTTGTTTATGGTTTCCTTTGCTGTGCAAAAGCTTTTAAGTTTCATTAGGTCCCATTTGTTTATTTTTGTTTCCATTTCTCTAGGAGGTGGGTCAAAAAGGATCTTGCTGTGATTTATGTCATAGAGTGTTCTGCCTATGTTTTCCTCTAAGAGTTTGATAGTTTCTGGCCTTACATTTAGGTCTTTAATCCATACACTATTCATCTTTATAGCAGTCCTGTGTCTACCAGAAATATCAACTTTCAACATTTGACACACTGATTTTGTTCTTTAAGGTCTCACCTTACCTCTACTATTCTTTGGCATGCTATTTTTCTCTTATTATATTTGTTATTGCTGTGGGTTCTGGAATACAGATAGAAATGATTCTCAAAATGTAAGATGAAATAAATGGGCAGATATCTTCTTTTGATCTTATTTTTTACCACGTCGCTCCTTTCTTCAAAAAGAAATCAAAAGCAAGATAATTCATTAGAAAATCTTTCATAGGCACCTGTTAGTATAGGATAGTATTGGAAATTCTCATACAGTTTTATAAATCAAGTGCCTAAGAATTCATTATTGCCACAGTAAAGAAGAGAAGGTAATAATGTGTTTGTGAATATGTATATATATATATATATAAATTAAATAGATGGATAAAGAGATGTAGATAACATATCTTTCATTTCCTTTTATTAAGTATAAATATCTTTTCTAAGGGAAGGGGAAAGTTTTAAAATAACTCAATAAATACATGATGAATATTGTGACGTGTTTTTTTTAAAAGCAGAGCCTTAGAATTGTGTGCAGATAGTTTATTTGGGAAGTGATTACAAGAAACAAAGAAATGGATAAGAGGTCATGAGACAAGTTAGGAGAAACCAACAATAAGGATGTGTTAAGAAATTTCTATGGAGGTCTCCTGACACATATAGAAATGATCCCAGTATTGTCTTCTCAAGGACTGAAGCTGGAGCATTTTTCCGCCAGCTCCTGCCCACAGTATATTAAGTATTGTCCCTGATCAAGTTGTGTTTGCATACATTGTGAAAGTCACAGGCACAAATAAGAAGATGTGACACAAGATTGAGGCAGCATGCATGTAGCACAAGGTGAATCTGAGCTAGTCTGGAATTGCATACTGTAACTTATTGCTTTGGTATGTATGTCTGATGCAATAGATTTTATAGGATGGTGATTAGCCTGACCACTTCTTTCTGAGCTCTGCTTTTGGTTTTAGGATATTATGCTATCATACATAGCTCCAAAAGATAGTAAGGCAAGTGAAAGACTGAGATGTCACTGACTCTTTGCCTTGTGTAATAGCTTTCTTGGTCGGTTGGTTTAAATGTGATCGGGGATGATAGTTAAAATAGAATTTTAATGTTAGACTATTTATTATTTTTCTTAATATTATTTCCTCATTCTACCAACCTGTGATAAAACGTAGGCTAACTTGGAGGAGGAGAGATCAAGATGGCAGAGTAGGAGGACATGGATCTCACCTCCCCCCATGAACACATCAAAAATACATCTACATGTGGTAGAATTCTCAATGAAAACCAACTGGAAACTAGCGGAAGGACTCCTGTGCAACCAAGGCTCTAACAAAGATAAACATGTAATAAGGTAGGATGAGAAGAAAAGTGATCAAGTTCTAGGAGGGGTACTCAGAGGAAAAGAGAGATTGCATAGGTGGATCCCCATCCTAGAGAGTGAGTGGGTCAAGCCACAGACTGGGCATCCCAGTCGTGGGGTGCTACACAAACTGGTTGTAGAATTGCTGAGACAGATGATTGATAGAAAGGCTGGAGAAGCCTGGACTCCACTCTTGAGGAGTGCATGGGTGCTGGCTTGCCCCCAGTTGTGGCAGACAGAGGTCTTCCCTACTTGCTGCCAGGTTTCTCATGACCACCTTACCATGCTCCCCACCTTGCCACGCTCCCAAGGCAGAGCGAAGCAAACACCCTGACCCCACTCAGTCTATGCCACAGTGTGGCACTGCATCTAGGGTGGCCAGGACCTAGGAAAAGACTTGACCTTGGGACATAGAAGTGACCTGGTCCTGGATGGAGCCCAAATGGGGCTGTGGCAGCAACTGTTGACAGACACTCACTTAATTGGTGCCCCAGAAGTAGGCCAGACGTCTCACAGCTGCAGAGTTTCCTGTATCTGTTTTGCTATGTGCCAGAGCCAAAGCCAAGTGAACAATCAGGCCCCACTCACTCCATGCCACAGCTCAGAACTAGATCTGAGATGTCCATGACTGAGGAAAAGATTCAACCATGGGCTGTGTCTGGGCAGAGCTGCAACACTACATGGGCAGAGCATCAGACCCCTGTAGGCACATGAGTCCCACTTGCTTTAGCACTCCCCTCCTTTGGATCAAAGGTACTGGGGCAGGGAGAAGGGACAAGTCACACTTAAAGGGAACAGAGCCAGCTTGAACCTGACCCACAGGGCTTCCATTTTAACAGCTTCCAATCATAACCCACCTCTACCAGGGCAGTGAAGGCCACTGAGCAGAGAGGCCACCTCTACCAGGGCAGTGAAGGCCACTGTGCATCCCACCATACACCATGCACAGGCTCTAGCTCCTCCATGTCCAGAACCACACCCTACCAAGGTCAACACTCCAGCAGACGCTGAGGAAAGACATGACTGACATCTACATCAAATCCAGCCTTCCAACCAAAGGCATTCAGCAAACAATCTGCATAGGAATGCTCCCAAATAAGAACACCCTTTCAAGACCATCGTAGGTTGCTATTCCACATAAATTCACAGAGGCAGAGAAGAATAAGTAAAATGAGAAGGCAGAGGAACTAGTCTCAATTGAAAGAGCAAGAGAAAAAGCTGAAAAAATACATCATAATAAAACAGAAATAAATAATTCACTAGCAAAAGAATTCAAAATATTGGTAATAAAAATGCTGACTGAATTAGGGAAAAAATAGATCTAAACACAGAACATTTTAAAAAGAAACTAGAAACAATAAAGAATACCCAATCAAAAACAAATTTTTCAATATCTGAAATAAAAAATACTCTACAAGGAATAAATAACAGACTAAGTGATACAGAAGAATGCTAAGTGATATGGAAAATAGAATAATGGAAAATCAAACAGAAGAAAGGAAGAAAGGAAGAGGAACAAATTAAAGCAATCTATGAGATCTTTGGGATAAAATTAAATGTGTCAATATTCACATTATAGGGATCTCAGAAGGAGAAGAGAGAAGGGGATTGAAAATGTGTTTGAAGATATTATGACTAAAAATGTCTCAAACCTAAAGAAGGATACAGATATCCAGGTAGAGGAAGCACAGAGGGTCCCAAACAAGATGAACCTAAGCAGACCCACTCCAAGATATATCATAATTAAAGTGGCAAAAGTAAAGGATAAAGAGAGAATTCTAAAGGCAGAATAAGAAAAACAGAGAGTCCCATACAAGAGAATTCCTTTAAGGTTACCTCTGCAGAAATTTTTCAGGCCAGAGGCAAAAACTAGAAGAATTCATCAATACAAAAACTACTCTAAAAAATATTGAAGGGTCTTCTCTAAATGGAAAATGAAAATCTATAGGAAAGGGAAAATCCCACTAGGAAGGGTAAATATACAGTAAGGACTGAAGATTACTACAGTAAACTAGTATGAAGATTAAAACACACAAAAAAATGTAAAAGCAGCTATAATTACAAAACAGTTCAGGGGTAAGCATGAAGATGTAAAATACAACATCAAAGAAGCAGAATGTGGGGGAAAGGGGTAAAAAATGTACATCCTTCAGAATGTGTTTGAACTTAAATTACTACAAGTTGTAAAACAAGTAGATTTAATTATCGGTCAACATATATGAACCCAATGGTGATGACAAATCAAAAACCTACAATAGATATATGACATTTACAAAGAAAGAAACCCAGTCATACTACTAAAGAAAGTTATCAAACTACAATGGTAGAAACAAAAAAGAGGAAATGAACAGAGAACTATCAAAAATTTGGAAAACAAGTAATAAAATGGCAATAAGTACATACAAAAAAATTAAAATGTTAAAATGGCCATACTTTCCAAAGCAATCTACAGATTTAATGCAATCTCCATCAAAATACCCATGATATTTTTCACAGAACTAAAACAAATAATCCTAAAATTCATTGGAACCACAAAAGACCCTGCACTGCCTAAGCAATCTTGAGAAAAAGTACAAAGCTGGAGGTATACCCCTTCCAGACTTCAGACTGTACTACAAAGCTATAGTAACCAAAATGGCATAGTACTGGCACAAAAACAGACACATAGTCAGTGGAACAGAACAGAGAACCCAAACATAAACCCAAGCACCTAGGGTCAATTAGTCTACAACAATGGAGACAAGAATATACGATGGAGAAAAGACAGTTTTCTAAACAATTGGTGCTGGGAAAACTGGACTACTACATGTAAAACAATAGATTATAACATTTTCTCCTACCATATACAAAAAATAAACTCAAAATGGTTTAAAGACCTGGAACCATAAGACTCCTAGAAGAGGAATAGACAGAACACTCTTTGACATAAATCATAGTAATTTTTTTGGACTTGTCTCCTAAGGCAAAAGAAATAAAAACAAACAAAAACTCAGTTGCAATCAAACTTAAAAGCTTTTGCACAGCAAAGGAAACCATCAACAAAATGAAAAGAAAACTTATGGAATGGCAGAAAATATTTGAAATTTATGTGACCAACAAGGGGTTAATATCCAAAATGTATATACAGCTCCTGCAACTCAATATCAAAAAAAAGAGAGCCCAATCAAAAACTTTGCAGAAGACATGAATAGACATTTCTTTACAAAAGACATACAGATGGCTAATAGGCACACAAGATGCTCAACATCACTAATTATTAGAGAAATGTAAATCAAAACAACATTTAGATATCACCTCACACCTGTTAGAATGACTATCTTCAAAAAGTCTACAAATAACAAATGTTGTTAGATATGATAGGATATTATAGGAAATAATTTTATAGATGTTTACAAGACCCTATTCAAGTGCCAGCTCTTCCCACACAGCTCTGGCTGTGTCGTCTCAACCAGTTTCTTTTACTCCTCTAATCTTTGGCTTCCTGTCTATAACACAGAGGAGCTATAATGATATAATGTTGGTTATCACATTTATATAATAATTTACATATACTGAATATAATAAATTATATATATATACATATAATAATATGGCCAATACGATCATCATTAGGATTACATTAGAATTATCTCATTATATATACATCACTTAGCAGTCTGAGCTATAGGAAATGGTCAATGTTAGAACCTATTTTTATAGTTGTCGTATCAATTGTAATTAAAACACTCTGTGAACTCCTTCTGTCAGTAATACCCAGAAAGCAGAATACCTTTATGTTAGCACTTAGATTAACATGATTATGTTTGACATAAATTTTACTGAAAAATAAGATGCAGGTTTTCATAAAGTGTTCAACCTACAAATAAAAGGATATTGGAAGGATATAAAGTCTAAATAAAATTAAGAGGTTTTTGATGGTAGAAATAATCATGATATTCCTCATATTTCTATTTTCACATATATGTATATTTTATTTAAATAATATGTATTAATTACTATTATAATGAAATATACCAAAACATAAGTAGAAATTACCTATAAAATCATACCGTTGTTTTTTGTAATAATGAGCTTAGGAAAAAATTAATCCTTTTTCTCCAACACACATATGTTCTTAAAACTTAAACTATTACTTATTAAGGACATAATACTAATCTGCAATTTTTACAGAACAGTAACATACAAAATCACTATACTTTGAAGGGACATCTAAAGCGTTCTTTAATGACATATCAAGGTTAACTGAGCCCTCTAAACCATATCCTTCTTGCTGACTGCACAATATTTATCTTGACAGATGTCAGCTTCATAATGCTTGTGAAAAGTTTGTGGCTTTCATTACCTGGATTTACAATAGTGTGCAACAGAGGCTTAAATTGCACTATGAGTCATGACAGCTGGCAAAAACATGCCAGAGGACAACTTTGTCAACCCTAGAAAGCTCAGGAGAAGCTTAGTGGAGTCAATGAAAAAGATAAAAATTGAAGAGCCTGGAGAAAAATAAAATAAAAAGAAAGAAAAAACAGAAGACTGCTAAACCTCCAGATGCCTGTATTGGCATTATATGTGGCAATGGATAGAGGATTAGGGTTAGCTTCATATGAGCAAAACATGATTCCAAATATATGCAGAGAATGTGAATATTAATTGAATGTGTTTCAGTGGATTTATGTCTATATTTTATTATCCTACAGGTTTATAACTTGATTTGCTTCAGTTTGATTGCTTATCTGCCAATTAAATAAAGAAACTGCATCTGTGTCACTTAAATAATTCCCATGAAAATAAAATAGGTGAAGGCAACCTTTCAGTTAGTCTTTGCATATTTCAACTTTGTAGAAAGATGAGGATCATGATTTATATCATTTATTATAGGAAACAGGTTCTAAGAAATAAACGATATTCTACTAGGTAACAAGGTAGAAGTAAATTATGAAATAGAGTTTATTTCTCTTATTTGAAGACAATCAGAATATCCTACTCTTGTCAGTGAAATATTCTCATTTAAAAACAAATGGCAGTAAAAGTAAACCTACCTATCTTCACTTTGGGGCTAATTATGAGTATGCAATAGCATACTTAAAATAGGTATGACATTATTTCTGTCTTTAAATTTCATTGAAAACAATCTGAAATATTATGACATGGTATTAATCATGATGATCAGAGCTATATCTTTTAAGCACACTCATGCACAGAATTTCACTTAGCCTTTAGTTCCTTTGAGAGTCATTAGAAATGACTATTATTAATACTACTTTGTTCCTTTTTCCCAACACACACACTGACACACACTTTTTGATATTTACTGACATATCAGATGCTTCATATTTATTCACAAAGGGCAGCAAAATACACAGCAAAAGGATTTAAATTTTTAAAAAGTGTATTCTCATTCTACCTCCATAGTTGACACAGGGATCAGGGGTTGTAACCCCCAGGGCAGTTGAATATCTGCATACAACTTTATAGTCAGACCTCCATATATGTAGTTCTGCATCCACAGATTCAGTCAACCAAAGATCATGTAGTACTATACTACATATTTATTGGAAAAAAATTCACATATAAGTGGACCCACACAATTTAAACTCATGTTGTTCAAGGATCAACTGTAGTCTTTTTTTGTTAAGGCCTTCAACTGATGGATGAGGCCTGCCCATCCTACGGAGAGTCACTTGCTTTACTTAAAGTCTAGGAAATCAACTGTTAATATGATCTAGAAAATACCTTAACAGCAACATCTGATTGGTGTTTGATCAAATATCTGCATCCTTGGCCAATTTAAAGTAACCATCACAATCTTTCCATGGATTTGTTTTGTTTTGTTTGTTTTTAACTAGTTCAATGAAACATGTTGTAAGAATAGAAATTGGGTATACAGCTTTTGGATTTAGGCAACTACTCACTATTTCTTACCCATATATGAATATATTCAGTAGCCTATTTTGTAAAGGTTAGCTGTTCATGACATTACCTCCAAACATAACTAACCAAATAAAGGACAGAGCACTAATTTTCACCAATATACATAATGTGAAAGGTCCAATAATTATTGTGATTATTGGACTACTACATTAATGAGAAATGACAAACAGTATTCTTAAAGTTTTATTTCTTTTTTCAGTAATGACATTATACCATAAACCCTAATTATAGTATTAGGCTAATCCAATGATAAGAAATATACTCATTTTTCCCTATTGGATATTGTCATTAATTATAAATGGTATTTTCAAGAATGCCCATATATCAAAAAAATACTGTTCAAAAACTAAGAAAACCTGTTTATTTTGTCAAGATAATTGGTTGAAAAGCTCACTTTAAAAATATAGGGACATCCACTGTACAAAACAATAAAAAGGTCTTAGGCTCCACCCCAAGTGCTAGAAAATATATATATATATATATAGACATCCATATCTGATTAAAATGGCAAAACCATTAGCAACTAAGCTCTCCTAACAAATAACCGTAATAACTATTTTCAAATATTATATGACAGGCAACACAGAACTGCTCTCACTGAGAGAAGGAAAAACTGTCAGATGGCTCTATAACTTCAGCTTTATACCTAGAGACTTTCTGGAGTGCAGCAGGTCCAAACAAAACAGGAAATCACACTGAGTTGAAGCCACAGAGATCAATGTTCAGGTTATTGAGGCATCTGGGTTTTACAGGGCAAAGAATTAGAGAAGGAATTATAAAAAGAAGCTCTAGAGAGATGCATAGAATTTGTTCTGTCTTTAGCTAAATACTAAGCTGAGAAGTTACAGGGGGAGATTCTATAAAGCCAACTACATCAAAACCAAAAGAAAAAAAAATAAAGAAATAAAGGGGGGGAGAAAGGAAAAAGGAAAGAACAGGAAAAGAAAGAAAACTACCTTAGAAAGAAAACCTATTGGAGAGCTGTGAGCTACACAATTGCTTGGGTTTAGACAGAACTGTTCAAATTCCCATGAACCAAAAGGCAGAGATTATCACACCAGATATTCTGTAAACTCTCAGAAGGACAATGAATTGAGAATAAGTCTTGGGGACTGACATCTCTAAGATGGCAGGGTAAGTTATTTCTGAATTTGCTCCTGGTCACAAGAACAACTAATGACTAATTAAGAACAAAACATCACTGACAGAGGCTAAAGCACTCTCCTGCACTACAGAGGTCAAGACATAGTACATTATAAAGGTAAGAGAAGTGGCTACATATTGACTGCATTGCCCCTCTCCCAGACCAGCGCAGTCTCTTTACCACATAAAGAGATCTCTCCTGAGCCTCTGGTTTCTCCAGTAGAAAAGAGAGCCTTGGGGAACAACCATATTACCTCAGCATTGAGGATAACTTGTGGGTGTCCTTACACTGATCTTACCCCATGGGGATTGCAGGGGAATCTATAGGGCTTAACCCCTGGGAATCTGTGATGGAGAAAGGGAGAGGAGTTTACAATAACCAGTACATGTATCTTGGCAGATAGAGTTCATACTTGTAGTGCCCAAGTAATAATCCCAACAGGCAGCTTTGCTTATCTGCAGAACCAAGTACACTCTGACTAGCGGACTTGGCAGGGTACAGATCTGTCTGATTTGGATCCTCAAGCAAGGGGTTTAGCCAGCCCTAGAGCCTCCTTTGCCCATGCCAAGGCAAGGAGCTGAGTCACAGCCCAGCCTGCTGTGAAGAATGTCTCCAAGCCATATTTGACCAGAGGAGCTGGAAGAACACCTGGAAGATGTATAGCCCATCAAGTCTTGAGCCTAGAAGTGGGTAGGCAGAGCTGATCACCCACAGAGCAAAGCCAATATCAGGTGTGGGGAGTTCCCCTGCTACAAAAGGGCAGGAGCATTAATTCACAGCCAAGGCTGAGGGTAGTTCCTGACCACCACCCCCCCGCCAATGGAGAACCTGTTGGGAAGTAGACAATTTCCTAGAATATACCTTCCTCTTCCTGCCCACTGAAGGGATGAGACATAACTCCACCTGCTGTGGCTGCTGGCCCCATCTGACCAAAAGAGCTATTGAGAACACCTGGAAGCTGTGCCGCCAAGTGGCAC
Source organism: Grampus griseus (assembly GCF_964374135.1). Lineage (NCBI taxonomy): Eukaryota > Metazoa > Chordata > Mammalia > Artiodactyla > Delphinidae > Grampus > Grampus griseus. The sequence continues at coordinate 100,176,638 of NC_138998.1, forward strand.
TCAAGCTAAGAGGTGACAGGCAGAGCAAACCCAATGGACCTGTTTGGCCAAGGAACTTGGGATGTGGGTTGGCTTGAGTTTGGACAAAAGCAAAGAGCTTTACAGGCTTTAGAGCTGCTTCTCCCACTGCACACAGGAAGGAAAACTAATTTGTAACTACACTCATTGCTGAATATAGCCTCCAGCTTCCTTGACCAGGGAACATAACCAGAGCACACAAGAAGCTGTGTAGCTCATCCAGCCCTGCTTACAATAGCACCTGAAGTGAAAGCACATCCCATGGTTTCTCCCATCTGCAGAGCAAAATCAGTGGAATTCACTGCACACTCTTACCTGATTCTGGTCCCCAAACAATGATCCATATAGGCCCTGGGTCATGTCCTGCTGCCCAACCAGTGGAGTAAAGCTAATTCATAGCCCTATATACTATATAGTACCTAGTTTCAACCATCTAGTAAGCATGACCAGATGATACAGGCAACCCTGGAGCTCGTCCTACAGCCCCACTCATGTAGGTAGCCAAGCCAACAGTTCTATCCAACTGTCCTCAGTCAGTGGCACACTCGTCCCCACCATCCCTGACCTAAAGCTCAAACAGTTGCTTCACCCAACAGAGACCATAATAGTATGCCCCACCTGCCCAAGGACATTACCAGCAGACACACCCTAGAATCCAAACCAAGCAGACTGGTGAAGATCTGTCTCTATAAAAGCAAACCTGTAAAGTCTGGAAGAGAAAACTGATTACTCAAATGCCCAGATAAAAATGTAAGGAATCAAGGTTCATGAAAACCAAATAAAACTAATAAAAATCTAACAACTGATCTCAAAGAAATGGAGATCTATAAACTGTCAGACAAAGAATTTAGAAAATCCTCTTAAAGACGTTTAGTGAACCTCAAGAACACACAAACAGAAAACTAAATGAAAATAGGAAAACAATATATGAATAAAGTGAGATGTTTGACAAAGCAATAGAAATCATCAAAAAACCAAAAAGAAAAACCTCCAGAAATTCAAGAGTTGAAAAATACAATACCTCAACTAAAGAATTCAGTAGTGTTTCCAAAGCAGACTCAACCATGCATAAGGAAGTATCAGCAACCTGGAGGAAAGTATATTAAAAATTATCTGGTCAGAGGAGCAAAAATTTTTTAAAAAGTAAAGAAGAGTGAAGAAAGCCTACAAGATTAATAGGACAAAATGAAAAGAAACAATATTGCATTATGGAAATTTCAGGAGGAGAAGAGAAGAGAGACTAAAAGTCTCATATTTAAAGCAATAATGGCTGAAATCTTTCTGAATCTTGTAAGATAAATGGACATCCAGACCAGTGAAGCCCAAAGGACACCAAATAGGTGAATTTGAATAGGGTTACAACAGGGCACAATATAGTCAGCCCACCATATCTTGAAGGGTCCACATCCGAGGATATGTAAGATTAATTGTGCTGTGTCATTTTATATATGGGACTTGAGCATCTGCAAATTTTGATATCTGCAGGAGATCATTGAACAAATTCCTTGCAGATACCAAGGGATGACTGCATAATTAAATTGTCAAAACTCATAGAATAGTCAAAGCAATCTTGAGAAAGAAAAATGAAGCTGGAGGAATCAGGCTCCCTGACTTCAGATTATACTATAAAGCTACAGTAATCAAAACAGTATGGTACTGGCACAAAAACAGAAATAGAGATCAATGGAACAGGATAGAAAGTCCAGAGATAAACCCACACACCTATGGTCAATTAATCTATGACAAAGGAGGCAAGAATATATAATGGAGGAAAGACAGTCTCTTCAATAAGAGGTGATGGGAAAACTGGACAGCTACTTGTAAAAGAATGAAATTAGAACACTTTCTAACACCATACACACAAACACACACACACACAAAAACTCAAAATGGATTAAATAACTCAATGTAAGGCTGAATACTATAAAACTCTTAGAGGAAAACATAAGCAGAACACTCTCTGAAATAAATTGCAGCAGTATCTTTTTGGATCCACCTGCTAGAGTAATGAAAATAAAAACAAAAATAAACAAATGGGACATAATTAAACTTAAAAAACTTTTGCACAGCAAAGGAAACAATAAACAAAATGAAAAGACAATCCACAGAATGGGGAAAATATTTGCAAATGAAGCAGCCAAAAAAGGATTAATCTCCAAGTATACAAAGAGCTCATGAAGCTCAATATCAAAGAAAGCCAAACAACCCAGTCAAAAAATGGACAGAAGATCTAAACAGACATTTCTCCAAAGAAGACCTTCAAATGCCCAACAAGCACTTGAAAAGATGCTCAACCTCAGTAATTATTAGAGAAATGCAAATCAAAACCACAGTGAGGTATCACCTCACAGCAGTCAGAATGGCCATCATCAAAAAATCTACAAACAAGAAATGCTGGAGAGTGTGTGGAGAAAAGGGAACCCTCTTACACTGTTGGTGGGAATGTACATTGGTACAACCATTAGGGAGAACAGTATGGAGGTTCTTTAAAAAACTAAATATAGAACTACCATGTGATCCAGCAATCCCACTCTTGGGCATATATCCAGAGAAAACCACTAGTCAAAAAATACATGCACCCTAATGTTCATTGCAGCACAGTTTACAATAGCCAAGACATGGAAGCAACCTAAATGTCCATTGACAGAGGAGTGGATAAAGAACATATGTCACATATATACAATGGAATATTACTCAGCCATAAAAATGAATGCAATAATGCCACTGCAGCAACATGGATGGATGTAGAGATTGTCATACTGCATGAAGTAAGTCAGACACAGAAAGACAAATATCATATGATATTGCTTATATGTGGAATCTAAAAAATGGTACAAATGAATTTATTCACAAAACAGAAATAGTGCTATGGATGTAGAAAACAAACTTATGGTTACCAAGGGGGAAAGGGTGGGGGGGAGGGATAAACTGGGAGATTGAGATTGATGTATATGCACTACTATATATAAAATAGATAACTAATAAGGATTTACTCTATAGTACAGGGAACTCTACTCAATACTCTATAATTGCCTATATGGGAAAAGAATCTAAAAAAGAGTGCATATATTATAACTGATTTACTTTGCTATACACCTGAAACTAACACAACATTGTAAATCAACTATACACCAATAAAATTTGTTTTAAAAAGTCATAGACAAAGAACAATTTTAAAAGCAGCAAAAGAAAAGAGAAGTTACATACAAGGGAACATCCAAGAGACTATCAGCAGATTTCTCAACAGAAATATATCAGACCAGGAGAAAATGGGAACACATATTCAAACTATCAAAAGTAAAACATAACAAAGAATATTATACCCAGAAAAGATTGCCTTCAGAAATGGAGGAGAATAAAGATTTTTCTGAACTAACAAAAGCTGAGGAAGTTGACTACCACAATACCTACCTTACAACATATGTTAAAGGAGCTATTTGACAGGAAGTAGTAGAATGCTAATTAGCATATAAAAAGAGGAAAACATAGTGTAAAATTCAATGACAATGGTAAATATATAGTCAAAGATAGACTCCATAATTTGGTGATGGTAGTGTATAATTCACTTACAACTCTAGATTAAAAGCTAAAAAATCAAATGCAGTAAAAATAATCATAACTGCAATAATCTGCAATTATTAATTACACAATATAAAACTATGTAAATTTTAACAGCAATGCTGTAAAATGTGAGGAGGAGGAGAATTAAAAGTGTAAAGTTTAGGAATTCTATTGAAATTAAGTTATCACTTAAAATATGGTGCTATAATTTTAAGATGTTTTGTTTAAGCCACATGGTAACACAAGTGAAAAATCTGTAGCAATTACACAAAATAACATGATAAAGAAGTCAAAGCATACTGATACCAAAAGATAACATAACACACAAAAAAAGACAGCAGGACAAGAAAAATAAACTATGGATCTACAACACAACCAGAAAACTATAACCAAAAATCTATTAGTAAGTCCTTACCTATCAATGATTATTTTAAACATAATTGGATTAAATTCTTCAATTAAAAGAAACATAAAGGCTAGATTTATAAAAAATAAAAACCTGGATCCAATGATATGCTGCCTACAAAAGACTCACTTAGCCTTAATGACACACATAGACTGAGAGTAAAGAAATGAAAAGAGTCATTTCAAACACATGGCAGCCAAAAAGAAAGCAGAGATAGTTATATCAGACAAAATAGACTTTAAACTAAAAATGGTGACAGAGACAAAAAGGTCATTACATAAAGTTAAAAGGGTTAATCCATCAAGAAGATGTAACAATTTATAAATATTTATGCACCCAACATCAGAGCATCTAAATATATAAAATAAAAACTAACAGAGATAAAAGGAAAAATAAACAGTAATACAGTAATAGTTGTGGATTTTAATACCCCACTCTCAACAATGGATAGTCCACACAAAACATCAATAAGGAAACAATGGATTTGAACACTATAGGTCAAAATGACAGACATATACAGAATATTCTCTCCAACAACAAGAGAAACACATTTTTTTCTAAGCTCACATAGAATATTTTCTACCACTGAGCATGTGTTAGGCCACAAAACAAGTCTTAGAAAATTCAAGAACATTGAAATCATGTGAATTATCTACTCCGACTACAATGGCATGAAACTAGATATCAATAATAAGAGGAAAACTGGAAAATTCAGAAACACATGGATATTAAACAACACTCTCCTGAAAACCAATGGATAAAAAAGATAACTTAAAAGGGAAATTAAAAAGTTTGAGACAAAAAAAAGAAAACATAAAAAACCAGGATCTGTGGGATACAGCAAAAGTGGTTCCAAAATGGAAGTTCATAGCAATAAATGCCTACATTAAGAAACAAGGAAGATACCAAATAAACAAGCTAACTACATGCTAATGAACTAGGGGAAAAAAAGCAAAAAGTTAGCATAAGAAAGGAAATAATAAAGACTAGAGCAAAAATAAATGAAATAGAGAACATAAAAACAACAGAAAAGATTAACCAAACTAAGAACTGGTTCTGTGAAAAGATAAGCAAAATCGATAAACCTTTAACTAGGCTAACCAAGGAAACAGGATCTAAAGCAACAAAATTATAAATGAAAACAGAGACATTACAACTGATACCACCAAAACTGACAGAATCATGAGGATCCTATGAGCAACTATACACTAACAAAGTGAACTACCTAGAAAATGGAAGAATTCTTAGAAACATACAACTTACCATGACTAAATCAGAAAGAAATAGAAAATCTGAATAGACCAGTTGCTAGTAAGGAAATTTAGTCAGTAATCAAAATTAAAAAAAAAAACAAAACCCAGGACCAGATGGCTTCACTGGTGAATTTTACCAAACATTTAAAGAATTAACAGCAGTCTTTCTCCAATTCTTCCAAAAAAATCAAAGGGATGGGAATATTCCCAAATTCATTTTTCTGGGCCAGCATTCTCTGATCCCAAAACCAGAAAAGGACACTACTAGATACAAAATTATCAGCATGTATTCCTAATGAGTATATTCCTACTGAGTATAGATACAAAAATTCTCAAAAAAATACTAGGAAACCAAAATTTAGCAGCACATTAAAAGGATAATTCACCATGATCAATTGGGATTTATCATTGGGATACAAGGATTATTCAGCAAACGTAAATCAAATAATATGATACACCACATTAATAGAATAAAAGAATCATATCATCTCAATAGATGCAGAAAAGTATTTGACAAAATTCAACATCCATTCATAATAAAAAAAAACACTCTTAAAAAATTAGGCATAGAAGGAACATATATCAGCATATTAAAGGCTATGTATGACAAGCCCACAGCTGACATCATCCTCAATGGTGAAATGTTGAAAGCTTTTCCTTTACAATCAGGAACATGACAAGGGTACCCACTCTCACCACTCCTATTCAACACAGTACCAGAAATCCTAGCTTGAGCAATCAGCCAAGAAAAGGAATAAAAGGCACCAGAACTGGAAAGGAAGAAGTATAGTTTTATCTATTTGCAAGTGACATAATTTTATATAGAAAATTCTAAAGAGCCAAATATCAGTTAGGTCTAATCAATGAATTCAGTAAAGCTGTAGCATCCAAAATTGACATACAAAAATCAGTAGTGCTTCTCCACACTAACAATGAGTTTTCTGAAAAAGAAATAAAGAAATTGATCCCATTTGCAATAGCATCAAAACCAATAAAATACTTAGAAATAACTTTAACCAAGGAGGTGAAAGATCTGTGCAATGAAAATTGTAAGACATTGATGAACTAAATCAAAGAAGACTCAAGTAAACGATGGTTAGGTAACACATGTTGAGGGATTGGAAGAATTAATACTGTTAATATGTCAATACTACCAAAAATCATCTATAGACTCAACGCAATCTCTATCAAGATTCCAATGGCATATTTATAGAGTAGGAAAACATTCCTAAAATCCAAAAAGAACCAAAAAGACCCTGAATAGCCAGAAAAAAAAAATTAAGAACAAAGCAGGAGGTATCACACTTTCTGATACAAAGATATACTATAAAGCTATAGTCATCAAAACAGTATGGTACTGGCATAAAAACTAACAAACTGACGAGTGGAACACAATAGAGTTCCCAGAAACAATACCAAGCATATACAGTCAACAATATTTGACAATGGAGCCAAGAATACTCAAAGGAAAAAAGATGATCTCTTCAACAAATAGTGCTGGGATAATTAGATATTCACATATAAATGAATGACTCCTGGACACCTACCTTTCACCACTCACAAAAGCTAACTTGGAATAGTTTAAACACTTAAATATAAGACCTGAAAATATGAAACTCCTAGAAGAAGGCATAGGAATAAAGGTCCTTGACATGGGTGTTTGTAATGAGTTTTTGTGTATGACACCTAAAGTACAAGCAACAAAATCAAAGATAATTAAGTTGAATGAATCAAAGTAAAAAGGTTTTACATAGCAAAAGAAACCATTAACAAAGTGGATAGAAAACCTATGGAATGGGAAAAAAATATTTGCAAACCATATATCCAAAGTACAAAGAACTCATACAACTCAATAGCAAAAGAAATAATAACCCAATTACAAAATGGGGAAAGGACCTGAATAGACACTTCTCCAAAGAAGATATTCAAAAGGCCAACAAGTACATGAAAAGTTGCTCAATATCATTACTTATTAGGAAAATTAAAATCACAATGACATGTCACCTTACACTTGTTATAATGGCTGTCATAAGAAGACAAGCGATAACAAGCACCAGTATGGATGTAGAGAAAAGGAAACCCTCATGCATGTTTGGTGGGAATGTACATTGGTGCAGCAATAATGGAAAACATTGTGGAGGATCATCAAAAAGTTAAAAATAGATCTACCATATGATCCAGCAATTCCACTTCTGGAAATATATCCAAAGGAAATGAAAGCATTAACTCAAAAAGATATCTGCCCCTATGTTCATCGTAGCATTATTTACAATAGTCAATACATGGAAACAATCTGTGTCCACTGATGGATGAATGGTTAAAGAAACCATGGTGTGTGTGTATATATATATATATATATATATATATATATATATATATATATATATATATAATATAATTCTTAATAATTGAGGATTTTCTCTTTTTTGTGACAACAATGATGGACCTTGGAGGCATTATGATAACTGAAATAAGTCAGATAAGGGAAGATAAAAGCTGTATGATCTCATTTATATGTGAAATCAAGAATAAATCACCTCATAGGAAAGGAGATGACTTGTGGTTACCAGAGTAGAAGGCATGAGGAGGGGGAACTGAAGGAAATTATTCAAAAATATAAAGTTCCAGTTATAAGAGAAACAAGTATTAGGGATATAAAATACAACATAATGACTATAGTTAACACTGCTGTAAGATATATAGGGAAGTTATTAGGAGAGTTAAACTAAAAGTTTCATCACAAGGAGAATTTTTTTCTTTTTTTTCCTTTCTTCCATCTTTTCATTTTATCTATATGAGATGATGAATTTTAGATGAACCTATTGTAATCATTTCAAATACATGTAAATCAAACCTTCATGCTGTATGCCTTAATTGTATACAGTGCTATATATTAATCATTTCTCAAAAAAATTAGAGAAGAAAATTATGGGGTTAAAAAAAAAGAAGGCTTATTTAGCCTTAGAAGTAAAGTAACACTAGACTTATCTCAGTAAAATATAAAAAGAAGCTCAAAAAAATTAAGCTCATCTGCAAGTTAATTAACTGCCTACCAGAATAAAACTTCTCCCTTTTTTAAGGCAACACAGTCTAAACATTAATAAACTAACATATGCAAAGTGCAGCAAAAATAGCAAATTATTAAACTTAGATATAAGAGAAAAACCAGTCAATAGCCACAGACTCAGAAATAATGAACATAATGAATTTTGCTGACACAGATTTTAAAATAATTTTTACAACTATGTTTAAGGATTTAAAGGCAAATGGGGATTTCAATACAAAAAAGAAAAGAAAATACATAAAATAAGAACCAAATGTAAATTACAGGTCTGAAAACATATTCATATAAGGATCAAAAATAGATAAATGTTTTGAAAAGATTAACTTTATAAGAGATATTTCAGAATAAATAAAAACTAAACTTGAAACCACTGGAAGCAAAAATTGTCCAAATAAAATCAGAGATAAAGGTTTAAAGAAATTGAACAATGCATCAGTAAATTTAGGCAGTATCAATAACTCTATCATATTTGTAATTATATTTCCAGATAAATAGGGAAGAATATTAGGACAGAAAAAAACATTTAAACAAATTTTTAAAATGGATAAAATTTTTCAAATTTTATGTAATCCATAAACCTAGTGTTTTCAGTAGCTCAAAAAACTCCAACCTGAATAAGAACAAATTAACAAAATAAAAATATGTGGAATATCATAATCAAATTACAGAAAATCTTTGATAATAGAAAATATTAAAAACAGCCAAAGAAAAAAAGGACCCATTATATACCTGAAAACAAAACTAAGGAATATCACTGACTTCCTAACAGAAACAATACAAGCCAGAAGACAATGTTTTAAGGGCCAAAGAAGGTGAGATAAGACTGTCAAATAAGTTTCCTCATACAGTAAAAAATATTCTTCAGAAATTAAAAAAATATAAAAATCTTTTTAGAGAAAAAATAACAAAATTTTTTACCATGAGAACTAGAATACAAAATACATTAATAAAGAGAATTTTTAATGCAGATGGAAAATACCATAAAAATATTGAATATAGAAAGAAAATGAACATGCTTATTGACCTCTTAGCAAAAATAATAGCAACATGTTGAATGTGAGCTTTAATATATATAAAAATAAAATACATGTAAATCTACAAAGAAGAGAGGGGGAAATGGATATATACTCTTAGAAGGTTTTCGTATTACATGTAAGGAATATAATATTAATTTGACGTAGACTGTTTCGATTAAACTCTATAATTCCTAGAGCTAGTACCTAAACAAAGCTAGTACCTAGAACTAATAGGAAATAAAAGAGAATACTTAAAATAAATTCAACTAGGCAAGAGATATAAATATGGTGGAGTAGGGGGATGCAGAACTCACCTCCCCCCATGAATATCTCAAAACTACATCTACATGTGGGGCAATTTTCACTGAAAACTAAATGGAGACTGGCAGAGAGACCCTTGTACAATTGAGGCTGTAGAAAGGATCCACATGGAATTGGGTAGGAAGGGAAGAGAAGCTATCAGGTTGGGAGCTGTGCCCCTAGGAGAGGACTCAGAATGGGAGGGGATTACACAGGTAGAGATCCTCTACCCATAAGAGGATCTGGAGAGTGGTTAGAGCCACATAATGAGTATCCCAGCCTGGGGTCTGACACTGGGAATACAAGTCCCCTTGGCTGTTTGGAGGGCTGGTGGAATTAACAGGAGGAGTGTGGGAAGCCTGGACTCTGCCCATGAGAAGGGTACACACATTTGCTTACTCCTGAAACAGGGCAAAGAAGGCAGCTTAAAAATGCATGGGATGATGACCAATGTCCTGCAACCACCCTGGCGTACACCCTAGCCTTAGCTGAGTGCCTGCAACTGCACGACTTGCTTCACAACACAGTTCCAGCCTGGGGCAAGGGCTGCTGTGACCAGGGGGAGAGCTCATTTGGGAGGGATGGAACTGGCCCAGACCCAGAACAGTGTCTGAGCAGGATGGAGACAGCCATTACTGGCACTTACAGAGGCAGTGCATTCAGAAGATTTCCCAGACTCTAAATGCAGCCAGGGCCACCACAGCCCATGCCCAGGCCCGTGCGAGGTGACTGCAACAGCTGTGCCTGCTCTGTGGTGCAGCTCTGCACTAGGGTGAGACTAGCATCAGCTAAAGGGAGAGCTCAGTTGTGAGGGACAAAGGCAGCTCAGACCTGGAGTGGTATCTGAGTAAAGCAGGGGGCAGTCATTACTAGTGCTTATGGAGATAGTGCATCAGAAGCAATCTGGGCTAGGTCCAGGGGCACCACAACCTGCAGCCAGGCCCAGGCTGAGTGTCCACCCATCCCATCTTGCTGTGGCACTGCTACTCCCTAGGGCGAGGGAGCTGGTTCTGGGAAAGGTGAGAGCACACACTTAGAGGGAAGAAAGCCAGTTTGGATCTGACTCTCAGGGCTTTTTCCCACCACCAACGTGGTAGTGTTAGCCACTAAACAGAGGAGAAATGGTGACTCACACCCCTCCATCTCCAGCCCTGCCTCTTAACAAGGTGACAGCTGCAAGAATACCCCGGAGCAAGACATGACTTGTGCTCATAACAGATCCACATCTCCCACTAAAGCCAATAGGGACAGACTGACTATATAGGGATGCTCCCACATGACATTTCTTCAAGACTGGGGTAGCTAACTGTTTCACCTAATTTCCTAGAGACAGAGACAGAGACAGAACTGAAGAATACAATTACTGAAATAAAAAACACACTAGGAGGGGGGCTTCCCTGGTGGTGCAGTGGTTGAGAGTCCGCCTGCTGATGCAGGGGATGTGGGTTCGTGCCCCGGTCCGGGAAGATCCCACATGCCGTGGAGCGGCTGGCCCCATGAGCCACGGCTGCTGAGCCTGCACATCCGGAGCCTGTGCTCTGCAACGGGAAAGGCCACAACAGTGAGAGGCCCGCGTGCCACAAAAAAACAAACAAACAAACAAAAAACACACTAGGAGGAATTAAAAACAGACTAAGTGATAAAGAACAGTAAAGTGACCTGAAAGATAGAATAATGGAAATCACCCAATCAGGACAGATAAAGAAAAATAATGAGAAGAGTGTAAGGATATCTAAGACAACAGCAAATGGACCAACATTCACATTATAGGGGTTCCAAAAGGAAAAGAGAGAGAGAAAAGGGTAACAAATATATTTGATAAAATTATGGCTGAAAACTTTCCCTAACCTGAAGAAGGAAACAGATATTCAGGTACAGGATACACAAAAGGTCCAGAATAAGATGAACCCCAAAAGACCAACACCAAGACATATCATAATTAAAATGGCAAAAGTTAAAGAGATGATTCTAAAGGCAGCAAGAGAAAAACAGATATGAAAAAGAGAACCCCCATAAGGCTATCAGCTGATTTTTCTGCAGTCACTTAGCAAGCCAGAAGGGAATGGCATGATATATTTAGAATGCTGAAAGGGAAAAATCTGCAACCCAGCAAGATTATCATCTAGAGCTGAAGGAGAGATAAAGTATTTCTCAGACAAGCAAAAACTAAGAGTTCATCAATACTAACCCTACCCTAAAAGAAATGTTAAGAGGTCTTCTCTAAGTGGAAAAGAAAAGGACATTACAAAAAGTAAGTATCTATAAGAAAGATAAAATCCCACTAGCAAAGGCAAATATATAGTAAAGTCTGAGGATCAACCACTTAATAAGCTAGTACAAAGATTGAAAGACAAAATCTTGTAAGATCTACTATAACTACAATAATCAGTAAAGGGATAAACATGAAAATGTAAAATATGACATCAAAGATGCAAAATGGAGTCGAGAGGAGTAAAAAATGTAGATCTTTTAGAATGTGTTTGAACTTAAATGACTACCAATTTAAAACAAGTAGATAAGTCAACATATACGAATCCCAAAGTAACCATAAATCAAAACCCTATAAGATACACAGAAACTAGACAGAAAGGAACACAAGCATACCACTGAAGAAAATGATCAAATTACAAGGGAAGAAACTAAAAGAAGGTAAAGAATAACTACAAAAACTACCAGAAAACAAGTAAAAATGGTGATGATTACATACCTATCCATAATCACTTTAAGTGTCAATAGAATAAATGGTCAAATTAAAAAACATATGGTAGCTGACTGCATAAAACAAGAGCCATCTATATTCTGCTTAAAAGAGGCTCACTTCAAGGCTAAAAACACACAGACTGAAAGTGAGGAAATGGAAGAATATATTTCATGCAAATGGAAATGACAAGAAAGCAAGGGTAACAATACTCATATCAGAAAAATAGACTTAAAAAAACTAAACCTATAACAAATGACAAATAAGGACATTATAAAATGATGAAAGGATCAATACAAGAAGGCCACATAACATTCATTAACATATGCACCTAATACAGGAGCACCTAAATATATAACACAAATATTAGCAGACATAAAGGAAGAAATTGACAGTAAAACAATAGGGGATTCTAACATCCCACTTAAGCCAATGGACAGATCATCCAGACAGAAAAAATCAATAAGGAAACAGTAGTCTTAAATGACAATAGTACAGTTAGACTTAAAACATATCTACAGGACATTCTATTCAAATACAGCAGAATACACATTCTACTCAAGTGCGCACAGAACATTCTCCAGGGTAGATCACACACTAGGCTACAAAACAAATCTCAACAAATTTAAGAGGCTATAAATTATATCAAGTATTTTTTCTCTACTACAACAGTATGGAACTACAAATTAATTACAGGAAGAAAAATGGGAAATACACAAACACAGAGACTAAACAACATGCTACTAAAAAATCAGTTGGTCAATGAAGAAATCAAAGAGGAAATCAGAAAATACCTCAAGATAAATGAAAATAGAAACACAATGTTCCAAAATCTATGGATGTAGCAAAAACAATTGTAATAGTAAAGTTTATAGTGATAGAAGCATAACATAAGAAATAAGAAAAATCTCAAATAAGCAACCTAACCTCTCATCTAAAGGAATCAAAAAAAGAAAAACAAACTAAACTCAGAGTCAGCAGAAGGAAGGAAATAATAAAGATCAGAGAGGAAATAAATAGAGATCAAAAAAGGAATAGAAAAGATCATTGAAACCAAGAGCTAATTTTGGAAAAGATAAATACAATTGATAAACATTTAGCCAGGCTCCTCAAAAAGAAAAGAGAGCAGACCTAAATAAAATAAGAAATCAAAAAGAAGAATTAACCAATATCAAAGAGATACAAAAAATCATAAGAAAATACTATGAACAGTTATATGCCAACAATTGGACAACCTGGGAAAAACAGACAAATTTCTAGAAACACACTGTCTTCGAAGATTGAATCAGGAGAAAATAAACAATCTGTGCAGACTGATACCTAGGAGTGAAATTGAATATGTAATAGAAGAACTCTCAGCAAACAAAAATTTAGGCCTAGATGGCTTCACAAGGAATTTTACCAAACATATAAAGAAGAAATAATACTTATCCTTCTCAAACTACTCCAAAAAATTGAAGAGGAAGGAATACTCCCAAACCCATTCTACAAGCCCACTGTTACTCTGATACCAAAACCAGGCAAAGACACTGCAAAAAAAGCAAATAACAGGCCAATAAATCTGATGAATACAGATGCAAAATTCCTCAACAAAACATTAGCAAACAGAATTCAATAAGATATAAAAAGGATTATACACCATGATCAAGTGGGAATTATTCCAGGGATGAAAGAATGGTTTAATATCAGCAAATCAATCAATGTGATACACCACATTAACAAAAGATAGGATAAAAATCCCATGATAATCTCAATAGACATAGAAAAAGCATTTGACAAAATTCAACATCCATTCATAAGAAATCTCATCAAAATTGGTATGGGGGGGGGGCTTCCCTGGTGGCGCAGTGGTTGAGAGTTTGCCTGCTGATGCATGGGACACGGGTTCATGCCCCGGTCCAGGAAGATCCCACATGCTGTGGAGTGGCTGAGCCTGCGTGTCCAGAGCCTGTGCTCTGCAACAGGAGAGGCCAAAACAGTGAGAGGCCCGTGTAAAAAAAAAAAAAAAATTGGTATGGGGGAACATATCTCAACATAATAAAGACCATTTATAACAAGGCTACAGCCAACATAATACTCAGTAGTGAAAAGCTGAAAGGCTTTCCTCTAAAATCAGGAATAAGACAATGATGCCTGCTTGCACCACTTCTATTCAACATAGTGTTGGAAGTCCTAGACACAGCAATCAGACCAAAAAAAGGCATCTGAATTGGAAGAGAAGTCAAGCTGTCACTATTTGCAGATGACATGATAATAAATATATATATATATATACACACACATATATATATATGACTCTAAAGTCACCACCAAAAACTATTACAACTAAAAAATGAATTAGTAAACTTGCAGGATACAGAAATCTGTTGCTTTTCTCTACACTAATAATGAACTATCAGAAAGAACAAAAAAAAATCCCATTTAAAATTGCATCAAAAAGAATAAAATAACTAGGAATAAACAAACAAGTAGGTGAAAGACCTGTAATCTGAAAAGTATAAAATATTGATGAAGTAAACAGAAGATGATACAAAGAAATGGAAAGATATCCCATGTTCTAAGATTGGTAGAATTAATATTGTTAAAATATCCATATTACCCAAAGCAATCTAAAGATTCAGTGCAATCCCCATAAAAATATCCATGGACTTTTTTCACAGAACTACAACAAATAATCCTAAACTGTATATGGAACCAAAAAAGCCCCAAACGCCAAAGCAATCTTGAGAAAAGAGAACAAAGCTGGAGTTTTCACATTCCCTGACTTCAGACTATACTACAATCTACAGCATTATCCTGGCACAAAAACAGACATATAGATCAATGGAATAGAATAGAAAGCCCAAAATAAAACTACACACCTATGGTCAATTAACCTACAACAAAGGATATAAGTATATACAATGGAGAAGACAGTCACTTCAACAGATGATGCTGGGAAAACTGGAGAGCTACATGAAACAAACTGAAATTAGAAAATTTTCTCACATGACATACAAAATTAAACACAACATGGATTAAAGACCTAAATATAAGCCTGGAATCCATAAAATTTCTAGAAGAAAATAGAACATTCTTTGATGTGAATCATGACAATATTTCTTGTATCTATTTCCTAAGGCAAAAAAAAGCAAAAATAAACAAATGAGTTGTAATTAAACTTAAAAGTTTTTTCATAGGAAAGGAACCATTCACAAAATGTAAAGACAATATACTAAACAAGAGACAATATTTGCAAATGATATGACTGATAAGGGGTTAATATCCAAAATACATGAACAGCTCATACAACTCAATAAGCATAAAAACACAACCTAATTAAAAAAATGAACAGAAGACCTGAATAGTCATTTTTTTTTCCCAAGAAGATATCCTAAAAGGCACACGAAAAGATGCTCAACATCGCTAATCCTCAGAGCAAAGCAAATCAGAACCACAATGAGATATCGCCTCACACTTGTCTGAATGGCTATCATCAAACAGTCAACAAATAACAAATGTTGGCGAGGATGTGGAGAAAAGGGAACCCTAGTACTCTGCTATTGGGAAGGTTAATTAGTGCAGCCACTATGGATAAGAGTATGGAGCTTCCTCAGAAAAAATAGAATTGTCATATGATCCAGCAATTCCAGTTGCTAGATATATGTCCAGAGGGGAAAAAAAACACACTAATTTGAAAAGATACATGGACCTCAATATTCATGGCAGCATGATTTACAATACCCAAGATATGGAAGCAACCTAAATGTCCATCAACAGATGAAGTGGATTTAGAAGAAGTGGTTTATATTTACAACAGAATAATACTTAGCCATAAAAAATGAAATTTTTTGAATGAAATTCTGCCATTTGCCACAGCGTGGATGGACCTAGAGTGTATTAGGCTTAGTGAAATATGTCAAAGACAAATACTGTATGTTGTCACTTATATGTGGAAGCTAAAAAATAAACAAATGAATATAACAAAACAGAAACAGACTCACAGATAAAGATAACAAACTAGTGGTGTTACCTGGGGTAGGAGGAAATGGGGGAAACGTAGGGGATTAAGAAATACAAACTACTATGTATAAAATAAATAAGCAACAGGATATGTTGTACAGCACAGGGATATATAGCCATTATTTTCTAATAACCTTAAATGGAGTACAATAAAAAAGAAAAATCAAACCTCTATGTTGTACATCAGAACCTAATATAATATTGTAAATCAACCATACTTCAATTTAAAAAGATAAAGAAATTTAACTATCTCTAAAGGAAGCAGAAATGGAAAAAAAAAGAAATAACAAATGAGACAAGTAAAAAAAATGGTATAAAGTACAATATAATGATATCGATAATTATTTTAAACTTAAATGACTCATGTACTTCAATAAAATGCAGAAATTTTCCATTTGTATTCAAAAGTAAGGGTAACTTACCTGCTACTTATAATGCTGAAGCTTAAATATAAAACCAGACAATGATAAAGCAAAAGGATAAGAAATCATAAACAAGCAAATAGCAGTAGAAGGTTACTGGGATTATATTATTATTGACTATATTATTGTTGATTATATTATTATCAGACAAAATAGACTTGGCAATACCACGGACAATTACAACAGACTGAGAGATATATTTCTTAGGAAATGATAAAATTATCAAGAAGACATAACAATCCTAAAGAAACCTAATAATAGAGCTTTAAGATAAATAAGTAAAAACTGACAAATCTAAACTGGAAATAGACAAAGCTAATGTTATTATTGGAGATTACAACATTTCATTTATCAATAATTGTTAGAAAAAGAAGAAAAAATTCAGTAAACATATAGAACATCTGAACAATTTTCCAACCAAACACTCAAAAACAGCAGAATACATTTTAAAATGAAATATTCCCTATAGACAGTGTGCATAGCAGTAATGATAGATATACAGATGAGTAAAAGAGGATAGAGAGTGAAAAAATAAACACAAACTTATAGGGTGGATTTATTCTCTACAAAGTGCCAAGTTAGTTCAATGAAGAAAAGACAGTCGTTTTAATAAATGATGCAGAAACAATTGAATATTTCTATGGGAAAAATAAAAACAACATTTCCTCCCCCAAAATGGGCAATTTTGAATAGACAATTCACATAAGAAGTTTGATGAATGCCAACAGCCATATGAAAATGTGCTCAGTTAGTCACCCAGAAAATGCAAATTAATACTATTATAATGAGATAACACTACATAATTATTTGATTTGCTAAAAATCAAAATGCTTGACAATAACCCAGTTTTGGCAAGGAAGTGGAGCAGTTGGAACTCTCAGAGATTTGTGATTGAAATACACAATGATATAGTCATCATCAACTCATTAATAAGCAAGCAAATTGTGATATCCCAATATCAGAGTACTACTCAGTAATAAAAATAAACAACATACTTATACATCAAAAAACATGGATGAATTTCAAAAGTCTGCTATGTGTAAAAATTCAAACACAGAAGAGTAAATAGTATGATATCATTTATATGAAATTATAGAAAAGGCAAAACTATGGCAGACCAGTGGTTCCCAGTGGTGGGAGAGGGTGGCCACAGGAGGCATGGACTCCCAAAGAGCCCAAGGATACATGTCAGTTGGTTGGAAATGTTCTGTATATTGATTAATGGGCTAATGACTATATACAATTGGCAAAATTCATAAAACTGTACACTTAAAAGGGTAAATTTTTTCTAGTTTAATTTTTTATAATTGACTTTTATTTTTCGGCTAAAACAAAGTTCATACAATTCAGAACTTGAGATTTCACTGCCTCTTTTGCAAAAATTGAAGCTCACTCTGGTCCAAGCATATCTCTTCCGATTCCTTTACCATTTCAATGTACATTAGCCACTGACATACTTCCACTCCTACTAGTTAGGACTGCAATTTCTGATCAAAGTTCTTGCCCTTAAGGCTGCCAGATCATGTTTTACATGTTCTACCAGGAAAAGCCAGCATCCCTTCACCTTTTGTAACCCAGTGGTTGACTGATGTGTGGGATAATAATTCAAGTGCTCTATCTCTTCTCTCTTGTCAGACACTCTGAATTGGTATATACTTTTGCTAGCTCCAGAGATCCCCTGCAGGATGGAACTAAAGTTGCCCTACAAAGGACTTTGCCTGTTATTGAGCCTTTTCCCAATTTTCTTACTCTCTTTCTGATTTTTACCAGAAGGCTTCTTTATAAATCACTTACACACAAATGTTCATCCTTGGATCTCCACTGATATAACCTAACCTAAGTAAAAGAAGACATTCTTTGGTGCTATTCATGAGCCTCCCAGTTAAAAATAAGAAAATTCCAATTAGAATTAGGTGAGGTTTAAAATAAAGTGGAATTGTATTGGCAGAAGTGCCTCTGGACTGTCAAGGCTCTCATAATGCCTTATATCTTTTTTCTTTATATCAACCTAAATTATCTCTTGTTGCATAGGGTTAACTCTATACAGTGCATAGGCAGGTGGGGTGGGAAAGGCAAATATTTATACACCACCAGAGACTATCTGAAGCTAACTCTGTTTATGAGATATAAAATGAAGGTGAAGAGCTTGAATATTAAACTGCTAAGGGAGAGAAAGTAAGTATTTTCTGTGTTATTTTTGGTTTTGTTTTAAATATTTTTTCTATTTCCAATATGTCTCTATAGAAAAATATGTGCTGAGATACACTTTGGATATTGGCTTTATTGAAAGACAGGGAACAGAGTACATTGTATATGGCAGGCACTTATTAAATATTTGTTAACTCATTTTTTTGTTGAATAGTAGTAAAATGTGCTTTAAAAGAAAAAAAATAAGATGACTAAAAGCCTCTGGTAGAAACTTGTCAAGCAAGTACATATTCATATTATTTGCTACTTGAAAAAAATTAACATGTTTTACCTGATACTTAGGTTACAGAATCAATACAGTTTCTCTAGCCAGATAGTAGGCACTGATATTCATAAAATGAGAAGACAGTACCAAGAAAGCAATAAGGTTGAGTTTTTTTGTTTTTTTGGCCACACCATGCTGCGTGTGGGATCTTAGTTCCCTGACCAGGGATCAAACTTGTGCCCCCTCGCAGTGGAAGCACAGAGTCCTAACCACTGGACCACCAGGGAAGCCCCAACAATAAGTTGAGTTTTGTGTGATTGCTTGATTTTATTTTGGAATGAAAGTGTTATTTTATTGTTTTTACTTTAACCTATTATGAGGCAGACTATCAATATAGAGTATATGCAGAGATTTTGGGGGAATCAAAAAACATAAAATATCTGCATTTTATAAAATATATTTCTTTTGAAATTTTTATCGATCACATTCATAATTTTTTACTAGTAAATGTTCCACAAGGTGTTTAAATAATTATTTTCTATTAATATGATAATCAACTGAACAAGGAAGAAGAAAAGAATGTTAAAATACCTCTCCTGGAGGAAATTACAACCAATCGAGATATATCTTAAATCAATACTAACTATAAATTTACCTCCTCTACTCCTGGGACCATAACTAGAAATATACACCAGAAGCCCATGAGGACTTCTGTTATGGCATTAAAATCAATGACCACAAGAAATAAGAAATAATTAATATTGTGAAATCACCCCTGAGTGGCATAACTTGTTATCCAATTATGTGATGTCTTGAAGGTAAAATATTTTGAAGGTGACAATGATGATGATGATGGTAGGCAAGGAGGGAGAAGGTGGAGAAGAAAAAGTTAGCAACGGAGGAGGGTGAAGGAGGGAGAGAGAATTGATGAGGACAAAGAGAAAAATGTAAGAAATATGGACAAAGGGGATGCAGGGAAACAGGCAGGGGAAAAGCAAAGAGAAAAAAATATTTTATGTAAATTTAGCTGAACCCTTTAGAAATTACTTTATTGGTCATTAAGAGGTCAGAATGTTACATTTAATTTCACTCGGTAATTTTGTCGCTTTCTTAGCTTATATATGAGGGTTTTTAAAGTGATAAATAAAAATATATTTAATGATTAAGACCTTAGTTTTATAATGTCAATGTCAGATGATAAATACCAACATATATTGACATATATCTATGTATCTATATGCATACATTCATACAGATATATACCCTTACATATTCTTATCCATATGTAAAAGTATATAGGCACAAGATTACACAATTTTTTCTATAATAAACCCGATTTTTCCTTCATTATTATTCAGAAAACTCACATAAATTTGCACACAGATTTTGAAAGGTTTACTTATATTACCTGCCATGAAAACTGGATTCAGTAACTCTCCTCTCATTAGTCTCATACACAGACAGTGTATGACTTCACCCTTGGCAGTCTCTGTGTGATGCTTTTTAATGTTTTGTGCATTGACAATTGGCAGGTAAATTTCTTAGGAGTATAGACAACATATGCCATACAACACTCAGAGAGTAAATGTTTCCTTGGTTGGCTTTTCAGGCACAGTACAGGTAAATTAAGTCAAACCTGAAATAAGTGGTACGAGGGAGGTAATGCAAGTTGAAAAGTGATAAAAAAAAAAACAACTAGTAAATGGCTATTTTGCAAGATAAATGTACATCGTTGGCATGAGATACAAATATGTATTAGAAAAAACAAAATTTCTCATGAAATATGCAAATTATTCTGTTACTTTTAGGCTAGCTTCCACAGAGTTAATTTATCTTCTGAAAGAATAGTTATTTTTTTTCCTGCAAGGTTCAATGATATAAACTCTATTGAATGCAAAGGTCAAGGAATGCTGGGTGTGAGAGGCAATGATAAAAGAAGAAATGCCATCAGTGCTCAGGGCTCTAAACTTCTAAGCTAGGTACAAAAGTTCAAAGATTCTTAGAACCTGGACATTCTTCCTCAGCAAAAATCTGACTGGGTGTCATTGAAATCTTGCTTAATGTATCCGCTTGGCCAAAGATCTAGCTGCACTTGGACTGACACTGGGGATTCTTTTCTTGTTTTTACTAAGTAAGCTTAAAGTTTTGTGTTGTGTCACAATATCCAAATAAGCAAGATGCGTGTTCCTTCTTCTGAGGTTTGGGCCCTCTATTAGTTTACATCTTCCAAGTCCTTTCAAATTCAGGTTATATTCTCAGTAGTCTGTTTGCTCCCAAATCCAGTAATCTGAAGGTTCTCTCATTAAACAAATATAGAACTATTAGAAATTAAAGCATATATCTAATTCAATTACATCACAAAGTACAAATTTAACTTTAATTAATCATACAGTTTAATACAAATCATTTTTATTCTATAAATCTTAAATATTAATATAGGTTTACTTTTTGCTAAGGGTGATAGTGGGACTTGTATGCAACTCGTCTTGTATTCCTTATTACATGTTAAACCAAAATATACTCAGTATCAAATTATAAATATCATAATGAATTAAGATCCTGTCAATTGTTTATTTTGTTCTAGAAGATAAAAATATATTCTGGAAAAATTTTTGTGCTATTTTAAGCTCAACTCCGAGAGTGAAAAATTACTCAGAAGAGTTTAAGAATTAGTCTCAAACACTGTATTGAACCAAAAGTCATTAAAAAATTAAGGGCTTATGTGTTGAAAGAATGTGCATATTCTACCACAGTTTTAAAAGTATGGTGATTCTAAAAGTTAGCAAAGTATCCCACAAATAAAAATTGAAATTATAAACTGTGAGAGTAGTTAGATACTAAATTTCTTATAAAAATAAAATTTTTTACAAAAAGAGTGGAAACAATTTACCTAGAATATATAATAAGCTTATATATGCACATATATTTACATGCAATATTTTTTCTCTTTCTATAGTCTCTCTATAGAGTGCTGCCAGTGTCTTCATTTTTTTCTCCAGGTAGAAGTAATTTGAAACACTTAAATAGACTAGGAGGAAATATTTGAGGTATGCTCGAAAAATTCTTTTGAAGAAAAAATGTTTGTAAATAATAGTAACAATTAGCATGTACTTATAATGTCTCTTACTAAACACCTTATGCCATTTTTCTTTTGTAAATAGAAATATCTGTTTTTCAAAACAAAGTGTCATATGTCATAATTATCAAACATCCTTGATTTAAAATTTCATGTGATAGGGAGGCTTAGAATAGAGGAGAGAGTGTTGTTGGACTTTGAGTAGAGTTAGTTAGCATACATAGTTGTCATGATCTATAAAAGTCATTATTGAGCTATTGATACTAGCTAGACAGTGTGGGGAGAATTATAAATAATGCAGGAAGAAAACTGTTCTGAAGAGGAAATTAAGGAATGAATTGGTGAAAAAGATTAAAAGGAGTCTGGACAAAGGTTTGAATTTCAAAATATAGCTTCAGAAATTTCCAAAGTATTGGGTAAATAAAGCCAGCCAATATTTTAATTTGTAATTTTTCAAGAACTGTGAGCAAGTATATATAAAATCTATATCTAAATAACAATATAACTTTTAAAAGCAGTTTTAATTCATGTTTCATCTATAAGAATCCAATCATTTTAAAATTTGAAATTCTTTGTAATATTTTAAATTTTGTATTCAAGGTTTTTGGATGTCTCACTTATGTAAGTAAAGCCAATTATGCCCATGACACTAATGGGGGAAAAAATGAATACCCTGAATATGTCTTGTTTTAATAATAAAATATTCTAGATAATTAAAATGTTTAATGTGGAAGAAGTTCACAGGCAGCAACATTCATACAGCATTCACGAATTCATGCATAATAGATGTGAAGCAGAAAAACAACTTCAATAATTATTGTGCACAGTATATTGAATGCTATGATGATAAATAAAAGAGAAAAAATGTAGAAAATCTGTATTTTTTAAAATGTACATTAATGATGAAAATATTAAAAATCTTTCAAACTAACTCAACTTGGCTGCTTTCGCAATTCCATTTTTATGCATTGTCTATTTTAAAATACTATGCACAATTTACCCTCAAAGATAGTTTTCAGTTTATTATCAGTATGTAATTTATTTATTATTTTTATAAGGCATACAAATTGTGCTTATGATCTATATTAACACAGCTAATGTTAAAAATAGCCAGAGTTGTGTGATAGCTACAGGGCTACTAAATGTGTTGATACACAAAATATTCATTAAATTTCCTAATATTTATGTAAATGAAATCCATAATATGAATTATACAAAGACACAAAATACCATCTGAGTTACTTTACCAATCAAATTTCTGGAGGTAGCATTGCAAAGGAACTTCTGTACTTAGAAAATTGAATGCAAATGTTCTCCTTCAGAACTTTTATAATCAAAGTAACATAGGAGCAGATAGGTGAAAGACAGTCTAAAAATACTTTCTGGAAGTAATAAAAAGTGCAAGACAATGATATGAACACTTATTCCATACAGTACATTTTTGTGTTGTGTTCTTGAGTGTTATTTTTATGAAATATAAAAATTTTCTCTGCTCTCAAATATGTTTTTAGGTAAAATATTATATAAAATTATGATTGTTCCTACATTTTGCCAAACGTGTATAAAAGAAAAAATACAGTTAATCATGCAACTGTTATTAAGCAGGTGGCAATTTGGCATCATGCAGACAAACCATCTGGTTGATTGACTAAAATTTCACTTTTCATAGATCTCCCCATAGCATATAAATGTGTCAAAGATTCCCAACATTTTTGAAAAACTGGCTGTGCTGTCATGTTTTAAAATACAGTGATGCACCAAGTATATTTTATGACTTTATATAAGCTATTTAAAATATTTGTCAGGTTTTATTGAGTTTTTTTCTCATGCTATTTTGCAGGTATGATTCCTTGGAAAATAACTAGTTTTCTAGTTTCTTTAATTGCATTCTGTGTTTAATTCTTCTTCACTTTCTTCCTTAAACCTGACCTTTAGGCATTGGTGGCTACCTTGATACTAAAATTGTTACACAGTTTCAATAACTGATTGCTACTCCCGATCAACAGAGATGTTAAACTTATTTACTATACCTTAAAATGTTTGTCCTTCTATATTCTGGAAAACACCTTTTATTTCTAACATTTAATTTGACAATTTATAAAATAATATACAGTTGACCCTGGAACAACACTGGGGTTAAGAGTGCCAACCCCTGTACCATTAAAAATATGCATAGTCATCCCTCCCTATCCACAGCGGATTGGTTCCAGAATCTGTCCTGCATACCAAAATCTTCACATGCTCAGGT
This sequence comes from Grampus griseus, assembly GCF_964374135.1. Taxonomy (NCBI): domain Eukaryota; kingdom Metazoa; phylum Chordata; class Mammalia; order Artiodactyla; family Delphinidae; genus Grampus; species Grampus griseus. The sequence goes on from NC_138998.1 coordinate 100,201,115, forward strand.
CCTATGGTCAGCCCTCCTTCCACATTCTCAGATTCAACCAACAGTAGGTTTTCTAATACTATATTTATTGAAAAAAATCTGTGTATAAGTGGACCCACACAGTCCAAACCTGTAATTTTCACGGTTCAACTGTATATTCATTATATATATTTTATATATACATTTATATATTATAAAATATTTTATGAATGTAACACTCATATAAAATATATTTTACATTACATGTATGTAAAATTACTACTAAAAATCAGAGAATATAAGAGAGAATCAGCAGTACAACACTTGAAAAATAACCATAATTAATTTATGGAAAATATACTCTCAAATAAGTTTTATTTCCACATGGGCACACAAACATATGTTTTAATTCTGAACCAAATAAGGCTCATATATTAGGTATTGTTTCAGAATGTACTTTTTCCCTTAAAATTTTGAGGTTATTTAGAGGTAGTAATTCCTTTGGAAACATTTTTTTCTGCCCTTGAAGGGAAAAATACAAGTTAGTATTTTTTTAATACATTGCATATTCTGTTACAGGAAGATGGGAAGAAGAGTTTTAAATATAAAAATAAAATGGACTTTTCCAAATAATACATGTTTCAGTTTAGAAAGTACTTTCCCCTTTACTAATTATCTGCATATATTAAGGATGTGCCATTCTCCTTCAATAAAGTATATGTTCCTTTGTATGAGAAATGGGTCTATGTCTCATCTATCTTTGCATTCCCTAGTAGGGCATAGAGTAGTTGATGAAAGTTTTTATTAAATAAAAAATACCACCCTGTTCTAGTTGTTGAATTCATTTGTTCATATGAAAATCAGATATATTGTATATTTTCTTTTATTGTTCCAAGTGCAATCCAGACTAGCTGATTTTTGGCACCATACTTGTTTGTATTCATTGTGGAGCTAGCAAAACTGTCTTTATTTACACTATTTTGCTAATACTACTGTGTCTGCTTTTAAACAATTGACAGTTGCTACTTTTAATTATTACTGTTTTTAAACAGTGGATATTTACTATGCTCAATTATTATTTTTAAAAATCAAAGGACACTATGATCCTAATTAAAAACAATAGAGATCATAAGAGACTTCTATGAATAATTATAAGCCAACAAATTGGACAATCTAGAAGAAATGGAAAAATATCTAGAAACACACAAATTTCCAAGACTGAATTATGAAGAAATGGAAAATCTGAATAGACTGATTACTAGTAACAAGATTGAATCAGTAACCACAAATCTCACAACAAACAAAGGTCCAGGACCAGAGTGATTCACTGGTGACTTCTACCAAACATTTAGAGAAGATTTAATAACTATACTTCTCAAACTATTTCAAAAAGTTAAGAGAACACATTCAAACTCATTTTAAAGGCCAGCTTTACCCTGAAACCAAAACAGACAAAGAAACTACACAAAAAGAAAGTTACAGGCCAATATACATGATGAACTTAATGCAAAACTTCTAAACAAAATATTAACAACCAAATTCAACAATTCATTAAAAGGCTGGTACACCATAATAAAGAAGGATTTCTTTCAGAGATGCAAGGATGGTTCAACATCCATACATCAATCAGTGTAATACACTGCAATAACAAAAGGAAGGATAAAAATCTTATGCTCATCCCAAGAGATGCGAAAAAAGTCGTTTGACAAAATTCAATATTTATGATAAAAACCATTTATGAGTTATAGAGGGAATGTACCTTCATATCATAAATGTCATATATGACAAGCCCACAGATAATATTATACCCAGCATTGAAAAGTTGAAAGCCTTTTCTTGAAAATAAGGAATAAGACAAGGATGCTCACTATTGCCACTTTTATTCAGCATAGTATTGGAAATGATAGCTAGAGCCATTAGGCAAGAAAAAAGGCATCCAAATTGAAAGGAAGAAGTAAAACTGTCACTATTTGCAGATGACATGATACTGTATATAGAAAATCCTAAACTCTTCACCAAAAACCTGTAATCAATTCAGTAAACTTTCAGGATACAAATTAACATACAGAAATCTGTTGCACTTCCACACATTAATGATAAACTTTCAGAAATAGAAATTAAGAAAACATAACTGTATCAAAAATAATAGAATGCCTAGAAATAAATTTAACCAAGGAGGTAAAAGACCTATACTTTGAAAACTATAAGACATTTATGAAAGAAATTTGAAGAAAAAAAACAGAAATGGAAAGACACACTGTGCTCATTGCTTGGAAGAATTAATATTGTTAAAATGTCCATACTACCCAAAGTAATCTACAGATTCAATGCAATCCCAATCAAAATACCAAAGACATCTTTCACAGTACTAGAAAAAATAATCCTAAGATTTGTATGGAGCCACAAAACACACTGAATAATCAAAGCAATCTTGAGAAAGAAGAACAAAGCTGGAGGAATCATGCTTCTTGATTTCAAACTATACTGTAAAGCCATATTAATCAAAACAGTACAGTACTGGCACAAAACAGACACATAGATCAATGGAACAGAATAGAGAACCCAAAACTAGATCCATGCATGTATGGCCAATTGGCCTACAATGAAGGAGGCAAGAATATATAATGAGGAAAAACTATTTCTTCATCACATGGTGTTGGGAAAACAATTCAGCTGCATGCAAAATAATGAAACTGGACCACTATTTTATACCACATACAAAAATTAACTCAAGGGCTTCCCTGGTGGTGCAGTGGTTGAGAGTCTGCCTGCTGATGCAGGGGACGCGGGTTCGTGCCCCGGTCCGGGAAGATCCCACATGCGGTGGAGTGGCTGGGCCCGTGAGCCATGGCCGCTGAGCCTGCGCGTCCGGAGCCTGTGCTCCGCAACGGGAGAGGCCACAGCAGTGAGAGGCCCGCGTACCACCAAAAAAAAAAAAAAAAAATTAACTCAAAATGAATTAAAGTTTTGAATGTAAAACCTGAAACCATAAAATTCCCAGGAGAAAACATAGGCTCATAGGTGGTAAGCTCTTTGACATCGGACTTAACATTTTTGTATCTGATTCCACAGGCAAGGGCAACAAGAGCAAAAGTAAACAAATGGGACTACATTAAGCTAAAAATCATCTGCATGGTGAAGGAAACCATCAATAAAATGAAAAGGCAACCTACTGAATGGGAGAAGATATTTGCAAATGATTTATCTGATTAGAGGATTAATATCCAAAAGATATAAAGAACTCATGCAACTCAATATCAAAAAATTTTTTTGATTAAAAAATTAGCAGAAGACCTTGATAGGTATTTTTTTGAAGAAGACATACAGATTGCCAACAGTCATATGAAAAGATGCTCAACATCACTAATCATCAAGAAAATGCAAATCAAAACTACAGTGAGATACTACCTCCTCTCTACCTCTTATCCATCAAAATGGCCATTATAAAAAAGACAAAAAATAACAAATGTGGGAGAGAATGTGGAAAAAAGGGAACCCTTGTGCAATGTTGGCTGGAATGTAAATTGGTGAAGCCACTATGTAAAACAGTATGGTGGTTCCTCAAAGATGAAAAATAGAACTAATTTATGTCCAGTAATTACATTTCTGGGTATTTATCTGAAGAAAACAAAAACACTAATTTGAAAAGATATATGCACCCTTATGTTCACTGCAGCATTATTTACAATAGGCAAGATATAGAAGCAACCTAAGTGTTCATTGATAGATGAATGAATAAAGAACATATTGTGTGATATATATACATATACATACATACATACATACATATATATATATATAATGGAATATTAGTCAGAAAAAAGGATGAAATCTTACCAGTTGCAACAACTTTGGTGGACCTGAGGGTATTATGTGAAAATAAGTCAAGCAGAGTAAAATAAGTCAGACAGAGAAAGACAAACACCATGTGATTTCACTTATATGTGGAATCTAAAATAAAAAATCAAAAACCCAAAAGAAAAAACCAAAAACCCCACAAAACCATAGTTATAGACACAGAGAACAGACTTGTGGTTGCTAGAGGAGAGGGGGTTTAGGGATGGGAAAATGAATGGGAGGTGTCAGGAAGTATAAAATTCCAGTTATAGAGTACATATGTCATGGGTATCTAATGTACACCATAGGGAATACAGTCAATAATATTTTATTAACTTTGTATGATGAAAGATAATAACTAGACTTATTGTGGTGATCATCTCATAATATATATAGACATGAAATCATTATGTTATACACATGAAAATAATATGATATTGTATGTCAATTATACCTCAGTAAAGATAAATAAAACTTTAAAATATGGTGTCTACTTTTTTCATATGTTGCATATACTGAATACCTAATAATGAAACCTTTCCCTATTTTTGTATGATATGAAGATTTGAAATTATTTTTCAATTTAAATATATATATTTCTTATATGCTATAAAATATTTTCTTCTTCAATGTGATTTAATCATATAATAATGGATCACCTAAATGATTTCTCTTACAGAATCAGAATTTTATAAAATGTACTCTCTATGCCATATTCCTCAGAATCAAATGAGTTGATATTTTACAAATAAGAATATGCAGTAATTAGATTACAGTGGAAGAAAAAGATGCAATCGCCAAAATAAGCATATGAAAAGGCCAAACACTGTTCACACGAAGGATCAATTCAAAGAGGAGAGAATATGTTTACTATATACAACTGACATCAGAACACTAGTGAATAGCAGCAGAAGCATATAGCATAATATCTTTTTTTATATTTTTAGAGCACAGCAAAATTAAGAGGAAGCTATAGAGATTTCCCATATGTTCCCTGCCCCCTCACATACAGAGTCTCTCCCATAATCAAATCCCCCCTCTCAAATCCCTTTGTTACAACTGGTGAATTTACACTGACACATCACTATCACACAAAGTTCATAATTTACATTAGAGTTCACTCCTAGTGTTGTACATTCTATGGGTTTGGACGAATGTATAATGACATATATCCATAATTATAGTATCAGAGTATTTTCACTGCCCTAAAAATTCTCTGCACTTCTTCACATATTCATTCTACTCCCTCACCCCACCCCTACAAAACCTTGTTAACCATTGCTTTTTTTTTACTGCCTCCATAGTGTTGCCTTTCCAGAATGAAAAATAGTTGGAATTATACAATAGGGAGACTTTTCAGATTGGCTTCCTTTATTTAGTAATGTGCATTTATTTCCTCCATGTTTTTTCATGGCCTAATAACTCATTTCTTTTTAGCAATAAATAATATTCCATTGTTTAGATATACCACAATTTATCCATTCACCTACTGAAGGACATCTGGATTGCTTCCAGGCTTTGGCAATTGTAAATAAAGCTGCTAAAAACATTTGTGTGCCGGTTTTTATGTGGACATGTTTCAACTCCTTTGGGTAAATATCAAGGAGCATGATTACTGGATAGTATAATAAGAGAATGTTTAGTTCTGTAAGAAGCTGCCAAACTGTCTTCCAAGGTGGTTGTCCCATTTTGCATTCTCACCAGCAATGCATGAAAGTTCCTGTTGTACCACATCCTTATCAGCATTTGATATTGTCAAGGTTCCAGGTTTTGACCCTCCTAATAATTAAGTAGTGGCATTTTATTGCTATTTTAATTTGCATCTCCCTGATGACATATTGTGTGAAGCATCTTTTCATACATGTAATTGCCATTTGTATATCTTTATTGGTGAAGTGTCTATTCAGGTTTTTGGCCCATTTTTTAATGGGGTTGTTTGTTTTCTTACTGTTGAGTCTTAAGAGCTCTCTGTATATTTTGGATAACAGTCCTTTATCAGATGTGTCTTTTGCAAATATTTTCTCCCAGTCTGTAGCTTGTCTTCTAATTTTCTTGACATAGTCTTTTGTAGGGCAGAAATTTTTAATTTTAATGAAGTCCAATTCATCAGTTATTTCTTTCATGGATCATGCCTTTGTCATTGTATCTGAATAGTTATCACCATACCAAAGGTCATCTATGTTTTCCCCTATGTTATCTTTTAGGAGTTTTATATTTTTGTGTTTTACATTTAGGTCTGTGATCCATTTTGAGTTAATTTTTATGAAGGGTATAAAGTCTGTGTCTAAATCCATTTTTTTAATGTGGATGTCCAGTTGTTTGAGCACCATTTGTTGAGAAGACTATCTTTGCTCCATTGTATTGCCTTTGCTCCTTTGTCAAAGATCAGTTGACTACATTTTGTGAGTCTATTTCTGGGCTCTCTTTTCTATTCCATTGATCTATCTGTCTGTTCTTTCACCAATACCACACTGTTTTGACAACTGTCTTTTTTTTTAATTCATGAATTTATTCATTCTTTTGACCTGTTTGTTTTTATTGTGGTAAAATATACATAATATAAAATTTACCATTTTAACCATTCTTATGAGTACAATTCAGGGACATTAAACACATTTCATCTTTGTGCAACTGTCTCTACTATCCATCTACAGAACTCATCATACCTAACTTCATCTCTGTTATCATTAAACTGTTACTCCCACTTACTCCCTCCCCCAAGACCCTTGTAAACATTATTCCACTTTCTGTGCCTGATAACTGAAAGTCTTAAAAACAAGTTGTGTCAGTCCTCCAATTTCGTTCTTGTCTTTCAGTATTGCGTTGGCTATTCTGGGTCTTTTACCTCTCCATATATACTTTAGAATCAGCTTGTCCATTATGATAAGATAACTTGCTAGGATTTTTATTCAGATTGCACTGAATCTATAGATGATGCTAGTTATAGGTTTTATGTAAATATTATTTAACAAGTTGAAGAAGTGCCCTTCTATTCCTAGTTTGCTGAGAGTTTTTATCATAAATAAATGTTGAGTCTTGTCAAATCCTTTTCTGTATTTATTGATGTAATCATGTGATTTTTCTTTTAAGCCTGTTGATTGACTTTTGAATGTTGAACAAGCCTTGCATACCTATGATAAATCCTGGCATAATAAACTTTTAAATAAGTATTCACTATAAATTTTAATAATGATTATTTGGAATATAAATGGAATAAGAAATGGAGTTTTTATTTGTACATTACTATGGCCCAGTGTATACTAAGAATGGTACACCCATTATTTAATCAATTCTTATTATTGCCCTGTTAGTGGTATTCTCGATTTTATTTAGGATAATAATGAAACTGAATGAATTTTGTTATTTGAAAAAAGTTAAGAAAATTCAAAGAAACTTAATGTGAAGATAATATTCAAAGCCAAGTTGTATCTTATTACAAAATATTTTCTGTTCTGTTAGATTGAAAATATTAAGATTAAACCAGTCTGATATTACCTTTGCACTTAAATAACTGGCATGTCTTTTTATTTAAATATGTTAAATGACATAAACACATGTATATGTGTTTTTGTGTATATGTGATTCCATATGGAACTAAGTTAAATAATACACCCATAAAAAATCATTTCTAAATACACATTTTAGAGACTATTTTAATAGAGTATGTCCAAGTAAACATTTGCTGCTGCTGCTATTATTGTTATTGTTGAGTTAATATTACTATGGATGCAATGAAAGTAAATCCTGATTCCATTTGTGGTTTAAACTAATAATCTTTAAAGTCCTCCCTCCCATTCTGATTTTCTCTTGTTTGGTAAAAAATATATGAATAATGCCACACTGTAGAGGTGAGCATCTGTTTGCTAAAAATGGTAATGTACTGTTTTTCTTCCCCAAAATGGTATGTACCACAAAGTGTATCCATTTTATGTTTAGAAATTAGGATATTTATTTTAGTGAAAAGAAACTGTGTCTTCATACTCTAAATTATAATAGAATTGTTTCAGTCAAAAAGCAATTTAAGTCAGCAACATATTGAACTGTAATTAAAGATTTATGATTCCATTAAAAGTTAATGTTATAGTTAATCCCTAATAATAAAACACTTCATTAAAGTTCACTGTTATACACAAGGAGGAATATAAACACCAAATTTTCTCAAATATTTACTGGGCTTGTGATTCTATAGAAATATTAACACTTGAATTTCAATAATATATCAGACTTATTTTAGATTTGATTGTGGAATTATGATTGTCTTTCTCTGCATATATGTGCAGAATATATTTTGTGGGATGTGATATATTTATTAGATAACTGGATACCCTGAAAAATATTGTGATGCTTTCTTTTCATTGTATTTCAATCTAATTCTTAAAAGGATGATGGATTTCTGATCAAGATGATACAGTATATTCATGTTACAATGCCCTTTCTTAGCTCTAAACATTATAAGTATAGATAATTGAAAAGGCATGGCCAGGGTGGAAAAAAAGAGGTGGAAAAAATGAATGCAGTGTTGAAACTATGGGCTCTTGATCCATAAATATACAGAGATGATCAAGGATTTGGCTCTGACATGATAAGGGCCAACATGTGTGGGAAGAAGAGTCAGAATCACTATTTGAATATAAGAATTGGCTGTTAAGCTCTCTATCTCAGCAAATGAGGCTAGCAATTCTACTGAACAACCACTACTTCAATAGTATTGTCATATTTAGTAAACAGAAACACCAAATATAATGGGGCATATTTATACTAAAATATTATCCAGTTTATCTTAATTCAAATTTACCTGGGCAATCTTCATTTTATCTGGCAACCATAGTCCTAAAGCTACAGTTAAAGAAACATGTACAGCTTCATAGCTGATAAAAAATTATGGTAACTCTGTGTTTAAATTTGGCTCCCCCAAACCACCATAGAATTAAAAACTCAATATTTTATCAATTTTATAAGGCTATAATATTTCATCATAAGTCTCAAAACTTAAAGACTAGTAGGCCAGGGAACAAACTGCTGGCTAGGAGATATTGATATTAACCATCAATAAATATAATACAAAATAAGACAAAGAAAAATTATAAATATATTAGAAAAGAAAATTCCTTTTCCAAATAATAAAACATACCAAATTCTAAAATGTGAAAGAAAAATAAATACTAACTATAAAAACAAATATACAATTAGTATGTAAATTAAATCTAGAGGAAAATGATTTTATAAAATGGTTTAATGAAGAGATTAAATTCTGCATGTTTGTGATTCTCAAGTAGTTATATAAAAAATTTTAAAGAAAAAGGTATTATGAAATGAAGAATGAGATAGTTTTTGACTATGGAAAAAAGAATTGAAAAATTTGGAAATAAATAAATAAATGCGTGTGTGTGTGTATTCCCTGAAATAGAAGCACAACAGATAGCACAAATTAGATAAGACACAAATGAGGAAAATCTTAGCAACTTTTCAGACAATCCTGAGGAATTTGCCACTAATGTACCAAAGTGTTTAGACGTTGGCACTGGCGTAATGTTAAGAAGATCGGTGGTATAACATGTAGAGACTCTGAAATAGACATTTAAGTTTCAAAAGAAAGTGGAAGGAATATCAGAGTGGCAATACTTGAAGATATTATCAATGTGATATCTTGATAACTGAAGAAAAAAAGTTATGTTTTTATATTACACTTATGCTAAAAATGTAAATAAAATATATCTGTACCTACATCCATTATATGGAAAACTTCCAAAAAAAAAAAAAACTAATCAAGTTTTGGTTTTTTGTTGGTTGTTTTTTGTTTGTTCTAACTTATAAAAGAGAAAAACAGATCATTTGCAGAAGAAATAAAATTAGTTTTTTACGAAATTGAAATATTAGATTTTTTTAACCAGCTGCAAAGAATATCTGAAGAAATGTTGAGGAAAAATAACTAAAAACCTAGAATATTAGCTAAACTTTAACTCAAAACTGAGAAAAAAATTAAGATTTCATTTTGAGCTCTATGATGACCAAGGCAGCTATCTAACAACCATCAATAAATATAATACAAAACAAAACTAATATATAGGATCTTCTTTAGCAAGAATAAAGAAGGATAGAAATGCTGAATAGATTAAGACAGTATCATAGGTAAACCTGGAATTCTAGAATAGAGCTGTAATTTAAAAATTGCAAGGGGCATGTGACTTTTTCATTGTCTTTTCAGAAATCTTTCAGAATCAAGAAGGATAAAAATATGAAATGCAATCTGTATTTGCAACAATAATAGGAAAGTTATGTATCCTGACACTATATTATATGGGGTAAGTCTGTTAAATGGAGGCAAATTTAGATAATGGTTTGGAAAGATGTCAACAAAAGGTACCCATGGCTGAAAACTTCACTACTATGATTGAGACAAATTCTCCAAATTAAGTGATGCAGTTTGAGATTCAAAACCAAAATTGCTTATTTGAAACAGGGCAGTATATTATGGCTGTGGCAGAGTTTCCTCTTTCCAACCTCATTTGTCATGAAGAAACAGCAGGAAGGTGACTATGTATGAGCAATTTCAAAGAGAAGTCATTTAAATAAAGTAGTTTCTGCAGTGAGGCTTTGTTGTCTAGCAGAAATGAAAACTAAGAGACTATACTCAAATAGATGCTCTAATTTCATAAAGAAAGTCTTTGCTATACTATAACATGACCCTGGTCCTCCTGATAAAAGCTGGTTCAGGGAGTAATTACACTATTCAAATACAAGTAAAATGCAAAATATCAAGCATAGTATCTATAAGATGTATGGAGAAAAGAAGAAGAAAAAAAAATATCCAAATGGTTATACTCATCGGGAAAAAAAATTTACTACAGAGAAGTGTAAACACTGTGACCAAAAATTTTGTCATTACACTTTTAGAAAATATAAATCAATGTCCTTTTACTTTTGTGAAATTAGAGTATAAAACAGACATACAAAATCTCAGGGACAATATATCAAACTAGAGAAATAAACTTTGTACTAGCTGACCTTTGAGAAGAATCATAAGAGAAAAATCAAACTATCTTAGAGGAAAAAAATTACCTTGAGGTAGCACAAAGGATGCAATATGGGGCATGAAAGAGAGAAGTAAAAAAATTCACAAAATTTTTAAAAAATGAAGTAAAACAACATGAAACTCAAAAGAACGTTAAAGAAAAAGTATTGAAATCAGCAACTGAAAAGACATACTGTGTCTTAGAAAAAAAATCAAGAGTGATTAACTTAGAACTATCTAAATAAAGCTAGTTAATTTCAAAGCTTATCAAGAATCCATGGCAAAAGTGAGGGAACTTTGCAGCTGTAATTACATTCTATAATCAGTTTACTTTTTACTTTAGGTTAATAAAAGGAAGTTTATCTTGTGTAAGCCTGATCCAATCAGGTGATCCTCTGAAAGAAGGCTTAATGATGAGAGACACTCTTTCCTGAAGCAAGCTTTATCCAGCTGCAAGAAAATGAATCTTGCCAACTATACATTAAGTTAGACGAGGATGCGAAGTCCTTTGGTTAAAATTGAAACAATTCTCTCCTAATTGTGCATGTTTGCAATAATTCAGAATTATTAAACAAAGGTATGATGTGGTCAGATTAAATCCAAACAACATAGAGAACTGTTCTGAACTGAGTAGAATGCTGAAACGAGTTATACATCATATTTATCTTCTAGTATAAAGTAGTTTCTTGTACATCAACTTACATTCCTCAATATTTTTATCTTTCTTTTCCTTCTCTTTTTTTGAATTTTTATGTCTATTAATCTCAATTATATATGTTTTTTCAAAAATGAATTGGTCTAATATTTTGGGCATTGAATAGCCATATGAAATGTTAACTAGTTACAAAAGAATTTCTTTCAGTAAGTCTGAAATTCATAATGTAGACTTTCATGATTTCCATCATTTTATAAAAATGCTTGTCAGAAACACTGGTGCATGAAGAATTGAATTGATATATTGAATAGAAAAAGTGCTGAATATTTCTAGATATATGCTCAAATTTCAGATGCTTTTGAATGTGTATGTAGAGAACACATGATGTCTTTGATGTTCCCAAAAGGTTCAAAGACAATAAATGCCTGATGTAAGGAAATGGGCACTCTTTGTTGACACACTGCTGATACCATGTAAATGTCTTTATACGGTATCTCATTAAGATTTCAAATGTTTCTATAGTCATAGTCATTATTTGTTATCCTTCAGAGGAATATGGGATTTTAAATTGTGTCAGAGCAGCTGTTCAAAGAAGCCACTTGAGTAGTGAGGGTTATTACTCACAGTCTTAGCATGATGATTGCATTACCGTGTGCTGGAATATGATTTTGAAAAATGAGAAGTACTCTATCTAGGAAGAGAGGAATGACTTGCTGTTTGTTTCTGAATAACTCAGTCTGCCACATGTTAGGTTGCAATAGATACAGTAATCTTATAATGATTATTGAAACCTCAGTAAAATGTCTCATTAAAGCAAACTACAGGGTATCTGAGGTTTGATATGTATTTTTCAGACAACTGATAGGACAACTGTCTTTGAAAAATGAAGAGATGAGTTTCAAGGGCATAAGATCCTAACATGTGGTTGTTACCAAAGATATTTTACTATTATTAATCATAACTTATTTATTTTGTTAATTTCTAGGATAAGTATAGTTCAGGTGCTACTCCCTGTGTTCCAGTTGTGTTCCAGGAGTTGTGTGATAATTTTTATTTTAATCATTCAAATTTTATTTTAAATATGTTAGGAAGATACAGACCATAAACTACCACTACTATAAATTATTGTGAAAGTTAATTGCTCCTTGTAATAAAAATAAACACTGCTTGATGTAATAATATTATGTCTATAGTTATATAATATTTATAATATTATATGTCTATACTTTTTTACATACAAGTTCCATCAAAATGGTCAAGCAATTAATTTTACTAAATGGTTTAACATTATTATGTATACTACTGTAGGCTAATCTCACAACCATTCAGACTAGTTCAGACATTCCTTCCTTTTAGTAGATTCTATGTTTTGGCATATCCAAAAGAAATATAAAAGTTATCTATATCTTTTATATATATAAATGGTTTACGTATTAAAAAACCACATATATATATATATATAAAATCTTTTCCAAGGTAAGAAATAATACCTAATAGCATTTGAGAGTGAAAATTTAGAATACTATAGAATGAATACATTACTCTCCCTCCCACTCACCACTGAGTCCAGAGTTCCCTGTAGGATCAGTTGAGGTAGTTTTTGCAAGTACATTTCAGTTAACATTTGTTCTCTCTCCAATCTTAAGACATTCTCTGATAAATTTCCTACATAAGTATATCTCTTTCTTGGAGTCTTTGCCCCAGCAAATCTGATCAATGACTCAAAAACATTTACATGCGCACATATATAGATACACCCACTTCTTTTTTTTTTTTTTTTTTTTTTTGCGGTATGCGGGCCTCTCACTGTTGTGGCCTCTCCCATTGCAGAGCACAGGCTCCGGACACGCAGGCTCAGCGGCCATGGCTCACGGGCCCAGCCACTCTGTGGCATGTGGGATCCTCCCGGACCGGGGCATGAACCCGTGTCCCCCGCATCGGCAGGCAGACTCTCAACCACTGCGCCACCAGGGAAGCCAGATACACCCACTTCTTAAACACACAAACATACACACTCATGTCTAAGTTTTGTTGCTTGCCTTTCCCCTACCAGTATTTTTATTTATGCTGAGGGTGTCTTTGGGAATGAGGAACAGTGCTGCTTATCCTACAGCCTTTCTCTGGCATATACGCCTTATTATTGAATACTCTCTAATTAGAGCAATGCCTGGAAAATAGTGAGTACATGATAAGTACTGATGTTGAATGATAGGTCAAATAAAAGAATAAAACATAAATTAAATAAAGCCATCATTTCTGTTCTCTGACTTGCAAAAAACATTTAATTTACTTTTGGAGCAGACTGTTCTATGTAGCCACATGTGGCTACATAGATTTAAATCTGTATTAATTAAAATTAAATGAAATTTAAAACAGTGATTTTTTTTTCAGCCTCACTAGCCACATTTAAAATGCACAAAAGCCACACAAACTACCATACTGGGTGTTCAGATTATAGAACATCTTTCCATTGCAGAAAATTCTATTGGAAGATACTAGTTTAGAGATAAAATGCCTGCCAAGGGAATGCTGTCCTTTAGATATATTTATCTTTAATGGAATTTTGCAATATTTGAGTGACTGTTAAGATGCTGGAATCTCAAGGAAAGGTGCTCAGCAGAAGTACGGTTAGTGACGGTGTTAAAAACACTTTGTGTACCTAACATTACATTCATTTTAAAAGAAAGGAAACCATTGGAGAATCCTGAAAAAAATCAAAAAAATAAAACACAGATATTTGTAAAAGACATCTAAATTTTGTGGTAAATTGTCTTTGCTTAAAAATATGTTCTTTAAAATTAAATAAATAAGTACACAAAACAACTACAAATCATTCAAACATTCCCATGATACTTCTATTAAATTCCAATTACTAGATAAAAAAGCACAGCTGTTACATGTTCAGTCCTCCCACTGCCTCTCCAGCCTCACCAAAAGAAAAGCTGCTGAACTGGTGCAATGATCCAAACACACATGAAGCCAGAAGCACATAGGTATTATGTATTTTTAGAAGATATCTGTACCTAGATACACTGGAAGGAGGCAAATTATCTGTGTCACAGAGTGGTATAGTTTATACATACATATCATATATCTAACAGATATTGGATATATAGCATATATATATATATACATATACACATGTGTATATGTAACTATATATATACATATATAATATATATGTATATACATATATAAATCTTGGGTAACAGGAAAGTTAGGGCTGTATATAGGCATGGACACATTAACAGAGCATTCATTAACCAAAATATCCAGTTATAGATCTGTATACAGATGCAAAAGTTCTCACAGAACAAAATATTCACCAAAGATTGGCTGCTCAATAATCCTCTCTCAAACATTCTTCCCCATTTCACACAAAGGTGTATTTCTGCCAAATATTTGTATTCCAACAATCTCCATCATATCAGTAGTTTTTGTTTTCTGTCTGTTAAACACTTTGTTTTGAACTGTTCATGTAATATAATGTAATGCAAAATTTCAAAATAAGACTGCAAATATTTGAAATTTCATGAAACTTTTGAGCAGCTACTGGTTTGAGAACATATGCAAAGCCCTCTGCAGTACAAACCTGTCAGAGATCAATTTTTATAAAAATAAATAGGTATTATGAACTCATTAGCTATTAACTAATTAGTTCATTAATTAATCGGTTCAGTTAACAAATACTGATCCAGGTTCCATTATTTCCCTGACATTTTAGTTTCTGTGAATAACAAAAAAAACAAAAAACAAAAATTTCTGTTCTTATTAGATCTCATGGGGAGAGGAAGTTTCTCTGCTCCTTAGCAGACACAGAGACATCCCTGGGAAAGGCAGGCATTGGGAAGATGAGCAGCAGGGATCTGACAAAATATGCCTATAGGACATGTTCTTTAAAAATATGATGGATTCATTTTATGTGTCAGCAAAAATAATTTGTTCAGTGATCAAGCTGCAAAATTCCAATGTGAAGTGTGGAACTTCCTATAGTGCCGTAAAATATTTTGCCAAGAAAATTTGGAAAATAAAATGGTACAGATAAGAGTATAACAAGGAGTTTCACTCTTGAATTTTTGTAAAATTAGAATACAGCTCAATTTTGATTTGAATTTTATTAAACATGATTATAAACATGTTTTTATAATTTAACAATATTTTCAAGATAGCACTTCACATCTAAAGACACAAACAGGCTGAAAGTGAGGGGACAGAATAGGGTATTTTATTTTCATGCAAATGAAAATAAAAAGAAAGTCAGAGGACCAATGCTTATATCAGACAAAATAGAATTTTTAAAAAGGATTGTAACACAAGACAAAGGAGGACATAACATAATAATCAAGGGATCAATCCAAGAAGAAGATATAACAAATGTAAATACAACTGCTCCCAACATAGGAGCACCTAAATACATAAGACAAATTATTAACGGACATAATGGAAGAAAGTGACAGGAAAACCATAATAGTAGGGGATTTCAACAACCCTCTTACATCCATGGACAGATCACTCAGACAGAAAGTCAACAAGGAAACACTGGCCTTAAATGACACGTTAGATCAAATGAACTTAATAGGTATATATAGGACATTCCACCCAAAGCAGCAGAATACACATTCTTTTCAAGGGCACATGGAACATTCTCCAAGAAAGATCACATGTTAGAACCCAAAACAAGTCTCCATAAATTTAAGAAATTTCAAATTATATCAAGCATCTTTTCTGACCAAATGCTATGAGATTAGAAATCAACTTTAAGGACAAAAACCACAAAAACACAAACATGTGGAGGCTAAACAATATGCTACTAAACAACCAAGGAATCACTGAAGAAATCAAAGAAGAAATCAAAAAGATACCTGGAGACAAATAAAAATGAAACACAATAATACAAAATCTGTGGGATGCAGCAAAAGCAATTCTAAGAGGGAAGTTCATAACAATATAAGTCTACCTTATGAAAAAAAGAGAAATCTCAAATAAACAACCTAATCTTACACCTAAAGGAACTAGGAAAAGAACAAACAAAACCCAAACTTAGTATTACTAGAAGGAAAGAAATTATAAAGAACAGAGCAGAAATAAATAGAGACTAAAAAACCAATAGAAAAGATCAATAAAACAAAGAGCTGGTTCTTTTAAAAGGTAAACAAAATTGATAAACTGTTAGCCAGATGCATCAAGAAATGAAGAGAGAGGGTCCAAACCAATAAAATCAGAAATGAAAAAAGAGAAGTTACAACCGATACCACAGAAATACAAAGGATTATAAGAGATTACTAGAAACAATTATATCTAACAAAATGGACAACCAGGAGAAATGGACAATTTCCTAGAGCTGTACAATGTCCCAAGACCCAGGAAGAAATAGAAAATATGAACAGACCAACTACCAGTAATGAAATTGAATCAGTAACCCCCCCCAAACCCCCCAAAATTCCCAATAAACAAAAGTCCAGGACTAGATGGCTTCACAAGAGAATTCTACCAAACTTTTTTTTTTTTTTTTTTTTTGCGGTACGCGGGCCTCTCACTGCCGCGGCCTCTCCCGCCGCGGAGCACAGGCTCCGACGCGCAGGCTCAGCAGCCACGGCCCACGGGCCCAGCTGCTCCACGGCACGCGGCATCATCCCGGACCGGGGCACGAACCCATGCCCCCCGCATCGGCAGGCGGACTCCCAACCACTGCGCCACCAGGGAAGCCCTACCAAACTTTTAAAGAAGAGTTAACACCAATTCTCCTCAAACTATTCCAAAATAATTGAAGAGGAGGGAGCAATTCCAAACTCATTCTACAAGGCAAGCATCACACTGATACCAAAACCAGAAAATGTCACTACAATAAAAACATTATAGGCCAATTTTCATGATGAACATAGATGAAAAAATCCTCAACAAAATATTAGCAAAACTAATCAAACAATACATTAAAAGTATCATACACCATGATCAAGTGAGATTTATTTCAGGGACACAAAGATGGTTCAATAACTGTAAATCAATCAATATAGTACACTACATTAACAAAATGAAGGATAAAAATCATACAGCAATTTCAATAAATGCAGAAAAAGTATTTGACAGAATACAACATCCATTTGTGATAAAAACTGTTAACAAAGTGGATATAGAGGGAACGTACCTCGACATATTAAAGGCTGTATATGATAAGCCCATAGCCAACATTATATTCAAGGGTGAAAAGCTGAAAACATTTCCTCTAAGATTAGGAACAAGACAAGTATGCCCACTCTCACGACTTTTATTCAACATAGTATTGGAAGTTCCAGACAGAGCAATCAGACAAGAAAAAGAAATAAAAGGAATCCAAACTGGAAAGGAAGAAGTAAAACTATCACTGTTTGCAGATGACATTATACTATATACAGAAAATCCTAAATATGCCACCAAAAGACTAGTAAAACTCATCAATGTATTTGGTACAGTGCAGAATCCAAAATTAATATACAGAAAACTGTTGCATTTGTGTACACTAAAAATGAACTATCAGAAAGAGAAATTAAGAAAACAATCCAATTTAAACATTGTTTAAATGTTTAGACAATGTTTTAAGAAAACAATTCAAATTAAGAAAACAATCCAAAATACCATGGAATAAATTTAACTAAGGAAATAAAATACTTGTACTTGGAAAACTATTAAGTTACAGATGAAAGAAATTGAAGATGAAACAAAAAGATGGAAAGATATGCCATGTTCATGGACTGGAAGAATTAATATTATTAAAATGATCATACTACCTAAGGCAGTCTACAGATTCAATGCAATCCCAGTTGAAATACCAATGGCAATTTTTACAGAACTAGAACAAATGACATTAAAATTTGTATGGGTACAAAAAAGACTCTGAATAGCAAATTTTGAGAAAGAAGAAAAAATCTGGAGATATCACATTTCCTGATTACAAACTATACTACAAAGCTACAGCCATTAAAGCAGTATGGTACTGGCACAAAAAGAGACACATAGATCAATGGAACAGAATAGAGAGCCCAGAAATGAACCCACACTTATGTGAGCTATTAATCTACAATGAAGGAAGCAAGATTATACAGTGGGGAAAAGACAGCCTCTGCAATAAGTGGTATTGAGAAAACAAGACAGCTGCATGCAAAAGAATCAAACTTGACTACTCTCTCACACCATGCACAAAAATAAATTCAAATTGGATTAAAGACTTAAGTAAGATCTGAAACCATTAAACTTGTAGAAGAAAACATAAGCAGCACTCTTTCTGATATTGATCTTAACATTATTTTGGCTATTATCCTCAGGCAAGAGAAACTAAAGCAAAACTAAATAAATGAAACTACATCAAACCAAAAAGCTTTTGCACAGTGAAGGAAACTAGCAACAAAAGAAAAAGGCCACCTACTGAATGCAAGAAATATTTTAAAATGATACATCTCGTAAGGGATTAATATAAAAAATATACAAATAACTCATACAACTCAGCATCAAAAAGCACATGACCCAATTAAAAATAGGCAGAGGATCTAAATAGACATTTTTCTAAAGAAGACATACAGATGGCCAAAGACACATGAAAATATGCTCAACATCACTAATCATCAGGGAAATGCAAATCAAAACCACAATGCGATACTACATCAAACATGTCAGAATGGCTACCATCAAAAAGGCAACAAAAGCAAGTGCTGGTGAGGATGTGGAGAAAACGAAACCCTCTTGCACTGTTGGTGGGAAGGAAATTTGGTGCAGCCACTATAGAAAACAGTATGTAGATTCCTCAAAAATAGAACCACCTTATGATCCAGCAATTCTACTCCTTGGTACTTATCCAAAGAAAACAAAAACATTAATTCAGAAAGATATATGCCCTCCTACGTTTACTGAAAAATTATTTACAACAGGTAAGATATGGAAGCAACCCAAGTGCCCATCAATAGACAAATGGATAAAGAAGATAAGGTATATATATATGTATATATACACACATACCATATATATGTATATACAGAATGGAATATTATTCAGCCATGAAAAGAATGAAATTTTGCCATTTGTGACAACATGGATGAAACTAGAGGGTATTATGTTAAGTGAAATATGTGAGACAGAGAAAGAAAAATACTGTGTGATTTAACTTGTATATGTAATCTTAAAATCAATACAAATGAATAAATAAAAGAAAACAGAAAGAATTATATATACAAGGAACAAACAGGTAGGTACCAGAGAGGGCGAGGGGGAGGAAAGAAATAGGTGAGGGACATTAAGAAGCACAAACTTCCTGCTGCAAAATAGATGAGTCATGGGTATGAATGTACAGTGGGGGAAATATAGTCAATAAATAAGTAATTTCTTTCTATGGTGACGTATTGTAACTAGACATTGTGCTGATCATTTTGAAATGTGTAGGGAAAAAAATCACTCTGTTGTGTAACAAGAACTAACATAGTGTTATAGGTCAACTATACTTCAAAAACAAACAAACAAACTCATAGAAAAAGAGATCGGATTTGCAGTTATGACAGACAGGACGTCGGGGGAGGGGGAACTAACTGGATGAAGGAAGTCAAAAGGCACAAACATCCAGTTATAATAAGTAGTAGGATCGTAAGGTACAACATGATAAATATAATTAACAGTGCTGTATGCTATATATGAAAACTGTTAAGAGTAAAGCCTAAGTGTTCTCATCACACAAAATTTTTTTCTATTTCTTTACTTTTGTACCTATATGAAATAGTGGACGTTCAATAAACTTATTGTGATAATCATTTCAGTATGTAAATCAAATCATTATTCTGTACAACTTAAATTTATACAGTGCTGTATATAAATGATATATAAATAGAACTGGAAGAAAAAATTCCATGCAAATAGATGTGAAAATATAGGCAATATTCATGCCTTTCAAGTATACACTATGGCTAAAACCAATTATTTCAAACCTTTGGAAAAGTAAAATAAAATAATTATTTTCAATCTTCTAAATATTCAAAATAATGGGTCTAATTTATTTCAATAAATAAATACCATAAAAATATAGCAGATATATTATCAGTGTGCATTTGCAATTAGGACCTACACTTGTTAACTTCAAAATAAAACTATTTTCATTTTAAATTTCTATTTCCAATTTTTTAATTTTTTAACATCTTTATTGGAGTATGATTGCTTTACAATGGTTTGTTAGTTTCTGCTTTATAACAAAGTAAATCAGTTATACATATAGATATTTTCCCGTATCTCTTCCCTCTTGCATCTCCCTCCCTCCCACCCTCAGTATCCCACCCTTCTAGGTGGTCACAAGACACAGAGCTGATCTCCCTGTGCTATACGGCTGCTTCCCACTAGCTATGTATTTTATGGTTGGTAGTGTATATATGTCCATGTCACTCTCTCACTTTGTTGCAGGTTACCCTTCCCCCTCCCCGTATCCTCAAGTCCATTCAATAGTAGGTCTGTGTCTTTATTCCTGTCTTGCCCCTAGGTACTTCATGACCTTTTTTTTTTTTTTTAGATTCCATATATATGTGTTAGCATACGGTATTTGTATTTCTCTTTCTGACTTACTTCACTCTGTATGACAGACTCTAAGTCCATCCACCTCAGTACAAATAACTCAATTTCATTTCCTTTTATGGCTGAGTAATATTCCGTTGTATATATGTGCCACATCTTCTTTATCCATTCATCTGTTGATGGACACTTAGGTTGCTTCCATGTCCTGGCTATTGTAAATAGAGCTGCAATGAACATTGTGGTACATGTCTCTTTTTGAATTATGGTTTTCTCAGGGTACATGCCCAGTAGTGGGATTGCTGGGTCGTATGGTAGTTCTATTTTTAGTTTTTTTAGGAACCTCCATACTGTTCTCCATAGTGGTTGTATCAATTTACATTCCACCAGCAGTGCAAGAGGGTTCCCTTTTCTCCACACCCTCTCCAGCATTTATTGTTTCTAGATTTTTTGATGATGGCTATTCTGACTGTTGTGAGATGATATATCATTGTAGTTTTGATTTGCATTTCTCTAATGATTAATGATGTTGAGCATTCTTTCATGTGTTTGTTGGCAACCTGTATATCTTCTATAGAGAAATGTCTATTTAGGTCTTCTGCCCATTTTTGCATTGAGTTGTTTGTTTTTTTGATATTGAGCTGCATGAGCTCCTTGTAAATTTTAGAGATTAATCCTTTGTCAGTTGCTTCATATGCAAATATTTTCTCCCATTCTGAGGGTCATATTATCGTATTGTTTATGGTTTCCTTCGTTGTGCAAAAGCTTTTCAGATTCATTAGGTCCCATTTGTTTATTTTTGGTTTTATTTCCATTTCTCTGGGGGGGGGGTCAAAAAGGATATTGCTGTGACTTATGTCATAGAGTGTTCTGCCTATGTTTTCCTCTAAGAGTTTGATAGGGTCTGCCCTTACAATTAAGTCTTTAATGCATTTTGAGTTTATTTTTGTGTATGGTGTTAAGGAGTGTTCTAATTTCATACATTTACATGTACCTGTCCAGTTTTCCCAGCACCACTTATTGAAGAGGCTGTCTTTTTTCCACTGTATATTCTTGCCTCCTTTATCAAAGATAAGGTGACCATATTTGCATGTGTTTATCTCTGGGTTTTCTATCCTGTTCCATTGATCTATATTTTTGTTTTTCTGCCAGTACAATACTGTCCTGATTACTATGGCTTTGTAGTACGGTCTGAAGTCATGGAGCCTGAATCCTCCAGCTCCGTATTTCTTTCTCAAAATTGCCTTGGCTATTCGGGTTCTTTTGTGTATCCATACAAATCATGAAATTTTTTGTTGGAGTTCTGTGAAAAATGCCAGTGGTAGTTTGATAGGGATTCCATTGAATCTGTAGATTACTTTGGGTAGTAGAGTCATTTTCACAATGTTGATTCTTTGAATCCAAGAGCATGGTATATCTCTCCATCTATATGTATCATCTTTAATTTCTTTCATCAGTATCTTATAGTTTTCTGCTTACAGGTCTTTTGTCTCCTTAGGTAGGTTTATCCCTAGATATTTTATTCTTTTGTTGCAATGGTAAACGGGAGTGTTTCTTTAAATTCGCTGTCAAATTTTTCATCATTACTGTATAGGAATGCTAGAGATTTTGTGCATTAATTTTGTATCCTGCTACTTTACCAAATTCATTGATTATCTCTAGTAGTTTTCTGGTAGTATCTTTAGGATTCTCTATGTATAGTATCATGTCATCTGCAAACAGTGACAGCTTTAGTTCTTCTTTTCCGATTTAGATTCCTTTTATTTCTTTTTCCTCTCTGACTGCTGTGGCTAAAACTTCCAAAACTATGTTGAGTAAGAGTGGTGAGAGTGGGCAACCTTGTCTTGTTCCTGATCTTAGTGGAAATGCTTTCAGTTTTTCACCATTGAGGGCGATGTTGGCTGTGGGTTTGTCATATATGGGCTTTATTATGTTGAGAAAAGTTCCCTCTATGCCTACTTTCTGGAGGATTTTCATCATAAATCGGTGTTGAATTTTGTCGAAAGCTTTCTCTGCATCTATTGAGATGATCATATGGCTTTGCTCCTCCAATTTGTTAATACGGTGTATCAGATTGATTGATTTGTGTATATTGCAGAATCTTTGCATTCCCGGGGTAAACTCCACTTGATCATTGTGTATGATCCTTTTAATGTGCTGTTGGATTCCGTTTGCTACTATTTTGTTGAGGATTTTTTCATCTATGTTCATCAGTGATATTGGCCTGTAGTTTTCTTTCTTTGTGACATCTTTGTCTGGTTTTGGTATCAGGGTGATGGTGACCTCATAGAATGAGTTTTGGAGTGTTCCTCCCTCTGCTATATTTTGGAAGAGTTTGAGAAGGATAGGTGTTAGCTCTTCTCTAAATGTTTGATAGAATTCACCTGTGAAGCCATCTGGTTCTGGGCTTTTGTTTGTTGGAAGATTTTTAATCACAGTTTCAATTTCAGTGCTTTTGATTGGCCTGTTCATATTTTCTGTTTCTTCATGGTTCAGTCTTGGAAGGTTGTGCATTTCTATGAATTTGTCCATTTCTTCCAAGTTGTCCATTTTATTTGCATAGAGTTGCTTGTAGTAATCTCTCATGATCCTTTGTATTTCTACAGTGTCAGTTGTTATTTCTCCTTTTCCATTTTAATTCTATTGTTTTGAGTCTTCTCCCTTTTTATCTTGGTGAGTCTGGTTAATGGTTTGTCAATTTTGTTTATGTTCTCGAAGAACCAGCTTTTAGTTTTATTGGTCTTTGCTATCATTTCCTTCATTTCTTTTTCATTTATTTCTGATCTGATCTTTATGATTTGTTTCCTTCTGCTAACTTTGAGGTTCTTTGGTTCTTCTTTCTCTAATTGCTTTAGGTGGAACGTTAGGTTGTTTATTTGAGATGTTTTTTTTTTCTTAACGTAGGATTGTATTGCTATAAACTTCCCTCTTAGAACTACTTTTTCTGCATCCCATAGGTTTTGGGTCATCGTGTTTTCATTGTCATTTGTTTCTAAGTATTTTTTGATTTCCTTTGATTTCTTCAGTGATCTCTTGGTTATTAAGTAGTGTGTTGTTTAGCCTCCATTTGTTTGTATTTCTTTCACATTTTTTCCTGTAATTGATATCTAGTCTCATAGCTTTGTGGTCAGAAAACATACTTGATATGATTTCAATTTTCTTAAATTTCCCAAGGCTTGATTTGTGACCCAAGATATGATCTATCCTGGAGAATGTTCCATGAGCACTGGAGAGGCACGTTTATTCTGCTGTTATTGGATGGAATGTCCTATAGATATCAATTAAGTCCATGTTGTGTAATGTATCATTTAAAGCTTGTGTTTTGTTATTTATTTTCATTTTGGATGATCTTCCCATTGGTGAAAGTGGGGTGTTAAAGTCCCCTACTATGATTGTGTTACTGTCAATTTCCCCTTTTATGGTTGTTAGTATTTGCCTTATGTATTGAGGTGCTCCTATGTTGGGTGCATAAATATTTACAATTGTTATACCTTCTTCTTGGATCGAGCCCTTGATCATTACGTACTGTCCTTCTTTGTCTCCTGTAATAGTCTTTAAAGTCTATTTTGTCTGATATGAGAATTGCTACTCCAGTTTTCTTTTGATTTCCATTTGCATGGAATATCTCTTTCCATCCCCTCACTTTCAGTCTGTATGTGTCCCTAGGTCTGAAGTGGGTCCCTTGTAGACAGCATATAAACGCGTCTTGTTTTTATATCCATTCAGCCAGTCTGTGTCTTTTGGTTGAAGCATTTAATCCATTTACATTTAAGGTAATTATTGATGTGTATGTTCCTAATACCATTTTCTTAATTGCTTTAGATTTGTTATTGTAGGTCTTTTTCTTCTCTTGTGTTTTCTGCCTAGAGAAGTTCCTTGAGCATTTGTTGAAAAGCTGGTTTGGTGGTGCTGAATTCTCTTAGCTTTTCCTTGTCTGTAAAGGTTTTAATTTCTCCATCAAAGCTGAATAAAATCCTTGCTTGGTAGAGTAATCTTGGTTTTAGGTTTTTCTCCTTCATCACTTTAAATATGTCCTGCCACTCCCTTCTGGCTTGCAGAGTTTCTGTTGAAAGATCAGCTCTCAACCGTATGGGGATTCCCTTTTGTGTTATTTGTTGTTTTTCTCTTGCTACTTTTAACATTTTTTCTTTGTATTTAATATTTGATAGTTTGATTAATATGTGTCTTGGCGTATCTCTCCTTGGATTTATCCTGTATGGGACGCTCTGTTATTCCTGGACTTGACTAAGTATTTCCTTTCCCATATTGGGGAAGTTTTCAACTATAATCTCTTCAAATATTTTCTCAGTCCCTTTCTTTTTCTCTTCTTCTTCTGGGATGCCTGTAATTCGAATGTTGCTGCATTTAATGTTGTCCCAGAGGTCTCTGAGACTGTCCTCAATTCTTTTCATTCTTTTTTCTTTATTCTGCTGTGCAGTAGTTATTTCCTCTATTTTATCTTCCAGGTCAGTTATCTGTTCTCTTTCCTCAGTTATTCTGCTATTGATCCCTTCTAGAGAATTTTTAATTTCATTTATTGTTTTGTATATCACCCTTTGTTTGCTCTTTAGTTCTTCTAGGTCCCTGTTAAAAGTTTCTTGTATTTTCTCTATTCTATTTCCAAGATTTTGGATCATCTTTACTACCATTATTCTGAATTCTTTTTCAGGTAGACTGCCTGTTTCCTTTTCATTTGTTAGGTCTGGTGGGTTTTTGCCTTGCTCCTTCATCTGCTGTGTGTTTTTCTGTCTTCTCATTTTGCTTATCTTACTGTGTTTGGGGTCTCCTTTTCACAGGCTGCACATTTGTAGTTCCTGTTGTTTTTGGTGTCTGCTCCCAGTGGCTAAGGTTGGTTCAGTGGGTTTTGTAGGCTTCCTGGTGGAGGGCACTAGTGCCTGTGTTCTGGTGGATGAGGTTGGATCTTGTCTTTCTAGTGGGTAGGTCCATGTCTGGTGGCATGTTTTGGGGTGTTTGTGGCCTTATGATTTTAGGCAGCCGCTCTGCTAATGGATGGGGTTGTGTTCCTGTCTTGCTTGTTTATTTGCACAGGGTGTCCATCACTGTAGCTTGCTGGGAGTTGAGTGAAGCTGGGTCTTCTCATTGAGATGGAGATCTCTGGGAGATTTTCACCATTTGATATTACGTGGAGCTGGGAGGTCTTTTGTGGACCAGTGTCCTCAACTTGGCTCTCCCACTACAGAGGCACAGCCCTGACGCCTGGCTGGAGCATCAAGAGCCTTTCATCCACACAACTCAGAATAAAAGGGAGAAAAAACAGAATGAAAGAAAGAAGATAAAATAAAAAAAGTAAAGTAAAATAAAGTTATTAAAATAAAAAAATAATTATTAAGAAAAAAATTTTTTAAGTAAAACAAAAAGACAAAACAAACAAACAAAAAAAACGGGCAGACAGAACCCTAGGACCAGTGGTAAAAGCAAAGCTATACAGACAAAATCACACACAGACACATACACACTCACAAAAAGAGAAAAATGGAAAATTATATATATATATCGTTTATCCCAAAGTGCACCTCCTCAATTTGGGATGATTGTCTATTCAGGTATTCCACAGATGCAGGGTACATCAAGTTGACTGTGAAGATTTAATCCTTTAGCTCCTGAGGCTTCTGGGAGAAATATCCCTTTCTCTTCCTTGTTCGCACAGCTCCCAGGGGCTCAGCTTTGGATTTGGACCCGCCTCTGTATGTAGGTCACCTGAGGGCGTCTGTTCTTCGCTCAGACAGGACGGGGTTAAAGGAGCAGCTGATTCGGGGGCTCTGGCTCACTCAGGCCGGGGGGAGGGAGGGGTACGGATGCGGGGCGAGCCTGCGGTGGCAGAGGCCAGCCTGACGTTGCACCAGCCTGAGGCATGCCGTGTGTTCTCCTGGGGAAGTTGTCCCTGGATCACGGTACCCTGGCAGTGGCAGGCTGCACAGGCTCCCGGGAGGGGAGGTGTGGATAGTGACCTGTGCTCACACACAGGCTTCTTGGTGGCGGCAGCAGCAGCCTTAGCATCCTATGCCCATCTCTGTGGTCCACGCTGATAGCCGTGGCTTGTGCCCGTCTCTGGAGCTCCTTTAAACGGTGCTGTTAATCTCCTCTCCTAGTGCACCAGGAAACAAAGAGGCAAGAAAAAGTCTCTTGCCTCTTCGGCAGGTCCAGACTTTTCCCCGGACTCCCTCCCGGTTAGCCGTGGTGCACTAAACCCTTCAGGCTATGTTCCCGCCGCCAACTCCAGTCCTCTCCGTGCACTCTGACCGAAGCCCAAGCCTCAGCTCCCAGCGCCTCTTGGGCTGGTGTGCACTGGTCAGCACTGATCCTCTGTGCGGGAATCTCTATGCTTTGCCCTCTGCACCCTGTTTCTGAGCTCTCCTCCGTGGTTCCGAAGCTCCCCCCTCTGCCACCCACAGTCTCCGCCCGCGAAGGGGCTTCCTAGTGTGTGGAAACCTTTCCTCCTTCACAGCTCCCTCCCACTGGTGCAGGTCCCATCCCTATCCTTTGGTCTCTGTTTATTCTTTTTTCTTTTGCCCTACCCAGGTACGTGGGAGTTTCTTTCCTTTTGGGAGGTCTGAGGTTCTGCCAGCGTTCAGTAGGTGTTCTGTAGGAGCTGTTCCACATGTAGACGTATTTTTGATGTATTTGTGGAGAGGAAGGTATTCTCCACGTCCTACCCTTCTGCCATCTTGAAGCTCCTCTTCCCAATTTATTTTTAAAGATAAAATCTCACACACATATTTCCCCCCTTCACAATTAAATAATGTCTTTGTTTTAAAATCTATATACTTTAGTTGGTCTCTTTTGTAACAATTATATCCAAAAAGTAAAGCAATTCTATATTAGTGGGATATTGTGCACACATAAGTATCATAATACAAGTTTCATCTCCTACATAAACAAAACATGTATATTGTTACAAATTTTTCATTCCTCTTCTTGACCTTAGACCTTGTGATAGTCTGTTTAAAACATTTCATGCATTCATTCTTTTATGTCTATTTGTTCATTCTAGACCTTAAAGATATTTCCACACAAATCATTTAAACTTCTCAGTTTTTGTTCCCCTCTATTAGTCCTTATTTTCGAAAATAACCAATGATTTTAATCTCTGTGACCTCCTTTTTTGTTCTCTCCACCAATTTCCATTTGCAAAGTGTAAATTGATAAAGGTATGTAAGATGCATGAATGATAAACAGCTAGATGCTACATGAATGGTGTATATAGCTGCTGGATTCATAATCTTATATACATGCATGTATGCCTGTATGTATGTTTATAAGCATATATATGTATAAACATCTTTGTTTGTATAGAGAGAATATATAAATGTAATCTTTCGACCCTCTTTAACCTCAACTGGATGCCAGATATCAGTAATCTTTTTTCTTGAATCAAAAAGTGAGTTTGAAAAAAATTATACTTGTCTATTTTCTCCTCTGCTAGCATAGTTTAACATATTTTAGCATAGTATAAGAGCACAAAATAAAGTGAGCAAATGGAAGAGGAAAGATTTTTTTTAATGCAAATTAAGATATTCCATTTTTTTTTCTTTTTACCAACTGTACATGTTATTTTCATCTCCTACACTAATCTTCTGATCTTCTATCCTGATTTCATGAAGAATGGGGTGAGGCAAGATGGAAGAGTCTAAGATAATACACTCAAGCTAGTGATGAGTTCCTGTGTTTTCTACCATAAGTTTTATACTTCTCTTCTGAGGTAGGGAAAGACTCCTCCTATAATTTCCTCACTATGAAGATATTCTTAATCTTCAAGATACAATCGTGATATTTATTACATGATTCAAGAAGGGTCAGAAGGACTGTATAACATATTTATTATGTTTTTAAAAAACATGACAAATAGACATCAGGATTGGAAAAAAATAGGCAGGTTGGGAGAGCATATATGAAGACCCTGATGAAGGAAGAAAATTAGAACTGAGGAAAAGCTAGAGAATAAGTACAAGCATGGTGGGAGATATTTGGGTGTTGTTACACTAAGAACTAAGGGAAACTACTTGTATTAGCCTGGCTTCTCCAAAGAAACTGAACCAATACAATATAGACAGATGATAGATAGGTAAGTTTATAGTGAAGGATTGGCTCACATTTATGAAGCTTAAGTTCCATGATCTGCTGTCTGCTCATTGGAGGGCAATGAAAAACAATGGTAGAGCTCCAATCTAAACCCAAAGGCCTGAGAACCAGGGGAACCAATGGTGTAAGTCTCAATCCAAGTCCAAAAGCCAGAGGATGAGGAGTACCAATATGAGAGGGCAGGAGAAGACAGAGGTCTCAGCTCAAGCATAGAGAACAAATTCACCCTTTCTCTGACTTTTTGTTTTATTTGGGTCCTAACAGATTGGATGAAACTCACCCACATCAGTGAGGGTGATATTCCATACTTAGTCTAATGATCAAACACTAATCTCTTCTGGGAACACCTTCACAGACACACCTAGAAGTAATGTTTTACAAGGTATCATTTAGCCAGTCAAATTTACACGTAAAATTAACCATCAGGCTACTGAATGTTTTTCTGAGTAAAGTAATAGGCTCAGATGTTGACTTGAATGCTATGGAATTACTTGGAAAATATCCTTAGTCTATTGTGTTTCCAATTTGAGAAAGTCTAACAAACTTAACTGAGTAGACAGTTTACTTTCTAATCTCTGGAGTAGTAAGGGTATCAATGATTTCAATAATACTTAGCCCTATAATAAGATTCCTACTCAGATACTCATCATGATTTAACCAAGTTTTAATCAGAATCATGGGTTTGGCTTTAGCCAACCAATAATATGCTGATAATAGCTGAAGGTACCAGAAGTTGTGATTGGACTTATTAAATTCATAAATGTATATACAAGTTTAAATGGTCCTTCTCCTCAATATTTACTGATTGTGTTGGTATGATATTTTGAACACTATATTTAAGCGCTAGGGGAAAAAATGAGGAAAGAGTGCATGCCTACAAGAACAACACAGTCTATTGGCTGAGAAAGTTCAGAATAAGAAATATAATAAAACAATAGAAGAGGATCAATGCAGAGGCTACAGGAGACTATGAGAGGGGCACAAAACCCAGGTTATGGGGTTAGTAAAGGTTCTCGGGTTAGTAAAGTTTCTCTAGAGGAAGTAATTTTGAATCAATTTATTAACCTAATGAGGAACACTGTAGATGAAGAAGGAAGAGGAGAAAATTGAGACACTAGGATCAGAATGTTTAAAAGGAAAACATGTGGCATATTTTGAGAAGAGCAGATAATTTCACATTAATGGACTGCAAGTGAAAAGAGGAACAAGATTATCTCTCTGTTGAGTAATTAGGAAGAACAATGTATCTTGAGAAGACAAGCAACAGAATATACCATTTCATTTAGATTGCAGGCCCTTATTATAGGACTGATGGGTATGAAAACAAATGCTATATTTAGAATAATGACCAAAAATGACATAGTCAAACTGGTTATTTTTTAATTTCATAAGAATGGTCTGTTTTGCTTTATAACCATACTATATAAATTCAGTTATCTATGGATTGTTATATGAACTTATTATAATGATTTTTGAAAATGATTTTAAAATTGCATGCTCTGTGAAAAGTTCAGAATAGTAGGTGGTTAGAACATTAGCTGTGTTTTTTTATATTATATATAATTCATTTGTTTCAATAATATGTAGTTCAGCCTCTCGTGAGCTCTAGGAATATAAAATGGCTCATTTAACATAGTTAAAATATATTTATAGAACTATTATATTTATGGCCATTTTTAAATATAGTCACTATTAAAAGCTTGTTAACAGAATCATGAGTAGAAATTTGGCTTGTCTTTTATTCTGTGAAAAGATGAAAAAGAAACAATGCATAGGAAACATTTTCTGACATATACACAAATAGAAATTTAATCTTAACTGGAGGGATTTCCCTTAGAAATCATGATAAACCTATTTAATGTTCTAGAAACAAATATTGAATGAGATTCTCTGTGCTCTTGGAAGCAAAAAACATTTTCCCCACAATCTCACTGCTTTGATGCTTTATCACCAATGCCCAAACATCATTTTCTCCTCTACTATAGTAGTAAAATACTGACTTTCCAAGCTTTTCTGATTGATAGGGGTGGGGCCATGTGGCATAGCTCTGGATAATAAGGTACAAGCAGAAACTTTCTGGGGAATGTCTTGCACAATTTTAAAAATATTTCCTTCCTAACCAGGAAAAAAGACAAGGCTGGCTTGTCCTATTGCTTTTCTCCTTGCTGGCTTCAACCGAAATGTGATTCAGCTTCATGCCCAAGGACAAAGGTATGGTAAGTATATATTTAATGTTATTAGAAACTGCCCAACTATTTCCCAAAGAAATTGCGCCATTTCACATCCACACTAGCAATGTATAATAGTTACAGTTGCTCGCCATTCTTGCGAACACTTGGTATTTTCAGTATTTTCCAAATTTTCTATTTTAGTTATTCTATTGGGTATTTGAAAGTAACCCATAGTGGTTTTAATTTGTAATTCTCTAATGACTAATGGTTTAGAGCATCTTTTCATGGGCTTATTGGTTAAGTGCATGTTTTAAAATATTTTGTCCACTTTTTAATTGAGTTGCTTGAATTATTACTGAGTGGTATATGTTACTTACATATTTTGCTATGAACATTCTTGTGCGAGTCTTTTTGTGAATACATATATATTTCTCTTGGATAAATACCTGGAATTGTAATTGCTGGTCATAGAGTAGATGTACATTTAGATTTAGAAGAAACTGATAGCATTATTTTCCAAGGTGGTGTTCCAGATAATTCTCCATGGGTTTCTCACATTTTTGCATTTTTTCCAGCAAAGACAATGACAGCCTTTGTTCCAGACTGTCTTTTATATCTTTATGTATATAAAGATATACATATATGTGTGTGTGTATATATATGTGTGTAGGTATGTGTATATGTGTGTGTGTGTGTGTGTGTGTGTGTGTGTGTGTGTGTGTATAAAGACCTTAAAGATAGAGTTCACTCTCCCCCCAGATTCACTGATTATCCAATATGAAAATATGTCTTCCTTAGGGGCAGAGGTCAGTCAGGCTTAGTCTACATTATAAAATAATTATGTTCCCTAAGTTTGTAAATTCCTTAGCTGTGATACAACCCACTGGGCCCATCCATCTGGATCTCTCTGCATTGTTTTCACAGGACTTGGTGGGCAGAGAAAACTTATGTAAACATGATTCTCATGCTGCTTCCTGTGCCGTGAGTAAGAGTAATTTATGTATGATGCAAGAATCTCACATTTTCTGCTAGCATGCAAGAAACAGTAAAATGCTAAAATGTTATATTGCAAGTTATGGTAAATCTCAGACTATTCATAGTTCTTGATAATTGACTGTACTGTTTTACACTCTAACACATGCATAACAGTACTGAATATTATATATTCTTCCCCAAATTTGATGTTGTTTAATGTAATTTTAAATATTTAAACTAGATAAAAATTCTAAGTTGATATCTTTATTATTAAAGCCTTAAAGTTTTCATTGTCATTGTTTCTAACAAGAAGACCAGTCATTTCATCATTGTTTCCTTGTATGTAACATCCAAATACAGGAGGTAAGTTTCTTGACATTGGTCTTATCGATGATTATTTTGGATTTGATACCAAAAGCTAAGGCAACAATAACAAACATAAAGAAATGAGAATACATCAATCTAAATATCTTCTGCTTAGCAAAGGAAACCATCAACAAAATGAAAAGGAAATCTATGAAATGGGAGAAAATATGTGTAATATACACATCTGATAAGTGGTTAATATCCAAAATATACAAGAAACTTATAAATTCAGTAGCAAAAAATCCCAAACAACTCAATTAAAAATGGGCAGAGGATCAGAATAGAAACTTTTCCCAAAAAGACATGCAAATGGCCAATGAGTACATGAAAAGATTCTGAACATCACTAATCATCCAGGAAATGCAAATCAATACCACAATGAGATATCATCTCACATCACTGGGATGGCTATTATCAAAAAGACAAGAGATAACAAACGATGGTGAGGATGTGGGGAAAAGAGAACACTGGTGCACTGTTGGTTGGAATGTAGATTGGTACAGCCACTATGGAAAAAAATATGGAGGCTCCTCAGTAAATTAATAATAGAGCTACCATATGATCCAACAACCTTACTTTTGATGATATTATCAAAAGAAACAAAATCGTCTTCTGGAAGAGATATCTGTACTCCATGTTCATTGCAGCATTATTCACAATAGCCAAGGTATGGAAACAACCTAATTGTCCATCAGCAGATGAATGCATTAAGAATGTGATACACACACACACACACACACACACACACACACAGGAATATTATTCAGCCTTCAAAAAGAAGGAAATCATGTTATGTGCAATAACATGGATGATCATGGAGAGTGTTATGCTAATCAAAATATGCCACACGAAGTCAAATACTGCATGGTATCACTTATCCATGGAATCAAAAAAAAGTTGATCTCATAGAAACAGAGGTAGAAAAGTGATTGCCAGAGGCTAGGGAGAGGTTGGTAAAAAGGGATAAACTTTCATTTATAATATATATAAGGTCTGAATAATATATACCCTGGTGACTATAATTGATAACACTGTATTATATAATTATAATTTGCTAAGAAAGTAGATGTTAAATGTTCTCACCAAAGTTTTTTAAAATTAAATATGTTTGGTGATGGATATGTTAATTAACTCAATAGGGGGAATTGAAAAAAATGTGTATTTATGATATTATCT
Source organism: Grampus griseus (assembly GCF_964374135.1). Lineage (NCBI taxonomy): Eukaryota > Metazoa > Chordata > Mammalia > Artiodactyla > Delphinidae > Grampus > Grampus griseus. The sequence goes on from NC_138998.1 coordinate 100,234,878, forward strand.
TTCAATATTTAGGTGGATATCTTTGAATGTATAAAATTGTCTATTTCTTTCCTGTATCCTACAATATAAATAAAGAAGCAAACTCTTAAGAAATCTTTTAATAATATCTGTCATGGGAGTGTTCCCAAGAGTATATTCTAAGTGTTATTTTGAAACCTAAAAGAACATACAAATTCAATTTTCACCATGTCAAAAAAATTATGACAAAGAGAATAAAGGAAGAGAAAACACTACACAAAATAAAAGTGGGACATGGGGATTTTTGAAGAGCTAAATCTGTTTAACATGTATAGCAATAAAAATGAGTCTGAGTAATAGAAAATGAGAATATAAAGAATTTCAGGAGCACTATCGTGAAACTGTCTGAATATAATATTGTAAAATGAGTCTATGATACAGAACAAAAAATAAAATGCATTTCTAGTTTTAGTCTTAACATTTTAAAATATTTGTCTTGAAATATCTCACTGCCAGTTAATAACCTACATAAAAACATGAACTGCATCTTAAGCTTTTTTGTTTCTCTGGTACCCAGCATGAGTCCCAGAATTCAGCTTAATAGTCATTGAATGAAAGAATAAATTAACAAAGAATAGATAAATGAATATTATTTGGCTAGAAGGATATTAAAATATGATTCATGTGGCTGTAACATACTACTTCGTAGGAAATATACAGATAAAAGTAATCTAGGTATAAAACACATTGCCTTTCTTTGGGAATTTTACCCACTTCATCCCCAATACACACTCTTCATCCCCAAATCCCAGGAAACAATTAACTGTTGAATTGCTTAGGCTCTACTCTGGAAATGAAACAGAACTCTGAAATTCTTCTAGTTACAACATCTTGAGTTTTGTACTATTGTTCCAGTGAAAAAACAGCATTTCAAAATCAAATGTTAATTAAATTAATTCAGAGTATATTACTTAAATCCTTCAAATCATTAAGTTACTTGGACACAGTTAGGAATAGGCAATGCACTTGCACTAATTAGATCTGATTAGAACCTCAAACTTTCTAGGTATAAAAGGAAATTTGAGTGAGAGCTGTGAGACTGGGGAAAACAAAAATAAGGACACAGCAGAATCCTCTCAAATATATGAACCTACTCAGAAAGGATGAGATATATTTTCCCATTAGTATCCCATAGATATCCCATAGATATCCCATAGATATTTCATATTTTCCCATTTCCCATTAGTATTTGCCTGTTGAAGTTTGACATTTAAAAAAAATTAACCAGTTCAAGGAGTTCTGACTTACATTACCATTAGTTAATCTTCCATTAAAAATGTCACAGATCCAGACAAAAAATTACGCAAGCTGCATGGATGCTATATAGTATAAAGGGGAAAGTTGAAAGAGGTGAACATGCAGATATCTTCCTGGAGGACAAAAAGTTAATAATAAGAATTTTTCATCCCCCCTCAATATGTCCTCTTGAAAAGCCATAGAGATTGTGTTTGCAAGACATCCAGGTTTTCTAGCAGAATATTAATAACAACAAAAACAACTATTTTGCAATCTAAGACTCACTCCCTTATTTTAAAATGGCATTTGACTTTCGTATTCATTGCTTTCTTGGTTTTTAAAAAAAATACATTGTAAAAATATTCTGAAATGCACATTTTCATTTCCCTGAAACTTAGAAATATGATGCCTGTGATAGTTCTTTGTCTTTTTGGAGATTTATGAGAACCTGGACACCTAGAGTAGTTTTGCAATCAACTTTAGACTTGTTTTCACAGACAAGGTGCCTCAGTGAGGATTTTTTCTCTTGTAGGTATTAATCATGAATTTGTTGTGAACATCAGTTAAGCCAGTCTTCATAAAACTATCTACAAATGCAAGCCTACTTAGGGGTAATACAGCTTATATTTCCAAAGACCCTAATCACAAAACTTAATATAAATAATAATGAAATTAAATGATACCCCAACCATGCTGTATCATTTCCTATATATCACACTTACTCCATAACTGCACATATTTTCTTTTGCATTTCTTTCATAAGGCAATCCTCATAATGAGCCAATTTTCAAGATACCTTGGTCTTGGCAGCTTTCTTTAATATAAATGTCACTTTGAGTGCATCCTTACACTAAATCTTGACATCATGGATGCCATTACAAGCTAGGAACCAAATATTTCTGTATCCTGGGAGTCATAAAACTGAAAGGATGTCAAGTAAGTAATTTGTTTTTACCTTTCTCTTAAGGACTATATTTTCCCCATAATTAAGCCTGCAAGACTCAGAGCTCTGTGTCATATTTAAACATTAGTTCAGTGGTGCTTTGGTGACTCAGAGCAGCAGATTACATAACAATCCTAAAGGGACATAAAGAAAGAAACAGAATCAAAACTCCTGGAACCTGAGGACTACAGGGCATCTATCAAAGTCTTCCTTTTCCATTTCATTTCTTTCCTGAATCTCAGAGCTACAAGTATTTTTATATCACAAATAACTTACACTTAACTTTTATATCTTGGTATTTCAGGCAAGTTTCAGTCAGTATGCAGCATTATTTTCTTCACTGGATTTTATTTTTAAATTAAGATTTCTAAAGTACCTCAAACTAAATGGACTACCTTGACTTCTTCAAGTGAGACCAAAAAATTCGTTCCTTGAATCCATTTATGGTTTCCTTTTTAACAAACACTAAACATCAGTCAAATCTATTCAGAAAACACAGCTTAAAATAAAAATTTTAAGAAACTGCCAACATTGGTTGACTGGGGCAGCGAAGAAGCCACATAGAGTATTAATTACTTTATCATATTAAAATTATACAGTTCTTTTTCCAAATGTATTTATTACTCATAATTAAGAAAATATTTGTAATTATTTATTTATAATTAATTTAACATCATTTCTGAATCCAGACTATTCCTCATAAAAATAGTTACTTTTCTTAGATTTCAAGGATATAACTACTTTTAAACTTAAAAAAAAATTAATCCTTCAAGATGTCTTTCCTAACACTGGACACAAAACGTTCTCTTTCATCACTTGAGCCTTTTATTCTCCAATTCACTCTTATTGCTCTTTTTTGAAAATGCTTGATAGCTCTTCATCACCCCCAGATTAAAGATTAAACATGTATCCATGGTATAGGACATTTTTCACAATTTGATATCACATCCTGCTGTGTTGTCATATTTTGTGTCTGTGTTTACATGCCATTAACTGCAGGTAATCACTTCTCTTCTCTCAGCTATTAAAATATGTCAGTTGTGCCATCCTACCCACCTATATTAGTCACATAGGGCTACCATAACAAAATATCACAGATTGGGTGGCTGAAACAAGAGAAATTAATTTTCTCACAGTTCTAGAGGCTCAAAGTCCAAGATCAAAATGTCAGTATGTCTGGTTTCTCCTGAGGATTCTTTCTTTGGCTTGTAAATGGCCACCTTCTCATGCTGTCATGACCTTTTCACTGATGTCTCTTTCTGTATCCCAATTTCCTCTTCTGATAAAGACAGCAGTCAGATTGGATTCAGGCTCATCCATATGACCTCATTTAAATGTAACTACCTCCAAACAGGTCACATTATGAGGTGCTGGAAGTTAGGGCTTCAAATGTGTTTCCCCCCCGCCCCGTGGGGGGACTCAACTCAACCTATAACAAAACTCTTCTGTAATTATACAGTTTTCTTCTTCCAAATTAAGAAATGAGATTGTCCGTAACACTACCAAGTTCCAAAGAGATTAGTCACAAAAAAACAAACCGAAACAAAACCAAATATTCCTTTCTGGTTTAATGATTGGAGGAATATGTAGAATATTTTTCTGAATGATATTTCATTAGAGTTGGAAGAATCAGAATAAAACCCATTGGTATATCTTAATAATTCAAGAAAAATTGGATCAAATCCATCTAAAACAGTAATTTGGCTTTCTGAACTATTTTGTTAGTAAACTGGCTGAAATGAGCAAAGCAAATATCGCTTCTTATACTAGATAAAATAAAGAGATGGGAAGTGTGACAATACATAACAATATAACATAGATTATTGTGAGCAGAACTTATAGCACGTTCTTTGAGAATATTTAGAATATGACAACACATTCCTAGAACTCTGAGAAAAAAAATTAAAATTTGTGGTCTCTAACCATAAAGATTCTGACAATGATCTCAGTGGGCCAGGGTCGTAGCTTCAGTTTTACTCATTCTTAATATTTTCATGACAGTCTATTTGTTTTATTAACTAATTTGTTAAGCCCCTTATTATGAGTCTTAAGTAAACAAATGCTTAATTCAACATTTGATCTATGTCGTTTTTACTCATATTGTTATATGTGCAGTATTTTCTTTCTAAGACTCACTGACACTAATATCTAATTATGACTAATTTTTCACTAGCATTGCTAGAATGCTTAAGATTAGAACAAATTGGCAAATCTCTTTCACCAATACTCTCCAATTTTAGAAGTCTATGAATCAAGTCAGTTAATGGAGTAACAATAAAAGGGAACAAACAAAAATATTATCCCTTAATTACTAATATACTAATTTTTGTTATTGTTATAGTCAGAGATCCTAAGCTCCACAATGGAGATTCACTGATAACACGGAAAACATATATAACTCTGCTACTAAGAGAAGTATTCCTTCTTCAATAAAGAATTAACTGAAGTTTTTTCCTAGGGGGAGCAAAAAAGGAAACTTTACCGAGAGTTATACAAGAGGTGTCCTTATCGAATAGATTATCTAGTAACGCCAGATTTCTCACTGATGTGTATATTGATCTAGAATTCAGTAGCCACCTGTCACTTCCTCACAGTCCAATACTAAGCCCATGAAATGGAATGAAGATGGACATTCACGGTCATCACACTGAAGCTTCATGCTGGCTGAGAGGAAGACAAAAAAGGAAGGTTTTCATCCTGTGAGCTTTTCTTTAAGCATTGTGTAGTAAGAAATAGGCAGAAAATCTATCAGATAACTCAGTAAAACTATATAAATGTTACAATTAAATGTCTTTTCAGTTTTTTTAAGTTGTTTAATGCCAGTTATATGAAAGGAAAAAAGGAGAAATTCAGCAGTCCCTGGGCTACAAGTAAAAGGCAACATCTTCCCCTCCCTCTCAATTATGTCACCACTTTATTCTCTAGTCATCTTGCTCAAAAATCATCTTATTTTTCACTTATTACTTCTTGGGTCTCTTAGAATAATTTGTTCAAGTCAACCTAGTTCTTCCCCTTATCCTAGGAACAAACTGGTCTTCCTACATATACATTCCCAAGTACATTTCCCTAGTCATACCTGAAGATACAGATTTTCCCCCAATCTGAAAGCTAGGTGTTTCCACTAAATCTTTTGTAAGCTGAAATGGCCTAAATTGAAGAAAGTGAAGTATGTTAGAATACAGCTTGCTAATCGATGCACAAAATAAATCAAGATAAAGCACAGATTCTCACAGACACAAATCAAAGCTGAGATGCTGAGTGTACTTTCCAGGGAAGTACAGGGGAAGGAGCTTTGTGATGTCACTCTTACTGCTAGGGGTGTGTGCTACTTCTTTAACAGCTCCTGGCAAAACAACTGCTGAATGCTATTTTCACTTCTGGCCTTTTTTGTAAAAGTGAAAATCCTCTTTCGATGTCTTCTGGTTAGCAAAAAGGGTTACTAATGTAGGTCTTTCCTAAAAGTGAAGTGGCATAAATCATACTTTTAAAGAGGGGGCTTGTACTCCCAGCCATTATATTGACTTAAGCTTATAATTTGTTCCATTCACAAACTGAAGTTGCTTAGATCCCACAGAATGTTCCTTAAATTATAGTGATAACCATATACTACTGTTGCAACCATAGTCAATTGAAAGTGACCGTACAACTCTACCTGTGTTCTTTATTCAAAAAATTTCACATTCATTTCAATATCTACTCAACATGGGAATTGTCTTAATTATCAGTGTTTTTTACTGAGTGACATCTCTCATTTTTAACTGACATAGAACTTTCTGTATTCTACACCCACAGATATTTACACCGCCATTATTATCAGACAATTGCCTCATTCAATATTTTTGATATTTTCATTTTTATTTATAAACTGTTCAACTCAAGAAAATTCTTTCTGTAAATAATATTCCTATGCTCATCATCACCAATAATCAGCTTATGCTAATAAATATTTATTTTATTTTCTACTTCCCTCAGTTTTGTCACCTTTTCAACAAAGATATTTGTGTGAGATAGGTTGCAGTGATACATGTAGACAGTATGGTAAATAGAAAAGTTATATTGCTACTAACATTTCATTATTAAACCTATCTTCTGCTTTTTCTCTAGAGAAGTGGAAATTTTTGTCTTCAACAACAAAAAATATATTTTTGAAAATTTATATGAAAATGTTTTTTCCTTAGGTATCTCCAAGGTATCTGATGCAACTAATAGTCACTTAGTACTAATATGAAGAAAAGAGAACATGATTTTGAACAATTATTGTCAATTAAAATTAATATCATATGAATCTGACCTACACACTGGGATTCAATGTAATTCTTAGTTTGATTTTCTCTACTTAAAATTAAGGCAAATAAGCTATTTTAATTGATAGCAAAAGCATAATATGCATAGTTGAGCTAATTTAATTAAAATACTGAAATTCTTTAAGAATTAAAACTGTATTTAAACTTTTATAATAGTGAAATTTTCATTTGCAAGAGAGAGATGAGTGTGACATTTGGAGGAAGGGGTTAAAATTATATATTTTCAATTCCATGTGCTTTAATGCTGTTTCTTTAAAAATATATTGTTAGTATAGAGGTTTTCTGAGATGGTTTTAAACTTTAAAATAATTTGAAGAGGTAATTTTTTACAGCAGAAGTTAATACAACATTGTAAATCAACTATACTTCAATAACATTTTTTAAAAAAAGAAGGAAAAAAAGGTAATTTTTGTTCTTGTGTCTTAACAGCTAGAAATCCTATAAGCCTGTTCATTCCTACCTACAACACATCACAACAAACAAAAGCCATGTCAGGTTAACAATGAATTCTAACAAAACATCACTGAATTCCCACTGCTGAAAACGTCAACCATAGAATAATAAAGTGAACAGAAAAAAACTACATTAAAAAAAAAAGAGGTACTTAGTAAATCCTTCACACTTCTTGCTTTTTTGTCAGCAATGAATCATACTTGGTAACCATTTTTGGAGTGTTTTATACAAGAAAAAGCTTCAGAAAAGATGCCTATATTTGAAAAACCTGAATTTTTCTCTTTCTAAAAAAAGTCAACATTATTCTAGATGTACATTTTTAGATTGAACATACACTGGAAAACAGGGCTAATTAATCTTTTAGTAAACAAATCTTATATTGAAATTGTTGTCAAATATAGACACTATGATGGAAGTAGTTTTAAAATCTCTTAGTAAGAGATTTTGCTTTTGTAAATACTTTCAAATAGATATCCTTGCTTGATCGTTATAATAATTGTTAGGAATGACTGAATAATTAATCGCTCAAAACCATAGTCAAGCTTAAAATAAAACAGAAATACAATCTCTGTGTCAATCCTATGTTGACTGTTTTTTTCCCCCCTCAGATAACTGAAGCCAAGAAACTCTCTGACTAAATGAAAATTAAGTCAGAGTCACCAATTTACAGCTAAAAACTGAGATGTTCTGGAGCAAAGAATGATGTAGGTGGAATCTTCCAGCCTACATCTTCCCTCCTGAATACTTCAAGGGTTCTTTCAAGCATATGCATATACAGAAATACAAATGCAAACGATGAATACATCAGATACAGTTAAATTAGCTATGCTTTAGAAGAAAAAGGATTTGGAGTTCAGTTTTCCAGAGAGGAGAAAAAGATAATGAAGAAAGGTCTAACCATTCAAATAGTTCCTGGAATGATTTACATTTTAATAGAGCAATGATATAAAAAGATATACAGTATTATTTTTGTCATTCAGATTTTATAATTTTAGGTTATTTTAAGTGAAAAGGTAAAGAAATAGGTCAAATTCTAGTATTCTTTTGATTCTCTAAGATATTCCTTCAGAGAGTGGTTATCAGGGTGATATATATGTGTCTCAAAATACTCTACTGATAATCTGTCAAATGCATGCTAGCCCATGCTGCTGGTATAGGGCAAACTGTCATTCCTTCTACTTCTACCTGTAATGCAGTTGCTTATCTTCCATTCTCTGTCCCACTACTCCTGAACTATTGCCATAATAACCATTTTAACTGTGCCTGAAACATCTGTCATGATGCCATTATTTTTTACTCCACCTTCCCTATCTGTTTTCTTTTTTTGTATTAAGTTCTCAAAAATTGCTTGGGTAGAGAAAATGATTCTTGAAATGAAGGCACCACAATTTTTTATCTCTTCAAGTTATAATACTGTGTTTTGTTTTGTTTTGTTTTGTTTTTCTTTACAGCTTTCTCTCAGCAGTTGTAAGCATTGGTACTTTGACCATTTTAATAAAAATACAATTTTTTCCTTCCCTGGGATTGTTCTGTTGCCACATTTGCAGGGCATGGAAAGTGCTCAAGGTTCCAATGCTCTAGTCTAATATCTTCCGGGATAATTTTTAAAAGAACACTTCTGGATAAATAAATGCACACCCCTCCTTTATAAAACCAACAGGTTTTTCTGCCATCTTCCTGCTTTCTACTATAATGATCTACAATCCATTTGCATGGATAAAATATGACCCTGGTTGGATTAAAACCAACTTGATGTTTATATATATACTTATATATCAAGTATAAAAACATATTTCACTAATTGATGTTTCAGGAAGGATTATGGTACACTGATCAGCCTTCCTATTATTGTAAGTAATCATTATGTAGGAATAATGTATTTACTAAAGGAAATATCATAAATGTAAAAATAAGCTGACAAAGAATACAGAATAATTAGTTCAAACACTGTGTGAATCTAGGAACCAGGAAAGTTGAGCACTAAACCCAGTTTTGCATTTGCCATTATCATGTAAATTTAAACTGTGTTGACTACATCGGGGCCTAGAAAACAAAGCCTGGCACAGAGGAGGCTTCAGAGGTACTGCTGTTTTATGTCTGAAACTGGGTATTAGTTACACAGCTGTTAAATATTTTTCTTCTTTATACAATAACCATAAGTTCTTTAGCATATATATGCTATGTTTCACAATTCACCGTTTTAAGTACTTGAAACACAGTATCAGTAATAAGCAACCTGAGGTATTCTTTTTGTCAGCATACTGTACAACTTTAATACTATTCAATCCAAAATGCCATGTATCTTCCAATTATAAAAGTTTCATTAGCTTGCCAAAGTAATTACATCTGTGACACAACTGAAAGTCCATATTAGTCCCTGCTCCTTGCATCTCATTTGGGGCAAACATGTATATAATGTAAATTCTCCTCTTTTTATCATTTTTATTCCTGTGTGCCCTTTATCAACACTGTCTTATAGTTTCATATTAGCTTTCCTGCTCAGTAGGCAAACACAGTTCTTTACTTATGCCCTTGCTGTCAGCTCAAAACAATAACATAAAAAAAAAATAGTAGCCATTCTATAGGTTAGCTGCTGCAATTTTCTTAATATTTTTTTGCTGTAACAAAATAATAATAAATTATTTAGCATAAATTCCCCCTTTAAAACTGGATTTAAGGTTATATAAGTCAAGGTATCTAATACAGCCCATTTTACTCTGAATACATGAAAACCAGAAGATCCCCTATAAGATTCCTTGAAATAGACATGAAGCCTGGGGCAATTTTCTTGAAAACTATTCCCTCATGAAAAAATGTCAATAATACAGGCATGCCATAGCTGATCTTACTCAAACATGCCTGCTACTGAAGTTACAATTTCAAAATCCTGAAGATCCATTTGCTTCTCCTTGGTAATTCTCACTCAGTAGATAAATTATTCCATTTTCCCCACTCCAAACCCAGCTATGTTTGCTCTTCTAAAAGGAATCTTGCTAAATCTGAGTCTGATTTATCCTCTCGTTTGCCTCAATTCCAAGGTTTTTGTTTTAGCAATAGTAAACCTTTTCCTGCCCCCCACTATCCCTAACATAATCATGTTAATATTTCTTCATGTTTTATATAAAAACATGTTTAATTAGGCTTATGACACATTTATAGACTTAGGTTAGGATAACTTTATATATTCTGGTGCTTGTAGCAAACTTTCTGTGTTCATAACATTTTATTATATTTTATAATTAGAATATATTTTATTTTGAGGTGAGAGTTTGCTTAGATTTCTTTACTCATTGCAGTACTTGGGGAAGTAGATATTGAAAAGAGCAAAGAAGTAGCATTTGTGTGGGCAGTGGTGAATAAATCAGTAGCCACGTTCTTATAATTACATAAGATAAATATCATTATGCAACCCTGCCTTCATTTTAAAAATATAAAACTGAAAACTAAAAATATTTTGGGACAGCTAACTATATTTTCACTCCTCAGAATTCTTCAATATACCTTATGGTCAATAGATTTAATATAATACTCTACAGCAGATTCCTCAGGAAAGCCTGCTCCCATGCTGATGGCTACATCCTGTGCAGAGATCATCTGATTCATTCTGTCTAGGTCACTGGTTTCCCATTCCAAGGGCATCCTGGACACACCTACAGAAGTGAGTCTCAAAGTATGGTCCCTAGACCAGCAGTTTTAGCCTCACCTGAGAATTTGTTAAACATGCAAATTCTTCAGCCCTACCTTATACCTCCTCAGAGACTTGGGATAAGGCCCAGGTATCTGTGTTTTTAAAACTCTCCAGATGATTCTGACACATGCTGATGTGTGAGAAACACTGAAATACTTAGATTGTTCTAATTATGATCTACCATGCCTGTTCCAGGCTGAAACTTTTAGGGATAAGATCTTTCCTGTAAAGTTCAGTAAACATCTACAGGCATATAGTGTAGTGATTAGCAGAATAATCTTTGGACCCGATTTGGCATGTTCTAGAATTCTTCAAATAGCCTAATTTCCCTTACTGCATTTGCTACATCTATATAATGAGGATATTAGTATTCATCTCCTAGAGTTATCATAAAGATCAAGGAATAAGGATCAAAGAACTAATATTTCTAAACTCTTTGTAGAATGACCCACACAAAGAAAATCAAAACAATAATACTTATTGATGACATTATTATAGATATGGTAAATATATTTTTATTGTTAATATAAGAAATTATCTTCACAATTATTCTTATTGAATCTATTTCAGCTTTGGCATTCAGTTTGCATTAGATATTCCTAGCTTATAAAGTAATATTCACTGTTGCATTTCTCTTTGTGTTTAGGGAAGGATATTGACATCTAATTTTCTATAGTTTCTTTTCCCATTTTATAAGTTGTTAGATACGCCAAAACATGTTTTTCAAAGTTTTAACATGATTATTCTAAACAGTATAATTTATTTGGTCACTGAAGGTATAAGTATGTGTATAGATATATATAAGTGAAATAAAATACTACAAACAATACTATATATGATTTATTCTGATATTTTATATCCCATATATGTATTATATATATTTCTATTTTACCTAAGTAAAATACTCTGCTACCATCCCCCATGTAATAAATATAGGCAGTATGAAGAACCCTGATTAAGCCAAATATAATTTAATAAGAATATTTAACAACTGCCAATTTATACCATATCAGGTACTATAAAGATATTGTCCAATATGACAGAGTTGATTGTTCTCTTCTTTGCTTTTCCACAGCTCTTCTTAATTATAACAGTTATCACATTACATTATAATTACCTATGTTTCTATTCTTTCCACTCTTACCAAAAAATGGAGTTATTGTAGAAAACAATCCAATTATACTGCCTAGCATGAAATACACATTGAATGTAAGTCTGGTTAGATATTAAAACCACTTTTTTGTTGTTATATCACTGCTCAACTCATAAATGCAAACATTGTTTCTGGTTTAAATGGTTACCAATTAGCACAATGCATATATGAATGCATAATATATAAAAATGGGGTTTAATTTTTTATTGTTTTTATACTAGAATTTGTTTTCTCCTATAGGCATATGATTAAAATGTGTGCTAAAAGAGCAAATTTTCAACACAGTGAGAGAAAGGATTTTGAACTTTTATGTACCATATATTAGCTTTTTTTCTTATGATTTATATATCCATATTATTGCTAAAGCATCATTGCCTTGATTTTGTAAGGCAATATTGATTTGATCAAACAGATCCTTTATTATAATTAACATGAAAGTATTGATGGCAAGCTTTCTTTCGTAGTCATATACATTTTTATTTCCCTTAATGCCTTCAAAAATGTACCAAAGGATTTTCCAAGCATTTACAACGTTAAATATGTGTCAATTTCTGTAAGTATATCTTGAATCGTCTACTTCTCTGTTAGTCATTTGCAAGCACAGATTCACTTGGTTGTCAATGCCTCATTGCTACATTTTGGTTTATCAAATAAACACACATAATAAGAATATTCAGAAACTATCTTCTTGGAGCGACCATGTAAACTTTTTTACAAAAATCATGATCCTCATATTTCTTTCCTTCATGATTACTGATGAAATGGAAAAAAAATGACCTTTTCTGTCTGACTGCCCAGTGAATTCTGCACTCAGACGCTGAAGGCAGCTTTGATTGTGTTTTGATGTTTTCACCAACCTATTACTGTATTGACTTGATGGAGCCAAAACATACATTTGTGATCTCATTTTTCTCTAGCAGTTTTTTCCACTCAAACAGACATGTACACAAATATCCACAGGACAGAAGAATGCTTTTAACTGAAGCAAATCTCTTAGGAATAGTGTCATGCAAGAAGCTCTTTTTGAAAGACTATAGCCTGCTGTTTGTGTCAAGCATTTTTCTCCCCTTAGTGAATGACACTGAAATTAATGCCAGAAAGAAATATTGCATTATGAATAAATGATTCTATTACACCAAATGTTCCCATAGTGCTAAAGACTGAGTAGTAATTGTATCTCTTTTGATAAAGGCCACAAGATTTCTACCATCTATTTGCTGTATTAATATGCTGCAACTGTCCCTTTGAATTAGCATTAAGAAGTATTTCTTGCTAATGTCATGGAAGGGCAAAAAGTATGTCTCTTTCAGAGAAGAAGCACCCAAATCAGAGTTGTCTTTCCTTGGTTCTCCTCTATAGTCCACTATTACAATACTACTTTACTTCTGATGCTAAAATAATTAAATTATTACAGAGATCTAGGTGTTGTTATTACTAAAAACTGAAAGATGATGAGTGGAGCCATTTAAAATAGAGCTGGAGCAGCCATTCCAGAGAAAACGCCTTGCAGGTTCTATTTTCTGTACCTCTAAACTGGACGAAGTACCAACATTCTGAGAAGTAAGCAAAGATACTAGAATATCTTGTTGAAAGAACTGATAAATGAACGAGTGACCACTTCACCTAACCAATCAATGAAGTACAAATGGAGCTTTACCTCATCTTTTACCAACTAACACCTCACCTGGTTGATTACTGCATTATGCACCAAAGAACTCTTCTCAAAAACAAATTACCTCACCTTTCTCTTTTTCTCCCATAAAAATCCTGAGCTCCTCTCTTGTAATCAGTAAAACTATTTGGGTTTCTCCCTAAATCTGTGTACCCCAAATTGCAATTCTTTGATCCCAAATAAACACTTTGCCTCTTGAATTGTACGTTCATTTTTTAAGTTGCCAAAATATTTTAAAAATCCTCTTTCTAATAACCCCACACCCCTCACACTATGCTATTGAAAAATACATATTAATGGTACTTTATTTTATTGCTGATTTCATGAAAATTCAAATTCATCAAAAGCTATAAAGTTTGATGTGTATTTATCAAAGGCTTATTCTTCATTATTGCATAAGCTCTCACCTTTAATTTGTACAGTTGTTTGAACTATATCTTTCTGAAAGTGTTTCCTTTATTTCTAAACACATTTTACCAATGTTAATTTTAATTTGCTCTTATTATGCATTCATGGATAGGAGTCTACTTTCTTTAAATAATCATCTTTAAATTTCTAAAACATGTTCAATGTAATCACTTCCAGCATTTTCTTATGTCAATACAATTATTCATGTCCTCTCCCCTTTGTACTGTGTCTATTCCACTCTATGTAAAGAAATATGAATAATCTTGTTTTGAATTATTAATGGATGTTTAATTAACAGAATGTTTTGTTAAGTATTTTTTAGACTATGCTAAAAACTGTGAGAGTTATAAGCTTGAAAAGATGCATTCTGATTTTTTCTGTGGGGATAAAATAATCTTCCAGGATGTTATCATTCATGAAAGAACTTAACGCCTCCTGTGCCGAGTACTATTGGAGAGCAGGGAAGAGGAAGACCCTCTTGTACAGAAGCATGTCGATGAGACAGTTTTAGAGGCTGACTTTAAAGCATCAATAAAATTTTAATTAATCACTGGAGAAAAGAAATGAAGAAAGAGATTGCAGTTTGAGGGACTGACATAAAACTATGGGTACAGAAAACTGCAGAACATCATCAGTTAAATAGTCCAGGTGGCTATAATACAGGATATGGAGTTATTTTGTTTTTGTTTTGCGGTACACGGGCCTCTCACTGCTGTGGCCTCTCCCGTTGCGGAGCACAGGCTCCGGACACGCAGGCTCAGCGGCCATGGCTCACGGGCCCAGCCGCTCCGCGGCATGTGGGATCCTCCCGGACCGGGGCACGAACCCGTGTCCCCTGCATCGGCAGGCGGACTCTCAACCACTGCGCCACCAGGGAAGCCCCCAGGATATGGAGTTTTACACTTCCCTCTACTCACATAAACTTTTACATGTTAAAACCCGATTGACTAATATTCAACTATTATATACTGCTCTTTCCATTCCTTATTCCTATGCTTACCTTTCATATACATGCTAACTTATCCATGTCCCCCTTAAGTATGAACTTTAAAACTGGACACATGTGTCAAACGTAATTAGATCAGTTTTGTCTAGGGTAAGGCTGATCCCTCTCTTGATCTGGATGCCGTAATCAATTAGTAATAATACATATTTTAACGATTTTATTAGCTGTATTATCTGAGTTTATCAATAAAAATTCCAAGTTTTTTTCTTGTCCCCTCCCACCTCCTGTTAAACCAGGTCTCACCACTTATAGATTACTTTCATATTTATTTGAATTTCTTACTGCTCAATTTGATTTTATGGAATTTGGTCCTCTATAGCTGCATGCTTGCTGAGTTTTTCTGATTTTTTTAGGTATTCTTATGCATGTTATTTTAAAAAAACTATTTGGCTAAGCTATTAAATGCTATTTAAAGAAAATAATCAAAGACCTCATTGGAGAACACCTACAAAGTTAGCTCAATCCTTCAATCAATGCAGATTAAATCTAATTTTTAAATAATGACAAATTCACTGAGTTGTAAGTGTTCCCTTAAACTTTGACATGATTTGTATATCAAAATAGACTTTTTTTCTTGTGGCATTACCCTGAGCTATTAATCTTATAATTTTTTGCTTAAATATCATCTCTACAAATGGTGAATTATAAATCAATTCATGATATGTTCAATGATTTAAATGTTTACCAAAACTAAATATTAAAATAAATGTGTACATTATTGTCTATAGATATATACTGGTACCATGCGGCAAATAAACTTCAAAGAAACAGTTTTCACATGTTTCTGTCCCTTGAAATGATTTTATTCAATTCCTTTTTTGGTATATAAGAAAATTTGGTATATAAGAAAATTTGGTATATAAGAAAATTTGGTATATAAGAAAATTAGAACTGAATATTACTACTTTCTTTGTACGATCTGTTATATCACACTGCAAAGATTAGGCCTTTCTCTTGCCAGTTATTCTTATTATAATGGTATCACAAAAGTATTCACTCTATAACCCGTTTCTTTGTCAAAATGTGGTTCCAACTAGCAAACTGTTATTTTTAACACAGACTATTTTTTCTCTATTTGGAAAGCCATATCTAACTTCCTATTCAAAAACTTCTTTTAGCAATTTTAAGGCAATACAGTCAAAATTTAACTGACCATTGTCTACCTAAGTCTTTTCCTCCTTCTAAAAGCAAAATTCAGAATTCAGATATAATAGGATTTTTTTTGTTTCTATTGTCAAATTGTTGAATAATAATCAAACTTCCCTCAGTCCTTCCCACTGCTGAAAATGAGACACATCCTCACACTCTAAGTTAACCTCAGAAGTCATTTCTGAAAAATAATAACAGAAAACTCATTTCCGATTTGTGCATTTGAGAAATTAAGTGAAAAGATATACGTCACACTATTCAGCATCTTTAATGACAAATAGGAACTTAATGTAAGTTATTAGTATATAATCTGCTTGTATTATTTGTGTTTATTTTTGAGTCACTCAATCTTTGCTCCAAGAACATGATGCTGTCAAGTTTAAAAGCCAGAGTTTCTCTGTTATGTCAGAGAAGGCACTACTAGCACTTTGTTTCTTTGAAATCTTTAATCATTTCCAGTTTTCTCTCAAACATTTAGTCATAGCATCATCTCTTCTCCTATTTCACAAAATGATTTAGAGCACCTATATAAGCCAAAGTCATTTTCATGAAGTGGTTAAGACAACATTAGCATACAGAAGGACAAGTAAACTATTTCATGTCATTATTGATATCATAAAAAGGTTTGAAAAAAAACAAGGAAAAACCTCTGGTTAAATTATTGTAGCACTAAGTTCCTTAACTCTAATTCTCTCTACCTTCTTTTTAGCACAAAAAGGGATTGCAACTCTATCTACATGAAATCAAAAAATTGTTCTTATGTGAAAACAAAACCAGCCAATTAATTCACTTAATAGCATATAATAACCAAAAATATGATTGAATTGACTGAATTTTGCATGTGACATTTGGAAAACTCCTTCAGAAATTTTTTGTCAAAAATATTTACTACAGGGCTTCCCTGGTGGCACAGTGGTTGAGAGTCCGCCTGCCAATGCAGGGGACACTGGTTCGTGCCCCGGTCCGGGAAGATCCCACATGCCGCGGAGCAGCTGGGCCTGTGAGCCATGGCCGCTGAGCCTGCACATCAGGAGCCTGTGCTCCACAACGGGAGAGGCCACAACAGTGAGAGGCCCGCGTACCGCAAAAAAAATAACTTACTACACACTTCTATTTAATTGAATAATGCTGTTAAGAATTTTTTAATTTTAATGGAATCTAGTTAGCTAAAATCAATATATAATACCATAGGCAAATTCTGCTCACTCTACCATGATTAGAAAAATGTATAGTAAGCTCATTCTGTCATCAAGTAGCTGTAGCACGTGAAGTCCTAAGAGTGACAATTCTAGCAACATCATATGTTTTACCATCTGGATGATGGTGTATGGCCCATGTGGTGGTACACACTTTTCTTTAACAATTTCTAAACTGAAACTCTCAGGTTTTGTGAAGTAATTACCATTAATTCAAATCAAAATTACTGACAAGTTGGTGGGGAGAATTATATGATGCTATTTTGTCCTTGCCTTTTTGTAGTAACAGAAAATAAATTAACAAAGGACAATTCCATGTCCTACATTTAATAAATGACATAATAGAATTTGAGGTTCACAACTCTATTTTTAATTAATTCATTTTGGTAATTTAAAATTTCTTAAATATTTTTGAGGACTTGCTAGGTTTTGATGAAGCTATTAAAACAATTTACGGCTTCCCTGGTGGTGCAGTGGTTAAGAATCTGCCTGCCAGTTCAGGGAACACTGGTTCGAGCCCTGGTCCAGGAAGATTCCACATGCCGCGGAGCAACTAAGACCGTGCGCCACAACTACTGAGTCTGTGCTCTAGAGCCTGCAAGCCACAACTACTGAGCCCGTGTGCCACAACTACTGAAGCCTGCGCCCCTAGAGCCTGTGCTCTGCAACAAGAGAAGCCACCACAATGAGAAGCCCACACACCGCAACGAAGAGTAGCCCCTGCTCGCCGCAACTAGAGAAAGCCTGTGCGCAGCAATGAAGACCCAACACAGCCAAAAAAAAAAAATTAAAAAAAAAGTTTAAAACCATTACATATTACAGCATATTGTGCACAAAATTCCATAATTAAATTGTTAATACCTTTTCAAACATTTATCTTCACAGCCTGATTTTCACTTGTACAGCCTCAAAATACTGTTTAAAGTGATAGATTTTTTATGATGTTAAAGAATAATTTGACAAATGCAAAGTATGTTTATGGGAGGAGCGAAAGAATTCTGGTTATGGAATAAGCTGCGTATATCCATGTGCGAGTGCTGTAACATCAAAATTGGATTTTCCATGAAATGTTTAAAATAAATGTTTTATTTAAAACCATGGATCTTGTCACATACTAGAAACATTTCCAGTCAAATCAGTTAATTAGTGTCTCTTGAAGTCAGTTAAAGTGCTGTCATCCCTGTAGTTTCCATAGCCTTCTGATACATATCTAATATGAGTTTGATTGATTGAAAGATACTACCTGTCAAATAAATCTGGTGGAAACAAAGTTAAGAAAAGGAAAAAAAAAAAGTCCTACTTCAGCGAAGTGCCTCAGATCTTGACTAGGCTACATGGACAACTATCCACTTGAAGCAAGTAATTTAAATTTCAACTCATATAGTAGAGAATCATATTTTATAAATGGCAAAAGGACTAAAAAATTATTAAAGACATAAAATATTAATATAGAGAAAAACAAAGGATTGAGAAACATATACAGTATATAATGTAGGAATTTAGAACAATTTAATTGGACTATGATCACCCTAACATATTAAACCACAGGTTATGAAATGATGGCAAGTATCTATTAAAAATGAGGAGGAGAGGGGCTTCCCTGGTGGCGCAGTGGTTGAGAGTCCGCCTGCCAATGCAGGGGACACTGGTTCGTGCCCCGGTCCGGGAAGATCCCACATGCCGCGAAGTGGCTGGGCCCGTGAGCCATGGCCGCTGAGCCTGCGCGTCTGGAGCCTGTGCTCCGCAATGGGAGAGGCCACAACAGTGAGAGGCCCACGTACCGCAAAAAAAAAAAAAAAAAAAAATGAGGAGGAGAGAAAGAACTAGCCCACACATATCAGTACAATATTTGGAAAGACAAAGCAAATCTGTACGGTTGTATTAGACACCTTAAGGGCATTATGTAAAGCTGACCCCCCTCATATCTGATCCTTGATGGCATGTTAATTTTACATTTTCTCTCTTTATAGACATTACTAACTTGAACACAGGAATATAACTGGTCCCAGCATAGGCAAGCAGATTATTTCTATTACAATGTGAAATGGTGACGATAAGATAGCCCGACAGTATCTGTGTTGGCATAAATTAAAATATGTGAAGCTGTCTCCACTGTGGAGGACATATTTTGTCATGTATATGTCAAAAATGTAACATCAATATTGTAATATGTCACCTAACTATCATTTTTCACATTCTATGCAGGGTGAAATAGTTATGAATAATCACATAGATGTGAATGTTTTGGACAAGCTCCAACAGATCTAGTCTCAGCCTAATTTTCATCTCAAGCTCTTCTTTCTCTTCAGTCTTCATAACTAGAAAAACTGTCTGGCTGCTGCTTTAGCAATCATAAATTCATATTAATATCCATATCATATTATTGTCCTACATAGTTTAGAATGGGTGGTGAAATTCAAGGCCACCTACTTAATTTGCAGAACCTAGTAAAAATAAAAATGTGAGATTCCTTGTTAGAAAAGCAGGGGGAGAGTGCTGTTAAAGGTACTAAATATAAAGCTTTTCCCATCCTTCCATGATGGTGTCTCAAATTGTCATTGCAATTTTTATTTACTATATAATGCCATTTTAGGTAAAAAATAAATAAAAAGTTAAATCATTAGCATAAGTTTTACCATCGTCTTTATATTGTGTAATGGCAGTTTTTAAATGCCTGAATTATACAATTTGTATTTTATAGCTCACACATGCATATGCATATTGTATGAACAGGGGAAACACTGCAGAAATCTAACTCAACTGCTTTTATTTCACTTCTCTACATTTGGCTGATAGGTAAGGAAGGACTGAAAGATAAAGGAACTATAGATTGCCCTATCTTTCCTTTTTCTTCTGTGTCATCATTTTCAGCATAAATGGTTGGCTAATACAGGGAAGTAACGTAAGAAAGAATATAATAGGACCCTTTGATTGTTTGCATTTTTTAGAACACCATGGCCTTCTTTAAGTCTTCAAAGCAAGTTTGGTCCAAATGAAAACTGTGGCTCTCAGGCTCATTGCCCTTGCTTACTTGATTATAGATGAGACACAATTACCTTGACTTGTTTTGAGTCACAAAGAACTTCTGTGAATCTTAGGTCCTCTGGAATTCTCTACTAATGGGACATTGTGAACTATGTATGTGAATGGGATGAGAAGGAAAGGTGGATATGCAAATTGCATGTATCTCTTCTGCTTACATGGATGATTCATTGTCCATGATTCTGTAAGTCAGTCTTCACTTACAGAACACAAGGTTAAAGATAAAATTATTAAGAATTTTAAATATGGTGATTGCAGAGTGTTAAAGCAAGTGTGGTGCCCTTCCGAGTGCAAGGCTCAGTGTGACAATACAGGTCACACACCCATTAAACTGGCCCTGGTTAAATACCAAACTCTTTTTGAAAGTCCCAATAGGCATATTTGACCCCATATTTTTGTGTCTTTACCATAATATATTCATGGTTATCCATTAACTTTTGAAGTCAGATTAATTCAGTACATCTAAACCTTTTAAAAGTCGTTCATGGAGATGTCTGGTCACTACCCATCATAATTCTTTATGTGAGAATTTCATAGGTAGTCTTAAAAGTATCTATATAATACATGATATTTTGATTTCTTTTGTAGAACTGAAATACAGTTGACCCTTGAGCAATGCAGGGATAAAGGGTGCTGACCTTCCACATAGTTGAAAATTTGCATATAACTTTAGACTCCCCCAAAACTTAATTACTAATAGTCTACTGTTGACCAGAAGCCTTACCAATAACAGTAAATTAACACATGTTCTGTATGTTATATGTATTATATACTGTATTTTTATAATAAAATAAGCTAAATAAAGGAAAATGTTATGAAGAAAATCATGGAAAGAGAAAATATATTTACACTACTCTACTGTATTTATTAATACTATAAGTTTACATAATCTGTTTACAAATTTACATCATCTGTTTATAAGATGAAATGTCTATCAGTACCTACATCAATATTGTTTTATATGATACAAAACACTGTATATGTTATACATATTACTAGTACTAGGTATCAAAAATGAAAAGATAATGTAAAAAAAATTCTTATTTACAGGTAAAACAATTCATGCATTGATAAGTAAAAGGCAGCAATATTATTGCTTTATGTAGCTTAGTGTAATCAATATGATTGCTTTACAGTAGCCTAACCTATACACTAATGAATGCATCATTATAAAATTTTTATGGCATACAGTATTACAGTCATTTTCATAATAAGTATTGGAAACATTTGTACATTTTTTTTTGAAAACACGTACCTGTGATAATAGGTTGCTATGCAGTTTTTTCCAGTTACGAGAGAGGCATACTGCACAGTAATGTAATTCTTTGAAAGCAAATTTATAAAATGGTAAGCAAACTAACACATTATTAATTTTATATTAAGTGTTATTCACCTGATGCCTATGTAAGGATAGACTAGTATCTACATGTATTTTATGCATTCATGATAAACCTTTCAAAAAATGTTTTCAATGTTTCTAGGCTATGTGGTACATCTATGAGGTTCTTTCAACTTGTCACAAATCTCCAAAAAATTTTCAAATATATTTATTGAAAAAAATCTGCATATTAGTGGATCCACACAGTTGAAACCCATGTCATTCAAGGGTCAATAGTATTCTTTTTCATCACACATACATGCACATATACAGATTTTTCTCAGGCAATATGTAAAATTATTTAAAGTGAACATTAATACTTAAAAATTTTAAAACTGCTTAACACTTAAAAAATGAAAATCAACAGGATTTAACTGAAACTCGTCCTTGAAAATTAAAAAAAAAAGTGAGGGAATGTAACTTCATTTGAATAGAATAAGTAGAGAAAACAATGCCAACAAACTAACTCATCAGTTGTTCTGTACAACACAAGGAGATATGAGAGAGCTGTAAATCTTTAAGGTTAGTTAAGGAAGAATATTGGCTGCTCCTCAAGGATCAATTGAATGATGAATGTGCAGATTTCTATTTGCAACCACATCCCAAATGCTGATGTTTGTCAACAAGTAAAACAGATGTTACCCAAGTTGCCCATGGAGCCAAGAACTGATGGGCTGGATGTGTTGCACGAGAGCAAAAATGTACCTGAGTTGTGATCTCACAGAGTGGATTCCTATTGACCAAATCTATTTTATAGTAGGACAAAAATTATTGGGGGAAAAAAAAGAAGAAAAGGAAGTTTGTAGCTGACAAAGCTGTTTAGCTGTGGTCAAAAAGAACTGATGTACTGTACAAAATCTACAGTGATGGAAGGGTAAAAACACATAAGGGACTGTACGTGAAATCAATATTAAGTATGTATAAGCTATTAAATAAGTGATAATATATTGTTCATTATAAAACATATTTTGCTAATAAACATCTGAGTACAATAAAAGTAATTATAATTACTAAAACTCCTGTATATTCCAAATCTGTCTCAAACTATGTAATGCCTCCAAAACTAATGTATGCTTTTAGAATAACATAAAAGTTATACAAATTATTCATATACCCACAGATCACAAATATTTCTTTCTCAGAAACAAATCTAGAAGAATACAATTAAAACACATAGTATTATTCATTTTCAGCATTTTCATACATTAAAACAAATAAATTAGGAGTCAAAGGAAGAAAACAGTGTTCTTCCATCTATGTTGTTTATCTTCAATGTCATCAACTGCTCTCGGTCAAAGTATTCCATTTCGCCTACTGTTTCAAGTGTTCCCATTCCTATAGTCTGTGACTATGTCTAAGCTTTCTCTCGGGTTGCCAGTAAGCCACCCTCTACCTCAGGCTGGCACAAGTCAAGGAGCTCTCTTTGAGTCCTTGGTAGGCCATCTCCCAGCACAGGTGTTTCTTATTTATCTAGAACTACAGGACGGAAGAATTGTTCTCCAGCCAAATAATCTGGACACTATCCACCTTAATTCTATAATGAGCCTACAAAGAACAGTTCCACTATTTTTCACATGTAATCCCCACACCCTGCACCAAAGGCATCAAACCTCCCAGGTCATTATCAGCCATGCTTATTTCTATAATGCCCTAAAAATGCCCTGAAATGACATATCTGATACCTTTTCCTCTCCTCACAATTTCAAATACAGTCTTCTCTGGAGAGTAGGACCTGTTACCAACAAACTCCCTCTATCCTCATTTCTGCTTCTCAAGATTACAGTCACTTCCTTGCTCTAGTGGAAACCTGAAGGTCTGCTTCTAACATGAACAAGTCAGATCCTACTTGACTTTCAACCCCTGCCTTTCCAAAGATAACAACTAAAAAGTCCAGACAAATACAAGAAAATCACCTGAATGCACTAAAGACAACAAAAAACAAGGAGGAAAATTCTGGAAGAGAATGGAAACTGGAGAGAAAGGAATAGTACAGAGTAAGTTACTCATTTTTAAGGCTTTAAGGCTTTAACCTGAGGATTGGATGAAATCAGAGCCACCAGTGCATCTAAATCTGATAGAAAACCTAGTCTTCTGTCCAAATGAACAAGGAGACTAACTTGGAAATAAGCACAGCCCCTAGATTGTCAGGAGGGAATCAGAAAGGAGAATTGCAAGAGTGGGGGCCCCAGATTCTATCTACAAACTTTTCCTGATTGTCTGGCTGACCTTGGAACCATGTACTCAGAAGACAGACTGAGATTTGATGATCTAAACTGAGGAAATGTTGAGTAAGAAGGATAAAACATATTCAGTTACAAATGATGATTGAGATTGAGGAATATATGTCTAAATGACACAAGTCCAATTTTTTTTCTCCAATACATTGTCAGCATATAGGCAATTTAGAATGTGCACAATACTTATTTTCTGTTCTTCATATATGAATATAATGTTACTTATTAATAGGCTTTGAATTATTTTTCTGTAGTTGCTAAGTTTACATAGTATGTTTGCAAATGACTTTTATAATTTTAATACCTAAATCATAAACCTAATATGTTCAAAATATAGTTCCATACATTTAGAAATCATAAAAAATCACTAAATTTCTACAAGATGCAAACATCTATGGAAAAAAAATTATGGTATACATCTATGGAAAAAAATAGCAATTAACAGCTAAATGGTCAAAAAAGGAGAAAGAGACAGATTTTAAATGTCATTATCACAGTTGTGAAAATAAATTAAATTGAAAACATCCCAAATTTGGGGGTATAAGGGAGAAACACATAAATGTATAACTGAGAGTGGTATAGTTAATTTTATATTAATGATCTGTATTGTCCTCCTAAACTATCTTAATATACTGCTAGGCAAGCTAACACTGTAAAGTATTTCAATACTTCCATAAGTAAATCTGTAATTATATAACAAGGAGACACAGGACCCCCATATAAGCTACACACATGTGTAAATCATGCATATATACACCTACATATTTACATATTTCTGGATCTTCAAAAACTTGCTGAAAAGCTAAAATGAAGGTTACTTTACACTTCTTGCTTCTAATTATTTAGTCCACATTGTAGGTTTTGTAAACAATGTATTTTCTTAGGATAAAGTTTTATAATTCTCTCAAAGAATTGGCGTTAATCAAAAAATTCACTGAGAGGACCCTAACTTACTTTTGCTACAAAGATTCTTACATCTATTGTGATAAAAATTGATAATGAACAACTACAACTTGATGTCTACTTAAAAATTTTACTCCATTTGGTACATATTATGGTAACTACTGCCTATTAAAGAGAGGAAGAAATAAAAGAAGAAGCAAACAAGGAAGGATAAGAAGAAGGAAGGAAGGGAGAAAGGAGACAAGCAAAGAGAGAGGAAAGAAGGAAAGGAGGGAGGAAAATAGAGTGGAAGAAGACTGAAAATTGGTATTTGGGTGAATGTGTACATCATATTTTTAAAAGCGGATGTATGTTTAAATATAATTTATCCCTCTTTGATTTCAGTTAAGACTAATCTATTTGCCAAAAATAATATCCTATAAGTTAAAAAATCATTTTGCCTTTACTTTTTTTTTTTTTTTTTTTTTTTTTGCGGTATGAGGGCCTCTCACTGTTGTGGCCTCTCGCATTGCAGAGCACAGGCTCCGGATGCTCAGGCCCAGCGGCCATGGCTCACGGGCCCAGCCACTCTGCGGCATGTGGGATCTTCCCAGACCAGGGAATGAACCCGTGTCCCCTGCATCGGCAGGTGGACTCTCAACCACTGCGCCACCAGGGAAGCCCCTTTTCTTTACATTTTAAACTAGAATTTACAGTAAATACAAAGTAAAGCTAGGAATTCCACTCAAGTGGCAAGCCAGTTAATCATCATTTGTTTCTTTTGATTTCACAATTAATTTGAATGGTTGAGAAAGCAAGTAATTGTTTTTGGCAGCCAGATTTGATCTGGAAAGAGATTGTACAGTCTCTCTATCCTCTGAAACAGCATTAAATTTGGTTTCCTAAGGTTTGCAATGAGCTGAATACAAGTTAAGCTGAAGTTGAGTACAATTTAAATGACAGTTGAATGTGTGAGCTACACACAGCATGTTGCCTAAATAAATCAGTAACCTTATAATCAGGCACTACTTGTACTTTTCAAAGGCCAAATATCATTACTTCACAACTGGTATGATTTTCCTCTCCACTAAAATTTACAATCTTTTTCAAGTGCAGATTTGTAAGAGCACTTAGAAAGACAATGTTCAAGGCAATTTTTCACCATATAATCTTCTTGATTGAGGGTTACCTTTAGCTCTTTCAAACTCTTCATCTTGAGAGATTTAGTCATTAGGAAGGTGTTGAAAACTTTTAAAATTTAATTTGTCAAGATAACATACCGATGATTTTTCATCTTACAATTCTCACCTTAATTTTAGGAATTTGACAGAAAATTCCCCTCAACATAGGCAATCTGAGTTTATCCTGGGCTTGGAAGCCTATTGGTTTAAACCATTCTCTCTCCAGCTATAAAATAGAGCTAGATGAAAGGTGGAGAAAACTGACAACTGAGCATGTACTATCTGTCAGCTATTTTGCTGAGAATTTTTCATATGATATTTTATTTAATTTCTTTTGTGATATGTTATTATGCACCCACCTCCATTGTTTTATTAGCAGAGATTGGGGTTTTTAAACCTACATCTACCCAATTTCAAAGTCCAAATAATTTGTACCAAACCAAGCTACATCCAAAGGAAGCATTGTTAGAATTTCTTTTGTTTTTCTGTTTGTATTGGCATAAACTCCTTTTCTATATGTTGAAAATACTACATCTCAACAAATAAGTCATACCAATTTAATATCCCTGAAATGAAAAACACAAAATATATTAGAGAAAATATGAAAGAATAGTGATCAACCCTATGCCATTGTATAGAATTTACTATATATTACAAAAGCAAAACTTTTATAACAGAAAATTAAGCAAGCAATTTAGATTTTAACAGCACCTTAACAACTCCAAAATAGTTACTTATCTTTCTATTCTGTTATTTAATTTGGCACATTCCTGTTAAAATTCTTACCACTGTAAATTATAGATATGTAAAGATTAAAATAGTGTTAACAAATTCAAAATTCCTAAGTGTTAGAAGTCTAAGTACTAACTAAATTTAATAGAAGTATACAAAAATCATTATAACAAATGCATTAATGAAGAAAAATAAATTAAGCACCATAACCTGTGATGATTTCAATGAAAAAAAAAGACAAAGAATTATGGGTGTATCTCAGAAGAAACCTGAGATAGGTTTTAACTTATATGTTAAACAACTCACAATCATTTGAAATGTTCTCATATATTTTGTTTGATATTTTGTATTATCATGTTTTATATTTTGATTGATAGTGCTTTTGTCATCATCTTTTGGTGATTGTCAGAGAACCTACTAGATTTTCATGTTAAGAATTAAAAAGCAAAACAGCAGATAATCTAGATTTGTATCTGTCCACTAGGGAGACGCTTGATTATTTTTGTTGGAAATGTGTCATCCAATGTTTCCAACATAAATACTGAAAATATTTGGAATAAATTAAGGCAAAAAAACTACTATATTTTAAGGTTCAACTGGTCATTAAATATCTACAACAACAATATTGTAATAAGTGATGTCAATATCATGGAGGCATGAGACACTCTGTCTTTCCCCTTCAACTTACAACCAGTTAAACACCCATAACTCTTCCTCTGCCTCTATATACAAGTAAGTTAGAGAGTTCCACATATCTGTACATCTACAGGTGGGTGAACTGGAACACAGGAGACAGAACTGGGGGCAAAGCAGAGGCAGTGTTCATAATCCTGGTCTTCTGGCCATGGCAGCTGAACCTGCAGCCCCAAATAACCTTGTAGCAGCAGAGGAGGTAACACACATAACTCTGGCCTCCCAGCTCTAGTGGCTTCTGTGGCCACAGGGAATTGTGCTGCAGCAGTGGGGCATGTAACCTCACCTTCAGCTGTGGAGGCATCTATGACTCTGGTCCCCCTACCACAGTGGTGGTGTCCACAAATCTGACAAACCCAGATAGAGCATAGGTGACCATTCCCCCAACACTGCCCCATCCTCCCACTCCCTGTGCATTGGCAGAGCCCACAACCCAGGCAAACCCATATGGGTGAAGACACCCATCTTCCTGGAGCCCCAGGCAGTAATGCCAGCAACAGCAACAAAACAAGCAGCAGCAAGGCATCAGTGACCCTGGAGACATAAGCAGCAACAATAAGGGCCCAAGGCAACACCTCTAGCAGAGGTAGTGTAGGGTGGAAAGTGTCAATTCTCAAATATAGCCAGAGACAATGTAGGTAAGAGAAATTTTTTTAAAAAGCTTATGCTTTAAAATTATCTACTCAAAACCAAAAGAAAGGCCTCTAATTACTAACCTTTGAATTGTTAGAATCAAGTAAAAAAATCTTTAGCTAAAGAAGAAAGTTGTTTACTATGTCAAATGTGCCAAGAGAGGAACAACTTATCAAGCACTATGAAAAACTATAACATGGTATCACAAAAAGGACATTTCTCCAGAAATCAAACTTAAAGTCACAGAATATTTTAATCTAACTGATAGAAAATTCAAAAAGCTGTCACAAAGAAAAACAATGAGCTACAAGAAAACTCAGAAAGTCAGTTAAATGAGCTCAGAAATAAAACTAATGAACAGAAGAAATACTTTTTTTAAAAGGATTGAAACATTAAAAAAAAGAACCAAAAATAAATTTTGTAGCTGAAGAACTCAATAACTGATATGAAGAACACATTAGCACTGGAAATAAAGCAGACCATATGGAAGAGAGAATTAGCGACCTTGAAGACAGAAATCTAAAGATGATAAAGGTAAAAGAGGAGAGAGAAATAAATTCTGAAAAAAATGAAGAAATTCTATAAGCAATATACAAATTCATGAGGAAGGGTGACATAAGGATAATGGGTATCCCAGAAGAAGAAGAGAGGTAGAAGGGAGCAGAAAGTTTATTTTTAAAAAACTAGCTGAGAACTTCCAAACCGGGAGAAGGAATTGGATTTACAAATCCATACTGCTAATATAACACCTAATCACCTCAACACAAAAAAAGATCTTTTCCAAGACATATTATATTAAAACTATCAAAAGTCAATGACAAAGAAAGGGTTTTAAAGGCAGCAGGGAAAAAATTGACAGTAACCTACAAAGGAACTCCCATTAGGCTATCAGCATATTTCTCAGCAGAAACTCTACAGGTCAGGAGAGAGTAGAAAGACATACTCAAAATACTGAAAGATAAAAACTGTCAGCCAAGAAAACTCTATACAGCAAAGTTATCTTTTAGATATGAAGAAAAAATGAAGGCTTTCCCAGACAAACAAAATCTGAGGGAGTTCATCACCACTAGACCTGCCTTATAAGAAATGTTGGAAGGAGCTCTTTTTACTTGAAATGAAAAGGCAAAAGTACATGAAACTTTGATCAAGAAATTTAAAGCTCTATATCAGAAAATTGAAACTCTATATCAGAATAGGTGGTTAAACAATTATAGCATAAAGGTTAAGGGGGAAAAAGAAGTAAAAATAAATATAGCTACTTTAATTTGGTAATGAACTCACAACATAAAGAGAAATAATTTGAGACAGCAAAAGCATTGAAGAGGAAAAGGACAGAACTTGTATAGGCAAATGAAGATAAGATGCAATCAGTAGAAAAAGGACTATTTTGCCTATGAGATGTTTTATACAAACCTCATAGTAACTGCAAAACTTAAGTCTAGAGTAGAGACTCAAAACATAAAAAAGGATCTCCACTGGAGGGAGATCAAGATGGCAGAGTAAGAGGATGTGGAGTTCACCTAACCCCACAAACACAACAAAAATATATCTACATGTGAAGCAATTGTCATGGAAAACTAACTGAACACCTGCAGGGGGATTCCTATACAACTAAGGCTAAAAGAAGGATACACACGTAATTGGGCAGGATGAGAAGAAAAGTATTAGGTCAGGACATATGTCCCTGGGAAGGGACAATGAGGAAAAGGGAGATCACATGAGTGGTCACTTGCCCTGGAGAGTGAGCAGATCAAGCCCCAGACTGAGTGGCTCAGTCAAGGAGTCCTACCTGTGGGGGACAGGCCTCCTTGGCTGCTAGGAGAAAGCCTGGGACAGAAAGAAAGTCTGGAGGAGGCTAGACTCCACTTGTGAGAAGTGTGCAGGTACTGGCTTGCCTCCAGATAGGGTGGAGAAAGATGTGTCCTAGCAGCTGCCACCTTGTCAGGCATCACAGTGTGAGCCAAGCAAATGCCCAGGATCCACTCACTCCATGCCACAGCTTGGTACTAGATCCAGGCCAGCCAGAACCTGGGAAAATACTTGATCTGGGAATGCAGAGGTGACCCAGGGACCTGGGATGTAGCCCACGTATGGTGGCAGTGACCATTGTTGGTGCTTACTCAAACAGCACCCCAGAAGCAGCTCAGACTTCTGATGGCACCATGGCTGCTTGAATTCCCACAACCAGCACGCTGTGCTCCTCAGTTCCAGCCAAGCAAATGGTCCAGCCTTACCTGCTCCACACCACAGCCTAACACTAGATCTGGGGTCACTATGACAAGGGAAAAGACAGGACCATGGGCTGTGTCTAAGCAGAGTCACAGACATCTACACAGGCAGCACATCAGGCCTCTGTAAGTGAACAAGTCCATTTGCTTCAACACTACACTTCTTTGGAGCAAACGCCTCAGTGCAGGGAGAAGGAAAAACACACACTTGAATGGAACAGAGCTGGCTTGAGTGCAAACTTTAGGATTTCCACTCCAGCAACTTTGGCAGCAAACCATGCCCCTGACAGGGTGATGATGGATACCTCACACTCAGCACAAGCTCTAGCTCCTCCATCACCAGCCACATCCGCTACCAAGGTGACAGTGGCTAGCAGATCCTGAGGAAAGACGTGACTGGCATCTAAATCAAATTCAGCCCCTCATCAAAGGCAGTGGGAAAATGAAATCTACATAGTGATGCTTTCACATAAGAATACCCGTTCAATATAACAAAGGGTAACTGTTTCACCTAAGTTCATAGTGACAGAGAAAGATAAACTACTGAAAGAGCATGAGAAATCCCCTGAAAAGATAAGGAAAATAATGAAACAGAGATAAAAAGTCTGCCAGAGAAAGTATTCAAAACAATGGTAATAAAAATGCTAACTGAATTAGGAAAGAGAATTGATCTAAGCACAAATTATTTTATTAAGGAACAAGAAAATATAAAAAAGAACTGACCAAAAAGGAGAATAAAATATCTGAGATAAAAAGTACTATAAAAGCAATGAATAGCAGACTAAATGACACAGAAGAACATATAAGTGATTTGGAAAGTAGAAGAATGAAAATCACCCAAACAGAATGGCAGAAAGAAATACAAAGTTTAAAAGAAGCAACATAAGAGACCTATGAGATCACATTAAACATACTAACATTCGTAA
Source organism: Grampus griseus (assembly GCF_964374135.1). Lineage (NCBI taxonomy): Eukaryota > Metazoa > Chordata > Mammalia > Artiodactyla > Delphinidae > Grampus > Grampus griseus. The sequence goes on from NC_138998.1 coordinate 100,266,033, forward strand.
TATAGAGTTTCCAGAAAGAGAGAGAGGAGGTTATCGAAAATATACATAAAGAAATTATGGCTAAAAATTTCCCAAACCTAAAGAAACAAACAAATATACAGGTACAGGAAGCACAGGGTGTCCCAAACCATGTGAACTCAAAAGAGCAACAGCAAAACACATCATAATTAAAATGGCAAAAGTTAAAGCAAAAGAGAGAATTCTAAAGGCATCAAGAGAAAACCAGAGTCATATACAAGGGAACCTCCATAAGTCTATCAGCTGATTTCTCTGCAGAAACTTTGCAAGCCAGAAGGGAGTGGCATAATATATTCAAAGTGCTGAAAAGGAAAAACCTGCAACCTAGGATATTCTACCTAGCAAGATTATCATTTAGAGTAGAAGAGATAAAAAAGTTCTCGAGCAAAAAGTAAAAGAAATACTAAACTTATATTAAAAGAAACGTTGAAGTGTCTTCTTTAAATGGAAAAGAAGCAAGAATCTATAGGAAAGGGAAAATTCCTGTAGGAAAGGCAAATGTATATTAAGAACTAAAGATCACTATTACATCAAAAATAATAAAACACTTAGGGATAAATTAAGCAAAAGAAATGCAAGATTTTTACATGAAAAAGTATGAAACATTATTTTAAAAGATTAATAAATGGGAAGACATGCCACGTTTAATTTTTTTACAAAATAATTTTTATTGGAGTGTAGTTGATTAACATTGTTGTGTTAGTTTCTGCTGTAGAGCAAAGTGAATCAGTTTTCCTCTTCTTTACACAATATCTGCTCCTTTTTATATTCTTTTCCCATATAGGTCATTACAGAGTACTGAGTAGAGTTCCCTGTTCCATACAGTAGGTCTACAGCTATACCACCCTGAATGTGCCTGATCTTGTCCCATGTTTATTGGAATCTTATTAGTTAAAATGGCCATGCTCCCCAAATTGACACACAAAGTAAAAACACTCCCTGTCAAAATTTCAGCTGTCTTTAGGAGGAACAAAAGGGAAAAAGATATTGAACAGAGTGAGCAAATACATTGTATTTTGTACCACTGTATTTTGTGCATAGAATTTATAGCCCAATTATCTGTAATATTGAGTTCCTATAAGATATAAGATTGAAATAGAGACCTTCAAGATGGTGGAGGAGTAAGAAGTGGAGAATACATTCCTCTCCACAAATACATCAAAAATACATATACACGTGGAACAACTCCTACAGAACACCTACTGAACACTGAAAAAAGACCTCAGACTTCCCAAAGGCAAGACAATCCTCACGTACATGGTTAGCGCAAAAGAAAAAAGAGAAAACAGAGACAAAGTAATAGGGAGCTGTGAAGGAGGAAAAGTTTCCAGACACTAGGGAGCCCCCTCACTGGTGGGGATGGACAGTGGGCAGGGGAGAAGTTTTGGAGGCATGGAGGACAGCACAGCAACAGGGGTGCAGAGGGCAAAGCAGAGAGATTCCTTCACAGAGGATCAGTGCCAACCAGCACACACCAACCTGAGATGCTTGTCTGCTCACCCGCTGGGGCGGGTGGAGGGTGGGAGCTGAGGCTCAGGCTTTGGAGGTCAGATCCCAGGGAGAAGACTGGGGTCAGCTGCGTGAAGACAGCCTGAAGGGGGCTAGTGTGACACAGCTAGCTGGGAGGGAGTCTGGGAAAAAGCCTGGACCTGCTGGAGAGGCAAGATACCATTGTTTCAGGGTGTGCAAGGAGAGGGGATTCCTTCCCTGTGTGCCCATAGAAGTCAGAGCACTGCCTAAGCAAGCTCCAGTGACAGGTGCAAGCCACAGCTATCAGCTTGGATCCCAGGGACAGGCATGAAATGCTAACACTGCTGTTGCGTGTTAGAATTCTATGTGCAAGCAAAGGTAACTATGCACCCCTCCACCCCCACCCCCACTCCTCGGAGCCTATGTAGCACGTCACTGCCAGGGTCCCGAGATCCAGGGACAACTTCCCCGGGAGAACACATGGTGCACCTCAGGCTGTTGCAATATCACACTGGCCTCTGTCACTACAGGCTCGCCTGACTTTCCAATTATGACTACCGTACCCCTCCCTCTCCCCGGCCTGAGTAAGCAAGAGAACACTAATCAGTCGCTGCTTTAATCCTCTCCTGTCTGGGCGGGGAACAGATGCCTGAGGGCAACCTAACATTCAGAGGCAAGGCCCAAACCAAAGCTGAACCCCAGTAGCTGGGTGAAAAGAAAAGAAAGGGAAATTTCTCTGTGCAGCCTCATGAGTAACAGATTAAATCCCCACAATCAACTTGATGAACTCTGGATCTGTGGAATACCTGAATAGACGACGTATGTTCCCAAAACTGAGGTGCTGGACTTTGAGAGGAACTGTAGACTTGGGGTTTTCTTTCTATGACTGATTTGTTTCTGACTCTTATGTTTATTTTAGTTTAAATTTTTAGTGCTTGTTATCATTGGTGGATTTGTTTATTGCTTTGGTTGCTCTCTTATTTTCTTAATTTTTAATTTTATTATTTTAAAATTTTTATTATTATTTTTACCAGTTTTTCTCCCTTTTCTTCTGAGTCCTGTGACTAGCAGGGTCTTAGTGCTCTGACTCGTTGTCAGGCCTGAGCTTCTGAGGTGGAAGAGCTGCGTCCAGGACACTGGACCACCAAAGCCTCCCAGCCCCACAAAATATCAATCAGCAAGAGTTCTCCCAGAGATCTCCATCTCACACTAAGACCCAGCTCCACCCAAAGGCCAGGAATCTCCAGTGATAGACACCCAAGGCCAAACAACTAGCAAGATAGGAATCACAACCCCCCCTCCATTAGCAGAGAGGCTGTCTAAAGTCATATTAAGTTCACAGACACCCCAAAACACACCACCGGACATGGCCCTGCCCAACAGAAAGAAGAGATCCAGCCCCACTCACCAGAACACAGGCACCAGTACCCTCCATCAGGAAGCCTACACACCCACTGAATCAACCTCACCCACTGGGGACAGACATAATTAACAATGAGAACTATGAACCAGCAGCCTGTAAAATGGAGACTCCAAACACAGTAAGTTAAACAAAATAAGAAGACAGAGAAATATGCAGCAGATGAAGGAAAAAGGTGAAAACCCACCAGACCAAACAAATGAAGAGGAAATAGGCAGTCTACCTGAAAAAGAATTCAGAGTAATGATACTGAAAATGATCCAAAATCTTGGAAATAGAATCGAGAAAATACAAGAAATATTTAACAAGGACCTAGAAGAACAAAATAACAAAGAATGATGAACAACACAATTAATGAAACGAGAAATACTCTAGAAGGAACAAATAGCAGAATAACTAGGCATAAGAATGGAAAAGTGACATGAAAGATAAAAAAAGGGGAAATAACAGCCACAGAGCAGAATAAAGAAAAAAGAATGAAAAGAATTAAGGAAAGCCTCAGAGAACTCTGGAACAAGATTAAATGCAACAACATTTGAATTATAGGTGTCCCAGAAGAAGAAGAGGAAAAGAAAGGATCTGAGAAAAATTTGAAGAGACGTTAGTTGAAAACTTCCCTAACATGGGAAAGGAAAGAGTCAGTCAAGTCCAAGAAGCACAGAGAGTCCCATACAGGATAAATCCAAGGAGAAACATGCCAAGACACATATTAATCAAGCTATCAAAAATTAAATACAAAGAAAAAATATTAAAAGCAGCAAGGGAAAATCAACAAATAACACACAAGGGAATCCCCATAAGGTTAACAGCTGATCTTTCAGCAGAAGGTCTGCAAGTGAGAAGGGAGTGGCAGGACAAATTTAAAGTGATGAAAGGGAAAAACATACAACCAAGATTACCCTACCCAGCAAGGATCTCATTCAGATTTGTTGGAGAAATTAAAACCTTTACAGACAAGCAAAAGTTAAGAGAATTGAGCACCACCACATGAGCTTTACAACAAATGCTAAAGGAACTTTTCTAGGCAGGAAACAGAAGAGAAGGAAAAGACATACAAAACAAACACAAAACAATTAAGAAAATGGTAATAGGAACATACATATTAATAATTACCTTAAATATAAATGGATTAAATGCTCCAACCAAAAGACATAAACTGGCTGAATGGATACAAAAACAAGAACTGTACATATGCTGTCTACAAGAGACCCACTTCAGATCTAGGGACACATATAGACTGAAAGTGAGTGGATGGAAAAAGATATTTCATGCAAAGGGAAATCAAAAGAAAGCTGGTGTAGCAATTCTCCTATCAGACAAAATAGACTTTAAAATAAAGTTTCTTACAAGAGACAAAGAAGGACACTACATAATGATCAAGGGATCAATCCAAGAATAAGATATAACAATTGTAAGTATTTATGCACCCAACATAAGAGCACCTCAATACATAAAGCAAATGCTAACAGCCATAAAAAGAGAAATCATCAGTAACACAATAAGAGTAGGGAACTTTAACACCCCACTTTCACCAATGGACAGATCATGAAAAATGAAAATAAAAAAGGAAACACAAGTTTTAAATGATACGTTAGACCAGACGGAACTAATTGATATTAATAGGACATTCCATCCAAAAACAACGAATACCCTTTCTTCTCAAGTGCTCATGGAATATTCTCCAGGATAGATCACATCTTGGATCACAAACCAAGGCTTGGTAAATTTGAGAAATTTGAAATCATATCAAGTATCTTTTCCAGCCACAATGCTATGAGACTAGATAACAATTATGGGGAAAAAACTGTAAAAAAAAATAAAAACACATGGAGGCTAAACAGTATGCTACTAAATAACCAAGAGATCACTGAAGAAATCAAAGAAGGAAGGAAAACTACCTTTAAAAAAATAGCAGTGAAAACACGAGGACCCACAAACTAAGGGATGCTGCAAAAGCAGTTCTAAGAGGGAAGTTTATAACAATACAATCCTACCTCAAGAAACAAGAAACACCTCAAATAAACAACCTAACTTACACCTAAAGCAGTTAGAGAAAGAAGGGGAAAAAACCCCCAAAGTTAGCAGAAGGAAAGAAATCATAAAGATCAGATCAGAAATAAATGAAAAAGAAATGAAGGAAACCATAACAAAGATCAATAAAACTAAAAATTGGTTCTTTGATAAGCCCGGAAGAACTGGAGAAATTCTTAGAAAAGCACAACCTTCTGAGACAGAACTAGGAAGGAATAGAAACTATAAATAGACCGATCACAGGCACTGAAATTGAAACAGTGATTAAATATCTTCCAACAGACAAAACTCCAGGACCAAATGGCTTCACAGGTGAATTCTATCAAACATTTAGAGAAGAGCTAAAACCTATCCTTCTCAAACTCTTCCAAAATATAGCAGAGGGAGGAACACTCCCAAATTCATTCTACGAGGCCACCATCACCCTGATACCAAAACCAGACAAAGATGTCACAAAGAAAGAAAACTACAGGGCAATATCACTGATGAACAAAGGTAAAAAACTCCTCAATGAAATACTAGCAAGCAGAATCCAACAGCACATTAAAAGGATCATACACCATGATTAAGTGGGGTTTATTCCAGGAATGCAAGGATTCTTCAATATACGCAAATCAGTCAATGTGATAAACCATATTATAAAATTGAAGGAGAAAAACCATATGATCATCTCAATAGATGCAGAAAAAGCTTTTGACAAAATTTAACTCCCATTTATGATAAAAACCCTCCAGAAAGTAGGCATAGAGGGAACTTACCTCAACATAATAAAGGCCATATATGATAAACCCAGGGTCAACATCTTCCTCAATGGTGAAAAACTGAAAGCATTTCCACTAAGATCAGGAACAAGACAAGGTTGCCCACTCTCACCACTCTTATTCAACATAGTGTTGGAAGTTTTAGCCACAGCAAACAGAGAGGAAAAGGAAATAAAAGGAATGCAAATCGGAAAAGAAGAAGTGAAGCTGTCACTGTTTGCAGATGTAATGATACTATACATAGAGAATCCTAAAGATGCTACAGAAAACTACTAGAGTTATCAATGAATTTGGTAAAGTAGCAGAATACAAAATTAATGCACAGAAATCAATTGCATTCCTATACACTAAAGATGAAAAATCTGAAAAAGAATTAAGGAAACACTCCCATCTACCATTGCAAAAAAAAGAATAAATTATCTAGGGATAAACCTACCTAAAGAGACAAAAGACCTGTATGCAGAAATCTACAAGATGCTGATGAAAGAAATTAAAGATGATACGAAAAATGGAGAGATATACCATGTTCTTGGATTGGAAGGATCAACACTGTGAAAATGACTATACCCACCAAAGCAATCTACAGGTTCAGGGTAATCACTATCAAACTACCAATGGCATTTTTCACAGAAAAAGAATAAAGAATTTCACAGTTTGTATGGATACATAGAAGACCCCGAATAGCCAAAAGAATCTTGAGAAAGAAAAATGGAGCTAGAAGAATCATGCTCCCTGACTTCAGACTATCCTACAAAGCTACAGTAGTCAAGACAGTATGTTACTGGCACAAAAACAGAAATACAGATAAATGGACCAGGATAGAAAGCCCAGAGATAAACCCACGCACATATGGTCACTTTATCTTTGATAAAGCAGACAAGAATATACAACAGAGAAAAGACAGCCTCTTCAATGAGTGGTTATGGGAAAACTGGGCAGCTACATGTAAATGAATGAAATTAGAACACTCCCTAACACCATACACAAAAATAAACTCAAAATGGATTAAAGACCTAAATGTAAGGCCAGATACCATAAAATTCTTAGAGGAAAACATAGGCAGAACACTCTATGAACATAAATCACAGCAAGATCCTTTGGATCCGCCTCCTAGAGAAATGGAAACAAAACCAAAAATAAACAAATGGGACCTAATGAAACTTAAAAGCGTTTGCACAGCAAAGGAAACCATAAACAAGATGAAAAGACAACCCTCAGAATGGGAGAAAATATTTGCAAATGAAGCAACAGACAAAGGATTAATCTCCAAAATATATAAGCAGCTCATGTAGCTCAGTATCAAAAAAGAAACAACCCAGTCCAAAAATCGATGGAAGACCTAAATATACATTTCTCCCCAGAAGATATACAGATTGCCAACATACACATGAAAGAATGCTCAACATCACTAATCATTAGAGAAATGCAAATTAAAACCTCAACGTGGTATCACCTCACACAAGCCAGAATGGCCATCATCAAAAAATCTACAAACAATAAATGCTGGAGAGGGTGTGGAGAAAGGGGTACCAACCCTCTCGCACTGTTGGTGGGAAAGTAAGTTGATACAGCCACTATGGAGAACAGTATGGAGGTTCCTTAATAAAATAAGAAAAGAACTACCCTATGATCCAGCAATCCTAGTACTGGGCATATACCCTGAGAAAACCGCAATTCAAAGACATGTACCCCAATGTTCACTGCAGTACTATTTACAATAGCTAGGACATGGAAGCAAACTAAATGTCCAATGACAAATGAATGGATAAAGAAGATGTGCACATGTATACAATGGAGTATTACTCAGTCATAAAAAGAAATGAAATTGAGTTATTTGTAGTGAATTGGATGGACGTAGAGTCTGTCATACCAAGTGAAGTAAGTCAGAAAGAGAAAAACAAATACCATATGCTAACACATGTATGTGGAATCTAAAAAAAAAAAAAAAAAGTTTCTGATGAACCTAGGGACAGAATAGGAATAAAGATGCAGACCTAGAGAATAGACTTGAGGACACGGGGAAGGGGAAGGGTAAACTGGAATGAAGTGAGGGAGTAGCATTGACATATATACAGTACCAAATGTAAAATAGAGAGCTAGTGGAAGCAGCTGCATAGCACAGGGAGATCCGCTTGGTGCTTTGTGGCCACCTAGGGGAATGCAATAGGGAGGGTGGGAGGGAGACACAAGAGGCAGGGGATATGGGGATATATGTATACAGATAGCTGATTCACCTTGTTATACAGCAGAAACTAACACAACAGTGTAAAGCAATTATACTCCAATAAAAATGTTAAAAAAATTGGAAATATATACTGTTAAAATACAGATTAGTTAATAAACTCTAGGCTAATGAGACCAGCTATTTTTTTTTTTGAGAATTATGTGGGCATCACTGACAATTTATGATCATGGAAATGACATGATTTAACCCAAGTCTGAGATATCTTAATCTAGGGGCAACGTAAATTATCAATTTGGAGAAAGGGAGTTTGCAGGGCAAAGGATAGTAGATGCATCCAACCTGCAGAAGGTGTGGCAAGATAAATGAAAGAAAGCTGAAGGATAGTTAAAGCTAATAGAAAACTGTCAGCATTTGACAACTGACAGGATAGAGTTTTGGAGGGAAATACATTTTGAGGTATGAAACAGAATTAACTTAAAGAATGGCACTTCCATTTAGAGAAATAGAGTGATTAACTACCTCATGGATACCTCTTTCTGAATTCTCATCACTTTATTCATCAAATTGAAAACTGAATAATAAATTGCCCTACTGTACACATGTAACCCTACCAATAAAGTTTTTCTTTTTCAGTGAACCCAGCTTGATAAATGACACCACCATATCCTAGTCAATTAAGTCAGAAAACTCAAGAGTCACCTTAAAGTTATACTCTCTGATCTATCATCATATCTGTTTTATTTAATCCTATGTGGAAGAGAGATCTGATGTCTCTCTTCCAGGTGTGGAGAAATTATAAGCAGTTGACACTGCTTTAGTAATGTCAGAAAAGATAGCTTGGTAATGTGTGCTTCCACATGTGCAAGAGAAGCAAATCTTTGTATCTGGAAAATTAGACAAGAAATAATCACAATTGTCTTATTAGAGATGCCAAGGACATTATCTACAGTTTATTCAAAGTTGATCTATGAACTCTTGGTTTCAGACATACCAACTCATTCACTGTGTTAGCAGACTTAATGATTGGCTTTGAGGGTTGCAGCCTGAATAAGCACATAGTTTCATTGCAGATGATAATTTAATGGTATTTAATATTCATCAAATACTACCCCCTTTCCTATCTTCATGTTTGTCTTCTACACTCCAGTGAAATTCTTGGGTATAATTTCTGTCCCTTATACCTTTGAATTCTGAGAGTCTAGCTCAGTGCCTGAAATATAGAAGATAGTCATTAGACAATGTTTTTTTCACTGAATACATGAATAGTTACATAATACGTTGCAAGATTATTTTTACCTAGTAAAGGACGTCTACTTTATAAGAAGAAAAGGGTAAAACTTTAGTTTAAAACTTTAGTGCTAAAGGATTAAACTTTAGCACTTCCAGACAGAACTGCTAACATTTAGTAACTCATGACTGGGTTTTCTGATTTCAGTTAAGTGGGGTTTTTTTTGGTAAAGAGTGGAGAAAAAAGGAATAAATTTGAATCCATAGCTTATACATTCAAACAGTTCACTGTGACAGCACAAATATTAATAAGGCAAAATGTGAGTGAGATGACATGAGTTATGCATTTGAATTAAATATTATATTTTTAAATCCATGGCAACCATGTAAAAGCTAATTTGGATAACATGGGTTGAGTTCAAAAATGACTGAGGAAAAGAACAAATTTTCTCTTATGCAAAATGTGTTATGCTCTCAAAATATAGAATATGCAAATATGAACATAGCAACATATAAACCTAAGGAAATATAGTAATATCTTTTATCAGCATTCCAGTGGTTACATAATATTTACCGGGCATCACCTGATTTTACAGCACTATATATTTGCATGTTATCAAATCACTAAAGTGCATATTAATGTTTCAATGAAATTAAATTTTCTATATTGTAGAAACAAATGTTTACAGAAAATGTAATATTGTGAAAAGAAAGGTAATTTTTTCCTCTATTACAGATAATTCTAGGTGGTAAAAGGATTGTGTTAAACATTCTGAAGACTACTAGGTATAATGTACATCAGTGTTATGGATTGAAATATGTTTCCCCTAAATTTGTGTTGAAGCCTTAATGTGCCATGTGACTGTATTTGGGAAAAGGGCCTACAAGTATGTAGTAAAGGTTAAGTGAGGTCATTAAGAGTGGGGCCTTAATTCAATAGGACTGATGTCCCCATACAAAGAGGAAGAGATATGAGGCACCTCTTTCTCCGCAGAGTGCACAGAAGAAAACTTGTTTGAAGACACAGGGAGAAGTAGCAATCTGCAAGCCAGGAAGAGAGCTCTTACCAAATCCAAATCTGCTGTCACCTTGATCTGGGGCTTTTAGACTTCAGAAATATGAGGGAAAATATGTTTCTATCATTTAATAAGCCACCCGTTCTGTGGCATTGTTATGGAAGCCTTTGGTGATGTTACCTAATGATGACTTCTCATCATAGAATATCAACATATAATTATGAGAGTATCTTATTAGAGAGTATCATGAAGTAGGTGGAGAATAACATTCATGGATCCTTGCCACCCATCCCTAAATCAGAGAGTGGAGAATAGGTTCTCAAATAAGCAACCATTTCAAGGAAAATGTCAAGATGGCAGGGTCAAGATAGCAAGTCTTCTTTTCTGATGGTAACTACAAACTAAAACAAGGAAAGGGAAACTGTATAGTATTTTCAAAAATAAAATGAGCAAAAGAGAAAGCTCAAAATCCATGAAAATATCCTGGATGAAGGAAAATGCTTCTCTCTTAAAAAAATATTGTAAGAATCCAGCCAAGGGGATATTGTATCTATAAAAACTAAGAAAAATTAAAGGGAAATGACTTGAGTTTTAGGTAAAAATACTTGTAGGTAAAAGTGACAATTTGTCTATTATAAACTATAATAGAAGCAAGGAACAAAACTGCATGTACAGAAAACAAATGTAGTAATAGTACTACATTTGTAGTAGTACAAATGTAGTACAAAATAGTAATCATGATTTATGGAATTATATAATTAATTTTCCAAATACTACCATGGATAGGAAAAGTTAGATCTGTGATAAAAATGTGATACATCAACACAAGAGAGTTTCTGAAATTTGGCAATTTTCACACACCTAGAAACTTTAGTGTATAATTCTAAATTATGACTATTTTTCAAACAGTCTAGCGTTTCAACTCTAGCAGTTAGGAAGCCTGTTAATAAGTGCTAGGTTGCCTCTACTCAAGAGCAATAAGAGCAGAAAGCAGAGCTAAGTTGAAAATATTCTTAGTAAACAAAGAGTGGCAGTCTTAATAGCACTAGGAACTTAATCAAAACCTCTGCCAACCCCAGGCTGAACAATAAACTACTATAACCCATAGCAAATCATAGGAAACCAGGAATAAAGTAAAATCCAGAAGTATGTGTCTGCATTTAAGACTGCACACTCTCAGGAGTGATCAAAGTGTTTTGAGAAGAAAAATCTCATCTGTTAGACCTAGGGTGAAAATGGGACAAAATAATTCCTTACTGTGATAAAAACCTACAATACACACACACACACTACACACTCACACAATTATATGGGGGTAAAATACAACTTGCTAAAAGTCTTTGTTAGGATTAAGTATAACGTTAGACTTGTAAGTGGCATATGTTAATCTGGGGAATTTCTTAAAGAGCCAGGCTAAAAAATAAAAACAAAACAAACAAAAATCAGAGGCTACATATTGCAGGGAAAGAAATTTCATATAATCAGTTTAGTCAAGCCATTATACAAATAAATAAATGACCATGAAAACAACATCACCTTCAGGGGTTGAAGGGTTGAGTGTCCATGGTAGATATAATATTGTTTATTATCTAAAATATCTAGTTTCCAACAAAGCATAGAAGACATACAATGTAATAGGAAGGTGTGGCTATTATACAGGAAAGACATCAGGTAATAAAATTTATTTTTGAAGGAGCTCTGTTAAACTTGACTAACAAATCAGCTATTATAAATATGTTCAGAGAACTAAAGGAGATGATGTCCAAAAAACGTAAGGAAGGTATGATGACAATGTGGCATAAAATAAGTTATGTCAAAAAAGAGATAAATATTACAAAAAAAGAATTTAATGAAAATTCTGGGGCTGAAAAATGACAATAAAAATTTTAAAATTCACTAGAGGACTTCAAAGTAGATTTGAGTTGTTAGAAAAATAGCAAACTTGAATACAGATATACAGAGATGATGCAATCTGAAGAACACAGAAATAAAAAGAATTAAGAAAATTAAACAGCCTCAGAGAAATGTGGAATACTTTAGTTCATCAACATACATATAATGAGAGTATGAGATGGAAAGAAGAGAAAGAACATAAAAATATTCAAAGAAATAACAGCTGAAAACTTTCCAAATTTGATAAAAATAGTAATGTATACATCCACGAAATTCAATGAATTCCAATAGGATAAACACAAAAGATCAACTCCCAGACAAATCATAATAAAAATGCTGACTACTGACAAAGAAAAAAATCATATAAATGGAACCCTAATAAGATTAACAGCTGACTTTTTGTCAAAAAGAATGGAGGAGAAAAGACACCTTAACTATGTATTCTAAGTAGTGAAATTTTTAAGAAAACCTCAAAAATATAGATTTAGCAAAACCATATTTCAAAGATATAGGTAAAATAAAGACATTCCAAGATTGGCAAAAATTGATAAAATATTTTACTGGTATTCTACCATTCAAGAAATACTAAAGAGAGTTCTTCATGCTAAAATCAAATGACTACAATACTGAGTGAAGTCAGTCAGACACAGAAAGACAAATGTCATATGATATCGCTTATATATGAAATCTAAAAAAAGGGTATAAATGAACTTATTTACAAAACAAAAGTAGAGTCACAGATATAGAAAACAAATTTACAGTTATGAGAAGATAAGTGGGGAGGGGATAGGGATAAATTGGGAGATTGAGATTGGCATATACACACTACCACATATAAAATAGATAACTAATAAGAACCTACTGTATGGCACAGGGAACTCTACTCAATATTCTGTAATGGCCTATATGGGAGAAGAATATAAAAAGAGTGGATATATATAACTGATTCACTTTGCTGTACACCTGAGACTAATGCAATATTGTAAATCAACTAAACTTCAATAAAAAATATTTTAAAAGTGCAAATTCTGATGATAAAAAAATAAGCAATCAAAAAAAACTCAAGTGACTACTGATAATAATTAAAATTTATGCAAAAAAGTTTAAATAATGCTGGTTAAAGTAATTATGAAATATAAAATTGTAAAATACACTATAATTGTATATTTCTTTCTTTTCTCAACTGATTTAAAAAGTAAATATATAGAATGTTTACATAATTGTATTTTTGAATTTGTTTATAATATATAGAAATATAATATATTGTACAATAAGAGCACAGTGGTGGTGACAGGGAAGAAAGATACATTTGAGTAAGAAAATGACTCAAGAAAATAACTCACAGAAAGAAATCTGCAGAAATCAAAATGGTAGGTAAAGATAATATAACAAATACCATAAGTATATACTCTCCTTTTTACTCTCAGCTTATTTGAAATACATAAAATGATATAAAGTAATAATTATGATAATCTCTTGTTGATTTTATAACATGAAAGGAATATGTATTAAAATAATAGCACAAAGAAGGGGGGATAGATAAAAACTATGAAAGACTAATGTTTGTTTTTATTTTATTTTATAAATTTATTTATTTATTTATTTATGGCTGCATTGAGTCTTTGTTGCTTCTCATGGGCTTTCTCTAGTTGCAAGAGTGGGGGCTACTCTTCATTACGGTGTGTGGGCTTCTCATTGTGGTGGCTTCTGTTTGTTGCAGAGCATGGGCACTAGGTGTGCAGGCTTCAGTAGTTGTGGCTCGCAGGCTCAGCAGTTGTGGCACATGGGCTTAGCTGCTCCATGGCATGTGGGATCTTCCCAGACCAGGGCTCAAACCAGTGTCCCCTACATTGGCAGTAGGATTCTTAACCACTGTGCCACCAGGGAAGTCCCAAGTTTGTTTATTTTTAGAACTGAAGTTTTATATATCTAAAATATATCCAAGAAGTTAAGATGTTTAATATAAGCCCTAAAACAAGCAATAAAGTAATAAATAATATATATATATATAGAACTACTAAAGGGATTAATATGTTTTACTAGCAAATATTCATTTCATAAGGAAGACATTAAAGTGGAGCAGGGGATTAAGGGAATAAGAAGACTTGAGGAAGGGCTTCCGTGGTGGTGTGGTGGTTGAGAGTCTGCCTGCTGATGCAGGGGACACGGGTTTGTGCCCCCGTCCGGGAAGATCCCACATGCCACGGAGTGGCTAGGCCCGTGAGCCATGGCTGCTGAGCCTGCACGTCCGGAGCCTGTGCTCTGCAACGGGAGAGGCCACAACAGTGAGAGGCCCGCGTACCGCAAAAAAAATAATTTACTACACACTTCTTGTGTAGTAAAGACTAAAATAAAGTAAAAAAAAAGACTTGAGGCATATAGAAAACTATAATCAAATGGCAGATGTTGATTCTACCATATTATTAATGACAATAAATGTGAACTTATTAAACAATCCAAACAAAAGGCAGAGATTATTAGAGTTTAAAACCATATGCTGTCTGCAGAAGACACAATTTAGATTCAAAGAAACAAGTTGAAAATAAAATGATGAAAAAAATATTTACCATGCAAACAGTGAGTGAGAGAGCTGGGGTGGCTAAAATAAACCATAATAGGCTTTAAAACAAAACCATTAGAGATAAAGAGGGGCATTTTACGATGATAAACTTGTTAACATATCTGGTAGAAACAGTAATTACACACATGTATACAGCTAACAGCAGAGACCCAAAATACGTAAAGCAAAAACTGGCAAACTTTGAGAGAAATAAAAAATGCAAAAATAATAGTTGGAGAGTTCAATTCTACATTTTCAATAATAAATAGAACAATTAGGCAGAAGATCAAAAGAAAATGGAAGACTTGAATAACCTGAAAATTCCAACTAGACCTAATAGATCAGTAAAGAACATTTCACCCAACAACAGCAGATTTCATATTCTTTCAGGATCACATGGAACATTCTACGATATAGATGATAAGTTAGGCTATAAAACAAGCCTTAATAAATTTGAAGACATTGAAATCATTCAAAGTATGTTCTCTGATGATAATGGAATGAAATTAGAAATCAATTCAATTTATTTCAATGCACTAAAATTAGAAATTAGAAGAAAATTTAGGTAAAAATTTAAAAAAAAAACTAGCAATGAACAATCCAAAAATAAAATTTAAAAAATCAATTTATAAAATCAGAGTGCCATAACACTTAGGAATAAATGTATCAAAAGGAGTGCAAGACTGGTACACTGAAAATTACATAGCATCATTGAAAGTAATTAAGACATTTTAAATAATTGGAAAAACATACCATGTTAATGGAGTGGAAGACTTAATGTTATTAAGATGACTATATTCTCCAAAATGATATACAAATTCACTACAATCAAAAATACAATAAGGCTGACAAAAATCACAGCTACCTTTTTTTGACAGAAACTGACAGACTGATTCAAAGATTCAAATGGAAATGGAAGAGGTAAAGAATAGTCAAAATAATCTTGGAAGAATATGGTGGAGAATACTTCCAGACTTCAAAACTTTCTAGAAAACTACAGGAACATGACAATGTGGTACTGGCACATGGACAGACACATAGAAATTGTAATAAAATTTAGAGTTCAGAAAAAAAAGATCCTAACATTTGTAATTGATTGGTTTGACAAGGTTTACAAAATAACTCAAAGGGGAAAGATACTTCTTTTCAAACAAATAGCAATGGAACAACTGAATATTCACATGCAAAAGAGTTAGTCCTTATTTACACTACACACAGAAATTAACTGTAAATGGAACATAGACCTAAATGTAAGAGCTTAAAACTATAAAACTCTTAGAAGGATACATAAATCTATATGGTCTTGATTTAGGAAATGTTTTTTTAGATATGATACCAAATGTACATGTGACAAAAAATAATTAAATTGGACTATATGAAAATTTAAAACATTGTGAAGATAATATCATTAAGAAATTAAAAGATAACCCACAACCATGTTTGCAAATCATATATCTGATGGTGGATTGATATCCAGAATATTTAAAACAAAACTCAATAATAAAAAGACAAGTTACTCAATTAATAAATGACACAGTATTTGTATAAAATACTCAAAATATTGAACAGTAATACTCAAAAGAGAGGAAACACAGCAGGAAAAATAAAAAGACAGAAAGAAAGGGACAGACCTCTTGAGACAAAGAGAGAGGCAGAGAGAGCCAAGGAGGAGCAAAGATATAGGTAAATAAAATGATCACAGTGACAAATGGATTTAAGCATGAATTTAAATAGATGCATGGAGGATCTTAAAATATAAAGGGAGGTAGAAGGAGTTTATTTTAGTTTCATCAATAGAAGCATATTTTACTGAAACTTTGCTTCAAAGGAAATTTAAAAACAGTTGAAACAACCACAAAATTGGACATTTAAGATAAAATTTACCTAGAGGTATTAGGGTAAAACAGTTTCTGCTAAGTGGTGTAATGGTTGGTCATTAATGATAGAAGTCAAGAGAACACTTCAAGGATAACACTTCTCACTGACACCCTTCTATCTTACCTTTTTTTCTATCTTCTTAGCTTTTCTTTCTTTGAGAAAGTAATCTTACAATATCTGAGTTATTTTAATTTTGTTTCATTGATTTTAGTTTATTTTGGTACAAGTCTATCTCTACCACTTTTTTTTTTACCATATCTTATTATTTAATTTTAGGAATAAGAAAGAGATGAACATAACCTGCTGTGCATGCTTCCCACAGATAAATACAATTATGTGCCACATCTCCACTGAACCATCTCTGAGTGAGTAGGAGGTACATTTGCTGTAAGCCACAATAAGCACAGTTCAGAACTGAATATCAGTGTGGTTATAAGTAATTTTAGTAAACATATTCATAACTGAGTCACAGTTACAAAAAAAACATTTTATTTGATTCATATAACTGTGAATACTTATTAAAGAATTTTGGTTACAGGTCATTAGTCCTGAAGAAATGTACTTTAAATTTCACTCAAGGAAATTGCAGATTTATATTAACACAGAAAAAATAAATGATGAAATGAAAGTGAATCTTGGATTACATTTTTACTTAAATGACCATATGTACTGTTAATGTGAAAATGAATAACCCATGAACAAAATAGAAGACTAAACCTTACAGAGATTTTGAATGAATATGGAGCTTTAAAATATTGATCAAGAAATGAGTCATTGTTAAAACCTTCTATATGTAATATTGAAACCACAAAAACACTTTCCTGATAAAGGCACATGAGCACAGGAAGGAATATCCTAAATATTTTTTTTATCAGAGCCATAGGAAGTGAGTGATTGACATTCATTAGACAACCAAGTTGGCTTCAGCTTGCCCTTCTTATACAGATTAATGCCCTAATTATTCTTTCTTGACAGTTCTGAGATTACTACTGAATTTCCATAGCAAAGTGGATACGTACAATCTGATTATCTGTTTAGTTTCATATTCTCCATAAATAAAATAACCAAGTGATATGCTCTTACCTGACCTTGTTTTGCTGACCATGATGTGTATCAGAAAACTTCTCATTTCCAGTGATGCAGATCTAAAGCCTCACAGGTTTTTGCTGATATTGTACCTTGTCCCTGGAGGAGACACAGATATAAGACATAGGAAAAACATGATAAAAATTCAGCAGAAGGGTAAATTAAAACTACAACTTGGGGAATAACAAGAGAAGGTCAATAACATTAATTTTATATAATGACTGAATTTAAATGATGTAGATACAAAAAACTTAGAAATTACAGTAAAATTTAATAAATATAAGAAAATTATTGTTTTCAGAAAAGGAAAATGAGACTTAGAAAATGATTTGTCCATCATTACAAAGTGATATGGTGATATAAAAGGAATCTAATTATAGATCATTTGACATCAAGCAATTTGTTCCGTTCCAAAATATATTTGAGAGAAAAAAATATTTTATGTGGGTCAGTTTTCATAAGTCTTTTCTTCTCTGGGGCACATTATAATTTTGCCTTCACTTCTGGGAAAATTTATCTTTTCTTCCATGTATTTTCTTGATTTTAATTAATTCTTGTTTTATTTCTGACACTCATTTACATGGTTTAATTCTCATTTAAAGAATTAAATTGAGAAGTTATTTTGTTATAGTTGCTGTGTAATGTTGACTAATACTTTTGTCTACTTACATTGTAGACAAGATTTAAAAGCATCCTCTTTCATTAGTCTAGCAAGGGACAGTTTTGCAGTTTAATTGATGGCTTCTTGTGTTTTTGTTTTCTTTTAGTAAGATATTATTCCTATGTTGTTTGTTCTCTTTTATCTTAAAAGTTCCTCAATATCCCATGTTCTTTATTTTTTCTCTCATTATTTTGTCTGTAAAGTATTGTTTTCCCTTCTTTTCCCCAGTGGTGATACTTTTTAAAGATTGCCTCAAGTTCCCCACACTTAAAAATCTTTTCCCTATAATATTTGTTTTGATCTACCATGACATCTTTCTTGTAATTTCACAGTTCAATATTGTTGTAAACTGATATTCCAGAAATACAAACATAGTTAGTTGCTTCAGCATTTTTCCTCACATGTTTCTTTTAGTATTTATGTTTTGAGAAATATTAAGTTTATTGTCCTTGTTAATGTTTATTTTAGACCTAATATTTTACATAGGTGATTCAGGCTAGCATTTTCTATGGTGTTAATCTCATTATAAGGCTGATATGGATCATATGTAAAATAATTTATTGTACAAGGGAAATATTTTCATAATGACTAATTTGGATATATTCAGTGGTATTTCAAGGTACACAAATTGAAACAAGAATACAGTTTTCACAAGAATAACTAATGAAAATGAAATACAAATAATACCTTATGTTTTAAAGAGATTACTAGATAGCTCAGTAATGCATGCTTGGTCTTACTTTTTATTCTAGAAAATCACTAATCTTTTGGAAAATCAAAAATAAGTACCATAGCATTAATCATAAAACCTAAATGCAGCAACATGAACATCATTTCATGGGTAAAAATAACTTTAAAAATTCTATTCACTACTGACTTGTAATAAATATTATTTGCATAGGTAAGAATTTTTTTCTAAATTATAAACGACAAACTAGGAATCCATCTTAACTGGAAGAAATAAAAGTGAAATGGAAATCAGTGAAACACATTTTTTTCATGCTCCAAAATTCTATGCTTTGATATCTTGCTAAAGTATTTGATTAAAGATAGGCTGAAAACTTGTAAGGAGATGGAAAACAAATTTATCTATCAGTGAAATACCTTTAATCTTATGCAACCATTATCAACACACTGCAGGATATTCAACACAGAGGAAAAATATGGCATTACTAAAGACTCAAGGTAAGCAAGGGCTATCATTTATTTATTTATGATTTCCTTGTTTTAAAAAAGGCATAGGTTATCTTTTTATAAATTCATTTAAGCCCAGTGATTACTTCTGGCTATGTCTCATTAAAACAATAGGCCATGCTTTTAGAGAGAGTAGGAGGACACTGGACTCACCTCCCCTCTCAAACATTTCAAGACTACAAATACATATATAGAACAACTTTCACTGAAATTGACCTGGGAACTAGCTGTTAAGAAAGAACAACACAGGGGGCTTCCCTGGTGGTGCAGTGGTTAAGAATCTGCTTAACAATGCAGGGGACACGTGTTCGAGCCCTGGTCTAGGAAGATCCCACATGCTGTGGAGCAACTAAGCCCATGTGCCGCAACTACTGAGCCTGCGCTCTAGAGCTCATGAGCCACAATTACTGAGCTTGAGTGCCACAACTACTGGAGCCTGTGCACCTAGAGCCCATGCTTCGCAAGAAGAGAAGCCACCACAATGAGAAAGCTGTGCACTGCAACAAAGAGCATCCTGTGCTTGCCGCAGCTAGAGAAGGCCTGCATGCAGCAACAAAGACCCAATGCAGCCAAAAATAAATAAATAAAAGTTAAAAAAAAAAAAGAAAGAAAGAATAACACAAAGTTTGCATGCGAAGCAAGCTGGTCAGGAACTGCACCTCTAGCAGGGGACAAAGAAGAGGAGACTTATTACAGGCTTGGGGATCTTACCTGGGGAGTAAGGTGTTTGAGCTACATATTAGACACCCCAGCTCTGGGGTCCAATACCAGGAAGACAAGCCCCTTAGCTTATTTAAAAACCAGTGCGGCTTACTGGAGGGCTATATGAAACTGAGACTCCACTCTTAAGAGCACATTCACAGATTTGCTTACTTCCAATCACAAGGCAGAGGAAGTAGACAGAAAATTGCCTGGGGCTCTGGCCAGCCTGCCAGGACCATCCCAGTGGGCCCCCCCCCGCCCACACTCAGCTCCTGCTCCAGTACCTCTTTCTTCAGTGCTTCTCCCCACTAAGGCAGAAGCTACCCTTGTCAATGAGACTGCACACATTTGGAGGGAAAGTAGCTAGGTCAGACTCAGTCCCTGTCTCTGACTGGGACATGCTTTGGTGTTCACACTCTGAATGGAGTAAAGGTAGCTCCAGGGCAGAGACCAACACCTCCACAGAGCACAGTCCTGTGCACACTTGGGTAGGGGCAGAGACAGCTCAGTGGTGTGGTGCCAACCTCTCCAGCCCCAACCCAGCTACCAATTAAGGTGTGCCCACCAGGGGAAAAAGTAAAACCAGAACTAAGTGTAGCCCCAAGCCATCAGGTCCCTGTGATGTCCTAAAACAAGGTGGAGCCTGCCATCACACCAGGGAGAAACTCAACTCACTCAGGGTTCCTGCTCCAGCCCCTTGGGCCCCAACCATGCACCATGTTTAGTGGTGATGGCCACTAAACATGAGAGAAGTCCCTGCTTGCAGCTGGCTCAGCTCTAGCCTCTCCAATTCCATCCCTACCTCTCACCAAGGTGGAGGCTACCAGCACACCTTGGGGGAAGACAGAGACCATGCTCATTAAAAATCCAGGTCTTCCACCAAAGCCACTGGACACATGCAGACTGCAGAGGGATGTTCCACACAAGGACACACTTTAAGACTTGGATAGGTAAATGCTTCACCTAATTCCACAGGGATAAAGTTAAACAAAATGAGAAACAGAAAAATATGTTTAAAATGAAAGAACAAGAAAAAAAACCTGAAAAAAAAAACCATAATGAAATACATATAAATAATTTACCTTAGGCTGGGGGAAAGAACAGATAAACACAAGAATATAATAACTGTAAAGAAAAAGTAAACTAGTAGTGGGAATTAACAGCAGTTTAGGTGATACAGGAGGAAACACAAGCAATTTGGAAGATAGAATAATGGAAATCACCTAATCAGAACAGCAGAAAGGAAAAAAATTAAAAATGAGTATAGTTTAAGGGACCTCTGAGACAACATCAAGCATACTAACATTTGTAGTATAGGGGTCCTAGAAGGAGAAGAGAGAAAAAAATGCAGAAAATATATTTGATGAGATACTGGCTGAAAACTTCCAGAACCTGAAGAAAGAAACAGGTCTCCAGCTAAAGGAAACACAGAGAATCTCAAACAAGATAAACCCAAAGAGATCCACACCAAGACATATCATAATTTAGATGCTAGACATTAAAGGCAGCAAGAGAAAATCAAAGAGCCACATACAAGGGAACCTCCCTCAAGCTATCAACTAGTTTTTCAGCAGAAAACCTGCAGGCCAGAAGGGAGTGGCCAAATATATTTAAAGTGCTGAAAGAAAAAAAACTACAACTTAGGATATTCTAGCCAGCTTGGTTATCATTCAGAATTGAAGGGGAGATAAAGAGGTTCTCAGACAAGTTAAAACTGAGAGTTCATCAACACTAAACTGCTCTTCCAAGAAGTGTTAAAGTGTCTTCTTTAAGTGAAATAAAAGGGCTACAACAAGAAATAAGAAAGTATGAGAAAGGAAAAATCCTACTAGTAAAGGCAAATATAAAGTAAAGTAAGTAAAGGCAGTTGATCAACCACTTACATAAGCTAGTCCAAAGCTTAAAAGAGAAAAATTGTAAAATCAACTCTAATTGCAATAAACAGTTAAGGAATAGACATGAAGATGTAAACTATGACATAAAGAATGCAAAACATCAAAACATGAGGTTGGAAAGTAAAAAAAAGTAGAGCTTTTAGAATGTGTATGAACTTAAATGACTATCAGTTGAATATAACTAGATATAGCTATAGATGAACTCCATAGTAACCAAAATGAAAAACGTACAATACACAAAAACTAGAGAGAAAAGAACACTAACACTAAAATAAATAAATAAATAAAGCCACAAAGGAAGAGCTTAAAAAAAGAACAGAGAAGAACTACAAAAACAACCAGAAAATAACAAAATGGAAATACATAGTATATACCTCTCAGTAATCACTTCAAATGTCAATGGACTAAATGCCCCAATCAAGAGACAGGATGGCTGATTGGATTTTAAAAATCCATCTATATGAGGCCTACAAAAAACTCACTTCAGAGCTAAAAACATATAGACTGAAAGTGAAGGAATGGAAAAAGATGTTCCATGCAAATGGAAACAAAAAGAAAGCTGGAGTACCAATAATCATATCAGACAAAGTAAACTATAAAACAAAGTCTAGGGCTTCCCTGGTGGCACAGTGGTTGAGAGTCCACCTGCCGATGCAGGAGACACGGGTTCGTGCCCCGGTCAGGGAAGATCCCACATGCCGTGGAGTGGCTAGGCCTGTGAGCCATGGCTGCTGAGCCTGTGCGTCTGGAGCCTCTGCTCTGCAACAGGAGAGGCCACAACAGTGAGAGGCCCGCCTACTGCCAAAAAAAAAAAAGTCTATAATAAAAGACAAAGAAGGGCATTATGTGATGATAAAGGGATCAATACAAGAAGAGGATATAACATTTGTAAACATAAATGCACCTAATATAGGGGCACCTAAATATATAAAGCAAATATTAACAGACATAAAGGGAGAAATTGACAACAATAAAATAATAAGAGGGGACTTTAACACCCACTTATATCGATGGACAGATCATCCAGAGAAAAATTCAATAAGGAAACAGTGGTCTTAACTGACACATTAGACTAGGTGGAGTTGATAGATATCTACAGGACATTTCATCCAAAAACAGCAGAATACACATTCTTTTCAACCGCACATGGGATATTCTCCAGGGTGGATGACATAGTAGGCCACAACATGTCTCAACAGATTCACGAGGAAAGAAATTATGTCAAGAATCTTTTCCAAACACAACTGTATGGCACTAGAAATCAATAACAGAAAGAAAATGGGAAAAATGCAGACACATGGAGACTAAACAACATACTGCTAAGAAACCAATAGGTCAATGAAGAAATCAAAGAGAAAATCAGAAAACACTTTGAGACTAATGAAAACGAAGCACAACTTTTCAAAATCTATGGGATGTAACGAAAGCAGTTCTAACAGGAAAGTTTATAGTAATACAGGCCTACCTCAAGGAACAAGAAAAATCTCAAATAAACCACCTAACCTACCATCTAAAGGAATTAGAAAAAGAAAAGCAAACAGAGCCCAGAGTCAGTACAAGGAAGGAAATAATAAAGAACAGAGAGGAAATAATAAAATAGAGTCCAAAAAACAATAGAAAAGATCAGTGTAACCAAGAGTTTATTTTTTGAAAAGATAAACAAAACTAATAAGGCTTTAACTAGACTCATTAAGAAAAAAAGAAAGAGGAACTAAATAAACAAAATAAGAAATGAAAAATGAGAAAATAAATTGATATCACAGAAAACAAACTTATGGTTACCAGGGGTAAGGGGGGAAATAAATTGGGAGATAGGGATTTATATATACACACTAATATACATAAAATAGATAACTAATAAGGACCTACTGCATAGCACAGGGAACTCTACTCTGTAATGGCCTATATGGGAAAAGAATCTAAGAAAGAATGGATATATGTATATGTATAATTGATTCACTTTGCTGCACACCTGAAACTAATGCAACACTGTAAATCAGCTATACTCCAATAAAAATTAAAAAAAAATTTTTAATGGAAAACAAAACAAAAAAATTACAAACAATCATAAGAAAATACTATGAACAGGTATATGCCAACAAACTAGACAACCTACAAGAAATAGATATATTACTAGAAACATACAATCTTTTAAGAATGAATCAGGAAGAAATAGATAACTGTACCTACAAATTACTAGTATTGAAATTGAATCAGTATCAAAAATCCCCCAACAAACAAAAGTTTGGGACCAGAGAGCTTCACAGGGTAATTCTACCAAACATATAAAGGAGAGTTAATACCTATCCTTCTCAAACTATTCCAAAAAACTGAAGAGGATTGAACTGCCCCAAATTCATACCATAAGGCCATTCTTACTCTGATGCCAAAAGCAGAAAATTCATCACAAAATAGAAAATTACAGGCTAATATCCCTGATGAATACAGATGCTAAAATCCTCAACAAAATATTAGCAAGCCAAATTGAACAATATATACCAAAGATTATAGACAATGATAAAGTGGGATATATTCCAGGGATGCAAGGATGGTTCAATATCCACAAATCAATAGTTTTCAAAGTACTGTACTGTAAGATTAAAAATGTTTTCTTTATTTTTTGTTTGTTTGTTTTTTATGTATTATTTGTGTGAAAAATATTATAACACTATTACAGTACAGTACTGTATAGCCAATTCTGTTAGTTGGGTATCTAGGCTAATATTGGACTTATGAACGTGCTCTCAGAACTGAACTCATTTGTATGTAGGGGACACAGTAAACATAAATAAATGCCATGTATAACAAGCCCATAGCTGACATCATACTCAATGGTGAAATGCTGAAAGCATTTCCTCTAAGATCAGGAACAAGACAAAGGTGTTTACTCTCACCACTTCTATTCAACATAGTAATAGGAGTTCTAGTCACAGTAATAAGACATGATAAAGAAATAAAAGACATTCAAGTTGGAATGGAAGAAGTAAAACTGTCACTATTTCAGATTACATAATGCTATACATACAAAACCCTAATACTCCATCAAAAAAAATTATTAGAATAAATGAATTCAGTAATGAACTATCAGAAAGAGCAATCAAGAAAACAATCCTATTTACAATCTCATCAAAAAAGAATTAAATGCATAGAAATAATCAAGGGGATGAAAGATCTATACAATGAAACTATAAGATATTGATGAAAGAAACTGAAGATGATACAAATAAATGAAAGGTATCCCATGTTCATGAATTGGAAGAAGTTATACTATTAAAATGTCCATACTCATCAAGCAATCTAAAGATTTAATGCAATCTCTATAAGAATACCCATGGCATTTTTTCACAGAACTAGAAAAATAATCCTAAAATTTGTATGGAACCACAAAAGACCACAAATAACCACAGCAATCTTGAGAAAAAAAGAACAAAGCCAGTAGTATCACACTCCTTGACTTTGGATTATACAACAAAACTACAGTAATTAAAGCAGCACAGTACTGGCATAAAAATAGACACATAAAACAATGGAACAGAATATAGAGCCCAAAAGTAAACCCACACACATATGGTCAATTAATCTATGACAAATGAGGAAAAATATACAATGGGGAAAAGACTGTCTCCAATAAATGGTGCTGAGAAAACTGGACAGCTACATGCAAAAGAATTAGAATTCTTTTAGAATTCCTCACACCACATATAAAAATAAACTCAATATGTATCAAAGACTTAAATACAAGACCTAAATCCATAAAACTTCAAGAAGAAAACATAGGCAGTACACTCTTTAGCACCGGTCTTAGTAGTACTTTTTTTTTGGTATGTCTAATCAGGCAATGGAAACAAAAGCCAAAATAAGCAAATGGGACTACATAAAACTAAAAGCCTTTTACACAGTGTGGGAAATGATCAACAGAATGAAAAGGTCACTTAATGGGACCTTTGAATGGGAGAAGATATTTGCAAACAATATATATCAATCATAAGAAGTTAATATCCAAAATAAACAAAGAACTTATACAACCCAACATCAAAACACCCAAGCAATCCAACTTAAAAAATGGGCAGATTACCTTAAAAGACATTTTTCCAAAGAAGACATACAGTTGGCCAATAGGCACATGTAAAGTTGTTCAGTAACACTAATTATCAGGGAAATGCACATCAAAACCACAATGAGTTATCACTTCACACCTCTCAGAATGGCTATTTTCCAAAAGATAACAAATAACAAGTGCTGGTGAGGTTGTGGAGAAAAAAGAACCCTTGTGCACTATTGGTGGGAATGTAAATTGGTGCAGCTATTATGGGAAACAGTATGGAGGTCTCTTTAAAAAATTAAAAATTGAACTACCATACAACCCAGCAATTTTATTACTCAATATTTATCTGAAGGACTTGAGAACACTAATTTGAAAAGATTTATGCACCCTCATGTACATTGAAGCATTATTTACTGTAACCATGATACACAAGCAACCTGAGTGCACATCAACAAATGAATGGATAAAGCTGATGTGGCATATATACACACACACACACACACACACATACATATATATACACACACATATATATACACACACACATACCCACACACACAGTGGAATATTACTTATCTATGAAAAAGAAATGTTGCATGTTGCCACTTTTTTGAAACATGGGTGGACATAGAGAGTACTATGTTAAGTGAAATAGGAGAGACAGAGAAAGACATATACTGTATAAATTCACATATATGTAGAAATCTAAAAATACAAACACTCAGAAATACAGAGAACAGGCAATTGTCAGAGGGAGGGGACTGGGGAGAGGAGAGAACTAGCTGAAGGAGATTAAGAGGTACACATTTTCAGCTACAAAATAAGTTATAGGTATGAAATATACAGTGTGGGAAATATAGTCAATAATTATGTATTATCTGTGTATGGTGACAGATTGTAACTGGACTTACAGCGGTGATCATTTTGAAATGTACAGAAGTATTGAATCACTATGTTGTGTAACAGAAATGAACATAGTACTGCATATCAATTATACTTCAAAAGCAAATAACCAGCCAAATAAGTTCAAAGAAAAAAGCATCATATTTGTGATTACCAGAGACAAAGGGTCAGGGGAAGAAAAATTGTACTGAAAAAAGAAACAAAAGATTATTATTTAAAACATACCTGATTAAGATAAAGCTTATTATAATAAGCTTATAAAGTTTATAATAAGTTTTTCTTTTATGTTGAGAACAAGAACTCTCATTTACTGTAGTGGTATTTGGAGAACAATTTGGTGTTACCTATCATACTTGAATTTGTGCATATACTATATGTTATATAAATTCTACTCCTAGAAATATATTCTTTTAGTACTGTCCCACATATCCACCAGAGATATGTATAACAGTGTGTATATCAGCATCATTCATAATAGTAGTAAATAAATAAATATATAACCTGGAAATATATATAACACAAATATTCAATAGCAGAAAAAATTCTTGTATCTCAATGAAATATTATAAAATTGCGAAAATGAAGAATAGGCAAACATCATCAATATTAATAATTCTAATGGGACTCTATGATAAAATAACTAGGTGTTTGGAACCAGACTTCCTGGTTTCTAATCCTGGCTTAGCCATTTACTTGCTGTTTAGCCTTATGCATAATACTTAACCTCTCCTTGACTCACTTTTCTCATGTATATAATAAGGATAAATAAAGCAAACAACCACCAAAAATTTTTGCAATGTTAGAACATTTATGTTCATATTAAGTACCATAAAATTGTTAGTTTTTGCTATCCCACAAAGTCCCACCAAAATATTACTGAAGAAATAAATTTCAAAAAAATACATAATTGTTAGCATATTTAATATTAAAAATAAGCAAAACATAATTATTTAACAGATATTTATATTTGGCATAAATGTATTTTTAAGGAACAAGAATATAAATAACTAGAAAAAGGACAGAAGTTAATGACTTGAGGGTCAAAAGGGAATAATTTCAGGCAATGGAATACAAGCATTTTCAATTGTGTTAGTGATGTTTTATTTTTAAGCTAAGTCCTGTGTGCACAGTTGTTTGATGATTATCACTATCCTTCAGATTGCACAGTCATGCTATATACTCTTTATGTGAAATGAATCACAATAAAAATTTTTTAACTTTAAAAAATTGTCTAAAATCTACAACTATTCATAAGTACTATTTTGTTTCATTACAACATGTTAAGTTTCTTAGAGCAGAAATTTCTGTTCCTGCTGGACCTCCAATGCCTACAAAAGTCCCTGGTAGGTAGTGGTTGCTCAGTGCATATTGATGATGGATTGAATGTTAATATATAATAACCTAAACAAGATTGAAGAAAAATTATGTTGAAATTGCACTGTGACATTATCGAACCTTCATTTTCCACTTACACAAACCTGAGAACATCGAATTCTTCCTGACCTAGATGTTTTGTTTTTGATCCTCTTTTCCATGATGTACTTAGATCTGCCAACTCTTGTTCCACAGTCTCTCTGAAATCTATCTTTTCTCCTTTTGCATCCAGACCTCACTAACTTTCTGAGTACTGCCAATATTGCACTAAAATTCATGCTCCATACTCTGGTATAAGTTCTTTTACTTGAACCATAATTTTAAGCTAGGCAAACAGACTCCTGCAAATTTAAGTTAGGCAAACAGACTCCTGCAAATCAAAGGTGGTATAGTTTATAAATAAAGGAGTAAGAAAGAAATGATTTTCATTCATCTTATTTTTAATCACAAGAACTATTTCCAAAAAGGACAAAACTCAAGAAAGCAGGCAAAAAACAAAACCCATAAAAACCCAAAAACCAAACCAAACAAAAAACTATGCTTGCGAAAATAATGAAAAGAGTAGTTATTCAGTTAAAATTTTTAAAAATACATAAATCTCAAAAGAAATAATTTTAAAATGAGGAAATCAGCCACTTTTAAATGTTAGATTGGAGAACTTTTATAAATCTGACAATTTACCTTATAGAGTGAAATATAGTTTGAGCCCATTAATCAACATGAATCCCATCTAAAAATAATCCTCAATATGGACTTTCTCAGGACATATAAGATATGTAAGAAATAATATATTCTTGCTAATTTATAATAGATGTTATATAATTGTATAATTGCTCCTTCTGAATAGATAACTCAATATGAAAAATATGAAATCCATGTCAAGCAAGCAATACAAATATTTAAGCACTTATTATTCATTTTTAAGCACTTTCTATGTGTCCAGTTTTGAGAAGATTACCAGTGATATAAAAATTAAGAAATACATTATATTTATGTTCAAATAGCTTGTAGTCTCATTAAAGAGATAAGTAGCTATAGTACTAATTAAGTGCTGTAAATAAGTATTCACAAGATCACATGCAATCCCAGCAAACAAAGTCTATCTTAAATAGGCAAAGCAAGGAAGAAAATGCATAGATATTTAAATCTAAGTGTTTTCTGAGTGAAAAATGGGAGAAAATGGAGATAGATAGGAAAAGCCTTCCAGGTAGATGCAAAAATACAAAGATGTCAAAGCATATAAGAAATCTGAAGAATAAAGTTTAATGAAACAAGAACATGAAAGTATTTAAAGCAATGATGAAAATACACTGATGAAAATTCAAATTTAAATTTGGAACCAAATTTAAAGTCCCTTGCATACATATTAAACCATATAACTCAATGAGCATAAATGCTATTTTGTTTCTTCATAATTAGTCTCTTAGTGCTTGATAAAATATAAAATAACATTTTGCAGCCATTGTGACCTAAGGACCCTTTCCAGGATGTAACACTTTGTATATTCCAAATATGAAGTTTAGATCTGTTATAAAAATCATAAAATCAACATTGATGGTGGGAAATAAGTCTCCTTGGGACACCTTTAAGAAAATACGTATTTTAAGTTATATTATTCAGAGATAATCTTGAGTGCTATAATATCCTAGAACGGAATTTTTCTTTCATTTACAACTTCTAGAGGTCTTCTCTGTTCCTGGTTTCCAACAGGCCCGTTTGGGGAAAAGTGAACATTAGAAATGTGGATTCCATATTCTTTCAGTATTATAGGAGACATTAAAACAGGGAAAAAGCTTCATGACATTGGTCTTGGCAATTAGTTCTTGGATATGATACCAAATCACAGACAACAAAGCAAAAATAGACAAGTGAGACTACAAACTAAAAAGCTTCTGTACAGCAAAGGAAATTAACAGTGTGATAAGGCAACAAATGGAATGGGAGAAAATATCTGCAAACCCTGCATTTGATAAGGGGTTACTATTCAAAATGTATAAAGAATTCTACAACTCCATAGCAAAAAAAAAAAAAAAATTAAAAATGGGCAATAGACTTTTCTCCACATAAGATATTCAAATGTCCAGCAAGTATATGTAAAAGTGCTCAATATCACTAATGTAAATGAAGGGAAATGCAAATGAAAACCATAATGAGACATCATCTCATACCTGTTAGGATGGCCGTTACTAAAAAAAAGAAAAGATAGCAAGTGTTGGTGAGGATGTGGATAAACTGGAACCCTCATATACTGTTGGTGGAAATATAAAATTGTTCATTTGCTCTGGACAACAGTTTGGAGGTTCCTCAAAAATTAAAAATGGAACTATCATATGATCCATCAATCCTACTTCTGGGTGCACTATTCAAAAGAATCAGGATCTTGAAAATTTATTTGCACTTCTATGTTCACTGTAACAATATTCACAAATACCAACATTTGGAAACAAATTTCCACTGATAGATGAATAAATAAAGATGGCTTGTCAACCATATACGAAGTAAATTCTGTCTCCATTCTCTATTTTCCTGCTGTCTTGCATAGGCAAGTTTTGAGAGAATATGAATACAGCTATTTAATTGCTTGACTATAATATTTCTTGATAGATTGACTCTTTATGGTTTACAAATAATCCCTATCCAATCCCTTTCATTCTCCAAGTGTAGGATAGCTGGTGAAGACTTGAATTATCTCAGATCAAAGGAATAGCTGGATAATTCCTATTGGAGTTTCAGGATCTACTGACATCTATCCTTAATTAGATTCTGATCTTATACGCTATTGCAGACTTGACTCCATTCTTTAGATGTGTTTTTAGAATCATTTCTCCTTTGAGATCCTGTTTGTAGTTCATCCTGTAACTTCAAACTTACAGTAAATTTTCTTGCTTTCTAGACACAACCTATCATATAAGTCTTGCTGACATTTTGTCCCCATTAACTTCATCCTCCTGAATTTTTCCTCTTGGTTCAATCCCCACTGATTTGTCTTGAAGTTACTATCTCTGAAATTGGCAGAGGACTTGTCTCTGAGTACTGTTTTTAGAGGCAATGACACAAGATTCTCGGAATTTGGACGGTGGCAGGAACTCAGTTAATAAGAAACTGTAGGGAAAAGGTCAGAATAATACCAAAAGCAGAACTGACAAGTCTAACTTGCTGAGTACTAAACTAGGAATTCTTATAGCTATAGGGGTTAGAATAATGTAGAGGCACGATCTTAAGAGTCTTGAACAAAAATATACTATTTTACTAAGTTTGATTTACATGTCATCCTGCTGGAGCATACTTAACATGGGTGTGAGGACATCTCTGTGCCTGTGAAGAGAAATGGCAGAGGCATGAATGTCTCCATTTGACTCACGAGGAGACAGAGAACAAAGTTGTCTGGTTTGAGTCAAGCCTGATGTTTTTAAAAGCAGCTATTTATATTTTCTATATCATTGCTTTATATCCAAACGTTTTCTTTAAAATGTCAGTTGCAGGAACATTGAGTTAACTTATAAACTTGCAGACTTTCTAAATATTCATAAAAGAGGTAACTTATTTGAAGTAATCTATAAAGACAATCCAGCTTTTTCCCCCACATCTAAGATCAATAAATCAGATACTATGTAATGTCTTTGGGGGATGGGATTGATTTTTCAATATTTTAACATTCCTGTAAAACTACTGTATTAACTCTATAAAGTTCCCATTTAAATTTGGTCTATTACACTTTATTGGAGCTACGTAAACTGATTTTAACTACTGAATATCCTCTTTTCCCACAAAAAAGAAGAAAAAAATCTGAGAATTTAATGAAAACTACAATAATTACCACTGCATGCTATTTATAAAAATGCATTCTGCTCCTGACCTAGTGTGTTACTTAGTGATATCTTGAGTCTTGACATATTTCCTGTGGGTGGAAAATTAATTGACTACTTTAATTTAATACTATACTATTTTGGAATGGTGTTTCTAAGTAAATATGCTACTGAAAATTTACTGTTATTCTTTTAGAAACTTTATTATTCTAGTTTTATTAGTATGGACATATCTCCTATTATTGTAAAGTTTATAAAAAATGATCTTTCTATATTATGGTTTGTCTTAGGATTTAAATATTAGCTTTTTATATTATATTATATTAAATTTCTTAACTTGAAATTTTATATGTACCAGCAGCATAATTTTTAGTTGTAAGAAAGTAACAATACACTGAAATATTTGATAATGTGTATTTCTTTTGTACACTTATGAAATCATTTAAATCTAACTCATGGAGATAAGAAGCTTCCCTATTAATTCTTATTTATTCACCTTTTTAAATTTATTTTTGGCTGCGTTGGGTCTTCGTTGCTGCACGCGGGCTTTCTCTAGCTGTGGCGAGCGGGGGCTATTCTTTACTGCGGTGTGCGGGTTTCTCATTGCAGTGGCTTCTCTTGTTGCAGAGCACGGGCTCTAGGCACGCGGGCTTCAGTAGTTGTGGCCCGCGGGCTCTAGAGAGCAGGCTCAGTAGTTGTGGCACATGGGCTTAGTTGCTCTGCGGCATGTGGGATCTTCCCAGACTAGGGCTCGAACTGGTGTCCCCTGCATTGGCAGATGGATTCTTAATCACTGCGCCACCAGAGAAGCCCCTCTTATTTTTAATATTAGCGCTCAGATACTTCAATGAATATGTTCAATTCTTGGAATTTGGTCCACTGAAAAATTTTAAAACTAGTCTCAATCTTAGACAAGAAACAGAAACATTGGGGTACCTGACTTTCTTATGCTTTCTATCTTCTTATTTTTCATAAGGTACTATTATTTCAAAGGAGGTAAATAGAACTCAAGCACATATGTTACTTCATTAACTTCAGCCATAAAGATAATGGCTATGTTTTATTATAACAAAACATAGATAATTATAAACTCACATTCTCCCTTTCTCATATTTGAGTAGTGTTGCTTTGCAAAGACATAGTTGTGCCTGCAAAGTTCAGAGAAGTTAATTTCTGCTTCCAAGAAAACTTCTCTGATTTTTTTTTTTTTTGCTTTGATTTCTATTGGCTTTTAATGTCTTTCTTCAGGCTAATATCTAAGACCCCCTACCTGCTGACTCCTTGTAAAATACTTTGGAATAGCAACACAAAAATACCATTGTATAGCCTGTTTGATGCTGTTAAATCTTAATGGTAAAACATTCTCTTAGTAAGTTTTAACATAGTCTAAATGTCCTACTTAGAATGAGAACGTATTTCTAAATGTTAACTATGGATCATGTAATTCTGGGTAGCAGCTATAAGAAATTTCAAAGACTTTCATAATATTAGGTTTAACACAATAAAGACAGATATTTCATTTATATTACATTTATGTATACCACTGTAGTTTGAGTTTTTATATCTTAAGAAGTGTATGCTTTATTAAGATCAAAGCAATTGTGATCAATTGATTATCACAGGTATGAATCCCTATAGTGACCTTTACTAATATTAAACAATGATAATTTTAAAGGAAAATATTTACTTTGACTTACAAGTTTGAAGACTGTTGTACAAGTTATTCATAGCAGGAATAACTTAGATGTCTAAAATACTGCTAAGTACACAAAAATGCATATGAAAAGAACTATACTTAAAATTATATTTTATTAGCATATTAAAATATGATAATAAAACTCTGTTAGCATAGTTCTGATTGCATAGATTCATAAACAAAAAATTCATCCCTCTTATTTCAATTTTACTCATTAATATGGTAAATTTTGATCCTAAATTATACTTCTACCAATTTTTAAAAATACATCTGTCACTACACTGGGGTCTGGCATTAAAAATTGGATAATCAATTAAATTGATAAACTCAGCAAATCTTCAAAAACTCATTATAGCTTTTTTTAAACTTGAAATAAAGTAAACTTGGCATCACACAATGAAATAAAATATAAACAGGCTGGATCCAGATGTTTAACCATCAAGACACAAGATGGTTGAACTGCTGGAAAGGGATGTGATTTATGTGCTTTGACTCAGAAAGCTTTCGAATGGTTAGAAGTAGATCAAGGGAGGCAGGAAAATTATCAATATGAATGCTACACTGAGTTATATTTTTTCCAGCCAATACCTGGAGCAGTCTGTTGGTAGTACAGCAATCAAATGAACAAATCGAATTGTCATTAGTGGCTTTGCACTCATGCCTTACTTATGAAAATTGACAAAAAGACAGATAGTTTGCAAAGGTTTGAAATCTAAATTGAACAAATTAACAGAGAAAGTTAATAACCTGGAAACACCAATCGATGGCCCAAAGGAATAAACTGCTAGTGTTGACTGAGTCATTACATGAAACTCAAAGGAAATGATACACTCTAAAAATTTTGCAGCAGTGGGAGAGAAAGGAAGGTCAAGTTTTATGACTTTAACTAGAAACCAGTGAGAACTGTACATACATGCTCTATAAATATCAAATTTACCTCAGGGGTTAGAGAAACCAACCAGGTAGCCTACTTGAAAAATGATGACTCCGAAGTGTTTAAATTGAATGCAAGGTGCAATTAGTCGATTCCTCAGGAAAAAAAGCAACAATCTATATTCTGGGGTATCTTATTTACTTTTTTTTTTTTTTTGCCTGGTTTTCAGGAAAAGTATGTTTCTAAATTGACAATGGTACAGTAAACTAAAGTGGTTTCCAATTTACTTTTCAGAAATATTAATACAAATCACTTTCTCTCCTGTATAATTAACAGTATAATAAAACTCCAGAATTAATGAATGCAATAACAAATGAACAAATTAAAAAATGGAACTGTCATTGCAAATAGACTATTATATTTTAACCTACTTTTTCCAGTTATTACTATCATTTTAATTCACTATTCATTCTAAACTTAAATAATGCCCAAGGAGTCCCCAAATTTTATAGGAATTATGCCCAGATATACAAATTAATTAAGACTCATTGAGGGCTTCCCTGGTGGCACAGTGGTTGAGAGTCCGACTGCTGATGCAGGGGACACGGGTTCGTGCCCCAGTCTGGGAGGATCCCACATGCCGCGGAGCGGCTGGGCCCGTGAGCCATGGCCCCTGAGCCTGCACGTCCAGAGCCTGTGCTCCGCAACGGGAGAGGCCACAACAGTGAGAGGCCCGCGTACCGCAAAAAAGAAAAAAAAAAAAGACTCATTGAGAAGTTAGCATTTGAAAAACACTTTGTCAAAACACCATCTTTTCTGACTATAATTTAAGTTCTCTCTCACACACACACACACACACACACACACAAAATACTTCTATTTATTGTGTAGTCCTTCACAGCATTCTTTGTTCTATCCAGTTCTTCCTGTTTGGCAACATTGTTCAAAACTTTGAATAGTCTGGAACACAGAAAAAAATTCTGTATAATATAATATTTGATAGGAGATGGGTTCTTAGAAGAGACAGCATTCTGCATGCTAGGATTCATTGACAGTTTGCAACTGCTGATATACTAAGAATACTAAGGGCATATCAGAAGAGACAACTGGAAACTATTAAGGTATACATTAGGTAAATCTATTATTTCACCTTTGTTCCACACTTCACCTTTGTTCCACATTTGTTCTACATCTGAAGGGTCATATTGATAAATTTTAACAGAAGACCAACATGAATGACTAGTTAGAGTAACAAAACTAGTAAGATCAGAAGTTTTAAATGGCATATGGGAAGACTGTTCTGGGACCCATTAAAAAAATTGAGCCATAGTAAAAAAGCTGGACCATGGAAATATTCAACAACAAATATTGCAGATGATTTTTAGGCATATTACTTGATCTGATCAATCAATGTTTTAGTTAAAAGAATGGTTTATTTGAGTATTTGACATTGCATATGTCACTGCCTCCAGATGATGGGTTTAGTTTGCTTAACAGGTCTGTTTTCTGTAATGTAAAAGCCAATGTATTTGGGGATACTCCATTTCTTATTCAACATATAAATGCTTCTTTCATAAAAATATATATTGCAAAAAATAAAACTAAAGTGAGTAAATATCACTCTTTAGTAAAGATGTTGTTTCATATTTAAAATATAATAAATATTCATGAGATAGAAATTAAATATAGAGGAAAGTAGAGAAAAGAGAAATAAAAATTTCTTATATTACCCCAAAACAGAGACAAATACTGTCAACAAGTTTGTGTGTTTCCATTATTCTGTCAATGCACTGAAGTATATCTTATATATATAAACATATTGTACATATATGTATATGTATAATTCTAATTGTTTTGTACTTTAAAATGGACATATGTCCATTTATTTTCAGCTAGATGGTTGTAAAATTGTATATATACACACACACGCACACACACATACACAGAGTAACAAATGGTAGCCTTATGAAAGAGATGGGATGCTTGTGCTTTGAAGAAATGATCTTTCTGTGAGTACGGGAAACAACTTC
This sequence comes from Grampus griseus, assembly GCF_964374135.1. NCBI lineage: Eukaryota > Metazoa > Chordata > Mammalia > Artiodactyla > Delphinidae > Grampus > Grampus griseus. The sequence goes on from NC_138998.1 coordinate 100,302,758, forward strand.
TCTGGGAATGCACGGTCATTCAGACTCAGGCAAGGAGAAGCTTGGTTTAGGGTGCTGGTAATTTCTTCCTAGATAAAAATTTTAAGGATCAAATTAAATGTGTAAACATGATTCTGGGGTCAGAGAAATCATTGAATTGAAGCAACATCAATCAAAAATGTATCATAACTCTCTAGAAACATGCTTATATATACTAAAAAGAAATGATTAGAGAGATTATAGTGATTAACTGAAATTTTCTACTTAGCAAAACTTTATTAAGTTTGTATTTTATGACACATTCTTAAAGGAAAGGGATTTATTCTATTCTTCTATCAACGATTTATCTTACTTCATTATGATTCTAACACTGTTCCATTAATATTGATTTCTTAGCTGCCTTTGGAAGTAAAACAACACTTTAAAATGTGTGCATGCCTTGAAACAGATAGATAACGCAAACATATAGCAAAAGAATTTGTGGATACACTCAACTAGTATTCTGCTTGTTCTTCTGCACCAAAAGGAGAAAATTTTACATAAAATTAGACAAAGATTGACAAAGAAGTTAAACCCTGAAGTTAAGCACCTAGATCACCAGTTCCCAAGCCATCTATGACTGATTTCAGTAAGAGGTACAAAGTAAATTTTCAGATGACATGGCTGAACCACCTTGAGTTGGTTTAAAAAAAAGTATGTTAAATAAATCTTCATCATCACCATGCTACTAACTTTACCAAAGTTGCTTGTGAGAGCTATATTTTAATTAATTACAAATGATTATTCTATTCATTATTACAAAATAAATATACATTTCAGATTTGAAAAAAAGATTATAGGCACAAAATCACAGGAGTTTTCTTAACTTTCCTGTAATTCGCAACAGCATAGTATTGTTATAAGAGAGAATATTAGGAAGGATATACAGTTTCTTACTTACAGTTACTTTATTTTTAGTTGATCATGGCACTACAAACTGTCTTGTCATTTAAAGAAAATTGGTTTTATTTAGTATATAATGGGCTTTTATAATACTCAGTATAATTTCAACAACTGAGAAAATTATATCCAGAGGACAATTTTATGAAGCACTTAGACACAAACAATGTAAAACTACATTAATGTTATCTCTTCTTACTTGTCTGTAGCCACCATTTGATTTTTGTAAAGTAGAAGAAATTATTTATGCATATTAACAAAGTAAAATCTCCAAAAGGAAAGATAAATAATTGATAAGCTATTTCCCTATGAAACAGTGATGAGAAAACAAACCACCATATGGTTTGTTGATGGGATCTGAGTCAGAAAGCTTCAAATTCTTTTGTTACAGGAATTTGTTTTCCTCCAAATGTATATAATATTAGCTGTTTAGTTTACATTGCAAATAAATTTTAAAATTCTAATCTTTTCGAGTCTTTAACTTAGTAACCATCTGACATAATTGAACATAAATATTTTATATTTCCTTTCTCTAAGTATTTTTAACATAAACATGTTGAGAAATAAACATAAACCAATTTTTTACTCTACTACAAGCTGATAGCATCATTGTCAAATTTTATTTGTTTAAAAAGAAAAATCTTTGCATGGGTCATGTGCATGTATGTAGAAACAGGAATTCTTTTATGAGAGTGAAAAGAAAGAATTTGCGATCTTGTTTTTCCAATTGTCATATTCTGGGATCTAACTGGAAAAATCATTAAAAATTAGGGCCACTAATCATTTAAATCCTTCTCTTAACAGTTGGACAAGAGCAATAGTGTTTCTGTCCTGCATAATTAACGTAATGAATACTAATTTCTGTTTAGTATATTAACTAAATGTGTGTGTGTGTGTGTGTGTGTGTGTGTGCGTGTGTGTGTGTATCTATGTGTGACTTTTGGTATCAATAGAACAAACACTTATAAAATTATCTCCCTCTAATTTGTGGACTTGCTTAATTACTTGAAAGTGTAGACTTCATCTTGGAGATCAAGTCCAAATATAGTGTCCTGCAAGCCTAGGGAGATAAGATTAAAGTTTACATTATAAATAGGTAGGATCAATATGCCAAGAACTCTGTAAAATTTAAAGGTAAGAATTTTCAGGTTGAAAATCTAAGTTTTAAGACACAATCCAGAAGAAAATCCCAGGTATGTATGAGACTGTAAAGCAGAGTTATTAATTAGGATGTAGAGTACAAAGTTGTTATATACACACTCTTAAAACTTTGGAATAAAACCTGAGAGATAAAAGATTATTAAATGTCACTAATGTGCATACTTGAGAACTGTTCAACATCATCCATAGCTCATTACTTTGAGTAGGCTACTGGGAAGGGATGGTGAATATATTTTTTCCCAAAACATAACAGGGTAGGTCTCAATTTTTTTTAAAGAGGATAAACTGTTTATTAAGTAACTATGAAAAAAATAATGATTATTCACTAGAAGGGCAAAAACACAACTATAAAATTTAGCTTCTTATTCCTTATCCAAAGAGAGAAAGAAATATCAATAGCCATTAATATTTAGTTTCTCAAGAAAGTAAAATCACATAAAAATATATGTATTAATTTTCATATATCATATTTGATAGTTTTTTTTATAGAACAGTTTTAGATTTACAGAAAAAAAAATAGAGAAGATAAGCAGAGTTTGCCATACCCATGTACACAGTTTATCCCTGGCTATATACCAGAATCATCTGGACTTCCATACCAGATCACTTAAATCAGAATTATTTAGGGAAAAGCTTATGCATGGATATCCTTAAAAGCATCTTTGATGACTCTGAGAGCTATCCCTATACATAAATTTCTAGTTAATGAGACACATTTAATATACATTCTTAATACCATTTCCTTCTGAAACATCAATAAACAAAGTCAAATGGAACTGGTAAAAAGATGGCAGCAAAAAATATTAGAAGCTTTAATGAAGATAGACAAGTAGTAACTTATTTAGCAGGCCAGAAGAGAAATTGAAATTTAAAGCAGCACTGGAGGGATGCAGCAAGCGAAGCCTCGCTTGAACCTTAGGAAGCCCAGGAGTGGAAGACTCCTGCTAACTAAACAAAGGGTTCAAACAGAGCTGAAACTAAGAGGATTGATTGAAAGTCCATTGGAACATGGACTTCAATTTTTCATTAAAACCTTTTAAAAATACTAAAATTTAAATATACTTAAAATCTGTAAGGATTCACAGTTATAAAAAGTTATAGAAAACTTATAAAACAATTTACTTTATGGCAAAGTGCAGTTAATGATTGTAAACTATAAAGAAGATTTTCTACTTTTACCCTTATATTTCTACCATATTGGAATATTTTATGGGAACATATTTTATGTATAATTTAATTAATATTCTAAAGAGATTAAATCTTGCCAGTGTTCATTATTTTGAAATTTTCTCTACTGAATTTCTCTACTGAATTTCTCTACTGAAATTTCAAGGACTGTACTTTTAAAGTTTATATCTCTTCTACCAGATTATAATATAATGACATGTAAGTCGTTATTTATGAGTATAGTGAATACTTCTTAATTGTTTACTTATGGATCCTATGTTGTGCTGTACTATCCAAAATCCCCTTGTTATGGACCAAATGTCTGTGTCCCCCACAAATTCATATGTTGAAACCCTCATCTCCAATGTGACAGTATTTGGAGGTAGGACCTTTGTAAGGTAATTAGGGTTAGATTAGGTCAGGATGGTTGAGTTCCCCTTATGGGATTAATGCTCTTATAAAAAGAAGAAGAAACATAGGTATCTTTCTCTCCGTGCTCTACCCTTTACCTGTCAACCCCTCCAGGAATGACTTGAACTGCAGAAAGTCATTTAACCAAGGCCACAACCCTTTCTGGGGCAGGCTACATACTATGACTGATTGCTATGGGTTATAAAAGCCTGGACATCAACCTCACTTGAGACAACTATGAAAAATCATTCTAATCTTAAGATCTTTGTGGAGTTTTGGGCTTGTATCAGAGCTTGACTTTTCCATCTGTCCAATACTACTTCCTTTCCATAGCTGTTGAACTCAAGGACACTTATGCACATTAACTCCAACTCAGAGAGTCTAAATCCTGGAACCTCATCTCCATAACCTTTAAAGAGGTAAAGTATGTTTTTCATGCATATAAGAAACTTTTGCTGCTGATTTGTTTCTCCTCTATTTAGACTGTGTTTGTTATGATAAAACACACCATTAATCACAAGTTAATATTTTATGGATCATCAGAACCCAATCAAAAAGATGTTCTCATTCATTAAATTTGTGTCTCTCAAAGTAAGTTAAAATTTTAAAGCAATACTAGTTTGGTCATACTCTCCACACCTTAGGTCTTAATAAAATATGAACTTGAACAGTAAGTCTTGATTGAGATGAAGTAGAGAGACACACTATGAAACTTAAGATTCCTGAATATAGATTGAGGAAGATGTCAATGATATAATTCCCCCTGATCTCTTCCATTTTTTCACAAACCAGAAAGAAGGAACACAGGTAGCTCAAAAAATACCCCAGGAAGAACATTTTACATTTTCAAAATATCTATCTTCAAACGTATATCAAACTTTTCAAAGTTTTTTGTCCTGGAACAAGAGGTAAGTTATCAAAGCTACACAGTTATACAGACTGCCAACAAACACATGAAAGAATGCTCAACGTCATTAATCATTAGAGAAATGCAAATCAAAACTACAATGAGATATCATCTCACACCAGTCAGAATGGCCATCATCAAAAAATCTAGAAACAATAAACGCTGGAGAGGGTGTAGAGAAAAGGGAACACTCTTGCACTGCTGGTGAGAATGTGAATTGGTACAGCCACTATGGAGAACAGTATGGAGGTTCCTTAAAAAACTAAAAATAGAACTACCATATGACCCAGCAATCCCACTACTGGGCATATATCCTGAGAAAACCATCATTCAAAAAGAGTTATATACCAAAATGTTCATTGCAGCTCTATTTACAATAGCCAGGAGATGGAAACAACCTAAGTGTCCATCATCGGTTGAATGTATAAAGAAGATGTGGCACATATATACAATGAGATATTACTCAGCCATAAAAAGAAACGAAATTGAGCTATTTGTAATGAGGTGGATGTACCTAGAGTCTGTCATACAGAGTGAAGTCAGAAAGAGAAAGACAAATACCGTATGCTAATACGTATATATGGAATTTAAGAAAAAAAAATGTCATGATGAACCTAGGGGTAAGACAGGAATAAAGACACAGACCTACTAGAGAATGGACTTGAGGATATGGGGAGGGGGAAGGGTAAGCTGTTACAAAGCGAGAGAGTGGCATGGACATATATACACTACCAAACGTAAAATAGTTAGCTAGTGGGAAGCAGCTGCATAGCAGAGGGAGATCAGCTCGGTGCTTTGTGACCACCTAGAGGGGTGGGATAGGGAGGGTGGGAGGGAGGGAGATGCAGGAGGGAAGAGATATGGGAACATGTGTATATGTATAACTGATTCACTTTTTTATGAAGCAGAAACTAACACACAATTGTAAAGCAATTATACTCCAATAAAGATGTAAAAAACAAAAACAAAAAACTTGACAACTAGTAACAGAAAGTAGTGACCTAAACTTCAAATAAAGGTCTCATGAAGAAAAAAAAAAAAAAGGAAAATACATTTTATCAATGTTTTGGGAATGTAGAAATAAATGTATTTATAGGGAAATTTATGGTATTAAGTGTATATATTAGGAAAGAAGAAAGTTAAAAATCAGGAGCCTATCTTAAATTGTGGTAAAGTAGACAAAAGAAAATTAAATTTAAAGGAAATAGCAGAATGGAGGTAAGAAAAATAAGAGCAGAAATACATTAAATTAAAAAAGGGGAAATGATAGAGAAAATAAATGAAACCAAATGCTGTTTCTTATTAATAGACTAATGAAATTGATAATCCTCTAATCAGGTTAACTATGGGGGAAGTAAAGGAGGCACAAGTTATGAATAACAAATCAATAGGGGTCATCCCTACTGATCCAATACACATCAAAAGAAAAATAAGTGAATATTTGAAGCAACTCTAAGCCCCAAGATTTCATAACATGGATGAAATTGACCCATTCCTTGAAAAATAAAAACCATTAAACTTATGTAAAGATAGTTAACCTGAATAGCTTTTTATCTATTAAAATAATTGAAATAATTAAAACTCTTCCCCCCAACAAAATAAAGTACTAGACTGAAGGTTTTATAGGTGAAATCCACCAAATATTCAAAGAAATAATAGCCAGTTTCCACCACATTTTCCAGAAAGTAGAAGAGAGAATACTTTGTAACTAAATTTTATGAGGCTAGTATTATATTATTAAAACCATATAAAGACATAATAAGAAACTATAATCCAATATCTCTCATGAATATTGACATGAAAACCTTGAACAAACTATGAGCAAACCAAATTCAGAAATACAAAAATGTATGTCAAAACAAGTTTTTATTCTACAAATGTAAGGCTCAATCAACATTTGTGAAGCAATCATTGTAATTTACCATTTTATTAGACTAAATAACAAAAACCCTATAATATCAATAGATGTATAAAGAGCATTTGACAAATTCCAACACCCTTTCATGAAAAAAACTCTCAAAAAACTAAAACGTGAACTTCCTTAAGCTAATAAAGGAAATATTCAGAAAGCAAAACAAAACAGCCTACCTTATAGTTAGTTAAAGGTGGGAAATGAAACATTTCTCCCCTAAGAACTGGGAACAAGTCAAAGAAGTCCTCTCTAAACAAGGTTTTTCTATATAATACAATGAGAAAAGAGGAAATGGAATATATATATGGCTAGGAAAGAAAGTATATACTGTCTTTATTCATAGAGGGCAAGATTGTCTATGTAGAAAAACCAAAGAATCAAAAAAAAAAATCAAACGAAAAGTTCTGGAACTAAGTAATGAGTTGGCAAGGTCAATGGATACATGGACAATATACAAAAGTCAACTGCTTTTCTAAGTGCCAGCAACAAACAAAAAGAATTGGAAATTTTAAAAAGTGTCATTTACAATAACAATGACAGATGAAATTATTACTTAGAAATCTAACAAAATACCACAGATTCTTCAAGTGGAAAACTACAGAACACTGAAGAAAAAAATGTAAAAAGAATCTAAATAAATGGAGCATTATTTTTGACTGGGTTGAAAGACACAATGTTGTTGAAGTGTCATTTTTCTCAACTTGATCTGTAGATTCAATGAAACCACAATCAAAATCCCAGTGAGCTGTTTTGGAGACTTGAAAAATCTATTCTAAAATTGATGTGGATATGCAAAAAAAACAAGAATAGTCAACATAATATTGAAGAATGAAGTTGGAGGGCGCCTAGTACTTGCTTTCAAGACTTGCTAAAGAACTGCAGTAATCATGACTGTATAATATTAGTCAAAGAATATACAGTTAGATCAATGGAACAGAAAACCCAGAAAGACGCATAAAAATATAGTCCACTGATCTTTGTCAAAGAGAAAAGAAAAATTAGTGGAGAAAAGATAGTCTTTTCAAAAACTGTGCTGGTACAATTAGACATCCATAGGAACAAAAAAGAATATAGAAATAGACCTTACACTATACACAAAAATTATCACAATTAGATGAAAGACCTAAATATAAAAGGCAAAATATAAAACACCTAGATTAGAACCTAGGAGAAAATCTAAATGATCTTGGGTTTGGTGATGTTTTTAGACATAACAGCAAAAGAATGACCCATGAGGAAGAAAAATGATAAATTGGATTAATATTATAAATTTTTGCTCTACAAAATACACTGTTTAAAATACGAACAAGTCACAAGATGGCAGATTTGCAATATTTGCAATTTTCTTATCTCATAAAGGACTTGAATCCAAAATATACAATGAATTCTTAAAATTCAGCAAGAGGAAATAAAAGTCCAATTATAGACAGAAGATCTGAACATACACCACACCGAAGAAGATATATAGATGGCAACTAAGCATGAAAATATTCTATTATGTCATTCAGGGAAAGCTTATTAAAACACCTCCTAGAGTAATGAAAATTAAAAATAAAATAAATGGGAACTAAGTAAACTTAAAAGCTTTTGCACAGCAAAGGAAACCATAAACAAAATGAAAAGATAAACCTCAGAATGGGATACAGTATTTGCAAATAAAGCAGCCGACAAGGGGTTAAACTCCAAAGTATATAAACAGCTCATGCAGCTCAATAGCAAAAAAAAAAAACCCCAAACAACCCAATTAAAAATTGCGCAGGAGACCTAAATAGACATTTCTCCAAAGAAGACATACAGATGGCTAAAAAGCACATGAAAAGATGCTCAACAACACTAACTGTTAGAAAAATGTAAATCAAAACGACAATGGGGTATCACCTCACACTAGTCAGAATGGCCATCATCAAAAAATCTACAAACAATAAATGCTGAAGAGGGTATGGAGAAAAAGGAACCCTCCTACACTGTTGGTGGGAATATAAATTGGTATAGCCACTGTGGAGAACAGTATGGAGGTTTCTTAAAACACTAAAAATAGAGCTACCATATGATCCAGCAATCTCACCCCTGGGCATATATCTGGAGAAAACTATAATTCGAAAAGATACATGCACCCCTATATTCATAGCAGCACTATTTATAATAGCCAGAACATGGAAGCGACCTAAATGTTCATCAACAGAGGAATGGATATAGAAGATGTGGTACATATATACAATGGAATATTACTCAACCATAAAAAAGAATGAAATAATGCCATTTGAAGCAACATGGATGGATCTAGAGATTGTCATACTGAGTGAAATAAGTCAGATACAGAAAGACAAATATCATATGATATCGCTTATATGCGGAACCTAAAAAAATGGTACAAATGAACTTGTTCACAAAACAGAAATAGAATCACAGATGTAGAAAACAAACCTATAGTTACCAAGGGGGAAAGGACAGGGGCTAGTGGGAAGGGATAAATTGGGAGATTGGGATTGACATATACACACTACTATATATAAAAATAGATAACTAATTAGGTCCTACTGTATAGCACTGGGAACTTTACTCAATACTCTGAAATGGCCTATATGGGAAAATAATCTAAAAAGGAGTGAATATATGTATATGTATAACTGTTTCACTTTTCTGTATAGCAGAAACTAACACAACATTGTAACTCAACTATATTGCAATAAAATTTAAAAAACAAGATATATGAGCCTTAAACATCAATGAATCCATAAAATTATGAAAGTTTGATGAAGAAAATGATGTTGACAAGCCTCAAAGTACTTTCCCACAAAGACTACATCTTGTATGATTTCACAGAAATATCTAGGAAGGCAAAACTTTAGTGGAAAAAAAGATCAGTGGTTGCCTTGAGCCAGGAGTGAAATGAAAATTGACTACAAATGTGCATAAGGATCTTTTGCGGGAGGTGATGGAAATACTCTAAAAGTGGTTTTACAACTCTGTGAATTTATTAAAAGTCATTTAATTGTACAATTAAATGGATAAATTTGTGGTATTTAATGGTAAATTATAACCTCAATAAAGATGTTAAAAGAGTTTTCCCACAAAGGGAAAAAAACTAACTTTACAATAAAGATATTGTCAGGCACCACCTAAATCAGGTGATCAAATTTAACATCAACAATAATGGAACAAATCAAAATCATGTAACACCTGACCAAAAGCAATGAGAAGAACAAAACATCACACCTGTCATATTTCTGGCAAAAATGCATGGGCTGAATCTAATAAAATATAAATTAACCCCCAATCAAGGAATCTTTTTAAAAAATAACTGCCCTGTAATCACCAAAAGTGTCACAGTCATGAATCTCAGAAAACACAACTGATAACTGCTACAGATTAAAAGAGAAAAAGGAGACGTGATAACTAAATAGAATGTGTAATCTGAATTGCATCCTATTGGTATAAAGGACATTGGCAACAACTGAAACTTGAAAGGATCCTAAAGGTTACATGATAGTCATGGATCATTGTTATTTTCTGATGGCCGTGATTACATATAGATATATAGGATAATATACTCATTTGTAAGAAATTCATACTAATATATTCATGAGAAATGAGATATTATGTTAGGAAGTCTCAAGTTGTTCAAGAAAAAATATGGTGCTATTTTTGCTCATTATAAGCTTAAAATTATTTCAAAGTAAGAAGAAAAATATGACTATTGAATTTTAGTTGACTATCAGGAATCAACAAATTGCTGTATATACCATATTTAAAATGCTAATAGTAGAGTTAAGATTGTCTTTCAAGGTTCTAATTGTTACCCAGAACAGCAAGGACTAAGTTACCAAGCATTCATTGAGCACTTTGAGTATGTTTTGTTTGGTTTTTTGCGATACGCGGGCCTCTCACTGTTGTGGCCTCTCCCGTTGCGGAGCACAGGCTCCGGACACGCAGGCTCAGCAGCCATGGCTCACGGGCTCTACCGCTCCGTGGCATGTGGGACCCTCCCGGACCGGGGCACGAACCCGTGTCCCCTCCATCGGCAGGCGGACTCTCAACCACTGCACCACCAGGGAAGCCCCCTGAGTATGTTTTTTATCAGGAAGTTCAGGATGCTGCTTCCACCTAGAACCCACACAGCAAGCAGTCCCCCCTCCCTCACTCACCTCAGAAGCTCTGAGTCCTCAGCAGGCCCAGCTGCCAGGGAGCCTCCACTGGCTTGTTCCTGTCTTGTGCGTTCACAGTGGCATCCTTGGTTTGTAAGGAAAAAACGATTGCCTCTTAAGAGCAACTCTGTTTCCAGAACATGCTGTCTGTTACACAAAGCCTGCTGATTCTGAAGGGGGCAGCTGCCTTTTCCTGCTTGTTCGCTCCTCTTGTTATCTGATAAATGTTAAAATCAGAAACAACTGGAGACCAGCCTCGAAGATTCCCTGAGCAGACAAAACCAATTTAGTCTTACAGACAAAGCTTAATTTAGCTTAGTTTGCAAGACTAACTTGACCTGGGTCATTCCTTGCTTGTGCCTATGGAAATCATAAGCAAAACTTTAAATGTTTCCCAAGGTTGATGATGAGGTAACCACTAACCAATTCTCTATCATTTAAGAAAATTTTAAATAACGAATTACTATGACGAATAAACAGTCACTGTCTCCGCACTATATAAACTGCTTTATGATAATACACCCCTTAGCCTCATTCCAGTGTTTGGCTTAAATGCTCCCAGTTTGAGAACTGTCTTTTTGGTGTGTGCATTTTCATACATAGAGCTCTTCAACTTTATCGTGCATGCTGTATTTTGTTTGTTGAAGTTTCTTGTTAAGTCACCGTATTCTGTTCAAAAGTCTTCAGGGTGAGGGTGGAGGGATGGGGAACACCGGTGATTCCCTCTGTTTTGAAACAACTGTTGAAAAACAGGACCATCCCCTCCACAGTTAAGACATCTTAGGGAATCTAAAGGTAAAGATGGGTTCCACCTGGTGTATGGACTGGGCTCTTGTGCCTTTTTGCAAAATATGGAATGAAAAACTTTGGCTATCTGAGCAAGTAACCTTCACTTAGTCCATATACCAGAACCAAAAAATAGATCCAACTATTCTTTTGAATTCTGTACCTGAGACATGACTAAGATCTCTTATTTACAACTGTATATTTATATATGTCTATGTGTCTATGTGTGTATATTATGCGTGTGTCATGTTTTTTAAAGAGCTCTATTTAATTGGTTAAATCTTGGCTCCTGAAATATCTCTGCTCTGAGGAATTTTTCAGTCCTTGGCTATTAGTCTCCTTATAGCCATCACATTAATCTCTCTAGTGCTTTATATCTTTTCAAAGATTTTAAACGCCTGTCAGAAACCACTCCTGTGCCAAATTGTATCCATCAGGATCAGACAACTGGATGAAATTAACAATAACCACACAAATGATGAAGATGGTGACTTCATAGACCTCTGGGCCTGATGACTCAACTAAGTGAAACAGTGAGTATGTGATTCTTTGGCCTATGTCAATGTTGGCAACTGAGAATAAAGCTATACTGCTTGGTTATACTTTCAGACTGCTAAAAGAACGACCAAAAGGGGAGAATTGTTAAAATGAAAAACAAACAGAAACCAGTCTTGAAAATTGCCTGATCAGAAAACAGTTTAGTCATACAAACAAAGCTTAATTTAGCTTATTTTGCAAGACTAATTTGGCCTGGGTCATTCCTAACTTATGCCTCTGGACATTATAAGAAAAACTTTGTTTCCCAAGTTTGCTATGGATGCAACCACTCACAAATTCCCTATCACTTAAGAAATTTCTAATATTATAACCAATCACTATGAAGAATAAACAATCATCATCTCCTCGCTATATAAACTGCTTTATAACAATATACTCCTGAGACTCATTCCATTCCAACTCTTTTTGGTGTGTGCAGAATAAACTTTTACTAATCACTACTTCAGTGATTCGTTGGATTTACTTCAGCTATTTCTGAAATTTTGACATAAGGAACAAACACTAGGCTAAGGTACCTATCCCATTTGGGCAGTGGTTTTACTTCCATACATTGTAAAATCCCAGAAAACTTGGGTCTTGCTGCCTGTCCTTCCTCAGCACAGGCAACCTAGGAGCTCCTTATACTCACAAAGCTAAAGAAATTTACTTACCTTCTGTGTGTTTTTTGTTTTTTAACTTCCTATTCTCTTATAACACATTGTTCCTCTGCCCTCATTTTTCACCTTTATCATGAAAATTTTAGATGCAGGAATTGAGGCAAAGCCCCTGTCAGTGGTCTGTGTTGACCACTCCCCTCATCAAGTTCCTTGTGCTTCCCCATCACCAATATTGAAGCCAGAAGAAACCAGGTGTGCCTGGACCCTCCTCTGGTCTCTGGAACCAGCTTAGGGCTCGCAGCTCTCTTAAGCCGCAAAACACCTTCCAGCAGGACACTTCATGCTGGCAGCAAAGCAGGCAAGAGTTGTCTCCATGGCCTCAGCTGGGTCCCAGTGGCCTGGCTGGGTCCAAGCCTAGCTATGTTAAAGCATCTAGAGAACAACATTTTACTCTGATGGAAAGATGGCAAGAAATTTAAAGACAGACAGGAATTTATTATTATTATTTAGGATTTGTTAGTAACGTCTGATTCTGTGGATTTTCCATTTTCTTTAAACATGATTCCTTTGAAGATCACTTCTGAACATGGGCGTGCACTTGAGCAGGGGCCTAAATAATTGTCAATCTGCTCAGAGCAGTTTGACCTCACTTGATTTTTATTACCTGAGAATCAGCCAGTGTAGGATTGTGGAAAGTGTGCTTTCTAGGAACCAACTTTATCTTTTTGAGGAGGGGTAGTTTGTAATTTCATTTAAATTATTCTCTTCAACAGCTGGAAATATTGTGCTATCTAATCTGAACCCTGAATGTGTATTTTTATAGCTGGTATGAATTGATACCATGATGATTCTTGATGGCTCTAAAAAGTTATGGGGTATTTTTTGTTTTCATAGATAACTTATGGATTAAAACATGACCAAAGGCTTTATTAAATTTGTACTTCAGCAAAAATATTTTCAAAATTTAGATATAATTGACATATAACTTTATATTACTTCCAGATGTACAATATAATGATTCAATCTTTGTATATATTGTGATCACCACAATGTCTAGTTAACATCCATTGCCATATATAGTTATAATTTTTTCTTGTGATGAAAACTTATAATATCTGCTCTCCTAGAAACTTTCAAATATACAGTACAGTATTATTAACTATAGTCCCTATGTTGTACATTACAGCCCCATGACATTTATTTTATAGTTGGGAGTTCGTACTTTTTAGCCCCTTTCTCCCATTCTCCCATTTCACTCCCTACTTCTACCACAAATCTGTTCATGAGCTTAATTTTTAAGATTCCACATAAAAGTGATATTATACAGTATTTATCTTCCTCTGACTTATTTCATTTAGCATAATGCCCTCAAGTTCAATCCATGTTGTCTCAAATGGCAAGATTTCCTTAATTTTTATGGATGAATAATATTTTATTGCATATATGCACCACATTCTCTTTTAAATTGGTTTAAACATTTTATAAGTTTCATGTGTACAAAGTTGTATTTCAACTAATGTATACACTATGGTGTGCTCACCGCCAAAAGCTTAGTTTCCATCTGTCACCATGCTCTTGGCCCCATTTTTGCCCTCCCCTCACGCCCACTTCCCCTTTGGTAACCATTACTCTGTTCTCTGTATCTATGTGTTCGTTTTTGTTTGGTTTGGGTTTGTTCATTTATTTAAAAAAATTTATTTATTCCGCATATGAAGGAAATCATACTGTATTTGCCTTTCTCCGTCTGACTTATTTACTTAGCATAACACCACCAAGGTCCACCCATGTTGTGGCACATGGCAAGATTTCATCATTTTTTATGGCTGAGCAGTATCCTGTTGTATATATCTTCTTCCTCTGTTAATTCATCCATGAGCACTTAGGTTGTTTCCATAGCTTGTAAATAATTCTGGGATTACATAGGGATGCATATGTCTTTTCAAACTAGAGGAATAGCTGGATCATATGATAGTTCTATTCTTATTTGTTTTGAGGAATCTTCATGTTTTCTATAGTGGCTGCACCAATTTACATTTCCATCAACAGTGTCCACATCCTCTCCAACACTTGTTATTTCTTGTGTTTTTTAAGATATATAAGGTTCATGTCTGCTCTATTTTGTGGCTGAAAGTTATTTTCTTTATTGGTATTTTTAGTCTAAATATATCCAGATCTGTACACTCAAAGCTGTTCTTCAAAGTGTACTGACTAGTGCCAAATTGTCATGTTTATTATTAACCATGCACTATTTAAAAAATTTATTTATTTTATTTTTTATTGAACTATATTTGATTTACAATATTGTGTTAGTTTCACGTATACAGCAAAGTGATTCAGTTATACATATGCATATATACATACCTATTCTTTTTCAGATTCTTTTCCATTATAGGTTATTAAAAGATATTAAATGTAGTTTCCTGTGCTATACAGTAAATCCTTGTTGTTTATTTTATATATACTGTTATCTGTTAATCCCATACACCTAATTTATCCCACTCCCCTTGCATGTTTGATAATAACCATGCTAGAAGATGTGAGGTAATATCTCATTGTGGTTTTGATTTGCATTTCACTATTAGTGATATTGAACATCTTTTCATGTGCCTGTTAACCATCTGTATGCCTTCCTTGGAAAAAAATTCTATTCAGATCCTCTGCCAATTTTTTAATTGGGTTGTTTGGTTTTTTGTTGTTGAGTTATATGTATTCTTTGTATGTTTTAGATATTAACCCTTTATCAGATATATGATTTGCAAATATCTTCCACCATTTGGTAGATTGTCTTTTCATTTTGTTGATGGTTTCCAATGCTATGAAGAAGCTTTTTAATTTTGTATAGTCCTACTTGTTTATCTTTGCTTTTGTTGCCTTTGCTTTTGGTGTCAGATCCAAAAAAACCATTGCCAAGATGAATGTAAAGAAGCTTGCTGCCTATGTTTTCTTCTAGGAGTTTTATTGTTTCAGATCTTATATTCAAATCTTTGACATATTTTGAGTTGAATTTTGAGTACAATGTAAGTTTTATTCTTTTCATGTGGCTGTCCAGTTTTCCCAGTACCATTTATTAAAGATAATGTTCTTTCCCCATTATTCCTGGGCTCTCTATTCTATTTCATTGATCTATGGTGTCTGTTTTTATGCCAATTCCATACTATTTTGTTACTACAGCTTTGTCACATAGTTTGAAATCAGGGAGCATGATGCCTCCAGGTTTGTTCTTTTTTTCTAAGCATTGCTTTGGCTATTCAGGGTCATTTGCAGTTCCATACAGATTTTATGATTGCCTGTTCTATTTCTGTAAAAATTGCCATTGGAATTTTGATTGTAATTGCACTGACTCTGTAGATTGGTTTGTGTTGTATGGACATTTTAATGATATTAATTCTTCCAATCCGTGAACATGAAATATCTTTCCACTCGTTTGTGTCTTCTTCAGTTTCTTTTATCAGTGTCATAGTTTTCAGTGTTTTCATCGTCTTCATTAAATTTATTCCTAGGTATTTTATTCTTTTTAATGCAGTTGTGAATAGGATTATTTTCTTAATTTCTATTTTAAATAGTTTGTTATTAGTGTATAGAAGCACAACAGATCTTTGTATATTGATTTTGTATCCTGTGACTTTACTGAATTCATTTATTAGTTCTAACAGTTTTTTGGTGGAGTCTTTAAGGTTTTGTATATGAAAGACTGTCATTTTCAAATGGTGACAGTTTTACTTTTTTCTGATTTGGATTTTTTGGGTTTTTTTGTTTTTTAATTTATTTTATTTTTGGCTGCGTTCGGTCTTCGTTGCTGCATGCGGGCTTTCTCTAGTTGTGGCGAGCAGGGGCTACTCTTCATTGCAGTGCACAGGCTTCTCATTGCAGTGGCTTCTCCTGTTGCAGAGCACGGGCTCTAGGAGCATGGGCTTCAGCAGCTGTGGCTCTCGGTCCCTAGAGTGCAGGTTCAGTAGTTGTGGCGTGTGGGCTTTGTTGCTCTGTGGCATGTGGGATCTTCCTGGACCAGGGCTCAAACCTGTGTCTCCTGCACTGGCAGGCGGATTATTAACCACTGTGCCACCAGGGAAGCCCTTGTTTCTTGTTTTTATTGTTGTTTTTGTTTTTGGCCTAATGGCTCTGGCTAAGACTTTCAATACTATGTTGGATAAAAGTGGCAAGAGTGGGCATTCTTGTCTTATTATTGGTCTTAGAGGAGAAACTTACAGCTTTCCACTGTTAGATGTGATGTTAGCTGTGGGCTTGTCACATATGGCCCTGAGTCAACATCCTCTAGCCTTTTACACCTTATGATGTGCACAAAATACATATTTAATTGTTCAACTCAACATCGCTTCATGTAGTATCTGACAAGGTTTTGTTTATTTAAAATGTATTTTTTGGTTTTGATCTGTTATGTTACATAAGAATTTAATTGGTCAAATTTCCCCAGATATTCACTTTGACTGAAAGTCATTTGCATTAGATTTAAAAACTCTTCTTGTCAAAAGAATTAATTACATGTAACAGAACTGATGATTTGTAAATCATGTAAATATACAAAGGAATAGCTCAAAATATATTAACACATGGCATATAATACTTGATCTTGTATTTTACTTGGAATTATTAAAATATCTTTCGAAAGTATGAGTTTGCTTATTAGAAATATTTTATTGAAATTATTTGCATCAATATTGAATAATATTTTGATGTTGAACTACAAAATAGAGAATTGTTTTGTAATGCCTTAGACAAATTTAGAAATAATAGTGAAATCCAGAAGGTACACTGTGGAATGAGTCAAGTAGCACAGAATATGGACTCAGGAAAGATGGATTTACTTCCAATAATACTGCTGTGTGCATGACCTTAGGGAAGTTATATCACCTCATTTGGTGTTAGTTGCCACATCCCTTATGTAAGAGTTTTGATGTGACATCTAAAATCCCTTCCAGTTATAGTAATTTCATGCACATAACCTATGTGATGATTTCTAAAATTAAAGTACTGTACTAATTATACCTCATTTCAAATATAACTCTTAGGAAAGAAATATTTGAATTTTCTTAGATTAGTTTTATGACACAAAATTGAGTCAAAATCATATCATAGTAGTAGCTCTCATGTGATATATAATTATAATATGCCATCAAGGTATCATCAAAAGAATTATGGCCAAATACTTTAGATCATCACATAAGAATGTTGACAGATAAAGGTGCCCTAAGGTGATTCTTTCAAATCACATTATCAGTTATTTTTATAGAGTCCAGATGTCCTCTAGTAAGTGGAGCAAGTTACTACCTGAACACAAAGGTCCTCTGAAGGTTGAACTAATATTTTATGTATGAAATAATGATTATTTAATATAGATACAGTTCATCTGTTATATCTATAGGAAAGATTTCTGCTAATTTCTACAGAGACTAGATGCTGTGCTCAGATTGAAGAGGGGATCATTTAATGTTCCAATAATAAAAGCATTGTGTGGATAAAGTTGATGGTGTCTAATGTACCTTGAAATGTGCCCTGAAGTAGATTTCTATTAGAGCCAGGGACTTGAAAGAAAATAGTCTTAGTTTTAAGTAAATTAGAAATCCCATACCACTTCAGTTCATTAGCAAAAAAACATATGTTAACTTTTAAGATGAATAATACATAGATTTCCCATGTGAAGCAAAATGTATCTTAATGGTCTCAGGTCTGGGATAGTTAAGTTAATTATGGTGCTAGTGACATTCTTGGTGAACAAGACAATCTCATGGCATGTGATAACAGAAATATAAAGACTTTAAATGAGCTAAAAGTCAAACTGACATTGTTAACACTTCAAAAATATTGAAAAGAAAGTTAACCTAACTTCAAAAGGATTGTAAAATTCCAAAATTAAATTTGTCAACGTGACAAGCCTAGCTCACAAGGATAATAATAAACTATACATTTTTATATTTTTGCACCAAAGGCAACTCACTAGTCATGATGGAAGTTTAGCTTTTCAAAATATCCACCTTAAAGTGACTAGTTAATAGCGATGAAGGCCTGTGCAATTGCCACCACTAAATCCTTTTTGGCTCTAGTTCTAAGATGTATCTACAATCCAGGATGTATCATCATGTCTACTTGCTCCTACTCTGCTGTAAACTGCTGTCCTTCCTCAGGTGGATTAATGCCATGTATCCTAACAGGCTTCTCTTCTAGTTTTATCCACATGCCTCCTGCATGCTGACTTCACATTCAACATAGAAGGCAGAGTTATCTTTAAAAACTTAGATCCCATCACTCTGAAACCCTGCAGGTTCTCTCCATCCCATTCAGAGAACAAAGCGCAAAGCCTTTTGCTAGGCTACAGAAGATGACTGAGATGATCCTATTACCTCTCAGGTCCCTCTTTCTCCTATTCGGCTCTGCTCACTCTGCTTCAGTTATAGCAGCTTACTTGCTGCTCCCCATGTATGTCAGGCAATCTCTCAAACCAAGAGTTTTTCTTACCTGTTCCCAATGCCAGACACTTTTTCTGGATTTTTCTATGGCTAACTTCCTAAGAAACTTCATGGTTTTGTTTGATGAGGCTTACCCTCACTAACATATTTAATGCAGCAAACTGCTCACCTACCGCACTCATAAGCCCACCACCATTCTCTTATGTAGTTGACAAACCTTTTATTACCATTTAACATCCTACATGATACACTTACTTATTACGCATGTTGTTTATTGCCTAAGTCTCTGTGCTAGAACAGGGATATTTGCAATGATGTGCTGGTAAATTGGCTCTTAAAAAAAAAATAAAGCCCTGATTTTAATTGTTTGCATGATTTTCATGGTGTAAATATTCCCACCATGGACACCTGCAGTTAACAATTGACTAGCAAACATCCTAAATATTTAACAAGCTGTTCTTATAAACTCCAGTCTACCACTAGATCAATACCTGTGTGGTTTGTTCACTGATACATCCCAAGAGATCACTGCTATAATCATAAAAGTGACAGATTTACTTACAAGTTCATAAAGCAGTTTAGTTTACATTCATTTCTGTCTGTATTTTAAATCTAAGTCTAATGTAAACTAGTAATAAATC
The DNA here is from genome assembly GCF_964374135.1 of Grampus griseus. Taxonomy (NCBI): domain Eukaryota; kingdom Metazoa; phylum Chordata; class Mammalia; order Artiodactyla; family Delphinidae; genus Grampus; species Grampus griseus. The sequence continues at coordinate 100,322,382 of NC_138998.1, forward strand.
AGTAATTTATATCCACTTATATCAGATTGAATTAATTCAACTCTAATTAAATACTTTAATGGGAGTAGGAAAGTAACAATAAAAATTGTCTTCAGTTTAATTTTTTAAGTACTTGCACATTTCTTAATTTGATAAATAATCAACATTGTATAAATTTTATTTTCCATATGGGAAGCATCCATAGCTATGCTTTACAATCCACTGCACTACTTTACAAATTTCAGTAAAGACAAAGCTTTATTTTCATATTATTTCTCATTAAAATTACTTTTCTTGTATAGATTTAATTATAAGCAATTACCATCATATATGTTTTCATAAATTTCAAAGCAACGATTGAATCTCATTTCAGATCCTTGGTCTGTATGGTGAAAATTAGCTTTTGTTATTGCTCTTGACATGAGCTGAGATTTGACTTCTTGAAATGATTTTAGTTCTTACACAAATTATGAAGGCAAAAAGCAGGCATAGTTCATATATAGATAGATATAGAGAGAGATGTAAAATGAAGATAAATGAGATGCTTATTACTATTATTTAAAATAATTAACTATTTTTTTCCTCTGAGAAGGAAAATGCCACATGAATGACAAGATCAGAAAGAGAAACCTGATATTTAGAGAAAATAGTGTATTTTATATTTTAAAAACCCAATAACTTAAAAGTCAAAATTTTAATATTATTTACAAAATTTTAAATTTTGAAAATTTAAGATAACATTAAAAATGCTAAAAACATTCTAATGTGTGTCACTTTTAATGCAATAAATAGCTTAAAATAAAGAGAATTAATCAGGAAGATTTTCATATGCACAAAAGCAGAAAAATAACAACAGTTGCTGGGAGCATGAAAGAAATTAAGTGATTTTTCAGCTGTGGGGTAAAATTTCCATCTCAAGTGACATTAAACAATGCTGGGTCTAAATGGTTATTCTTTCTTGTTTACCTATTTAAATGACTTGCCATAGCCTTGAAAATTATTTGAATTATGTTCTACTTCTGTAACATATTAGGAATTTCTTTATGTGCTATGACCTGAAAGTTGCTTAAGAATTAGCTAAACTTTTCATTTACATTAAGAAATATAAGAAAGCCTTTAACTATGCCAAAGCCAAATTTGTAGTTGTTGGCAGAAAATACTAAATTATTCCATTAAGCAAATCAATATATATAGAAGATTGGCAGAAAATTTAGCACCTGCCTTTTCCTGGAAGGGCCAAGAATTCTTTAAGAAAAAAATTTTTTAAGAAAATTCGATATGCCTTTAGAATAACCGAGAGGTTCTTATCTATGAGTTAACTACCAGATACAACTGCATTTGGTTATACACAAAAGGAAATCTGGCTACATATTTTATTTCTAATTTTCCCGTTTTTTCCTCTTAAGTTGGCTTCACATTCTTTAAAGCCATACAATCCACTCTTTCAATTTCATGATATATTTTAATACCTGAGAGATGCATATTCTCCCAACTTTAATAACCTGTTAATTTTTTTCTATTTTTTCCTCAAAATAATGTGCTTATTCATAATATTGGGTTTTATTCCAGATGGATTTTGGAAACATTCTCAGATTTTACCAAACGAAAAAAATTATTCAGGGACGCTAATTGGGATTTGATTACAAGTGACCTTGTTAATACTCAGTATTATTGGAAGAATATCTCACCATAGTTAAATTAATAAATTTTTGCTGCTCTCTCACTTAGAATATACTCATATTTGAAGACATTACATAGTTTTCGTAGTTCATTTTAATATATCTTGTGTATCTTCCTAAATAGCTGTCAAATAGACCTCCCATTATAATGCAATTTTCAGCTTTTTTGATGGATAATTTCCTACCCTACTAAAATTTGCCTAAAGTTGCCCAAAACAAATTCATGTACACCACGTATCCTAAATCTTAAGCAGATTATCCCAATATTATAGACCAAGTTTTATGAACTTCTGGGCTTGCCTTTGGGTAATTTATAAAATTATTGACTATTTTTGAGTGTTCCTTGTGGTCCTGAGAAGAGAACAGTCTACATGTACATACATAATAAAAGAGAAGTCAAGGGACAAAAACATGGACACAATGTTTTATTAGTATAAATTTCTAAGATTACATGTAATAATAGTAATAAACTCTATTGTGTTAGTTATTTAAATGCGTTATCTTATATCTCTCAAAATTTGCATGTTTTTGGAATTTCAGGACTCCTTCTATAATTTCTAATCAAGTTAAGAATTAAGTTGGCAAGAGATCAAAAGATAGTAACAATTTCTTTAATCCAAAATATAGAAATTATGATATAATGTGATAGGGGAATTTAGCTTACCTACCCAATATCTTAAAACTGGAGCTTACCTGGTACAAAGATGGGTTTTAGGAAAAGAAAAAAAAAATTACAGCCAGTTTTGCAAACCCGTTGTGAACAGATCAGAGCATGACCCCATTACCCTATTCACAAAAAAGTGTAAATTCACACTTCGACTTATTGTATTTGGGACTTAGTTCCATATTTGATTTTTAATAAACATAACAGCTGACTCTAAAATATGTCTTCCCTGAATGACTTTACTATGATTTTCCTGAATAGTGAATTTCTTGTAAAAAATATCAATATGGATTACTTGGATACTACTTTCACTGTCAAATCTTTTGAAATAATAATTTTTAGAAATGCAAGCCTGTATCATTGATTCATAGTGGGGTTTTGGCTTTGTATGATTTTGTTATCAAAATATATATAATATACTATTTATTATTTTAAACATTCATAAATATACAATTTAGTGGCATTAAATACATTCACTATATGGGGGTAACAACCACCACTAACTATGCCCAAAACATTTTCTTTATCCCCAACAAAAACTCTGTACCCATTAAACAATAATTCCCCTTGCTCTCTCTCCCGAGACTCTGATAATCTCCATCGACTTTCTTTCTCTATGAATTTGCCTATTCTAGGTACCTAATAAAACATATGTTATTTGTTTTAATAAATTCTTTAACTCATTCTTGGTGATGTACATTCTATGGTTTTGAATACTATATTGACATGTATATACACCATTATAGTATGATACAGAATAGTTTCACTGCTCTAAAAATCCTCCATGCTCTCCCTTTTCACTCCTTCCTCCCCACTAACCCCTGTTAATCACTGGTCTTTTTACTGTCTCCACAGTTTTCCCTTTTCCAGAATGTTATATAGTTGGAATCATATAGTATGTAGCCTTTTCAGATTGGCTTCTTTACTTAGTCATATCCATTTAAGGTTCCCCCTTGTCTTTTAATGCCTCAGTAGCCCATTTCTTTTCAGCACTGAGTAATATTCCATTGTCTGCAGTACCACAGTTTATCCATTCACCTGCTGAAGGACAGGTTTTACTATAAATAAAACTGCTATAAACATTCATATGCAAGTTTCTGTTGGACATACTTTTCAACTCCTTTGGTAAAAGCCAAAAAGCACGATTGCTGGATCATATGATAAGAGTCTGTTTAGTTTTGTAAGAAACCACCAAACTGGCATTTCCAAATAACTGCACCATTTGGCACTTCCACCAGCAATGAATGAGAGTTCCTTTTGCTCTGCATACTTGCCAGCATTTGCTGCTATCAGTGTACTGGATTTTGATTATTAAAATAGATGTGTAGGCTTCCCTGGTGGTGCAGTGGTTGAGAGTCCGCCTGCCGATGCAGGGGACACGGGTTCGTGCCCCGGTCCGGGAAGATCCCACATGCCGCGGAGCGGCCAGGCCCGTGAGCCATGGCCGCTGAACCTGCGCATCTGGAGCCTGTGCTCCGCAACGGGAGAGGCCACAACAGTAGTGATATATCATTGTTTTTTTTAATATACAATTCCCTGATGACATATAATGTGGAGTATCTTTGCTTATACACATCCCATCTTATTTATGGCATTTTTCCCACTTATATTAATTATAAGTGGAAATTAATTAAATATTATAAATTAATTATAATTAAGTTAATTAGTTTAATAAGAATTAAGCTCTCATGTTCTCACCACTCAGCTTAACAACAGAATTTTGCAGTCTTTTAATATCCTTTGTGCCGTTAGCAAAGGAACTTTTAGCCTTGAAGCTCTTTCCTTCACCACACTTATTCTGTCTTTCCTGCCACCCACAAAACTATAAACTTCATGTTTTTTTGTCATTTAACTGGTTTTCCTTAGTTTCACATCATATTTATTTATTGTTAAAATACATATTTTCAAGTGCTGAATATATTTAAATTTTTTATAACTGACAACTTTTTTATTTTTTCCATTCAATTTTTATTTTCTTGGAATTCATCCATGTGGACATAGGCAGTTCATTAATTTTTTATATAGTACTTGATTTTATGAGCAAAAACACAATTTCTTTATTCATTAACCTATTATTGGACATTTACCACCCTCAGGCCGTACGATTTTGCTATTAAAACACTGCTGTTATGAGTATTTACAGATTCAATAATCTCTCTTGGGAAATGCTTTTCAAGATTGATGTTGTGGCCAATATTTTATTACTAAATCAATTTAATGGTCATAAAAATTACTTAAAAGGCTAAAATGGAATAGAGGAAGTGAAACACAATAGGTCAGAAAATATGAGGACAAAATGTCAGTAGTAAGGTTTACCCTCATTTCATTAAATTTTGTTTTAGGAAATATTTGCAAATGATATGGCTGACAAGGGCTTAATTTCCAAAATATACCAACAGCTCATACAACTCAATAACAAAAAAACAAACAACCCAATCAAAAAATGGGCAGAAGACTTAAATAGACATTTCTCCAAAGAAGACGTACAGATGGTCAACAGGCACCTGAAAAGATGCTCGATGTAGCTAATTATTAAAGAAATGTAAATCAAAACCACAATGACATACCATCTCATACCAGTCAGGATGGCCATCATTTAAAACTCAATAAATGCTGGAGAGAGTGTGGAGAAAAGGGGTTCCTCCTACACTGTTGGTGGGAATGTGGCCACTATGAAAAACAGTATGGAGGTTCCTCAAAAAACTAAAAATAGAGTTGCCATATGACCCAACAATCCCACTCCCGGGCATATATCATGACAAAACTATAATTCAAAAAGATACATGCACCCCTACGTTCATAGCAGCACTACTTACAATAGCCAAGACATGGAAGCAACCTAAATGTCCATCAACAAATGAATGGATAAAGAAGATGTGGTGTCTATATATATATAGTATACTACTCAGTCATAAAAAAGGATGAAATAATGCCATTTGCAGCAACATGGGTGGACCTAGAGTTTATCATACTAAGTGAAGTAAGTCAGAAAGAGGAAGACAAATAATGTATGACATCATTTACATGTAGAATCTAAAATATGACACAAATGAACTTATCTACAAAACAGAAACTGACTCACAGACATAGAGAACAGACTTGTGGTTGTCCGGGGGCGGAGGTTGGGGAGGGATGGATTGGGAGTTTGGGATTAGCAGATGCAAACTATTATAGAAGGGATAACAACAAGGTCCCACTGTAGAGCACAGGGAACTATATTTAATATTCTGTGCTAAACCATAATGGAAAAGAAAATGAAAAAGATGTGTGGTGTGTGTGTGTGTGTGTGTGTATCTGAGTCACGTTGCTGTACAGCAGAAATTAACACAAAATTTTAAATCAACTATACTCAATAAAATAAATTTTTTTAATAAATTAAAATGAAAAAAATAAAATTAGCTAATCATGCCAGATGCCCAGTCTGCTCTACTGATAGCATTGGTCATGATTTTGATTAACAACAACTTCTCTGTTTACATTCAGTTTCACCCAGCTCCAAGTTTTCTTTGCTTTGGCGATGATATGGGACAGGAAGCAACACACCAAGTAGAGCAACAACACAGCAAAGTCTCATAACTCCCAAGCACAGATTCTCATGACTCAGTTATTCTGTACTAAACACAGAAAATATTTACATCATCAAGGATTTTAGATATTTTAAATTTTATTTATAATATGAAATAACTACATTTAATGTTTAAAGAAATAAAAGAAGAAATATAAATAATGGAGTAACAATATATAATTAAAATAATAAGAATGATTTGAACACAAACATAATTCATTTAGAAATGAATAATATAATCATGGAAAATAAAACTTTAATTGATGGGTTTAAAATAAGACTATACTAGCTAATGAGAAAATCAAACACGATCTGTAATGTATCACAGAAGGATAAAGAGATTGAATACAGTAAGGAGAGGTCAAAAGACATGGAGGAGGGCTTCCCTGGTGTCAGAGTGGTTAAGAATCTGCCTGCCAATACAGGGGACACGGGTTTGAGCCCTGGTCTGGGAAGATCCCACATGCCGTGAGGCAACTAAGCCCGTGAGCCACAACTACTTAGACCGTGTGCCACAACTACTGCAGCCCAAGGGCCTAGAGCCCGTGCTCCACAACTAGAGAAGCCACTGCAATGAGAAGCCCGTGCATCCCAACGAAGAGTAGCCCCAGCCCGCCAAACCTAGAGAAAGCCTGCATGCAGCAACGAAGACCCAACGCAGCCAAAAATAAATAAATAAATAAATTTATTTTTTTTAAAAAAAAAAGACATGGAGGAGAGCTCAGAAGTTCTGTAATACATCTAACAAAGGAAAATCAAAATCTAAAACTTTTATAAGAATAGAGGATATCTTTATATCCATGGAGTTAGAGAAGGTGTTCTGAAATGAGACATAAAAAGCTAATTGTAAAAAAAGTCTCTTAGGGCTTCCCTGGTGGTGCAGTGGTTGAGAGTCCACCTGCCGATGCAGGGGACATGGGTTCGTGCCCCGGTCCGGGAATATCCCACATGCCGCGAAGTGGCTGGGCCCGTGAGCCATGGCCGCTGAGCCTGAGTGTCCGGAGCCTGTGCTCCGCAACGCGAGAGGCCACAACAGTGAGCGGCCCGCATACCACAAAAACAAACAAACAAACAAACAAAACAAAACAAAAAGTCTCTTATTCAAAGGGCACCAAAAAGAAAATGAAAAGACAAACCACAAAATGGGAGAAATTATTTGAAATAAATGTATTTTCAGTGGCATCATATCCTGAGAATATAGGGACCTCCAATAAATTAATATGCAATAGAAAAATAATTTATTGGAAAATTTGACAAAGTCCTATTAACAGGTATCTCATAAAAAATGAGAAATAACAATAGGCAAAATATCCAACTCACTAATAATTAGGAAGTGCAAGCTAAGACTACAATAGATACCAATTTAAATCCATTAAATTGGCAATAATGCCATAAGCAGGCAAATATATGAGAATTGGCTACTTTTAATATACTTGCATTGGAATCAATTCTAAAAACAATACAACAACACTGCTTAAAACTGAAAATGCAGATACCCCATAATTTAGTAATTCCATTTCTATGTATGTACCCTACAGAAACTCTTATAGACATGCATCAAGAGACTTTTTAAGAATGCACCTGGTCATCTTACTCAAAGTAGCAAAATAAATCCAAAAACAACAACAAAAAAGGAAAAATAAAAATGAAAGTAACTCAAATGTTTATCAAAGTAAAAAAAAGGATAATAAACAGTGCTATAATCATAGAATAGGATATTTTACAACATTCAATGTTAATGATTTACATCTATATAAAACATCATAAATGAATCATAGACATTTAATGCTGAGTAAAAAAGCAAGTCATATAGGACAATTTAGACTTAGATATTATTTTCTGAGTCTCAAAAATATAAAAGAAAAAACTACATTTTGTTTTGGATTCATACATACATTTTTTTATCATTGTGGTTCAGACAGGGACATAGAAACATCCCTGTGTATAGGGGGCAGAGATTATTACATGGAATTAAAGGCTTACAGAATTCCTTGAATGGTGGGAAAGTAAAGATCAGGAAAAATTTAACTGATGACATAATATTAGGAGGTTGCAGAAATCTCAGGAAATGATTTAATAATCTCTCTTGCTGGTAGCCACATCAAATAGATGATTTATATTAAATTCCACACAGGCAAATCAAAATCCTCTTCTCTTTGGAGACTGATAGAGTTTCCTTCTGCCTTCCAAATATGACATGCTTCTCAACACTATAATCTAACCAAAAATCCTGTTGGCAGTTGTGTCAAGAAATGTAGATTTAGGTTTCTCATTGATAAGATGGGTGAAATATAAGAGAAGGTGAATTTGATGCTAGGTTGTAAAAGGGTAATGTGGCACAACTGTAAATGTATTTTTTTAAATTGAAGCATTGATAGATACAAGATTCAAGGTATGTGTTACCTCTGTTTAACAGAGGGATAAATGGAGAATGCACTTATACAGTCATAGGCATTGGTAAGGTTCTAGGATTTGAGCCAAGTGGTGGGAGTTTACTACTTATTTCTATGTTTCAGAACTTTCACATCCATCCCGTATCCATTTTAAGGAATAAAATACTATGTTATAAAATTTGAAAGATTGAAAGAATATTTGGTTAAAATATTCAAATTCTGAACTATACTACTCTAAGTACATAGATTTAATTTACTGCAGGGAAAAATTTTATAAGTAACATCAGCACATATTTTAATGACAAATATTTCTGATGTATTATGTATGAATATATTGTGTTGTTTAAAAAACAGTCTATTTGAATGCAAAGATGCACAAACAAATCACATTTTTTCTACTGTGTTAAAACATATTATTATTTATATTTTCTTTATCTGACTTTCTTTTAAGTGGGGGAAGAAATTGGTTGTTCCTAGAAACAAAGGAAGATTGTTTCTAGAAAAACCCTAGAAAATAGAAGCTATCAAATTTAATACACATATTCAGGGTTTAATCAAATTTTTTCATAGTAATATTATTTGCTAATAGTACAAATATTGTTTTCTTTTAGGCTATGTAAAATGTCTCCTTACTCTCTTCAAACCACCAGCCATAGTAGGTTATTTTTGCCATGTTGGTATTCTAAAATGGCTTAGGATTTTTCTTTTTTTCTTTTGCGGTTCACAGGCCCCTCACTGCTGTGGCCTCTCCTGTTGCGGAGCACAGGCTCCGGACGCGCAGGCTCAGCGGCCATGGTTCACGGGCCCAGCCGCTCCGCGGCATGTGGGATCTTCCTGGACCGGAGCACGAACCCGTGTCCCCTCCATCGGCAGGCGGACTCTCAACCACTGCGCCACCAGGGAAGCCCGCGTAGGAATTTTTAAAAGTGTATTTCTCTAAACCAGACAATATCTCTATTTTATAAAAAGATTTTACAGATTATATAAAAGGAAACCCAAAGGAACAAAACAAGCCTTATTAAGACTCCTTGAAAACCATTTGAAACAGAATATTAATCATAGTAAGGAATTATCTTAATAATTAAACAACTTGTAGTTATAAAAGTAATTATTATTTTAATGAATCCAAAAAGAAAAAAGCAAGTGTATAGTCATTTTGAGATAAGATGACACTGATAGACAAATTGTCATTGTCTTTAAATGGAATGAAACTTTACTTCACATTCACAGCAAAACTTCCAATTCTCTCTGCATATGTAAGGTAAGCTAGTAATGTATATAAAATTGTTACTAGTTTATTGTATATAAATATATTTATATATGTTTTTATTTTTATACATGAGCTATTAATTAAAATATTTCAATGGGGACTTTCAAGAAGCCCATATTATGTCTAGAAAACATGGTTACATGATAAAGCACTTCTTTCTTTGTAAAAATATATTGAATATATACTTTTTCACTGAAACAAGCATCTGGAAATAAAAACAATTTTCATTAGCCAAAAACAATCTTTAGATTTCACATCTCTAAATTCAATTCATACATTAAAAAATATAATTACTAAGTTTATGTATATATACTGAATATATTAATACATATATACATGCTATATAGTTCATTTACCTAAAATAAATAATATACCATTTTATCTTTTTAAAAAGGACAAATTCTGTAGTGGAAAAGGAAAACAAGAATGAAATAATTGGTATAACAACAGCTACTGCATAGCTATTCTCTGTTCATTTTTCATACTGAGTTCTTTTCATTTGCTGAACAAAATAGCCAGTTTTTGGTGGAGTAGAGTTATTCAGCCACACCAGCTACTACCACCTGCTGCAACTAATTAAGTGTGGTTATAAGGTAGCAAAGGGGTGGCAACATTATCATAACCACCTGAAATCCTTGATTTGAGAGAGTGCCCAGAATTCCGGGGAATTCAACCAACAAAGACAAACTGTTCAACTCATAGAGAAGATCTCTGAAGAAATTTATTTAGACCAGTTTTTTATTGGCTATTTATAACACCAGGTAGACTAGTGAATTCATTATATTTAATTTGATAACAGATAATTCAAATCAGCACAGAAGCCAAACAAACTGTTGTAATGCAGCTGACTAGATTTAATTTTTTTCCATACAAGATTTCATTTATCCAGAAAGATAGAATTTATGCCATTTTAAAGTAGAAATTAGTCTCTCCCAAGGTGATTTGCATTATAAGATTTATACAAAATTTTCAATGTCTTGAAAACCAGTTCTAAATGAGTAAAGATATCAGTAAACCTCAATCATTACAAAGGAAGGTATTAATCCCTCTACATGTAAAGCAGAGCCCATTGAAACTGATGCAATTACTTTATCATCTTTATCTGATCTAATTTATTGGCACTGAAAATAAAGTCCTCAGAGAAACACAAAATGGAAAAACTCCAGAAATGGTGATCAGGTTTGCAGTATTCCAGTCAATTCTCTTTCCCTCTGTGTGTGGAACTATAATTAATACTTCTAACGCCTGAGTTTCCATTTCCAGTACAACATTGAAGAATGCAAATGAATAAAAATATAAGGGAATTAAGAAAATAATGAATTCAGGCAAAAAAAAAAAGCCCTCTTACCAAAACATTTTAAAAAGTGGAACAAAGAGTTCTTTTAAACCTAAATTATTCAGGTGATTGCCCTATTTCTTTGTGAGCAATCTCATAATATGAGAAGGCCATTGTCCTTTCCTGTATATTGCTTATAAATCCCAGATACTAGTCCTTGACTAGACACATGACTTGCAAATGTTTTTTTTTCCATTCTGTGGTTGTCTTTTCATTTTTTTTTTCTAACCTTGTCTTTTAAAAAGCAGAAGGTTTTAATCTTGATAAAGTCTAAATTGTTCTTTAATGGATCATATCTTTTGTATCATATCTAAGAATTATTTGCCAAATCCAAGGTAACAAATTACTTCCAGAAGCTTTATAGTTTTAAGTTTTACATTTTGATCTATGATCCATTTTGAGTTAACTTTTGTATATGGTATATTCACCAAAGTTAATTTTTTTGAAAATGGATGTCCAAACATTCCAGTACCATTTGGAAAAAAACTATACTTTCTTTACTTACGTTGCTTTGCAGATTTGTCACAAATAACTTGTTTATATATCTTTGTGTATATTACTGGGGTCTACATTCTGTTCCATTTTCTATATACCTATTTTATGCCAATTCCATAAGAAAGTGATTACTGTCGCTTTATAATTGGGTCTTAAAAGCTGGTAGGTGTTAAGTTCTCCAATTTTATTATTTCTCAGAGTTTTGGCTAATATAGTTTCTTTGGATTTCCAGAAGAAATCGGAAATCAGTTTTTCAATTTTTACAAAACTCGGCAGAGATTTGGACAGGGATTTTACTGAATCTAAAGATCAGCTTGGAGAGAATTCATACATAAACTCTATGTAGTCTTCTGATTCATAAATGTCATATAGCTATCGTTAATTTAGACCTTTAATTTCTCAGAGGAACATTTTATTTTTTTAGTAGAGAGGAATTATACATCTTTTGTCATATTTGTCCCTAAGTATTTCTTATTTTCAATACTATTGTGGTAGGTATTGTTTTATTAATTTTAATTTATTACTGTCTGTTACAAGTATATAGATCAGTCTTTTATCCTGCAAACTTCCTAAACTCACTGATTAGTTCTGGTAATTTTTTTGCATATCCTATTGGATTTTCTACATAAAAAATCATGTTTTCTTTGAATAGACATATTTTTTTTTCCAAACCGTTGTTTTATTTCTTTTTCCTATTGCACTGGAAAGAGCTTTCACTTATAATGTTGAATGAACATTGTCCTTTTCTTCCTGATCTTAGGTGAAAAGAAATCAGTCTTTCTACGTTAGGTGCGATGTTAATTATAGCATTTTCTTATATGAGAAAAAAACTTTTTTTTTTTTTTTTGGCCATACCACGCGGCTTGCCGGATCTTAGTTCCCTGACCAGGGATCAAACCCAGGCCCCCTGCACTGGAAGCAGAGTCCTAACCACTAGTCTGCCAGGGAATTCCCTCATTCTCTTCTTAATTTGCTGAGAATTTGAGTCAAGGATCATTGGTAGATTCTGTAAAATGTTTTATTGCATTTATTGAAGAGATTATGTATATTTTCTCTTTTTTTAGTTTGTTAACGGTGAATAACATTGATTTATTATTAAATGTTAAACATTAAGCTTACTGAAGTAATTTTAAAAATTCTTACATCTATGTTCATGAGGGATATTGATCTTTAGTAAAATTTTCTTGCCTGGTTTTTGTAACAGGATAATATTTGCCTCATATAATAATTAAAAATATTCTCTCCTTTCCAATTTTCAGAAAGAGTTTTTATCAGAATGGATGTTTTTTCTCCCTAATTGTTTGGAAAATTCACCAGAGAAGACATCTGAACCTAGAGGTTTCTTTGTGGAAAGATTTTTAAGCTACATTTTCAACATCTCTAATAGATCAGATTAGCAGTCCCTTTAGTGAACTTTGGTAGTTTTGTGTCTTTCAAGGAATTTGTATTTCATCTAAATTGTCTAATGTATCAACTTAGAGTTGTTCAAATTATCCCCTTATTATCCTTTAAACATCTAGAGAATAGGTAGTGAGATAATTTTTTCTGTTATTCCTGAACTTAACAAATTGTATTTTCTCTTTCTTCATGATCAGTCTGGCTAAAATGTTATCAATTATATTGATATTCTTAAAGAACCAGCTCTTATTTTATTATTTTTATGTTTCCTATTTCATTAATTCCTAATCTTATCTTTATTGTTTCCTTTATTTTAATTAACTTGTGTTTATTTTGAAATTATTCCTTGAGTTTCTGAAAATGGAAGCTAAATTTATTGATTTTTAAACTTTTTTCTTTTATATCATAATAATTTAGTACTATGAATTTCTCCACTGCTTTTCCACACCTTTATCAACATCTCACAAATTTTTGTGTTTGTTTTCAACTCGATTCAACTCAAAATATTTTCTAATTTATTTAATTTCTTATAACAGCTTTACGGATATATAATTCACATATTATACAGTTCACCTATGCAAATTGTATAATTCAACTATTTTTAGAATATCCACAAAGTTGTGCAACTATCACCATGATCAGTTTGTTTTTTACATTTTTGTCTTTTCATCACTTACCCAAGCATCCTTAAACAAACAAACAAAGAGACAAACAAAACTTATTTATTAATAGTCCCCTTTCCTACCCATCTCTCAACCCAGGCAACCACTCTTCTGTCTTTGTAGATTTGCCTAGTCTGGACACTACATATAAATGGAATCATACAATATGTGATCTTCTGTGGCTGGCTTCTTTCTCTTAGCATAATGTTTTTAAGATTCATCTTGTCTGTATATATCAGTTATTATGTTTTATTGCTGAATAATATTTAACTGTATGGTGTGATTGGTAGAATAATTACCACCCAAGAATGCCCAATCCTAATTCCAGAAATATCTAACCTTCAGACCTGCAAGATAAATTTGCTTTGTACCCCATAAGATTGTGATATTTTTTATAGCAGTAATAAGAAACTACTACATATAGTTATACCACACTGTATTTGTCCTTTCATCAGTTTTGGACATTTGGGTTTGTTCTAATTTTGAGTATTATGAATAATACCGTGAACAACTGTGTACAAGTTTTTGTCTGGGATATGTTTTCATTTCTCTAGGGTACCTGTCTAGGAATAGAATTGTTGTGTCATGTGGCAACCTAGGTTTAACATTTTGAAGGATTGGCAGAATGTTTTCCAAATGAGTTTCACCATTTTGCATTCCCACCAGCAGTGTAAAAGGTTTCAAATTTCTCCATATTCTCACAACGATTGTTATTGAACTTTATGATTATAGCCATTCTTATGGGTGTGAGATGGTATCACAATGTAGTTTTGATTAGCATTTGTCTGATGGCTAGCAAAGTTGAGAATCTTATCATGTTCTTATAGGCCATTTGTATATATTTTTGAAGAAGTGTCTATTTAGATCTTTTGCCTATTTTTAAATTTGGTTATTTGTCTTTTTATTATTTTACTATGTGTCCTTTATATAGTTTAGATAAAATCCCTTTTCAAATATATGATTTGAAAAATTTCCCCTATTCTGTGGGTTGTCTTTTCTTTCTTCATGATGTCCTTTGATACACAAAAGTTAATTTTGATGAAGTGCAATTTATCAATGTTTTCTTTTTTTTTACTTTTGAAGTCATATCTAAGAAACCATAGCCTAATTTGAGGTCACAAAGATTTGAGTATCTTTTCTTATAAGAGTTTTCTTACAATTTTAGCTCTTACATTTTGAATTAATTTTTGTAGATGGTGTGATATAAGATTCCAGCATATTACCTTTGCATGTGGATATACAGTTGTTCTAGCACTATATGTTAAAAAGACTATTCTTTACCCATTGAATTGTCTTGGTAACATTTTCAAAAAGCAATTGATTATAAATTTGGAAGTTTATTTATGGACTTTCAATTCTAACAATTAACATATAGGCACATCTTTATGCTAGTTTCAGTGTCTACAGTATCACTGTAGCTCTGTACTATATTTTGAAAGCTAAATAGTGAATCTCCAAATTGATTATTCATTTTCAATATAGTTTGGTCATTTCGGGTCCATTGAATTTCTTTTTGAGTTATTAGATCACCTTGTCTATTATTTCTGTAAAGAATCCAGATAGAAGATGGCGGAAGAGTAAGACGCGGAGATCACGTTCCTCCCCACAGATACACCAGAAATACATCTACGCGTGGAACAACTCCTACAGAGCATCTACTGAACGCTGGCAGAAGACCTCAGACCTCCCAAAAGGCAAGAAACCCCCCACGTACCTGGGTAGGACAAAAGAAAAAACTAAACAGAGACAAAAGGATAGGGACGGGTCCTGCACCAGCGGGAGAGAGCTGTGAAGGAGGAAAAGTGTCCACACACTAGGAAGCCCCTTCGCGGGTGGAGACTTCGGGAGGCGGAGTGGGGGAGCTTGGGAGCCGCGGAGGAGAGCACAGCAACAGGGGTGCGGAGGGCAAAGCGGGCGGATTCCAGCGCAGAGGATCGGGCCGACCGGAACTTGCCAGCCGAGAGGCTTGTCTGCTCGCCCGCCGGGGCGGGCGGGACTGGGAGCTGAGGCTCCGGCTTTTGTCGGAGCGCCGGGAGAGGACTGAGGTTGGCGGCGTGAACACAGCCTGCGGGGCGTTGGTGCACCGCGGCTGGCCGGGAGAGAGTCCGGGGAGAAGTCTGGAACTGCCGAAGAGGCAAGAGACTTTTACGTCCCTCTTTGTTTCCTGGTGCACGAGGAGAGGGGATTAAGAACGCTGCTTGAGAGAGCTCCAGGGACGGGCGCGAGCCGCGGCTAGGGGTGCGGAGCCCAGAGACGGACGTGGCTAGGGCCGCCCAGAGCGGCTAGGGCCGCTGCTGCCGCCACCGGGAGGCCTGTGTGCGAACACAGGTCACTGGCCACGCGCCCTTCCGGGGAGCCTGTGCAGCCCGCCACTGCCGGGGTCTCGGGATCCAGGGACAACTCCCCCGGGAGAACGCACAGGCGCGCCTCAGGCTGCAACGTCTCGCCGGCCTCTGCCGCCGCAGGCCCGCCCCACACTCCGTGCCCCTCCCTACCCCCGGGCCTGAGTGAGCCAGAGCCTCCGAATCAGCGGCTCCTTTAACCCCGTCCTGTCTGAGCAAAGAACAGACGCCCTCCGGCGACCTACACGCACAGGCGGGGCTAAATCCAAAGCTGAGCCCCTGGGAGCTGTGAGAACAAAGAAGAGAAAGGGAAATCTCTCCCAGCAGCCTCAGAAGCAGCGGATTAAAGCTCCACAATCAACTTGATATACCCTGCATCTGTGGAATACCTGAATAGACAACCAATCATCCCAAATTAAGGAGCCCTGTGGATGAAAGGCTCTTGGGGCTGCAGCCAGGAGTCAGTGCTGTGTCTCTGAGGTGGGAGAGCCAACTTCAGGACACTGGTCCACAAGAGACCTCCCAGCTGCACATAATATCAAACAGCAAAAATTTCCGAGAGATCTCCATCTCAACGCCAGCACCCAGCTTCACTCAACGACCAGCAAGCTACAGTGCTGGACATCCTATGCCAAACAACTAGCAAGACAGGAACACAACCCCACCCATTAGCAGAGAGGCGGCCCAAAATCATAGTAAGTCTACAGACACCCCAAAACACACCACCAGACGTGGACCTGCACACCAGAAAGACAAGATCTAACCTCATCCACCAGAACACAGGCACTAGTACCCTCCACCAGGAAGCCTACACAACCCACTGAACCAACTTTAGCCACTGGGGACAGACACAAAAAACAACAGGAACTACGAACCTTCAGCCTGCAAAAAAGGAGACCCCAAACACAGTAAGATAAGCAAAATGAAAAGACAGAAAAACACACCGCAGATGAAGGAGCAAGATAAAAACCCATCAGACCTAACAAATGAAGAGGAAATAGGCAGTCTACCTGAAAAAGAATTCAGAATAATGATAGTAAGGTTGATCCGAAATCTTGGAGATAGAATGGACAATAGAATGGACAAAATGCAAGAATCAGTTAACAAGGACCTAGAAGAACTAAAGATGAAACAAGCAACGATGAACAACACAATAAGTGAAATTAAAAGTACTCTAGATGGGATCAATAGCAGAATAACTGAGGCAGAAGAACGGATAAGTGACCTGGAAGATAAAATAGTGGAAATAACTACTGCAGAGCAGAATAAAGAAAAAAGAATGAAAAGAACTGAGGACAGTCTCAGAGACCTCTGGGACAACATTAAACGTACCAACATTTGAATTATAGGGGTTCCAGAAGAAGAAGAGAAAAAGAAAGGGACTGAGAAAATATTTGAAGAGATTATAGTTGAAAACTTCCCTAATATGGGAAAGGAAATAGTTAATCAAGTCCAGGAAGCACAGAGAGTCCCATACAGGATAAATCCAAGGAGAAATACGCCAAGACACATATTAATCAAACTGTCAAAAATTAAATACAAAGAAAACATATTAAAAGCAGCAAGGGAAAAACAACAAATAACACACAAGGGAATCCCCATAAGGTTAACAGCTGATCTTTCAGCAGAAACTCTGCAAGCCAGAAGGGAGTGGCAGGACATACTGAAAGTGTTGAAGGAGAAAAACCTGCAACCAAGATTACTCTACCCAGCAAGGATCTCATTCAGATTTGATGGAGAAATTAAAACCTTTAGAGACAAGCAAAAGCTGAGAGAGTTCAGCACCACCAAACCAGCTCTACAACAACTGCTAAAGGAACTTCTCTAGGCAAGAAACACAAAAGAAGGAAAAGACCTACAATAACAAACCCAAAACAATTAAGAAAATGGGAATGGGAACACACATATCGATAATTACCTTAAATGTAAATGGACTAAATGCTCCCACCAAAAGACACAGATTGGCTGAATGGATACAAAAACAAGACCCATATATTTGCTGTCTACAAGAGACCCACTTCAGACCTAGAGACACATACAGACTGAAAGTAAGGGGATGGAAAAAGGTATTTCATGCAAATGGAAACCAAAAGAAAGCTGGAGTAGCAATTCTCATATCAGACAAAATAGACTTTAAAACAAAGACTATTAGAAGAGACAAAGAAGGACACTACATAATGATCAAGGGAGCGATCCAAGAGGAAGATATAACAATTGTAAATATTTATGCACCCAACATAGGTGCACCTCAATACATAAGGCAAATACTGACAACCATAAAAGGGGAAATCGACAGTAACACATTCATTGTAGGGGACTTTAACACCCCACTTTCACCAATGGACAGATCATCCAAAATGAAAATAAATAAGGAAACACAAGCTTTAAATGATACATTAAATGAGATGGAGTTAATTGATATTTATAGGACATTCCATCCAAAAACAACAGAATACACATTTTTCTCAAGTGCTCATGGAACATTCTCCAGGATAGATCATATCTTGGGTCACAAATCAAGCCTTGGTAAATTTAAGAAAATTGAAATTGTATCAAGTATCTTTTCCGACCACAACGCTATGAGACTCGATATCAATCACAGGAGAAGATCTGTAAAAAATACAAACACATGGAGGCTAAACAATACACTACTTAATAACGAAGTGATCACTGAAGAAATCAAAGGGGAAATCAAAAAATACCTAGAAACAAATGACAATGGAGACACGATGACTCAAAATCTATGGGATGCAGCAAAAGCAGTTCTAAGAGGGAAGTTTATAGCAATACAATCTTACCTTAAGAAACAGGAAACATCTCGAATACACAACCTAACCTTGCACCTAAAGCAATTAGAGAAAGAAGAACAAAAAAACCCCAAAGTTAGCAGGAGGAAAGAAATCATAAAAATCAGATCAGAAATAAATGAAAAAGAAATGAAGGAAACGATAGCAAAGATCAATAAAACTAAAAGCTGGTTTTTTGAAAGGATAAACAAAATTGATAAACCATTAGCCAGACTCATCAAGAAAAAAAGGGAGAAGACTCAAATCAATAGAATTAGAAATGAAAAAGGAGAAGTAACGACTGACACTGCAGAAATACAAAAGATCATGAGAGATTACTACAAGCAACTCTATGCCAATAAAACGGACAACCTGGAAGAAATGGACAAATTCTTAGAAAGGCACAACCTGCCAAGACTGAATCAGGAAGAAATAGAAAATATGAACAGACCAATCACAAGCACTGAAATTGAAACTGTGATTAAAAATCTTCCAACAAGCAAAAGCCCAGGACCAGATGGCTTCACAGGCGAATTCTATCAAACATTTAGAGAAGAGCTATCACCTATCCTTCTCAGACTCTTCCAAAATATAGCAGAGGGAGGAACACTCCCCAACTCATTCTACGAGGCCACCATCACCCTGATACCAAAACCAGACAAGGATGTCACAAAGAAAGAAAACTACAGGCCAATATCACTGATGAACATAGATGCAAAGATCCTCAACAAAATACTAGCAAACAGAATCCAACAGCACATTAAACGGATCATACACCATGATCAAGTGGGGTTTATTCCAGGAATGCAAGGATTCTTCAATATACGCAAATCAATCAACGTGATACACCATATTAACAAATTGAAGGAGAAAAACCATATGATCATCTCAATAGATGCAGAGAAAGCTTTTGACAAAATTCAACACCCATTTATGATAAAAACCCTGCAGAAAGTAGGCATAGAGGGAACTTTCCTCAACATAATAAAGGCCATATATGACAAACCCACAGCCAACATCGTCCTCAATGGTGAAAAACTGAAAGCATTTCCACTAAGATCAGGAACAAGACAAGGTTGCCCACTCTCACCACTTTTATTCAACATAGTTTTGGAAGTTTTAGCCACAGCAATCAGAGAAGAAAAGGAAATAAAAGGAATCCAAATCAGAAAAGAAGAAGTAAAGCTGTCACTGTTTGCAGATGACATGATACTATACATACAGAACCCTAAAGATGCTACCAGAAAACTACTAGAGCTAATCAATGAATTTGGTAAAGTAGCAGGATACAAAATTAATGCACAGAAATCTCTGGCATTCCTATACACTAAGGATGAAAAATCTGAAAGTGAAATCAAGAAAACACTCCCATTTACCATTGCAACAAAAAGAATAAAATACCTAGGAATAAACCTACCTAAGGAGACAAAAGACCTGTATGCAGAAAATTATAAGACACTGATGAAAGAAATTAAAAATGATACAAATAGATGGAGAGATATACCATGTTCTTGGATTGGAAGAATCAACATTGTGAAAATGACTCTACTACCCAAAGCAATCTACAGATTCAATGCAATCCCTATGAAACTACCACTGGCATTTTTCACAGAACTAGAACAAAAAATCTCACAATTTGTATGGAAACACAAAAGACCCCGAATAGCCAAAGCAATTTTGAGAACGAAAAATGGAGCTGGAGGAATCAGGCTTCCTGACTTCAGACTATACTACAAAGCTACAGTAATCAAGACAGTATGGTACTGGCACAAAAACAGAAAGATAGATCAATGGAACAGGATAGAAAGCCCAGAGATAAACCCACGCACATATGGTCACCTTATCTTTGACAAAGGAGGCAGAAATGTACAGTGGAGAAAGGACAGCCTATTCAATAAGTGGTGCTGGGAAAACTGGACAGCTACATGTAAAAGTATGAGATTAGATCACTCCCTAACACCATACACAAAAATAAGCTCAAAATGGATTAAAGACCTAAATGTAAGGCCAGAAACTATCAAACTCTTAGAGGAAAACATAGGCAGAACACTCTATGACATAAATCACAGCAAGATCCTTTTTGACCCACCTCCTAGAGAAATAGAAATAAAAACAAAAGTAAACAAATGGGACCTAATGAAACTTCAAAGCTTTTGCGCAGCAAAGGAAACCATAAAGAAGACCAAAAGACAACCCTCAGAATGGGAGAAAATATTTGCAAATGAAGCAACTGACAAAGGATTAATCTCCAAAATTTATAAGCAGCTCATGCAGCTTAATAACAAAAGAACAAACAACCCAATCCAAAAATGGGCAGAAGACCTAAATAGACATTTCTCCAAAGAAGATATACAGAGTGCCAACAAACACATGAAAGAATGCTCAACATCACTAATCATTAGAGAAATGCAAATCAAAACTACAATGAGATTTCATCTCACACCAGTCAGAATGGCCATCATCAAAAAATCTAGAAACAATAAATGCTGGAGAGGGTGTGGAGAAAAGGGAACCCTCTTACACTGTTGGTGGGAATGTAAATTGATACAGCCACTGTGGAGAACAGTATGGAGGTTCCTTAAAAAGCTACAAATAGAACTACCATATGACCCAGCAATCCCACTACTGGGCATATACCCTGAGAAAACCATAATTCAAAAAGAGTTATGTACCAAAATGTTCATTGCAGCTCTATTTACAATAGCCCAGAGATGGAAACAACCTAAGTGTCCATCATCGGATGAATGGATAAAGAAGATGTGGCACATATATACAATGGAATATTACTCAGCCATAAAAAGAGACGAAATTGAGCTATTTGTAATGAGGTGGATAGACCTAGAGTCTGTCATACAGAGTGAAGTAAGTCAGAAAGAGAGAGACAAATACCGTATGCTAACACATATATATGGAATTTAAGAAAAAAAAAAATGTCATGAAAAACCTAGGGGTGAAACAGGAATAAAGACACAGACTTACTAGAGAATGGACTTGAGGCTATGGGGAGGGGGAAGGGTAAACGGTGACAAAGCAATAAAGAGGCATGGACATGTATACACTACCAAACGTAAGGTAGATAGCTAGTGGGAAGCAGCCGCATAGCACAGGGAGATCAGCTCGGTGCTGTGTGACCGCCTGGAGGGGTGGGATAGGGAGGGTGGGAGGGAGGGTGACGCAAGCGGGAAGAGATATGGGAACATATGTATATATATAACTGATTCATTTTGTTGTGAAGCTGAAACTAACATACCATTGTAAAGCAATTATGCTCCAATAAAGATGTTTAAAAAAAAAAAAAAAAGAATCCAGATAGAATTTTAATGTGAATTCCATTAAATCTGTGGATTAATTTAAGAAAATATTGTCTTCCGATCCATTAACATGAGACGTCTTTCCATTTATTTAGGACTTTTGAAATTTTATCAGTGTTTTCTCATTTTCAGAATATAGGTTTCTTACTTCTTATGTTAAATTTACTACTAAATATTATATTTTTAATGCTATTTTAAATGGAATTATCAATTTTTTTCAGATTATTAATTGTAAGTATACAGAAAATCAAATGATATTTATATTGATCTTATATCCTACAATGTTTATAAACTCATTAATTAGTTCTAATATATTTTAATGGATTCCTCAGGATTTCATTATGCAAGATTATGCAATCTGCATATAGAAATAGTTTATACCCTTGTGACAGGAGATAGATGGGTCCCAGACTGAGCAGCTGGAATTCGTCCCCTATAGACAGATACTCCAAAATAGCAGGAGGGAGGAGAAGCTGAACCCTGCCCAGATAAGAGATAAGAGACCACATATTCATCATTCTCAAAGTCAAGGAGACCTTCCCAACTACGCATGTGCAGAAAAGCTCCTTGAAGGGCAAAAAAGCAGGGGGGGGGTACCACCCTATAGTAGATGACATCAAACTACCCATAGGCTTCTTTGCTAGAATCCACTTGGCTAAGAAATGCGTGCGCACACATGGGAGGACCCTGAGATAAACAAAGTACAGACTCAGAACCAGGCAAAGCAAGATGACTGGCCACAGGAAACCCAGAAGAAATGCCCCATATAAGTGATTCAAACTACCACGTGGGTGCGACTCTCTCTCTGAGCCTGCCCATGTGTCTATCCACACATACCCCTTTTCCTCCTTTACTTGTTTCACCACTTTCCATTTTTTTGTGGAAATTCATTTTCTGCAAAGCCTTAGGGGCCAGGGCCTTGTCACTGGCCACTGGGTTAGTGGCTAGGATTCAGTGCTCTCACTGCCGCAGCCTGACTTCAATCTCTGGCTAGGAACTGAAATCCTGCTTCAAACTGCTGCCAGCCAAGGCCACCGGAGATCACTCTCACTTACAGTCAGGCTTGCTTTTATCTCTTTTTCTTACCTAAATGTTGTAAGTAGAATCTCCACAACAATATTGAATAACATTTGAAAGAGGCAACATCTTGTCTTTACCTTAGTAGGAAAATGTTAGTCTCTCACCATTAAATATTTTGTTAATTGTTGGTTTTTCATAGATGACTTATTAAGTCCAAGAAGTTCCTTTTTATTCCTAGTTTGTTGAGGATTATGTGTGTATATGTGTGTGTGTATATGTGTGTGTGTGTGTGTTTAAAAGTGTATTGAATTTTCCTGAATCCTTTTTTTCTATTGAGATGATCATGTGATTTTTGTCCTTTATTCTATAGTTGTTGTTTTTTTTACATGAATTGATTTTTCCAATATTAAATCAACCTTGCATTCCTGGGATAAATCTCATTTGGTCAGGTTGTATAATCATTTTTAGATGCTTCTGGGTTTGTAACTTATTGAGAAATTATGTATCTAGATTCATTAGCTATATTTGTCCCTACTTTTCTTTTATCATAATGTCTTTGTTTAGCTTTGGTATCAGAGTAACATGGCCTTATACAATGAGTTATATAGATATACATTTACTCATATAATATAAAATATTATCAATCCCTGTTATGATATGCACTATATATACTGGGAGGGGGGTGGTGGGAATTTGCCATTGCAAAGCACTGAGTAATATAGCAAACACCCTTTATATTTATAAATTAACTCATAACAAATGGTTAAGAAATTTCCAGGACAAATAAATGAGAAGAGAGCAGGAAACTGTAGTGGTAAGCAACATTAAATCCACAAATATTTGAGAGTGGTTGTTCAACTCAGGAACCTAGTATCATTGGTTTTTACAGATATAGAAACATAAAATATAGAAAACATGTTGCAACCTGTTATACATGATACTAAACATTGCATAAGCTTAAACAATTGATGGCCCAGAGCCAAAATGAAACAGTGCACTAAAGCAATATCAGTCATGGGAAAACAATATTAAAACAAAGTATGATTGTCTTTGACCTGACTGAATGTGAGAAAAAGGTTCTCCTACTCTAACTTACATGTGGGGCTTGAATTTATATTACTGAGTTGGTTTTCAAAATCCCTAATATAAAAGATTAATTTAACTAACATATAACTGAGCACTTAGGTTATTCTAGGGAGCTTTACAAAAGTCAAAGATGAGGAATACACAATCAGCACAGGCCAGCCAGGATTTCCACAAAATGCATCTGAATATGAGTACACAGTACAACTGTAAAACAGTGAAATATATTACTATGGGTAAGATTCAATAGAAGAAGAAGAAGAAAAAAAAAAGACTCTTAGATCACCATGTAGCACAGACCTTATAATTTTTCAGAATTTTTTAAATGGTAAAAACATTTTTAAAGGCATAAAGCAAATGAGAAAAGACAAAGATACTGTTCAAATATGTTAAGTATATCAGAAAAAAAGACTGTAACATAAAAATATACTCATTAAATTTATAAAGTTTAAACAGCAGATTATTTACATAAGAATGAAGCACTAAACTAGAAGATCTATCTGAAGGAGTTACTCAGAATTCTTCCCTAAAAAAACAGGGGAAAGCAGTTAACTTGCTAGAAAGATAACAGAGGATGTTTTCTTCATGTACTAAGTAAATTAAAAATTTGTGAAACCATACACAAAGGATCAAAAATATAGGAAAGGACTAAAGAAATCAAGAACTTCAGTTTATTGAAAGACATCACTAAGTTGAAAATCCAACAGAATTTGGATTTTCGATTTATTTATATGAATATATGTATTTATAAAACATATTCAACAAATGATTCCTATCCAGACTGTATAAATATCTATTACAAATAAATAAGAACAAGGCAGACACCACTTTAGAAATTGAACAAAATGCTTAAATAAGCACTTCTCAAATATAATACAAAAAAAGTGGTCAATTAACAGAGGCAGTACAAAATCAGAGAAAAGCAAATTAAACTTACATTGAGACTCTAAATGAAATGTATAATGTATGAAATGTTAGTGAGGATGGAGGCTGAAGGCTGATGGAACTGTAATTCACTCTATCTGCCAGTGTAAATTTATAAAATCACTTTTAAAAGCTGCTTGGCAATGTATACTAACGTTGAGAATATGCATAACATGTAATTCAGCAGTTTCAAACTTAGGTAAATACCCAACAGAACTGGGTAAATCTGTGTCAAAAGGCATGTACACAAATGTTAATATCAGCTAATATTCCTGTTAGCCAAAACAATGGAGACAAGAATAAATTAAGATAAATTAAAGTCAATAGGCATCAATAAAAATGAATGAACCATAGCTACATGCAATATTATTTATGAATCTCATAGTATTAAGTGAAAGAAATAAGATATAAAACACTTATCATATGATTTCTTTTACATAAAATTAAAAACAAAAACCAAAGTATATTATTTAGTAATTTTTTTTCTTTCTAGTTTTCAACGCAACGTTATAGCATAACAGCATAGTATATGTGTGGTAAAGAGGGAGAAAATAACTGGGAGGGGCAGGAGGGGTACCTGTGGTCGTTGGTGATGTTAATTTTTTTGTTTCTTTTTTTAAAATTAATTTTTATTGGAATATAGTTGTTTCTTATATTGTGTTTCACAGTATAAAGTTTATACAAAAGGAAGAGACTCATTTTCCTGACATACACAGTCTTAAAGAAAAATATTTTTCTGAATGTTTATTAAATATGGGTAGCTACAATATAAAATTAATTCTAAATGAGAGAATGTATTTCAGTGAAAATCAGTGAACAGTAATTTATAACATACTTCCCTATTTTTCAAGGTAGATCTTAGATCCTTCTTTTTAGCTCTGGTTAAGGATAAGAGGATTTTGGGGGGAAAAAAGTGATGAAAGCAATCAGAGATACATTTGGCCTCTATTATGTTTTATTTACAATCTACCTAAGAAAAATGTTGATCTCAAAAAAAACACAAAACTGTAAAATAGCAAGTAAGAAATGAAATTGAGTTATTTGTAGTGAGGTGGATGGACCTAGAGTCTGTCATACAGAGTGAAGTAAGTCAGAAAAAGAAAAACAAATACCGTATGCTAACACATATATATGGAATCTAAAAAATAAAAAACCATCATGAAGAACCTAGGGGCAAGACAGGAATAAAGATGCAGACCTACTAGAGAATGGACTTGAGTATACGGGGAGGGGGAAGGTTAAGCTGGGACAAAATGAGAGAGAGGCATGGACATATATACACTACCAAACATAAAATAGATAACTAGTGGGAAGCAGCTACATAGCACAGGGAGATCAGCTCGGTGCTTTGTGTCCACCTAGAGAGGTGGGATAGGGAGGGTGGGAGAGAGGGAGACGCAAGAGGGAAGAGATATGGGAACATATGTATATGTATAAGTGATTCACTTTTGTTATAAAGCAGAAACTAACACACCATTGTAAAGCAATTATACTCCAATAAAGATGTTAAAAAATTTAAAAAAAAACAAAAGAAACCTTTGCAATTGGAGCCCAAAGTTGATAAAATGAGCAGTGAGACAGAAAGGTCAATAATGAATACAAACATGCTTAGAGCAAAATATTTTCTGTAAGCTAATTGAGAGGCAAGTACTGAAATCTTATGCTAAATCATATTTTAAAAACTGCAATTTATTTTATGGAGAATTCCACAAAGTTATGTTATTAAAAAGGATGGAAAGAAATAATGTCTACCATATAACATTAATTTATGGGTAAATGGTGTTAAATTCTGTACTATTTATAATATATCCTATTATATCTATTATATAATATTTACCAATGGAAACATAAAAATATTATGAAAAAGAATTTTAAAAAGCAAATGCTGCATATTCAGGTATTTTGACCCACAAATCAGACTTTGCAGAAAGGTAATCACACCATAATTACTCTACTTTTAAAGGAAGATGATGCTTAAGAAAGAATTCTGCTTATTTCCTTAGGGTATCCTACAATTCTTCTACTAGTTACCTATTATTAGATTAGGAAAACTAAGTTTATGAATGAGAAGTTATATTTCATCAATAATTACACCAAAATGGAAATCTATGTAGGTAAACATCACATACTTACGACTGTATAAGTGTTATATTATGCTGTTTGAAACTGCACAACTATGTAAGAATATAAATGAGGTGAAGGCATATTATATAGTTTGAAATGTAAATGATTTTAACTAGAATTTAAAGTCTGTATACAAAAAAGAGAAACAGACATTTGTGGAATTATTTCCCATTAGCCCTTAGTTGATGGCATTCAATGTGATATGTGTTTTGTACCTCTAAAATTCCACACAGTTCAAATCTCCTTGAACATTCCAATAGCAAGAATGTATCCATTAAAAAAAAAGAACTAAATTCCAAGTACCCACTTAACACTTTTTTTTTTTTTTTGGTCCATGAGCAATTTACAAAACAGAACCCACTAAAACAAAACAATGTGAACTGCTTTTCAAAGTACATCATAATACCATTTGATTTATAGTTTTAAGAAAGAAATGGATGCCTTGAGACAAAGTTTTGCCAGTTAAATAATATTTATGTTATTTGCACTTTGTAAGGCCAAGACTTTTAATTATTTAGCATGGATTTGAGGTGGCTTGCCTCAAAAATATAAAGGTCCTTTGGTGGTGATAAGAAAATTTCCCAGCAAATTTCTGAAAATTATGTCTTTAAGGTAACCAATGAGTACTCATGATGGGTACCCTAAACTTCAAAAAGATCTCTAAGGGACAGAAAATAATGTTCAACCTGTCAATAAGAAGCCTGCACTATGGAAGGGATACCATATGTTCCAATAGAATAATTAGGATTGGCATAAGTCTGAATGTAATCATGAGAAGTTGTTTGGAGAAGTAAGCATGAAACTGATCTAGAGTAAAGACAATTGAGTTATGAAAGGGTGAGTCCTACCCAGCAATGCTAGGTAAAACAAAGAGAATGCCACAGTTGAGTTACTTCTTTGCTGTTTTCAGATGAGTTTATACCACTCTGAGCTATCCTAGCTCACTAAAGTCTCCTAATTATGTTCACAGGAGGAAAGAAGCTAAAATGCTAATTTATGATGGTGTGACACTTTTTCAAAAGTCTAACAGGGTTATAGTGTATGGAAAATTAAAATGAAATTTCCTTTGCCCTGTGTTAAAATTCTTGTTCATATGATCTGACATTAAAAAATGAAAGTAAAGCCTTTGGGAGGAGAAATTAATTATACATTTCTTCCTATGCCTTTCCTGTCAGATATCTTCCTATTACCATGCATATTATTAGAGTTTTTAGGCATTTTATGAGAAATATTGCTATCCCAGTTCTCCTGGTAAGATGGGTTCTGAACTACAGTGTTTAATTTATAAACACTAGACTCCTACTTTTGATTTTTCCAGTATAGCTTATAACAAAACCATTTATCCATTGAGAGCAACTATAGCTGTATAAAACAGGGAAAGTATCTTTGAAGGCATCTGAGAACTTCTGTGCCAGTCAGAATTTGAGGATTCATGATCCTGGAAGAAAGGATAGCTCATAGATACGAACCCAAACATTACACATGCAAGCACCCTGTTGGGTAATTTGCCAGTTCTAAAGTAAAATGAGGCAACATAGAGAAAAACACATTTAACTCTCACACTTCACTTCTCTACTTCTGAAGCCAGATGTGTGGGTTTTTTCTCGCACTGACCAATTCTCCAATACCAGCTGCGTGTCCTACAATTTGACTCCATTTTGACACTAACCAGAGTTAGTTACAGACCTGACAGGTTAAAGGCTCAGTCCCTCAGGACCACCTACCCCTGCCACACTTCAACTCTTAATTGCAAGTAATAGCTCCCAAGTTACCCACAACTTCTATCTGACTGGGTACAGATTGGGGGTTTCCACGATCCCCTTCTCAAGATTTTTTAATTTGTTAGACTGGCTCACAGAACCCAGGAAAACAGTTTATTTACTCCTGCTGATTTATTACAAAGGATATTATAAAGGACACAGATGAACAGGCAGATGAAGAGATACTTAGGGTAAGGTCTGGAAGAGTTCAGATGCAGGAGTTTCTGTCCTGGTGGAGCTGGGGTGTATCACCCTCTCAGCACGTGGATGTGTTCATGAACCTGGAAGCTCTCTGATCCTCATACTTTTGGGATTTTTATGGAGGCTTCACCAGGTAGGCATAATCAATTGTTAACCCATTTTCCAGCCCCACACTCCTCTCCAGAGGATGGGAGTAAGGCTGAAATTTGCAAGCTTCTAATCCTTCTAATTGTGACTTGACCTTTCTATTATTGACCAGACCCATCCAACAGTTGCCTCATTAGAAAAAAGGGCACTCCCATCACCCAGGAAAGTCTAAGGGATTTATGAATTGTGCGTCAGTCACTCGATCATTCAGAAAATTACAAGGATTTTAGGAGCCAGGAACCCAGATCAAAAGCCAAATATTATCAGAAACCAGGATCAGAGACTAATTTATACATTGTATTATATTATTTCACAGGCAAGAAGCCTGAAGCTGGGCTTGGAGGACTTGAAGGGTCAAGATCCTAGAAAGCAGGAGGTTCAGACCGTTATCAGTTCTGTGCACTGATTCGCTTCACAAGCATTTGTGATTCCTAAGTTGTTCATGATGAAAGGCTAAGAAGACCAGCAGAAAGTGACAGACAAGCTGAATGGAGCTTTTGCTATTCTTGTGGTGTGGAGGAAAAATGGACAAGCAAAAGAGAAGTGGCCCTAGCAAAATGCACAGGCTCTCAGTTGGGACCCCTCAAGATCTTCACCCTAAGATTAAGCTCAAATCAGAGGTAGAATGAGCCTTACAAAGTCTGACACTTGACTCAAGTTATCTCAGTCTCTGAATGGTTTGAGGGATTCCCTTCCTGCTGTAGCTGCCTGACAGGGGATTGAGTGAGAAAATAACATCTTCATCCAGAGCCTCTGTGATCTTTTATACAAATGTTTCAGATGAAATAAAAAATTATTAGGTATACCAAGGAAAAGAATCAGGAAAAAATAAGACAGGAGGAATAGATCCTTGAGAGGATCCAAATGTTGGAAATATTACACATTGATTTTAAAATTTCTAAAGGGCAATAGCATATTTCAATTATTTTTAGACCTGGTCTAAGAGTCAATGAAAGTTAGCACAGTGTATACCAGAAACCAAGAAAATAGACATACGTTTGGTAGGTAGAAGTAAAAAGGGAAAGGTATAAATGGCAACAGTGAATCATTCAATTTTACATTCTTTTCCTTAGTTATCTCATGCTCAACTTGCTGTCCCTTAGAACAAGTATAACTGGATGTGGATATAATGTGGTATGATAGAAATGAGTCCTCTAAAGGTAAGACATATCTTCATAGGACCTGCATTTTCAGTGGCTTGGCTTGTTTCATGAGGGATCAAGTGACACTCAAAGAATTAGCTTGGTGTATTGGGTAATGCAACAACTGTAGCTCATACTGAGAGTCAGGGGTCATCATCTTGCCCTTACACCTAGCTTCTTTGTATCAAAACGTGCATAGCTTCTATAGAGTTCCATGACTTTTACATTAGGAATTGATGTTTCCTCACATCACCTTATTTTGAAAACTCCAACAGAGATTATAATTACTATTGTCTTTGGTGGTCTCTTATTAGAGAGGTAAGTAAAATAAATCATACCATACATACTTTTTATCTATCCTTCCTTCCATTGCAATATAAACTTCAGCAGGGCAGGAATTTTTGTCAATTTGGTCACTGCTTTATTCCCAAAATCTGGAATACACTATGCAAGGCACATAGTATTGGTTAAACATATACCTTGAAATCAATCCATCAATTAATCATTCCCTCCTTTCTTTGGTCTATATATCTTGCTGACCAATATAAGTTTAACTTTGTTATTTGGTACAGTTTTAAAAAATCTAAAACCACTTAACTGGAAATGCACATAATTTTTTTCAATTTCAATAGTAGAGAAATATAAATACATTGGCTACAAACATCCTAATACTCAAGCAGACACTTATCCTGTTTTAATCATCTACTAAACATTAAGAGATATGCTATTAAATTCTAAGCTCCTAACTTAAGAACTAATTTTAAGATTTAGAATTAAGTATGTTATTAATATCATAAAGAGGCTTGTGATTCTAGGCTTTATAAAATTAACAAAATCAAGTTTTGTTTTTCTTAATAAATACAACTTTTCCATAGGCAGATATCCCATTCATTGTGTGTGAAAGTGTTATCAAAATATTTTCACGTTTATAATTTTATGTGATTTTCAAAATAGTTTAAGGTACAAATAAATATCCCCATTTTATAAATTCAAAAATTAAATGAAGAAATATAAGTGCTATTGTAATGTCAGATAGATGGCAAATTTCAGATCTGGAAATAGAGTAGCTTTTTCATAGTTACATTTAACAATATATAATACACTATTTCAGAGTTTCAACTTTTCAACAAAAGGGATAATAGTTGCCTGCTGCTTTGGGAACTGCAATATATGTAGAAACTTGTCCTGGTACTCAATTATTTCATTCCACAGGTATTAATTTCCTGAAATTTCATGGCAAGGTAAAAATGATGACACCCTGCATTTGCTTGTTGACCAAATTGTGAAACTTCCGAATGAATTCTATTACTTTCTTTGGTAAAGAAATTCAGAAACTTCAGAGTGAGTAGATTAATATGACAAACATTTAAATACAGTTTCTGATCTTCATTTGCTCTAGAATGTTCTTTGGAAAAAAACAGTGCAACATAGATATTTTCCTATAGAAAAATTATAACTGGAGGTGCAATTCCTGACTTATGCATTATAGTGTTATAAAATAAATTATAGCACCTAAAATGTGATAATAATGAAAAACAGTAAAATTATATTCCAAAGCTTAAAATTTGGAGTTTCTGATATTCAGTTTATGTCTACTAAATGTTGAATATGATGAAATGTAACATCAATATGTGCTCAAGAATTATTCACTATATTAAATTGAAATAAATTGTACCTAAAACAAGCTGTATCTATAATAAATATAAATACAACAAATTGTATGCACTTACATTTTTATTTTTATATTTATTAAACTATAATTTATAGCTATTTAAATGCACCCATTTTGACTTATTTTTGTATAATATGTGATGACTTTTGAGAAATGTATATAACTTGTATCACTGCCTTAATCAAGATATACAATATTTTAATTAGTCCAAATTTTTTTTGTCAATTCTCTAACCATCTTAGACCCGAGATAAATACCGATCTGCTTTTTGCCACTGTAGATTCTTTTTGTTTGTTCTAAAGTGTCATATAAATAGAATCATATAGATATATCCTTTTGGGTCTAGTATTTTTTTCTTACTAAGATGATATCTACGGTTCCATTTATTGTTCCATCCAGGTTTTTGTGTATATCACCTCTTTATTCATTTGTATTACTTTACATCTACCACGACTTGTTATACATTTCATGCTGATAAATATTTAGTCATTTCAGGTTTTGTCTATTATGAATAAACCTGCTGTGCATATTGCATACAAGACTCTGTGTGGACATGTTTTCATTTCTCTTGAGAAATACCTCTGAGTAGAATTACTGGGTCTTATGATAAGTGTATGTTTATCTTTGTAAGAAATTGCCAAACTGTTTTCCAAAGTGGTTGTCCCACTTTATACTCCCGCAGTAATATATAAGGATTCTAGTTTCTCCACATTGTTGCTAATGTTTGGTATTTTTGGTCTTTTTAGACAAAGTGGAGTATGCTGCAGTACTTCAATTGTGTTCTTAATTTTCACATCCCTGAAGACTAATGATGCAGAGTAGCTCTTTAAGTGCTTGATGGAAATTTGTATACTGTCTTTTATAAATTGTGCAGTTTTTTTCACCAACTGAAAAATCAGATTATTTTCTTATTATGGAATTGTAAGTGTTCTTTATATGTTCTGGATACCAGTACTATGTCAGATACATATATGTAGATGTATATATGTATGTGGGTGGGGATGCATGTGTATGTGTGTATTTACTATTTTCTTTTAATTTGTGATTGCTTGAAGACCAATTTATCATTTTTCTAAATTTTTATAATTCATTTTAATTGTATAGTTAATGTTTTTTTGTGTTCTGTCTAAAAATTGTTTGCAATCTCAAGTCATAATGGAGTAGTCTTATGTTTTCTTCTATCTTGTTTTATAGTAAAACTAAACTCTTTGTACTTAGGTTTAAGGTCAATTTTAAGTTAACTTTTTGCATATATTATTTTCATTTTGTTTGCCTTTAATTTTCTGGACTGTTTTCTTTATATATCTTAATTTTTTTTTTTAATTTTTTGGCCATGCACGCAGCATGCAGGATCTGGGTTCCACTACTAAGGATGGAACCCGTGCCCCCTGCAATGGTAGCATGGAGTCTTAACTACTGGACTGCCAGGGAAGTCCTATCTTTACTTTAAAATGGGTGTTTAAGTTTTAACTTATCAGCCTATCTGCTTTTTCTAATGGTAAGTTCATCTGAAGCAGAAAAAAAAAAAATTCAGTGCCATTCTAATGACTGCAGAGACAGATATTTCACAATATCTCCATATAATAAATACTTATCACACATGAAAATGCTGGCAATGAAGACCAAGTGATGAATGCAATCTTGTTTATGCAAATAAAAAGTATAAAATTAAAGGCCTGATCTCTTTCCACCATCATATCTTTTCAATACATTCACAACTGCAGATGACACTACTGAATATGACCAGAATCAGGCCAAATGAGTGTGACAAACAAATAATAATCTATAGATTATTTAAGAATTACTATTCCTCAGCTGTTTTTGCAATTGAGAAGCAGTACTTAGATTACACTGAGCTCTGACAGAAACCATGAAGGCAACAGTAAGACAATAGTACAGATTGTTTTAAAGTAAATTTAAACTTACCATTACATAATGTTAACTACATAGGTGGTGCTAACCACATGGATCCACAGACTTTAATTAGGCAATTAAAAATAAAATGGTTAGTGAAACATTTGACAATATGACATTTATTGACAAAGAAAGAGCTTGTGTTGCTGAACACCCACTTATAGAGAAAAAACCTGTAGTTTAAGATGTACTTTTGAAATCACAAACTATAAAATCATTTGAAAAATATCTTGTTTATATAGCATTTCAGTATAATAATATATTATTTTGAGACTATCGCAAAATTTTGATTCTCTGGAACATGAATCGTATTGAAAATTCTCTGTGATCAACGCTAAGACTACCACTGTTTACTTAAAAACCCAATAGCAATGATTTTCCCTTGCTTGCCATTTTGATATCTTTCAAATACATGATCTAGTTGTATTTATCAACAGCATGTTATAAAATTCTAACCACAAGTATTATAAATATTGTGCAATATTCTTTAAAAGTAACTATAGTAATGTGTATATTCAGAAGAAAAAAACATAATTCTCATTTACTCTGATTTTATATGCAGAAGAGGGAAATGGCAGATCTGTCATTTATGTGTCTGACTTGATACCCATTATATAATTATATAATTTAAGTTAAACATATAATCACATACTTTTGCTGAATATACCAATCATATTAATCATTTGTATAACCATCCTTTCATTTTATTTGCACTTTAAAGATGGAGCCAAGGGTTTTATTTCCTGAATCTAAAGATCTAACATTGGCTTTTATAAGTTTAGGCTTTTGGACGATTAAAGTTCTTTTCCTGTAGATCTTGCAGTTAAGCAAACACAAGTCTGGATAATTTATATTTTGCAGTAATTCATTGCATTCTGCTCATATACACACTTCAGCCATATTTCTTCCTTTGATATTTTATTGTCTTAATTTGCATAAGAAATAAGATTTAATTAATTTTTCTGCTTTGTCTGCTTACTACTAAATCAAATTTTAATGTTTTACTAATATTTTAATTTGGAAATATGAAATACTCCCTAGTGTGTGTGATGGAAAAGACATTAAAATAACCATTAATATCAGAATTAAACATAAAATTTATAAAATTTTTATAACCCCTAAACCTAATAACACTTTTTATTTATTGAATTCCTATACTATGCCTGGAACTTTGTTAATTGCTTTACACAAATTATCTCATCTAACTTTTACAAAAGCTCCTCAAGGTGGGTGTTTTTCCCATTTTATAGGTAAATTTCAAATGTTTTCAAATAGTTAAATAAACTGTCCTAGGTTATACAGATATTCAGTTTATAATTCAGGTCTCTCTGTTTAAAAAAATTTGTTAAAGATTATATTACATTATATTAATTCCACAACTATAATTATATTTCTGCATAAATTTCCATTTTTACAGTCAAAATATGAATATTAATATCATTTCTTACAAGTGAATAAGGATAAAATTATCCTTCCTTATTATCTTTGTATTAGAATTGGGGATTTTTAAGTGTTAAAATACATGACAGCTGTAAATATTAAGAGTAGATGCTTGATACAACAGTGCAAAGTATATAATCTCTGATAACAGTGAAAGTCTGTTCCCAGTATTTAAAAAGAATCAGGTTTGATTCCAAAAGAGGGATTTTACAGTGTGGCTTTTACTGGCTCTTGACAACTGTTTGCATAGTCAATGAGCTTAATTTTCCAGAGGAACTTAAAAAAAACACAGAAGAACAATGTTTATCGCATCATGAATTATAAAAGAAAGAAACAAGTGTACCAATCTATTGACAAGATAACATTAGATTTCAAGCTGTAGTATTGTTTATATCAGGTTTGTTATACAACATATTTCAAAGTAATCTTGGAAGAAAGTCATCTAATCCCTAAACACAGAGCAGTCATGCTGGGAGGTACAAATGCTGAAAAAACTGCTGTAGGGCATGTCAGTCTTAGGGAGAACTATCAAACACTTCTCATGTGACCTACATCATTGTTTATAGCAGTTAGCAAACCTGGAAAAAAGATTTGGAAGACAGCTCCAATGATATGTTAGCACAGTATTTGGCCAGTAGCCTCTAACAACAGTGATAAAAAACAATTAAAGGACATGTTTATTTTCATAGATTGAAAGCAAATACACATAGACAATTAAAGAGCTAACAGAATGAAAAAAAAACCCATGGCATAATAAAATTTCTCAACAAAGTTAAAATTGCAAAAATATTATTTTTATGAGAAAAGAAAAATAACAACACATTTTTTAAAAATCTGATTTTGTTTTTTTCTGAAAACATAAAAATATTTGTTGTGTACTTTCATGTATGGTTACACAGCTTTCACCTGTTAAATTGTCTTAAATTTAATTTATTAGCATTATTGCAACATATATCATAAAATCTTTAATAAATATCCATATTATTAGTTACTACAAGATCCTTCTAGAGATTAGTTAAATGTATGTGACAAATGAATCCTTAGAGAATAACACAATGTAAAAACTAGCCAAAAAAAAAGCTCTGTTAATATAAATGTATCACAAGTTCAAAGGGAAATTTATGTTTTTTGTTTTCTTCCAAGGTAGTCCAAAGAAACTTGCTATCAACATACTCTGCTTAGATCCAGTTGAAATTGAAGTCCAGATTAATCTTCTTTATAATGAGCTACTTATTATTTTAAATCCTTTGATTTTTAAAGACTTTCATAACCTATTGACATAATAAAAAGGTTATTATTTATTCAGTTTTCTCAGAGTTTAACTCCTCTTCTCCCTTTATGTTCTCTGTGTTTTGCTAGAATCAGATAATTTTGTTCTTGGCCAAATCAGAGACATCATCTTCTATATTTGAGCTCCTGCCTTGAATAGCATAGGTAGCTATATTGTAAATTTTTAAAAATTCATATTTCTCTAATGTTTCAACATCCCCACAAACAGGCTGTGTGCTCTCTGCGTGCTCCTCCTGTATGACCCCCTGCATGGCGTGCTGCCTCCCTCTTCTGAGACCTGTGAGTATAATGAAGTTCTTTCATTTTCATATTCCTCCCCATGTATTATTTTGTGTCTTCACCTGACTGATCATTAAAAGACCCCATTTTAATGTAATATAATTATTCCTTACATCAGAGTTGGCAACAAGCATGAGATAATCTAAGTCATGGATGAAAAAACTCCCAGTGAGGTGTCATTGGGCTGCTCATTAACTGGCTGTCCCAATTGGGCTCTACCATTTGCGGGGACCTCTCTAACACTGGTATTGTTCTGCACTGATTTGTGTTGCCCCTTGAGAAAGCTGCCAAGACTCCCCACCCTAAAGTGAAGATCCTGACCCAACCCCAAGTAGAACTCCCCAGGATCCTGTTTGCCAGCCTTTGATCTTGGCAAGAACAGTAAAGTCATCCTATCTCTCTCCAAGACACAGAGCCACTGGACACACTGGCTATTATTTCACATGGAGTGCCTAAGATTGGACCCACTATGGTCTCCTTACTTAGATTAATTAGGGAAGAACCCCTCTGGGTCTTGGTTAAGGCACTGAAAAGTCCACCGAGCAAGCTGAGT
Organism: Grampus griseus; assembly: GCF_964374135.1. Lineage (NCBI taxonomy): Eukaryota > Metazoa > Chordata > Mammalia > Artiodactyla > Delphinidae > Grampus > Grampus griseus. Next base: position 100,359,811 of record NC_138998.1, read on the forward strand.
GTTATCCAGGAAAACAGAGGGTGGCGGTTTGTACTAGATTACTGTCTGGATGACCCTATCCACACGACTCAGCATGCCCTTGAGTAAGACTTATGAAGGGAAAGTACTGCTCCTTTCCAGTTTGGTGTCCAAAGTGTCCCTTCTCTGGAAGAGCCTAGCATGCACCCAGGAGGGTTGATGCTACCAGCTGCCAGCCCCTGTTCTGCTGCACTTCTTGCTGCTGTCAATCTTCATCCCCCATCCCCATAGGGTATCAAAGATTCCATCCAGGCAGACTGGAAAAATGGTTGGGGCCACTTTTTTTTGACTCCCCTAAGACACTTGAGGAGGTTTCTTAGTTCATTTGAGATTACAAATTTCCTGGTCAATGCTCACTTACAAGTGCTGCTTCCTCCTGACATGATAAGAGTGCCTTCCTTAAAATTAAATTGTCACACACTGCAGAAATAAAAAAGATCATGAGAGATTACTACAAGCAACTCTATGCCAATAAAATGGACAATCTGGAACAAATGGACAAATTCTTAGAAATGCACAACCTGCCAAGACTGAATCAGGAAGAAATAGAAAATATGAACAGACCAATCACAAGCACTGAAATTGAAACTGTGATTAAAAATCTTCCAACAAACAAAAGCCCAGGACCAGATGCCTTCACAGGCGAATTCTATCAAATATTTAGAGAAGAGCTAACACCTATCCTTCTCAAACTCTTCCAAAATATAGCAGAGGGAGGAACACTCCCAAATTCCTTCTACGAGGCCACCATCACCTTGACACCAAAACCAGACAAGGATGTCACAAAGAAAGAAAACTACAGGCCAATATCACTGATGAACATAGATGCAAAAATCCTCAACAAAATACTAGCAAACAAAATCCAACAGCACATTAAAAGGATCATACACCATGATCAAGTGGGGTTTATTCCAGGAATGCAAAGATTCTTCAATATATGCAAATCTATCAATGTGATAAACCATATTAACAAACTGAAGGAGAAAAACCATATGATCATCTGAATAGATGCAGAGAAAGCTTTTGACAAAATTCAACACCCATTTATGGCAAAAACCCTGCAGAAAGTAGGCAGAGAGGGAACTTTCCTCAACATAATAAAGGCCATATATGACAAGCCCACAGCCAACATCGTCCTCAATGGTGAAAAACTGAAAGCATTTCCACTAAGATCAGGAACAAGACAAGGGTGCCCACTCTCACCACTATTATTCAACATAGTTTTGGAAGTTTTAGCCACAGCAATCAGAGAAGAAAAGGAAATAAAAGGAATCCAAATCAGAAAAGAAGAAGTAAAGCTGTCACCGTTTGCAGATGACATGATACTATACATAGAGAATCCTAAAGATGCTACCAGAAAACTACTAGAGCTAAACAATGAATTTGGTAAAGTAGCAGGATAAAAAATTAATGCAAAGAAATCTCTGGCATTCCTATATACTAATGATGAAAAATCTGAAAGTGAAATCAAGAAAACACTCCCATTTACCATTGCAACAAAAAGAATAAAATATCTAGGAATAAACCTACATAAGGAGACAAAAGACCTGTATGCAGAAAATTATAAGACATTGATGAAAGAAATTAAAGATGATACAAATAGATGGAGAGATATACCATGTTCTTGGATTGGAAGAATCAACATTGTGAAAATGAATCTACTACCCAAAGCAATCTATAGATTCAATGCAATCCCTATCAAACTACCACTGGCATTTTTCACAGAAGTAGAACAAAAAATTTTGCAATTTGTAGGGAAACACAAAAGACCCTGAATAGCCAAAGCAATCTTGAGAACGAAAAACAGAGCTGGAGGAATCAGGCTCCCTGACTTCAGATTATACTACAAAGCAACAGTAATCAAGACAGTATGGTACTAGCACAAAAACAGAAAGATAGATCAATGGAACAGGATAGAAAGCCCAGAGATAAACCCACGCACATATGGACACCTTATCTTTGATAAAGGTGGCAGGAATGTACAGTGGAGAAAGGACAGCCTATTCAATAAGTGGTGCTGGGAAAACTGGACAGCTACATGTAAAAGTATGAGATTAAATCACTCCCTAACACCATACACAAAACCAAGCTCAAAATGGATTAAAGACCTAAATGTAAGGCCAGAAACTATCAAACTCTTAGAGGAAAATATAGGCAGAACACTCTATGACATAAATCACAGCAAGATCCTTTCTGACCCACCTCCTAGAGAAATGGAAATATAAACAAATGGGACCTAATGAAACTTCAAAGCTTTTGCACAGCAAAGGAAACCATAAACAAGACCAAAAGACAACCCTCAGAATGGGAGAAAATATTTGCAAATGAAGCAACTGACAAAGGATTAATCTCCAAAATTTACAAGCAGCTCATGCAGCTCAATAACAAAAAAACAAACAACCCAATCCAAAAATGGCCAGAAGACCTAAACAGACATTTCTCCAAAGAAGATATACAGACTGCCAACAAACACATGAAAGAATGCTCAACATCATTAATCATTAGAGAAATGCAAATCAAAACTACAATGAGATATCATCTCACACCAGTCAGAATGGTCATCATCAAAAAATCTAGAAACAATAAATGCTGGAGAGGGTGTGGAGAAAAGGGAACCCTCTTACACTGTTGGTGGGAATGTGAATTGGTTCAGCCACTATGGAGAACAGTATGGGGGTTCCTTATAAAACTACAAATAGAACTACCATATGACCCAGCAATCCCACTACTGGGCATATACCCTGAGAAAACCAAAATTCAAAAAGAGTCATGTACCAAAATATTCATTGCAGCTCTATTTACAATAGCCCGGAGATGGAAACAACCTAAGTGCCCATCATCGGATGAATGGATAAAGAAGATGTGGCACATATATACAATGGAATATTACTCAGCCATAAAAAGAAACGAAATTGAGCTATTTGTAATGAGGTGGATAGACCTAGAATCTGTCATACAGAGTGAAGTAAGTCAGAAAGAAAAAGACAAATACTGTATGCTAACACATATATATGGAATTTAAGGGGAAAAAAATGTCATGAAGAACCTAGGGGTAAGACAGGAATAAAGACACAGACCTACTGGAGAACGGACTTGAGGATATGGGGAGGGGGAAGGGTGAGCTGTGACAGGGCGAGAGAGAGTCATGGACATATATACACTAACAAACCTAAGGTAGATAGCTAGTGGGAAGCTGCTGCATGGCACAGGGATATCGGCTTGATGCTTTGTGACCACCTGGAGGGGTGGGATAGGGAGGGTGGGAGGGAGGGAGATGCAAGAGGGAAGAGATATGGGAACATATGTATATTTATAACTGATTCACTTTGTTATAAAGCAGAAACTAACACACCATTGTAAAGCAATTATACCCCAATAAAGATGTTTAAAAAAAATTAAATTGTCACAAAAATACTTTAAAGGTAAAGTTGAGGCCACTATTGCTGTCCTGAATGTAGACCCCAGCTGCTCTGTGGCTGATTGGGACACTCAAAAGAGGAAGGTCCCTAGTCACAATAGGGACTACTCAGGGACCACCAAGAGCTTGTCAGATATCATTCAAAGAGAGAAGGGGGAAAATGCTACCTAGAGAAACAAGCTCTTCTAAAACATTTTGCTTAAGAGTGAAAAAAGAGTGGAGGGGGAGGCAGTATGAGGACTGATTACCCTGTGATGTGGCATCCCAGGGAGATACTACTGCTTAGAGGTACCAGGTCTCATCCTCCTCTCCCTTTTCCTCTTATCAACCAGAGGCAACAATTAAAAACCATGGTTTTTAAGTGACTAAAAGCCCAAGGGGGGGAAAAATGAGTAAATGTTAAGTCTAGCAAACATAATGCTAGCCCTAGATTACTAACTGATTTTAAAAACAAGCCCCGAAATAGAAGGGGAGGAAATAAAAGGTAATTAAGTAAAGTGTACATATATAATATCTTAATATAAAAATAAAATAATTAAATTGTGTGTATGTATATATAATATATAACTAATTTAAACAATGTTCCATAATTTGATGCAATGGGAAATCCAACATTTATACAATAGAAGAACTTATATAACAAAAGATAAAAGGGGCACTGATTGGGCTTCCCTGGTGGCTCAGTGGTTGAGAGTCCGCCTGCCGATGCAGGGGACACGGGTTCGTGCCCTAGTCTGGGAGGATCTCACATGCTGCGGAGCTGCTGAGCCCGTGAGCCAGGGCTGCTGGGCCTGCGCATCCGGAGCCTGTGCTCTGCAACGGAAGAGGCCACAACAGTGAGAGGCCCGCGTATAGCCAAAAAAAAGGGGGGCACTGATTGGCTTTTGTTCTAACTTTAACACTTCATGGATTTGACACTGAGTTCAAATTATAATTATACTAGTGATCCCCCTAAATTTAAACATTTACCCTCTATAATCTTAAGAATGCAACTAAATAGAAAATGGAGGAAAAATGAATATGCCTCATTTTAACTGTAGTCTTGCCTAAATTCCTCACAGTTGTGATATTCATTACACTAAAATATTTCACATTGGGTAGAGATGTTCTGAAACAATAAATGATTAATTAAAATTAAAGTAAGTCTTTAACAGTTACAAACTGCCTTCATTAAAATAGGACTCCATGAACCTCCAGTTAAAATAGTTAATGGGACCCAGTGTAAGTCAAAACAGGGCTTCAAGAATTAAAATTTATTATATAAAACCTAATAAATAAAAGGATAATTATCTACACTGCTTTTCCATTTGACAGCTCAATTTTGCCTGTTTTAAATCTGAAAAAGACAAATATGTAAATAAATAGTGTCTTCTAATGGATTACTACAACCATAACTCTGTGGTTCCATCTATCAAGGCCCCCATACCCAGTACTATTAAAATTACTGATTCTATTCAACCAACAACTGGTAAATATTTTTCTCTTATAAATTGACTGACACATTCTATTCAGCATCTATTTCAACCGCCTCTCAACTTCAGTTTGCCTTCACCTCCAAAGGGACACGGTGCTCCTTTTCCAGGCTCCCTATGGAGGTACTTCATCAACTTTGCCATCACACACAATCCTTTCAGACAAGATCTTAACTATTAAATACATCCACCTTTCTTCAGGAGCACAGGTATGACAGTATATTGATAATATCCTCCTCCAAGGAGATTCATTTGACATACTCATTAAGGACATGTAAAGTCCAACATCTTTTAGTCCTTTTTGAGTTCAGATTGTAACATATTCCTCATTTACAAATTGTACTTATAGATTAAAATCAACAGGCACTCCTACAAGTGTCCTCAAAAAAGTCCTTCACTGTAGAGGCTTTGGCAATCTCTCCTCATTGCCTCCTGGAGCATCTGGACATTTATGATAGCCTTAAATTGCCCCAAGCTTCTGATGCAAAACAACTGTTCCTCTTAGCCTTGTGCTGTACACCAACAAATGACTGCCTACCTACTGGGTTCTCCTGGAAATAGAGGCTCTCACAGACCCTGAACATTGTCACCCTCAACACCCAACATTTTGTTATATCTTGGATCATAGAAACAGCACCCGACAAGGTTGGCACAGCTTACAGAGCCCTCCCTAAGACAGCAGGAAGTTAAATCTGGACCCTCTGGCATATTTTACCTGCAGGCGGGGTGGCTTCTCCTGTTCTCAGTTCCTTGCCAGATGTCAGGGTGCTGGAGGAGGTCACCCTTCCTCCAGAAACTTTGGCTACCTGGGGAGCCCCTTGAGATTAACTGAGTGAACAACAATGGAGGCTCACGGACTACATGAAAGGCACTGTTATCACGTGATGCAGCTCAGTGAAATGTTGCTGCTTTCCATTCCTGTTGCCTCAGCCAGAATGTCCCCAACAAAGGACAGGACCCAAGAAACCAAACTTCAGGCAGTCATCTTAGTGATAGATGCTCTGGCCAACATTGGCCCCATCTTCACATGTATGGGGTTCACATGTTGGGCTATTGCCTAAAATTATTCCCTTTAGGGGGAAAAAACACACCTGGGAATCTCTTGCTTCACATACGCCCTAAATATAAATCACAATCACACATGCCTCTGCATAACACCAGGCCACCAATACAAGGCCTTGCTGTGTAATGCTTTATACAAGGAGTATAAGGGCACTCCTATTCCCTCCAGAGTTACAGACATTACTGGTAGGACACAAGACACATTTCACTTATTAAAATAACACAATGCTAGGCACTTGGAAAAGGCATTCCAAAGAAATTTAAAGTCCCTAATAGATCCCAAATAGCCAGTTTAACAGGGACATAGTGGTCTCTAACAATGGGTTTTCAAATTCCAGTCCAACCAATAAACCCCTGAAATTCTTTATCTTGTCCCAGGCCTTAACCTAATTTTATAAATTTTCCATCTTACCCTATCCCATAAAGACTGGAGGCCAGATCCAGGGCGCATACTCTCCTAGAATTCACTAACCATAGATTGTTTCACAGACCAGGCGTCTGATATGGGACCTATCCGAACTTACCTCAACCTAATAAAAGCCATATATGACAAATCCACAGCCAACATAATTCTTAATGGTGAAATGAACAAGACAGCGGTACAACTCTCACCACTATTATTCAACATAGTTTCGGAAGTTTTAGCCATGGCAATCAGAGAAGAAAAAGAAATAAAAGGAATCTAAATCAGAAAAGAAGAAGTAAAACTGTCACTGTTTGCAGATGACATGATGCTATACACAGATAATCCTAAAGATGCCACCAGAAAACTACTAGAGCTAATCAATGAATTTGGTAAACTATCAGGATACAAAATTAATGCACAGAAATCACTTCCATTCCTATACACTAACAATGAAAAATCAGAAAGAGAAATTAAGGAAACACTCCCATTTACCATTGCAACAAAAAGAATAAAATACCTAGGAATAAACCTACCTAAAGAGGCAAAAGACCTGTATGCAGAAAACTATAAGACACTGATGAAAGAAATCAAAGATGATACAAACAAATGGAGAGATATACCATGTTCTTTGACTGGAAGAATCAACATTGTGAAAATGACAATTCTACCCAAAGCAATCGACAGATTCAGGGCAATCCTTATCAAATTACCAATGACATTTTTCACACAGAACTAGAAGAAGAAATTTTACAATTTGTATGGAAACACAAAGACCCCGAATAGTCAAAACAATCTTGAGAAAGAAAAACGGAGTGGGAGGAACCAGGATCCCTGACTTCAAGTATACTACAAAGCTACAGTAATCAAGACAGTATGGTTTTGGCATGAAAACAGAAATATAGATCAATGGAACAGGATAGAAAGCCCAGAGATAAACCCACATGCGTATGGTCACCTTATCTTTGACAAAGGAGGCAAGAATATATAATGAAGAAAAGACAGTCTCTTCAATAAGTGGTGCTGGGAAAACTAGCCAGCTGCATGTAAAAGAATGAAATTAGCACACTCCCTAACACCATATAAAAAAATAAACTCAAAATGGATTAAAGACCTAAATGTAAGACCAGACACTATAAAACTCTTAGAGGAAAACATAGGCAGAACACTCTATGACATAAATCACAGCAAAATCCTTTCTGACCCACCTCCTAGAGAAATGGAAATAAAAACAAAAATAAACAAATGGGACCTAATTAAACTTAAAAGCTTTCTCACAGCATAGGAAACCATAAACAAGATGAAAAGACAACCGTCAGAATGGGAGAAAATATTTGCAAATGAAGAAACTGACAAAGGATTAATCTCCAAAATATACAAGCAGCTCATGCAGCTCAATATCAGAAAAACAAACAACCCAATTCAAAAATGGGCAGAAGACCCAAATAGACATTTCTCCAAAGAAGACATACAGATAGCCAAAAAACACATGAAAAGATGCTCAACATCACTAATCATTAGAGAAATTCAAATCAAAACCACAATGAGCTATCACCTCACACCAGTCAGAATGGTCATCATCAAAAAATCTACAAACAATAAATGCTGAAGAGGGTGTGGAGAAAAGCGAACCCTACTGCACTGTTGGTGGGAATGTAAATTGATACAGCCACTATGGAGAACAGTATGGAGGTTCCTTAAAAAACTACAAATAGAACTACCATATGACCCAGCAATCCCACTACTTGGCATATACCCTGAGAAAACCATAATTCAAAAAGAGACATGTACCACAAAGTTCATTGCAGCACTATTTACAATAGCCAGGACATGGAAGCAACCTAAATGTCCATCAACAGATGAATGGATAAAGAAGAAGTGACACATATATACAATGGAATATTACTCAGCCATAAAAAGGAATGAAATTGAGTTATTTGTAGTGAGGTGGATGGAGCTAGAGTCTGTCATACAGAATGAAGTAAGTCAGAAAGAGAAAAACAAATACCGTATGCTAAGACATATATATGGAATCTGAAAAAAACTGTACTGCTGAACCTAGTGACAGGGCAGAAATAAAGATGAGATGTAGAGAATGGACTTGAGGACACAGAGGGGGAAGGGGAAGCTAGTACGAAGTGAGAGAGTAGCAATGATATATATACACTACCAAATGTAAAATGGATGGCTAGTGGAAAGCTGCTGCATAGCACAGGGAGATCACCTTGATGCTTTGTTATGACCTAGAGGGGTGGGATAGGGAGGGTGGGAGGGAGGCTCAAGAGGGAGGGGATATGGGGATATATGTAAACATATACTGATTCACTTTGTTGTACCGCAGAAACTAACACAACATTGTAAAGCAATTATACTCCTACAAAGATGTGGAAAAGAAAAGGAAAATGTAAGGGTGAGCTGAAAAAGTAGGATTGAAGTACCCTCTATCATCTTCCATTGCATTTGTAGTTTCCATCTGTTGTTCCTGTATTCTATTGTATATGTAATTTATTGGGAGGCTGAAACTGTGAACTCTAGGACTCAAGCTTGCTGGGAATGGAAGGAGTTTATAAAAAATAGTGAGATGAAGTGAAAGACTGTGTACTGGACAATGAGAATCCCATCAGTTTAACCCTATAAATTCTGCCAGCATGCCTGCTAGGCTTAATTCAGTCAGAATTCAATCAGAGAAGTTATTCATTCAGTATTTATAACAATTTATCAATTTTACCCTTCAAATGCACTGCCCATCTGTTGACACCTCCTTTTTCTTCTAGTGGCTCACTTGTAGTGGTTTCATCAATGGGTTCTATGTTTTCAGTTCATGTTGGGTTGGACCAATGGGCATCCCAGGAAGGGGGTCAGAGGGAGGAATGAGAGTGAGCTTGAGGTTTGTATTTCCTCAGCTCCCTCCCTGGAGAATCTCTCCTGCATGGTGGCCGCACACCTCATCTCTACCAACCTTTCTGACAGTATTTTGCTACCACTCCCCTGACTCCTATCTTTGGGCCAAAGATGGTAACAGCTTGCCCATTGTAAGCCCCAGGTTAATGCAGCATTCTTTGTGTGGGACAGCTACACACACACTTTTCAAATATTCCTTTTATAATAAATCCTCATGAAAATCATGTTTCAAATGTGTAAAATCTGTTTCCTGATCTGTTTCACTGTTAAACTATTGTTTCCCCACCACTAACAAGTAATTGAGCTGAACATATAGTTAACATATTTTTAAGATTTTTTAAAAATGAGTATTTAAAGCTTCAACTCTGTCTCTAAGAACATCCTTAGGCTATCATAGGTTTTGATATTTGGTACTTGGTGATTTTCTAAGTAGCCTGAAATTTTAAGTTTGATTTCTTCCTTTCCCAAGAGTTCTCTATAACTGTTTTATAAAAGCAAACATACAAACAAAACCAGAAATTTTTTTAGAAAACTTTAAAGGATAGAAAATTATTTTTAATATAATTGCCTTTCATTGGGGTCAAAGAATACAACATATTAATTCTTATTTTAAGAATTTCATTGAGCATTTCATTTTGGTTTTATATGATCAGTTTATACAAATATTCCATAGATATTTTAAAACTAGAGATATGCTCCCTTTGAAGCATGTTAGCATTTTAGAGGAAAAGAAAACAGAGATAAAGAGTGAATCGACAATAAAAGAAACGAAGAGAGATGGGCACAGAGGCAGATAAAATAGAAAGTTTCATAAAGGGACTGCGATAGAGATAGGAAATAAACAAGTACACAGACACAAAGACTATAAGACAAATTCAAAGGTAGAGAAGTGTGTGTGTATGTGTGTATGTGTGTGTGTGTGTGTGTGTGAGAGAGAGAGAGAGAGAGGGAGAGGGAGAGACAGGAGAAAGAAAGTTTAAGATTTATTGATTATGGTGTGAACAGACTAGATTCAAATTTCAGATCCTGACTCTGACACATATTAGCCATTTAACTGCTTTAGGTTTCACTTTTTTAGCATGTAAAATGGAAATATTAACTGTTTCATATCACAGAATTTCTATGACATAATCCATGCTAGCACTGAATACAAATAGATGTTTCCTAGTAATGTATTTACTCTGATATTTTATGGTCACGTACTTTTATGTATTTGATCCATTAAGGACTAAATGCAGTATTTTGAATTTTGCACTAAAGTTGATATTTAATAATTCTATTAGTCTCCTAGGACTGCTGTTACAACGTACTATAAACTGGGAGGCTTAAAACAATAGAAATGTATTCTCTCATGATTCTGGAGGATGGAAGTCTGAAATCAAGATATTGGCAGAGCCTTGCTCACTTCAAGTCTCAAGGGGTGGATCCTTCCTTATCTCTCACAGCTTTTGGAAACCCCAGGTGTTCCTTGGTTTGTAGCAGCATAACTCTAATCTCTGCCCTGTCTTCACATGGCCATCTTCTTTCTGTATGTCTTGTGTCTATGTTTCTTCTCTTACAAGGACACTAGCCAATGTTAGAATCCAACCTAATCCAGAATAATCACATCTTAACTTGATTACATCTGCAAAGATCCTGTTTCAAATAAGTTCACAGTCACAGGAACTGGGGCATTAGGACTTAAACATATCTCTTTGGAAGACAAAATTTAACCCGTAAAATATATGTTATTTTTCATTTCTAAAACATTTTAAACTGTATATTTTGATGCCTTATGTCTTAATTGGGGTATATTATGCTTTTCCAGGTTCTTATCTACATACAATATAACTGTATGTATTAACTGAACTAATTCTTATACTCAAGCTAACCACTGCTAGAAAATTTAAACACAAATCCAAAATACACAAGATAACCTGAATCATCATATAGTATCAGAAAGTAAGAAAGTGCTAAAAAAAATTCCAAACAAAACAAAAATATCTCAGTAATGGAGGTATCAAAGGGACACAGAAGCCAACTGAAAGAGCTCCCAATGGCCAAAGCTGAAAAAATTTGAGTAAAATTAATAAAGTAGTTTTGGATTATAACACAGAATTTAAAATAAATATCTATGAGTGGGGTGCATACTGATAAATGATTGAATAGATAAATAAATGGGTAAATGAGACAGATCTCTTTTAGAGAAAAACCAAAGAAATCTGAGCAAAGTATGAACTCTAGCCAATAATACTGTATCAATATTGGCTCATTAATTGTGACAAATGTGACATATTAAGGTAGGATGTTAATAATATGGGGACCTCAGTGTGGAGTATATAGAAACTCTGGATTATCTTCACAATCATTCTGTAAATCTAATACTACACCGAAATAAAAATTAATCATAAAACCCTAAAGTGAAGCTACTCTAAAGATGTATGAATATTAACAAAATAAAATTACTGTGGATGAAAGATTATTTCCAGTTAGAAGATATAGGAATATTAACCAGGCACTAAAGAGAAATAAAAAAGGGGAGATTTGAAATGACCACTTTTAAAAGATATTTTGCCTACTACAAAATCTGGCAAAGTCACTGTTTTTATAAAGATGTCACCAAATAGTTCTAAGGAAATGTATGTTGAAAATTAATTGTTGGATATAGCATTAGAAAACTAGTTTCAATATATTTTTCTCTTGTTTTATACTGTACCATTTGTAAATAAATTTTAAATTTCAGGAAGAAATAAGTGCTCTGATCATCTTTCAGAATTCTTGTGAGAAAGACTACAGTCAGAAATATGCCTACATTTCACTTTTATTTCCATTCCACAGAAAATTCAGGAAATACTTGGGTCTTACTCTCTTCCTTCTTTTCAGTTTACTCACCTCTTTTCCCTTTATCTACCTGAGCGGAAAAAAAAAGTCTAGGATTGCACTTAATTAGAGTGCAAACAAGTCTACATTTTAGGAAGTTTTAGCATAAGCATTATAAATGGTTGCACTGATTTTGAATTTTTCATTGTTAAAGCAACTAAGCTGTAATTTCAAAGCCCTTTTCTATGAATGAACTATCTCATCAACACAATGCTCTCCATTAAAAGGAAAAATAAGCTAGAGGGAAGGGCAATGGTGGAGTAGCAAAATCACTTGCTAAAAAATGTTTTCAAAATGAATCCCAAGTCAAAATTAGATGGCTGAACAGCTTTTTCATTTGTAAAATTAGGTCAAGACAAGAGGAAGAACATGAATGTTTCTTGTTCTTCTTGTTCTAAAATAAAACACATGCAAAATTTACACTCACCCTAAACTGTAACAGCTGGGAGGGACAGTACTTGCTATCAACCTTTACCACTGAGTTCATCAAGGTTCTTTCTGTGCATTTGCAATTCCTTTTTAATTCTAATGTAACATGCATTTTCCTCTTTAGTGTCTATGATCTTCCCTTTATAAAAATTGTATTTTAGGGAATTTCAAGGAGAGCTTATGTGATTTTCTAGAGGCAAAGGGCTTGGTAAGGACCTCAGTATAAAAGGATTGAGTAGTCTAATTTGGAACAGATGAATGCTTTAGTCATTTGCAACATTTGTTGGATAATTTGTCAGGATACCTTTCAACTCCCTTTCAAACAATGATCACCACATAACTAATAAAGTGGTGCTGTGAAGTTGAAAATTTCAGTGAGTTCTCTCTTGGCATTTTTAAGGTTGTAACTTTTAAATCAACCACATGAGAGGGCAGGAAGCATCAAGATTACTATGAAATAAAGTATAAAATACTACCTATTTTATGTATATGATATAAAGAAATTTATATATAAAGGAACAACTTATTCAATGTTTCAAATTTAATATGCACAATATTTCTTGCATATATAAAGTTACATATAGAGTAAATTTGGTGTAATATATATGAAAGTGAAATTCATTATTTAGATGTATGTTTATACTGATCTGACAATTTTCATCAGTGATTTTTCTTAAATTATCTTTAATCTATAATTATAAGATCCTACTACTACTTGATTTTACAAATAATTGGGTACAATTTTCTTTTATAGGGGGAGCCCTAACGTCAGTCAATCCTACCATGTACTATTCATCACAGTGGAATAGGAACTCATGAGTGATTTGTACATATAAATATGACAACAAAGAAAACACTCTTCAATGAAATGGCTAAAATTTTGATTAATTATGAACTTTTGCAGGAGTTAGATTTTAGATCAGTACTCAAAGAGATAAAATGGATTTAGTTACCAGGGTGTGCTCTTACAGAAGCCCTTTTATTGAATTTATCATAAGACTGTGAATCCTATAGTATTTTGCATGGAAAAGGGTCATGGTGAGCTTATGCCATTTTATTTCTATGGGTAATTTGTGCCCTAGCATCCTAGGGCAATGAAGGAAGTTGGCTGATAGAGACCTAAGGGCTTTGAAATTAAGTTTCTATGGACATTTGAAGTGAATATTTTTAAGAACTGGTAATAAAGGTTATTTTACAAAACGCATGCAAAATGAAACTTGAGCTTCTGCCTATCAATAGGATGAGTTCAACCCCAGGATGTGTGGCTGGCATTCTGTGTACCTCTGAAGAAGTTGGAGAAAAACCTGTGCTCTGTGCTTCCCACCTCTACTCTCACTACTGCTGCAACCAATCCTCAGGTCACGATGTATCAGGTAAGGTTGTAATCCAGTAGGCCTGGGTCGAATACTGTGTATGCACTTACTATCTCCAGGAATGTCAGTGATTTCCTGAACACCCCACACTTCACTTCCCTTTGCTGTTGTCTTTTATCTGGTAATTATGGTTTATAATGTTTAACTCACATGACTGCCAAGAAGACTAAATGTAGAAATATAAAGTTCTTGCCATTGTACCTTTTTAATAGCTTAGAGTGGTTAGTAGAATTATTAGAGATAAAGGTTTTATCTTAAGAATATTATGCAATAAATATGTTCATAATTTTAAATTATTACCTTCATAAGGTAATAATAATCTCATATTATTACCTACGTAATATTTTAAAATATTACCAAATTATCACTAAATTCTTCCTGCCATTTTAGTGTCTTGCTAAAATTTATAAAATAGATCCCTCTAAAAAAATCTTGCTTTTTTTATACTCCCATCCCTAATTGTGGCTTTAATATAGTGATATTGTTGTCCGAATGTTTTCCCTCCTCATTAAAAAGTGGTGTATTGAAAGCATAAATTGTTTTCTGATTTTACAAATGAGGTTTGGATTTTGGTACAGATGGTAAATTATAGTAAGTTATGTTAAGACCCTATGAATTTACAAATGGATTTAATTAAACAAAATATTTCAGAGTATTATGAGAATCAGTGACTTTTTTCTTAAATCATTATCTTAAGTGGGCAAAACAAAATGTTCTATGTAGTTGTCTACACATTTGGTAAGTGTCTTTATCATTTGGTGCAAAGCTTTTAGTCAATAAGTCAAATATGCATTAAAATAGTCATTTAAAAACAAATTTTAAAATATGAACATCCTTCCACATGGCTCCAAAGTGCTAGTCATCTTTGCACTGAAACTGTTAATAGAAACATAGGAATAGTTATATTTAAATATAAAATTTTTATCATTATAAATTAATATTATATGAAAATGAGTGAAGTTAGAAGATTAAGTGATGTGAAAACTTCCAACAGTCTTAATAGGGTGTGAAGAAAAACAGCTTGTAAGACTTAAGTGATGTGACAACCGTCCCCAAACATGACAACCCATGGTGGTTTTTCACAGTTGTTTTTAGCAGTTATCCTTCTGTAAAATTTGCTTGCAAGCAGGTTCTCATACATAAGTGAAGCTAAAAAAAAATCATTCTCATGGTTTTTCTCTCTCTCAGCATATGTTAGAGTTGAGTGGCCAAGGCATTTTTCCAAATGATAAACATTTTGCTTTTTTAAACATTTGGGTACCACTTACCCATAGCATACTGTGGGATAAAATATTGTTTGCTTAATATCTTTTATCATTTTATTTTCCCCACTAGGCTAACATATAGAGCAAGTGCTTATTATTTAAACTTACCAGGTACCCCATTAGTATTTTATTGCTGTTTGAAATCTTACTTTCTCTATCTATATTTATTTTTTCAATCTAATTGGCTTAGTTATAAACTCTATATTTCAAAATGCCCATTACATTCAATAAAGTCTAATACCTATCCCATTTATAAAGGTGAGGTATGCCTGTTGGTAACCCAAAATATGAACCCATAACACAGTTCCAGTGCCCTGAAACTTCAAATTGAAGGTAACTTACTTCTTAGGACTTTATCTTATTCATTGACACGTTGGATGAAATCTCAGAAAATGACTATAGTTTCACTTTTAAAATTTTCAGAGCAAGGAAAAATATACAAAAAAGCACCTAAATATTTTTAGAAATAAAGACTCAGTGGAGTCAGGATATAAGGATTGGAATTAACTTTTCTGAGGGTTTATGACAAACTTTGTTAGGTAATAAACTTCTGTTATCTCTTTTAATCCTTAGATCACAAATAATTTAGTTATATGTTTATTTTACAGATGAACTAAAAATGTCCAAGAATTTAGATAAGCTGTTCAAGTTGATACAACACATGGTTGAATTTTCACAATTCAGGTCCCACAGATTCTAGAGATTAACATGGCCACTGGTACATATTTCCTTTTCTACATTGACATACTGCCTTTCTATGTAAAAAAGATGAAGAAATAGAATGTAATGTAAATAAGATAAATTCACTCCACTTTTTGAACAAACAAAACAGAACTATATACCTCAATATGTTTACATGTATACAATGTGCATAATATACACACAGAGAGACACACACATGTATATTTACAGGATACAAATATATATATATATATCCTAGACACAAAGTCTGAACATAAAGCAGTAGTTTCCATTGCCATAGACAGAAAAACCACATGCCACTCCCTGTGATAAGCAAGTCTTTAGTCAGGACTGTGCAAAATATGTAGAGCCATCTGGTGATGGAAGGAACTGCCTTTTTTTTTTATGTGAATTAATATAGAATTCTGACCTCTAAAGACTATGGTTTGTATTTTCCTAGAATCTCCCAGTAAGCTAACAACAAGTATATCTATATTGTTTGTTTGCTTGCTTGTTTATTTCAAATCACACATTGTGAACCGTCTCCAGAGTAACCACTGGAAACTGTGTGGAATACTGCTGTGTGAAGAAAACTGCTGAAGTCTTCGCTTACTACCACACTTACAGCCCTTAAAGACGTGTTGACATATAATATAAACCTAGGTATTTGTTGATTTCTTTGATTCTTGTTTATTTGGAGCATTCTTTTATTTACATATAATAAAATAGTTAAGAGCATAGAATCTGGAACCAGATTGCCAGGTTTGGAATACAGGCTCAGTGACTCACTAGCTGTGTGCTATCGGGTAGTTTACTTAACCTCGCTATTCTTCTGCTTTCCCTTTGGTGAAATGAGGATACCTCACAGCATCATAATGAGGATATTAGGAATTAAGATACAAAAAACATTTAGAATAGTACATGAAAGATAAGTCTAAGGATATTAGGGTATTTATAACATGAATGTGAAGTGTAATAACTACTGATAAAAGAAACACACCCACATATACCACACAGCTTAAGAAATTCATCATGACCACTATCTTAGAAAACTCCCATGTTCTTGCCCCAAATCTTACCTTCTTCCTTTCCTCCAAGAGCTAACAACTGCTCTGAATACTCTGTTTATCATTTGCTTGCTTTTCTTTATACTTTAACCACATCAGTATGTATTCATTAAGTAGTATATGTCAACATTATATCATTTATTTGGTCACACTTTTGAAATTTCAAACATAAACTCATAGAGTATGTGTAGGGGAAGTTCAACTAAATTGGGAAAGCTCTATGCTTATCTCCAGGAACCCCTAGAAGACTGACTTTGACTTTTGGCCACCAAAGTGAGAAGTGGGATAACTAGCTGACTAATGATTTGTAATATTCTACTTAAAGTCTAAAACTACCTTGGTAGCCCCCCAGGCCCAACTGGTTTATTGATGGCTTCTCTCTAGAGAAAAAGAACCAATAAGGGAATATACGTATACATTTGAATGATCTAAGCATACCAGTTAAAATATAGAGAATGTCAGAATGGGTTAAAAAAAGAGAGAACCCAACTGTATTTTTCCTACCAGAAACCCATTTTAAATATAAATATTCTGATACCTTCTGAGTAAAGAATGGGGCATGTTTAACACTGCTTAAGTGAAGGCAGTAGTAGCTATATCAATTTTAGACAAAGCAAATTTCAGAACAAGGAAGATTATCAGGCATAAAGAGGGACATTAAATAATAAATTCTTCAAGAAGACACAGCAATACAAAATGTGTATGAACCTAACAACAGAATGTCACATTTCTAAGATGTTGAAACTAAATTCTCTTAGAAGTATCACTTTGACATATATTAAATGTGACTCAAATACTTGAAAAATACTTGAAATGTAAATCTAATACTTAAAATTATACACAATTTCTTCAGAATAACGAAAAATCAAATCAAAAATAAAATATTCACATTATAAATAAACCTAGACACATTCTTTCTCTATTTAGGTCACTTGCATCCAAACCACCAACTGACTTTGTCAAAAATAGCATGGTTTTTCATTATCTCCTGACTAGATTCTGCAATTGTGTTACATTTATCGGCCAGGTAAAGTTAAAGTTACATAGATAATTCATAGATGTATCCTATTGTTGTACTTAGGAAGAAGGCATTTGAGATAATTACTTTTTTTTTTTTTACCTTGTTTCTCTCTTCAGGATAATTTTATTGAATATTGCAACCAAAAAAGGACAAAGAGTAAATTCTTATTCTGTATTGCCCCAGAGCAATGACAGTCAGCTGGTGAATAATTTGCCTAATGAAGCAGTTACCACACTCAGAAGATTCCCAGAAATCAAGGTTATTCGGGCTTTTTAATAGTACTTCACAGCCTCTTTATGCACTAGAGCATGAGGTCGTAGAGCATTACAAACATTTAAAGTAATACCATTCTGTTCTTTAAAATCTTTAAAAATATCTGTAATAGGGCCTCCCTGGTGGCGCAGTGGTTGAGAGTCCGCCTGCCGATGCAGGGGACACGGGGTCGTGCCCCGGTCCGGGAGGATCCCACATGCCACAGAGCGGCTGGGCCCGTGAGCCATGGCCGCTGAGCCTGCGCGTCCGGAGCCTGTGCTCCGCAACGGGAGAGGCCACAACAGTGAGAGGCCTGCGTACCGCAAAAAAAAAAAAAAATCTGTAATATAGTATTAATGCTCTTTTAGGATTTGAAATGCAGCAAACATTTTTCTAACCTACAAAATGAGGGGGAAGGAAGAAAGAAAGCTCTATATCCTTTAAAAACAAGTACTTTTGCAGTCACTTTTATATAATAAGTGGTAGTTTGATCAGTATTCAAAGTATACACTAAACAATTGTTGCCTTGAAAAGTTACTTTTATTTTAATCTCTCTTACTGGCAACAATCGTATTACATGCATACTTAATAATGAATATGTAGAAGACCTTTTCTTAGTGTTATCTGGGGGTTTGTTAGAACACAGAACCACTTAGAATTTTTTTAGATGAATCTATGATGGGAGTGTATTCTGATGCATACTGGAAAATAAAATTTCTATTTCCAACTAATAATTTATATATGTAAAGGAATTTGGGTTTTTTTTAAAGTATCAAGATATCTAAATATATAAATACAAAATGGCTGATGCATAATAGTTACTAAATAAATGTAAGCAAATATTATATTTACAGGAGATGATGATAGGAGATGACAGCAATAAATGAGAAGATATGAAAGGTCAATTTATGTAGAACTAGAATTATTCCATGCAGCATGTATAAAAACTCAAGCAAGGAAAGTAAAAGATTACAATATTTCAGGACAAGAGCAAATAGAAGAATTATGCCTGCTTTCACCTTTCTCTAATATTCTAGATAAAATTAAAAAGGCTATATCCGAATCAATCTGTTAAGCAAAAGTCTAACTTGGTCTCTCAAAGTGAGTTTGCTGTATCTCTCTCTCTTTCTTTATTCTTATAAGAGGAGGGAGGGAGGAAGGAAAGGAGGTGACGGGCAAAGGGAGAAAGAGGCAAGGATGACAGAAACTTTTGCAATAGGAAAACCAGCCATGGGATCGGCAAGCATCTTAATGGTTAGGCAGAAAAGTGCTTTTGTTTTATAGGGAGTAGTAAACCAAGCTAGAAATAACCAGGTATTGGGAAGTGGGATGAGTGAGGGTGACATGATGTGACAGTAGATCAGAGAATGTTTTAACCTGAAGTCAGTCTATTCTTAGAAGGGCCTGAAGGAAGGCTTGCCTGCCTGTTCAAGGTGAGGATGTGTTAAAGTCCAGGGCCCTGAAAGAAGAGAAAAATATCTAAAGTTTTTTTTAACAGGCATTTTATTCCAATTGACCAGTGGGGACAAAAGAGTTCAGCTCATCATGTATGAGGCACAGAAGGAGGATCTGTGTCTGACCTCATCATAGGTAATTAAGGGGGCATTCATGAGTCATATCTAAGTCATATGGGGAAGGGTGGTTCCTGTCAGTAAGACCCCTTCATCATTGCTGTTTTCCAAGAGCACAGGACTCAAGCCAAATTCAATTTTGTCACACCTACAATTCAAAATGTTTAATACTGTTATCTTAAAATCAAGCTCACTATATTCTTCCTACTAATCAATTGATCTCCAAACTGAGTATCACTTTCCACCCAGCTGTTCAATACAGAAATCTGTAAGTTAACTACTTGACTTCTCTTCCTACAGACAGCCACTCTCCCTCTATAGACTATCCTCCCACTTAAATATATTTCAAATTTGTAAATATCTTTCTATCTCAATAGCCTCCTCTTGTTCTAAGCTATTATCATTCTCACCTGAACTGCTGTAACATCCTTTAGTCTAGAGATTTCCCTCATTTTATTTTCTCCAGTATAGTTAGATTATCTTTTAAAATTCAACTAAACCTCAGGCACTACTGTCTTGAAATCTTCCTTGTTTATATCTGATCTTCAGATACTGACCAAAACCTTTTTTAACATTAACTACATGAAATCTGGCCTTCTTTATCTCCACACCTTCTTCATTTCACTCTCCCCATCATTCTCATTATTCAAACACCTCAACAAGGTTTCCAGGCTCCTATCACCTGGACTCTTTCTACCTTCTCCATTTCTTGCGACTAGTCATCCCGCCTATAACCAGTGCGTCACCTCTACTGAACTTGTGTCTGCACCCCATGCTTATGTATATTGATTTGCCTTTTCTCAGGTTACTTACACAAAATATTCTCTATCTGCAAATTCAAAGGTTTTCCATTTTCTCTATCCCTGAATACGTTTTATTTATTATAATCTTTTTGTAACTTTGGGAGGATAAGTTCCTGTGTACCACTTGGTACATAGTATAGACTGAAAAATGCATTGAAGGAAGAAAAAGATTGAAAAAAATGTATGCCTTATCAAATATACAAAAATATATAATATCTACCTAGCTATCTTCAAATATTTATACATGGCAGTGCTCATTCGAAAATAATTATTTTAATATCAACAATTTCATAGATGAAGAAAGAAATAAACTAGCTAGATTCTGCTGATATCACACATAGAGTTATTTAATTTAGTATATTACACTTAAAAATGAAAACAACATAATTTATGAACACATAGTATTTCAGCTGCATAATAATTAAAATTACTTTTGTAGATAAGCCTGAGTGTCTAATCACAAAATTATTTAACTCACAATGAATAGGTTCTATTATACACCAAAAGCCAGCCTTTTCCTCTACACATTTCCTCAAATGAGAGACCAGAAGCCTTTAGGGAAATAATTTATGCATATGAAAAGGCATATAATGTTTAAAAAAACTGTAATAAAAAATCATATATAAATAAGTATATGTGAATATCTGATCATCCTAAACATTCTTCAAAATGAATGAGCCATTTAAAATATTATTTCAGATAGTAATATTTTATAAACATATTCTTGTTACATTTTTAAGAATAAGAAGATGGATACTAACATTATGTCTCTGAAAATTGTAAATAGGAGTAAATTTTTTAATTGAAGTCTATTCTTAGAAAATAAATTCTTTACGAATGAAAGCTAACTTTATAGTTTATTTTTTTGTTTCTTTTTAGGTATAAATGTTTCCCCCAAAATATACTAAGCTGAAGTAATTTTGAAGTAATACTGTAAGAAGATGTGAACAATTAAAAGATTAATTGCTAACCAGAAAAGATTTCCATTATACTGGTTTCATTTTTCTTTGACTATCGAGTATATGACATACCCAATTAAAATATAGATACTTTAAATTCAAGATAATAAGAGAGTTTCAGTTAAAATTTTTGGTAATAGTTATGTGAGCTTTTAAAAATTTCTTATATCATTAGAATCAATTTGTCCCATAGGGGATACAAAGGGGAGTTTGTTAGAATGTATATACATGGGTATAAATTTTTTTTCCAGATTGTGAGTAATTTTCTTTTTTAAAGCCCTCATTGAAATATTTTGGTATTCCATGTAAATCTCTTAGAATCTCAGTTTCCTGGGGTCATTGTGGAAGTATAAAAATATATGCTAAAAAGTATACATCTATAGTTTTCTATTTCTTTGCTAAAGCTTATGGCACAATAAAAGTAAAATTTAAACAAAGTGCCAAGAAGTCCTAATAATACCTGTAAACTGAAATTACTTTATGTCCATTTTCTTCTCTAAGCTTATTGCAAGTCTTGCAGAATATCTTTTCAAAAGTCAAATGGAAAGATGCATATTATTAGCTTGTGACTACATGCACAGTAAGTTCAAACCCATTACGTTGGCCAGTAAACTTTTGTCAATTTCATGGTAAAATGTTAGTTGAATTTTTGACAATTTTTGATATTAGTGCACATCCTCAAATCCTTTGTACATTGTTTGCAAGAACCTTAAAAATAAGCTTGTTTAAATAAGTTTTGCTTCTGCCTCTCATTCTCTTTTAAATTGTGGTTGAACTGGTAGATGAACTAGCTAATAATTTTTATAACACTAAATTATTATCACTAAACTAATCAGAGAAATTAAGCTGAATACACTATATTTTATCTTTATTTCTTCTTCCCCCAAGTAATTATTTAACTTCTTTCTTTTTAAAATATCTTTGCAAATTTACTACTAATAGAGGGCAAATATTATCTATCCCAAGACTCTCATAACAATTTTTGAAAGTTTTTGTTTGTTTCATACATCTATAAGCTTATCTCTGTATTTTCTATGTCCTTCTTGACTCAGTTGAAAAGGTACCTGCAGTTTTATAGGTGCAAATTTCTCAGTTCCCACAGTTTCAAAGATTCCTGCTTCGAATTTTGGGGCCGCCAATTAAAAAAAGAAGTTTAGGGCTTCTCTGGTGGCGCAGTGGCTGGGAGTCCGCCTGCCAATGCAGGGACATGGGTCAATGCAGGGGACCCAGGTTCAATCCCTGGTCTGAGAAGATCCCACATGCCACGGAGCAACTAGACCCATGCACCACAACTACTGAGCCTATGCTCTAGAGCCTGAGTGCCACAACTACTGAAACCCGCACGTCCGAGAGCCCGTGCTCCGCAACGAGAGAAGCCACTGCAATGAGAAGCCCATGCACGGCAACGAAGAGTAGCCCCCACCTGCCGCAACTAGAGAAAGCCTGTGCGCAGCAACAAAGACCCAATGCTACCAAAAATAAATAAATAAATTTATTTAAAAAAAGAAGGAGAAATTTATCATTGATATTTTTTCTCCTTCAGGGAACTAATCTAACAAGCAGGAATTTGAGTTTGCCCCTGGAGCAAAATGAGTTCATTTTTATCTATCCTAATGTTAACTTTTAACCCAAGGAAAATTACAGTAGCCAGTGGCATAATAGCAGAGCCACATTTCATTTGTCTAGCCTTGCTATTTTGTTGCCTTTTCCTTATGATTGCTTACACTAGTGTCTCCATTGAATGTGCTTTCAAATAGTCTCACAGCATGTTCAAGTGAAGCTTCAAAAGTTTTAATTTAATTCTGGACAGATGAGCCTGTCAAAATTATATAATTTTATAACAGCTTAGCCTGTTATATTCTCAATAGTGATAGCTATTGTTTGTTCTACAATAAAAACAATACATCTTCCTTTTTCAGCTCCAACAGGTAAAGAACTTGAAAGTTGTCACAGCACACTTACAGCAAAACAAAAGCTGGAAAAACTGAAAATCAATGACTTTTCTTGACCCATCAGAGAACTGCTACCCTGTAATCTAAAGAGACAAGCAAATAGGGGCTTCCCTAGTGGCACAGTGGTTGAGAGTCCGTCTGCTGATGCAGGGGACATGGGTTCATGCCCCGGTCCGGGAAGATCCCACATGCCTGTGCTCCGCAACGGGAGAGGCCACAACAGTGAGAGGCTCACGTACCGCAAAAAAAAAAAAAAAAAAGAGACAAGCAAATCAAGAGTTATAGCTGAGATCAGCTTCCTTGCAGCAGAAGCAGAATAAGCTGGTAGGAATTTTTAAATGATAATTCTTAAGCCAGTGTCTGAATGTGGACTAGATCAAAAGTGAGAAAGTTTTGGGGGCCACAGTCTTAAGAGAGTCACCACACTTTCATGGTTTTCCTGCAGGAACAATACCAGATTCACATGGTGAACAGCTGAGAAAGATCCCACCATGGCTCTGGAGGGCAGGAGAAGAATATCCATTGTGAAATATCTCCACAAGATTTCATGTAGCTGAGTCCTACTTTTCAGAGAAAAAAGACTTTACCAAAACTTTATCTAGTTTGGGGGAAGAAGATTTCTCCCCCTGCAAGTTCCCCTAGTCTTCCTGAATCTACAAAAGGTAAGAGGAGCAAAGAAACACTTGTGAAGGTCAAGCCCAGACACATATGCCCACTAAAAGACTGAGATTTATATATAAGATCACAGACTGCTTCCTATCCTTCACACCTCACCCCTACACCTCCAGGGCTCCAGTATAATAATAGTGAGCTACAGCTAAATGAAGTGAGAGGTATATTCTCTATTGAAGGAAGAGTTCATAGAGAAACCCAAAGACAACAGAGAAGGTAAAACAAGACCACCAGATGAATTTCAGGTACTTGGCTACAAGTACAATTTCAGGTACTTGGCTACAGCTACAAGAAACAATGAACAGCACAGAATAACATGAAACTATGTACTAAAGTTTTCAACAGAAATTACAAGGCATGCTAAAAAGTAAGAAAATACAGTCTGAAGGGATAAAGCAAGCATTAGAAACAGGCTCAGATAAGATAAAGATGTTGGAATTATAAGAGGGAATTTAATAAATTATGATTGTATATTATGGATTCTAATGAAAAAAATAGAAAATTAGAAAATACATAACCAATGGATAATGAAAGTATAGAAAGGTAAACTATAAGAAACATTAAGAGAAAAATAATGGAAATCATAAGCACTGTCACAGAAATTAAGGATATTTTTGATGTGCTCATCAGCAGACTTGAGAGACCCACCCCCAAAACAAAAAGAGCTTGAAGATATTCCCAAAATAAAGGAGACAAAAAGAAACCCTAACTTTCAAAAATTGTGAATCACTATATTGTACACCTGTAACTTATATAATACTATACATCAACTATACTTCAATTAAAAAAAATAAATTGGAAAAGAAAAGAAAATGAATTTTTTTTAAACCACAAAATTTTCAAGAACTGTGTGAAATTTTAAAAAAGGTGTAACATTAAACATCATATGGATAAAAACTAGACATCTACAAGAAAGATGAAGAAGCCCAAGATAAATATAAAATCCTGAAAGACGGCAGAGAATTAAAACATCCTACATGCAATTTGATTCCAACTACACTTGATATTTGAACAGCACAGGTTTGAACAGCACAGATCCATATATAGGTGGATTTTTTTCAATAATGATCCACAGATGGTTGAATCCACCAATGGGGGAACCTCTGATACAGAGGGCTGACTTTTTCAGGTGCACTGGTGGGGGACTTGTCAGTCTTGAACAATTTGGGAACCTCCAAGTTGTTCAAGACTCAACCATATATGTGTCTGGAAGAAGTGAAACTGGAGTCAGTAGAAAGATCAGTGGTTGTCAGTGGTTAACAGGGAGGGAGGGTTGAATAGGTGCATTACAGAGGATTTTGAGGGCAGTGAAGCTGCTCTGATATTACAATGGTGGTCACACATCATTACACATTTTCCCAAATTCATAGAACGTGCAACAATGAAAAACTCTACTGTAAATATTGACTTTGAATGATAATGATGTGTCAGTGTAGGTTCATCAGTTGTAAAAAATGTACCATTCTGGTGTGAGATGTTGATAATGGGAAAGGCTATGTATATATGAAGACGGGTTATACAGGAAAATCCTGTACCCTCTGCTCAGTTTTGCTGTGAGCCTAAATTTTGTGCTAAAAAATAAAGTCTACTATAATTCAACAATTAAGTAAATGGATGCAGATGGTGGGACCCAGGTTTATCATTGTTGGAGAGGGATTTATGTGTAAGCAAGGGAAGGAGACTAGAATGATCCATGTGGTAATGGATTAAACTGGGAGACATTAAGTATAAACTCATGTCTACCTTAATATAGTTACAGGTGGTTACATATAGAAATATTTATAGGGTTATGTTTTACAAATAAGTTAGTAGACACACATGTATTTCTTTATTCTGTCAACTGAGGTGGCCTAGAAGCAACACCACCCCAGTAGCAACGAACTAAACTAGTGCACAGATCCTGTTTTCTAATATCATTCTCCAACCTAAGGAAGAAAGGTGCCTTGAATAAAAGGCTGATTCTAGGATGGGGGCAGGAAATATACAACATGAATCTGAAGCATCTTGTGGTCCCAGAGTGAAGAAGTGCTAAAAAGAAAAATTAAAAATACAGTGATGGGAGTATGCCAAAGGCATGTAGGAGCCAACTGGAAAAGGTTCCAATATCCAAAGCTGGGAAAATGTGAGCAAGATACAAATGACACAGTATTGGATGATAACCTGAAATATGAAATAAACATATATGAGGCCACTCTGATATAAACTAATGACTGAATTAATAAATAAGGAAGAATATAAAATACATCATGCATAAGTATTCCTAATAATTTGTGTAGACTCCACACCAGTAAGAAAGTGGAACACAACCACCTATTCCTTATGTGTGGGCTGCAAATAACGACTACCTTTCAAAGAGTAAAACATGAAAAGAAGAAAGAGTACTTTGCGGTGGAGAAATCTGACAAACATTACTTCAGCCAGGTGATCAAGATCAGCATCAACAATGAAAAGTTATATTGATAGTGTGTACTCTTTATATGATGAGATGAAAATAACACTTTACCTCTGTGGTGTGCTGCTCTAAAACCCATGACCAGCCTAGTGATGAGAAAAAAAAAAAAAAGAGAGAGATAGAGAGAAAAAAATTTCAATTGAGAGAAATTGAGAAATTCTACAAAATACCTGACCCCACTCCTGACAAAGGCATTCAAACAAGGAAATTCTGAGAAAAAGTTACAGCCAAGAGAATTCTCAGGAGACATGGCTATGAAATATTATATAATATCCTGGTTAATATTGTATGATATCTGGAAAAAGACATCAGGTAAAACTAAGAAAATATGAATAAAGTATGCCCTTTAGTTAATAATAATATATCAATATTTGTTCAATAGTTGTAGAACATTTCCCTTACCAATATAAAACGTTAACAATGAGAGGAACTGGGTTCTGGTTTGTGGGAAATCTCTGTATTATTGTCATAAATTTTCTGTAAGTCTAAAACTGCTCTAAAATTAAAGAGGTTTTAAAAAATGGAGGCATAAGGCCCTGATAAATTTTTATAAGAAGAGACATTATTTATATTTTTCAGTTTCCATAAAATTTTATCATTGCTTCTTGGCCTGAATGCATATACAAGTAACTAAGTGTAATAGATATGTGATATTTGAAGTGCAAATATAAATAGATTTTGATATAAAATTCATTAAGAATTAATCAAAACAATCATAAGTTTCTTTCAAAAATGAATTATTTCATCTTTGGCTTTAATCAATAAATATTTATAGAATGAACATCCCTTCTACTCATCGGAAATACTACCCTGCAAACATCCATATACTTATAATCAATATTGTACCTGATATAATTATGTAATTAATAAACTCTACTCTCTTTAAATCCATATTCTCAGACAGTTTGCTGGCCCTTCCTCCTCTGCTAGTTTTCTAAATGCTGTAATATCCCAGGATTCTGTCTCTCTTCTCTCTCTTCTGTTTTCTGCTTATGTTTGATCTCTATGCTAATAATTACGTATTTATGTTTCTTAACTCTTTCCTTCATTTTATACAATATGTGACTTCTTTTCTGAGCATCATTCTCATGGCAATACAAATGTTTACTTGAGATATCCAATGTGGTTGTCTAATTGGTGTGTTAAATGTAATATAGAAAACAGACCACTTAATTTTTTCCCCAAATCTTCTCCACCCCCTCTCCCTCATCTGATATCATGAGTCTTCCAATTATTTGGGTCATAATTCTCTCCACACCTCATTCAGTTTACTTGCAAACCTCATCCTTTCCAGCTTCAAAATGTATCTCAAATCTGACCACATCTCACCATTACCACATCTACCCTTCTGACATTGTCTACCAAAGTCTCTCACCTGACTCCTGAAATACACTATTTCATTTCTTGCTTCAGTTTGCTCCTAACAGCCAAGCTGTTCTCAGTACAACAGTTAAAGTGATATTTTAAATAGTTGTATTACTTCCCTGGTCAAAACTTTAAATGCCTTGACACACATTTAGAATAAAATCCAACTTTTTATGGTAGACTACAAAAGTATAAATAAGCTGCTCCCTCCTCATCTTTCTGAAACTCCCTCCCATAATGCTTCCTTCTCCCACTCCTTGCTAGATAGAATACTAGGACTTCATCTCATTCCTAGGTCATCAAAAGTTTGTTCCTACCCAAGAATGTGGCTCTTGATATCTCCTCTGCAGGGAGCAATCTTTTCCCAGAGTTCCATGGTTCACTCTCACTCACTTGATTCTGATTTCTGTTTTCAAAAAAACATTTTAACTGGCTTCTGAGATAGACTTTCCCAAATAATGCTACCTAAACATTAGTCTACCACAACTCGATCAAACTCTGAAATTATACTTTGTTTTTCTTATGGCACTTTTCACAAACCAAAATTATATTTTTATTTATTCACAGTTTTTATCAAAAGACTCCAGAATGGAAGCTCCGTTACAGCTTCGCTGTCCCTCTTTACTTCTCTCCCTTTTTCCTTCCTCTCTTCCTTTCTCCCTTCCTCTCTCCCCCTCCCTCCTTTCCTTCCATCTTTTTTCCTTCCATCTTTTTTCCTTCCCTTTTTCCTGTCTTTCTATCATTACTCCTTTCTTCCTTTTTTTACCTTCCTTCTAGCAGTTCTTTGCATTACTCTGTCTCCAGCACTAAAAGCATTACAAACACATTCACATATTCTTACTTACATACACCATATACTTAAAAACACTCATGACACTGGAATCATTAAGTGAAATTAGTTTTAATATTATAAATGAAAGAAGCAACCTAATGATGAAATAATTTTAAAAAGTATATTCATATAGCTAGTACAACTCCTCAACTATTCCAGTCATTCAAAATTTTCAGACAAAATAATCACATCAGAATGGATCTACACACACAAACACTAATATATATGTATAATCTGCCTAAAATATTAAAAAACACATGTTAGTCAATTCTAAACTATAAGCCACACTTCTTTTTTAGAAGGAAATGTAGCTAATTCATTTCAGAGAGCTCAAGAAGTATCTCTAGCCAGGCTCATGCATCATTTAACCTCTGTAAATCATTTTTTGATCTTCTAAAAAATAAATGCTCACTAAAGCATGTGATAAGAGAAGGATAATTGGTTATGGCATAAATTGTACAGAAAGTATTTGGAAGATAAATAGTATTTATGTGCTTTGAAAAGAAAATAATCATTTATGGTATAGCATTCAGAATCTAATTTTCATGAGTAATTATCCAATTCCTTTTACTCTGACTCCAAAACACTATGTACAAAATTAAAGAAAAAGAAAATGGAAAAACTGATAGATGCTTATTTATTCTCCCAAGCATGAAATGGGAAAAAAGAACTAACAAAAATTGTTAATTATTACTTTTCATAGTAATAGCTATTGCTTTTCCCTATCAACAGTATAGAAATATATTAGGGATGATACTGAATTTGGTTAGTTATAAATAAAATTCAACTTATTGATATAGGGGAAAAAGTCTAGATAGACCAATGACATTTTCAAAATGGAATTTGATAGCCTTTTTTTGTCATATTCAAATAATTAATTTAGGTAGTTGAGGTAAACATAAAAAAATATACTTCATGGGAAAATGTTCTATGCATTTACTGAAAATCACACTCATATACAGAATGGAAACTATCTATATGCTTATCTTTTCTTTTTATTCTATCTTATTCTATCTAAATGTACATCTGCCTTCTACCTGCTGAGAAGCATTCTAGGCTCTAGGGAGCCAATGGATTGTATGCCATTGAGAGAGTCAGAAAGCACACACCTTCAGGAATACAATATGTTAAGGAAAGTTGTATGATAGAAGAAAAAAATGCTGCCTGGTTTGGGGTAAGTTGAGGATTTAGTATAAATTTAGTATAAACTAAGTGAACCTTGATAATCTGGGAAAAGGCTTTCAAGCAAAAAACACTTCCTCTTAAAAGCTTCAATTAGTTCATGATTTTTTTTTCTTAACATTTCTTAACATTTTATTTAACTTATTAGAATTTGTAGCAGTTTAAAAGTACTCCCAAATTTAGCTTTTATTCTCACCCCCATCCTCAGCACCATTCCTCAGACACAAACATTTTAAATAATTTTAATTAAAATGTATTATTTATAAAAATTAAGATAAAACTTATAAATATTTATTAATATTAATAACATAAAATTTCTGTTTCATTCACTTCATCGCACAACAAACATACATTTTGAAGCAAATATGAAAAACATTACTTTCCTTTAAATATTTTGCATATATCTCTACAGACAAGAACTGAATTTTAAACATAATCAAAGTACCATCACACACACATACATACATATGCACACACACACACACCACACACACACACACACCACACAGATAATATTTTTAAAAATATAATCAAATATTCAAGAAAGTTTTCACAATTCTCTGTCCTCAACATTTAAAAATTTATTTGAATTGGGATTCAAACTATGTCCACCCCCTGCAATTGGTTACTTTGTCTCTTAAAACTCTATTAAATCTTGCATTTCCCCCACACACCCCTAACACAGACAGTGTCCTTTGTTTTATAAAATTTCCCTCAATCCAGAATTTGTTGGTTACCTCCCTGTGATTTTGTACCACTTAACTACAATCTGACCTGGCTACTTCAGCCTAAGGTGGTTATGACTTTGACTGGGGTGTTATATCTGATTATTTGTAAATGAACAGGCTTTGATAAACATTTTCTGTTAAGGGACAGACTGTAAGTGTTTTGGGCCATAAGGTGTCTGCCACTTCCACTTAGCTCTGCTGTTGTAATATGAAAGCTGCCACAGACGGTATGTAAATGAAGGATGGGGCTGTTATCCAATAAAACTTTATTTGCAAAAGCAGATGGCAGGTAGGATTTGGCCCATGGGCCATAGTTTGCTGACTCCTGATTTATACCAGGCTTTTAATATGCACATAGCTAAAGCCAACTTTACACTAATGATATGGTTATTAACAATACATTTGTACAATTACTGAAGGAGAATTTTTAATACAATAATTTCTTTTAGCTTAGTATTAAATTATCTTATACAGATTGTCTTTATTACAAAACAAAATTTTAATGCAGGATCATATGATTAAACTTAATTATATAAACTATATACAAAATAGATAGTTTGGGGAAAATTTGGAGACCGTTTAGACTAGGGTCCTCATTTATGGAGAAACTAACTGATGCTGAATAGATGAAATTACTTGCTAATCAGTACTTGAGAGTTATAAAAATTATTGGCACATTAGGATAATGTTTTAATTTACCTGAAACTTGGAAAATTTTATTTAAAAATTTCCCCTCTTTTCCCATCTAGATTAAAATATTTTTGTTTCTTAAATATTTTTTGTATGAATATTCATTCAAATATAAAAAGAGGGTGCATGCACTCTCTCCACACAGAAATTTCTTTATACAAAATTCATTTATGAGTTGAAACTTTAGATGAAAACTAAGGTGTCCTCCTAACAGCTGCTCTGAAAACATGCATTTTGGGACAACTCAGATGGTATAAACCATTCTATATTATAATTAACAAGTAATTCCCAGTATTGTTGCAGTTCAATTACTTAGACACACAAAAAATGGCAACATTTTTTTTCAGTGCTTTGAATACAGCTGTGTGAAGCCATCATCTCTCCACAAGTTTTGTAAGATGTTGAATATATTTGCTTAGTTGTCAAAATTGACACTTCTAAGACAAAGAAGATGAAAGAACACTAAACATGGCCACAGTTGTGGATTTTTAAACAAAAGAATGAATCTCAAACAAGGATAAAGAAACAGCATGATTTCATATTAAAAAGTGAAAAATATAATACCTCTATACTCATACCAAATGAAAGTATTTAAGATAGGAACATAAAAAATATTTTATTATTTATTATTGTGATGTTATCCATAAATAATTGGGATATTATTTTAAATATATGTTTATGTGTATTAATACATATATTTTATATATTTATATACATAATTATATATATGCTTGAATACAAATATGTATATACACACATGCAAATAGACAATATATCATTCAGTGAAAAATTGAATTTATTAATTAGTAACAGTGAGTATTTGTTTTAAGATGTGGCAGATTTTCTCACTTTTAAAACATGGGAAATTTTAGAAGTCAGAATTGAAGATAATAATATTTGCATGCCTGGATGTTTCCCTGCGTTTCTACTTTAGCTGGAAGTCTTGGATCATAGAGCACCCTTGTTTTGAGAAACTGAGTCTCAGAGAAGTTTAAGGATGGATCCAGGTATCATAGCTAGGTAATAAAAATGGTGGAACTAGAACACAGTCATCATGGCTCCAAAGGTAGTTTTTCCTATATTATATTGCTAAGTTGTTAGAGCACATTTCTATTTGGGATCCTGTATTTTAGAAGTATTTACAGAACATTCTTCTGATTGGTCATAAATGTTGAGCTATATAAGTCCGTGCCACTCTGTCACTTTGTCCCAGCTTAGTGGCATGGACTTATATATACTACTAAAAGTAAAATAGATAGCTAGTGGGAAGCACCAGCATAGCACAGGGAGATCAGCTTGGTGCTTTGTGACCACCTAGAGGGTGGGATAGGGAGGGTGGGAGGGAGATGCAAGAGGGAGGAGATATGGGGATATATGTATATGTATAGCTGATTTACTTTGTTATAAAGTAGAAACTAACACACCATTGTAAAGCAATTATACCCTAATAAAGATATTAAAAAAATATATATATATCCACTAAAAAATAAAAAAGGAGAAATAGATTAAATAGTCATTAAATTTATTTATAAAAACTAAATTCATACTGGACTTAACACACACTTTTTCTAAAAAAATAAAAGTAGGTTGTTTTATAATAAATATATATTTAAGTATATTTAATAAAATGTGCATTTATTCCAAATAAATATTGTTAGTAAGAAAAATTTTTTAAAAATAAATAAATGTTGAGCTAAAAATATTGAATTAGGCAGACAATAAACTCATTGCTTAGGTATGAAGGAGCAGACATTTGTTTTGACACTGGTAGGGTATATCACTGGCGAGTGAATGTCAAGTTCTTTGTTTGACTGCTATAAGCACAGGCTATTTTTAAGGTCCAATACCAATCTGTAAAATTTAGTTGCAGAAAAATCAGTGATTGTCAGTTTCTGATGTTGGGACAGTGATTGATTGCAAAGTAGTATGAGGGAATGCCTTAGGATGATGGAAATGTTTATTTTTATTGTGGTAACAGTAGAAAGGACTGTGTACAGAATGTAACCACTGTTCACTTAAAATAAATAAATTTACTTTATGTAGATTTACTTCAATAATTCTGATTTAAAAATAAAAGATTATTAATTGTTCTATGCATATTTCAAAGTACAATTTTGATAAAAAAATTAAAATTCTCAATTAAAAAAATGAAAACTTTCTTATATTCCCCTTTTAAGTAAGATATAGTTCTATTTTTATATTTTTGTATTATTTTATTACTTTATTGATGATCCATAGCTTTTCCTCTGATAAATCTGACATATTTCTCATTCAACTTCTTGGATATTCTATGTTTGGTTGCTATTGTGAATGATAGATTTTTGAAAAAATATAGACTTTTTTGCAGCAGTTTCAGGTTTATAGAAAACTTGAGCAGAAAACACAAAGAGTAACAATATACCTTGTTCCCTTCCCTTCCTCCTTAATTCCCCCATTAGTAACATGTTGCATTAGTGCAGTGCATTTGTTACAATTGATGAGATGATTTTAATGTTATTATTTTTTACAGCTTTATTGAGATATAATTGACATATAACATTGTATAAGTTTAAAGCATACAACATGATGATTTGTTACATGTATATATTGGAAAGTGATTACAGCGATATATTTAGTTAACACATCTAGCACCTTTCCTAATTCCTTGTGTGTGTGTGTGTGTCGGGGTGTGTGTGTGTATGATGAGAACGTTTAAGTTCTATTCTCTTAGCAACTGAAAACCTGAACAGACCAATAAGGACTAAGGAGAGTGAAACATTAATCAAAATTCTCCCAACAAAGACAAGCTTAAAATGAGTTAGTTTCACTAGTGCATTCTACCAAACATTTAAAGATGAATTAATGCCAATCCTTCTCGAACTTTTGCCAAAAATTTGAAGGAAAGGAAATAATCCCAAACTCATTTTATGAGGCCATCATTATCCTGATACCAAAGCCAGATAAGGGCACTACAAAAAAAAAAAGTAGTACAAGTCAATATCCCTAATGAATATAGATGTAAAAATCCTCAACAAAATACCGGCAAACCAAATTCAACAACACAGTAAAAGGATCATAAACCATGGTCAACTAGGATATATCCCTGGGATGCAAGGATGGATCAACATATGCAAATCAAAAATTGTAATATACCACATTAACAAAAGGAAGGATAAAAATCATAGGACCACCTCAATAGATGCAGAAAAAGCATTTGACAAAATTCAACATCTTTCACAAAAAAAGCTCTCAAAAATTAGTTATAGAACACACCTCAACATAATAAAGGCCATATATGATAAATCCACAGGTAAAATCAGACTCAACAGTGAAAAGCTGAAAGCTTTTCCTCTAAGATCAGAAATAAGACAAGGATGCCCACTCTCACCACTCTTATTAACATAGTACTGGAAGTCCTAACTACAGCAATTAGTCAAGAAAAAAAAGAAGAAAAAGAAAAATGAAAGTTATCCAAATAGGAAAGAACTAAGTAAAATAGTCTCTGTTTGCAGATGACATACTCTTACACTTAGAAAACCCTAAAGGCTCTACCATAAAAACTCTTTGAACTCAGGAACAAATTTATAATGTTATAGGATATAATATCAATATACAGAAATCAGCTGTATTTCTATATAGTAACAATGAAATATCTAGAAGAGAAATAAAGAATATGATCTCATTTACAATAGATTCAAAAACAATAAAATACTTAGGAAAAAATGTAGCGAAAGAGAGGAAAGACCTATACACTAAAAACTATAAGACACTGATGAAGAAGACACACACAAAAAATGGAAAGATATCCCATGTTCATATATTGGAAGAGTTAATATGTTAAAATGTCCATACCACCCAAAGCCATCTGTATATTCAATGCAATTCCTATCAAAACTTCAACTGTATTTTTCACAGAAATAGAAAAAACAATCTTAATACTAGTATGGAACCACAAAAAACCTTGACTAAAGTAATCTTGAAAAAGAAGAGCAAAGCTAGAGACATTACACTTCCTGGTCTCAAACTACAGATGACCCTGAACAATGTGGCAGTTAGAGGTATCAACCCTCTATGCAGTTGAAAATCCACATGTGGATTTACAGTCTGCCCTCTGTATCTGAGGTACAACTTTCACAGATTCAACTAACCAAGGATTGTGTAGTACTGTAGTACATATTTAGTGAAAAAAAAAAAATCCACAGGTAAGTGTATCTGTGTAGTTCAAACCCATGTTGTTCAAGGGTCAACTGTATATTACAAAATTAGAATAATCAAAACAATATGGTGCTAGCATAAAAAGAGACACATTGAACAATAGAATCAAATTGAAAGCCCAGAAATAAACCCATACATATACAGTCAATTAATATTTGATGAAGGAGCCAAGAATACTCAGTGGGGAAAAGATAGTCTTTTCAATCAGTGATGTTGGGAAAACTAAATATTCACATGCAAAAGAATGAAATTGGACTCCAATCTTACACCAACTCACAGAAATTAACTCAAAATGGATTAAAGACGTAAATGTAGGATTTGAAACTGTAAAACTCCGAGAAGAAAACATAGAAAAAAAGCTTCTTGACATTGCTCTTGGCAACAACTTTTCAGATATGACACCAAAGCACAAGCAACAAAAATAACAGGGCTTCCCTGGTGGTGCAGTGGTTGAAGTCCACCTGCTGATGCAGGGGACACGGGTTCGTGCCCTGGTCCAGGAAGATCCCACATGCCGCAGAGCGGCTAGGCCAGTGAGCCATGGCTGCTGAGCCTGCGTGTCTGGAGCCTGTGCTCCACAACGGGAGAGGCCACAACAGTGAGAGGCCCGCGTACCGCAAAAACAAAACAAAACAAACAAACAAAAACAAAAATAACAAATGGGACTTCATTCAACTCAAAAGGTTTTGCATAGCAAAAGAAAGAATCAACAAAATGAAGAAGCATCCTTTAGAATTGCAGAAAACAAAAGAGAGTATACAAGGACTGTGCAACAACTACAAAAGGTATAACATATGTGTAATGGGAATGACAGAAGGAGTAGAGAGAAAGAAACAGAATACTGGCAACAATAATAATTGAGAATTTCTGTAAACTAATGTCAGATACTCTTAATGCCAATTAATGCCAATTAAGAGTGCATTCAGGAAGCTCAGAGAACACCAAGCAGGAAAAATGGCAAAAACAAACAAACTACACCTGGGCATATCATTTTCAAACTACAGGAAGTAGAAGATTAAAAAAATCTTGAAAGAAACCAAAAAATCACCTTACCTATAGAGGTTCAAAGATGAGAATTACATCTGACTTCTCAGAAATCCTGCAAGCAAAAAGAGAGTGAAGTAAAATATTTAAAGTGTTGAGAGATAAAAACACCAACCTAGAATTCTGTAACCTGTGAAATTATCCTTCAAATGTGAAGGAAAAAATAAAGACTTTCTTGAACAAACAAAAATTGAAGGTATTTGTTGCCAGTGGACCTCCCTTGCAAGAAATGTTGAAAGAAGTCCTTTAGAGGGATAGAAAATAATATAGGTTAGACTTGAATCTACAAAAAGAAGGGAAGAGTATAGAAGAAGGAATAAGTAAAGGTAAATAAAAACTTTTGTTTTTCTTATTCTTAATCTAACAGATAACAGTTTGTTCAAAATAATAATAGCAAAGTATTTGATTATGTATGCTTATATATATGAATATATATAATATATACTTATATATGTTTATATATAAGTAAAATAAATGACAGCCATGATACAAGCAATGGGAGGAAAAAGTAAGAATTGTTATTATAAGGCACTCACACCACCTGTGATGTGGTATATACAGTTGTCCCTCAATAGCCATAGGTGATTAGTTCCAAGACCCCCTGCAGATACCAACATTTGGGAATAGTCAAGTCCCTTACATAAAATAACATTGTATTTGCATATAACCTATGAATATCCTCCTACACACTTTAAATTTTCTCTAAATTACTTATAAGACCTAATACAATATAAATGATATGTAAATAGTTGCCAAAACATAGCAAATTCCATTTTTCGTTTTTGGAACTTTCTGGATTTTTTTTCCAAATACAATCCTTGGATGCAGAACCAGTGGATATTAAGGGCCAACTGTATGGCATTATTTAAAAATGGACTTAGGTTAGTTGTAAATATATATTGCAAAATGTGAGGCAACCACTAAATAAGAAGTGTAACTGAAATACTAAGATAGGAAAGAAATGAAATCACATAAAATGTTCAATTAAAACCACAAAAAAACAGAAAAAGAATAGACGACATAAAGAATATTCTCTCCCAGTAGCTTCTTCCAACATTTTAATATTTCTATTCAGATTCATATACTTCCATCTCACTTTTGTTCAACTCCATATTTGAGTAGTCTGATCTAATTTATTACCTTACTGAGAAACCAGAAATGTAACTATTGATTCTTTATCAAATCTAGTGCATATGTTAATTTTCAAATTGAAAAAAATGAAAGTATATAATAAAATCATGCAATCATATTTAAATATCCAGTTACAAAGATGAGTTCATTAACTTGAAGGAAAAATGTTTAGGAAACAGGACTTTTTTTAATTGATAAAGAAATCTCAGCTGTAAGATATGATAAACATAGGTAATCTAAGTAAAACATCTCAAATAATAGAAATTTTAAATCAAATCTTGAATGTTTCTTTTGCTTAACTTATCAATATTTAAATTTAAAAAAGTCCTTCCAAGCTATTATATAATCACCAAAATCAATTTTAATTAGATAAAAAATAGTAACATAGTAGGAAGAGAAGTAAATGTGTTTAAAAGCTATGATGTGCTTTACATGATTTTATGGCAGGTAATTTGACATTTTCAGATTGTGACTTTATCAAAGAAGAAGATGTCAGTTTCACGAAAATTTTGTCAATGAACCACAATAAAACATGACTGTGATGCACAGCAGATGGTGTTGTATTGGATTGTCTAATTCCATTAGGTACACTTTTTAAAAATGTAAAGTAGTCACAAAGAAAGACAAAAATCAAACAACAGAATTCCAGAAACAAAACTGATATCACTAGGTGAGTCAATTCAGCTTTAAAAGGTGTAAAAATATTAATTTATTAATTGTGCTAACCTGAGGAAATCAAGTGATCAAAAAGAGTAATGTAAAATCCACTTTAGTGCAGACAATACCTTGCAAATTTAGGGGAAATATAATTAGAAAATCATTTAATAAGCAGTGTTATGTAAATAATCTAACATTATTTAAATAAGTGAGTTTTACTAAATCTCTATAATAGGTTATTTTAATAGATATACTATTAAATATTGAACTCTTGTCTGAGAGCAATACAAACATTGACGTGCAATAGATTCTGGTGAATAAGGAATACAGAAACCCAAAATTATATAAATTTCATGATTTTAATCTATGAATAAAACCAATTCCTGCAAGATACTATAAAAACAAAACTAAATTCGGTCCTATTTTTAAACATCTAAAAAACATTTTCTAGTATCTTTTAAACACTGGCACTTAAATAAACAATTATAATGATTTTTATTTAGGATTTCTGTCCAAAGTTTATGAGTATTTAAAAAGTACAGCCATCCCTCTGTATCCTCAGGGGATTGATTTCAGGACCCCCACATATACCAAAATCCAGAGATTCAGACCCTGTGGATTAGGAGGGCTGAGGTATAGTCTACTATGTCAGGGAATAAAAATACAGGGAGGCCCAACTTCTGTCTATCAAATGTATATTAAAGACATTAAAGCAGCCCAGAAAATTGCAAATCTGAATGAGGACCCTAAGAGTTTAACCTAAATTTTGTGTACTAGTCACATTACTAAATCTTTCTCATGTGTTATCTCATTTAATCTTCATTACCTCACATTAGAACTAGACTTTATTGCTTGTTTACAGAGATATCACTAAGACTCAGATAGATTGGATAAATCACTTCACACAAATGGCAGAAAAATATGAGAATCAGAATTCATCATAAATGATCCTGTCAACAAGTTTTGACAAGGAAGTAGTCTACGGAAATTAGAATGAGTCTGTTGAGGATGGGAAGATACTCAAGTGGAAAAATGCCCACTTTGGAAATTACTTGGTGAAGTCAAATTTCTATAAGCTTTAACATGAAATGCCTGTTTCTCCCAGTATTTGAAAACAATACATGTGAAAATGATATATCTTTATTGTTGAATTTTGACAAAACATTATTTTAAAAAGAAAGAGCAAAGGAAATGATTTCCTTTTCTTTTTCTTTTTTGTTATTTTTTTTCTACTGGAAAATATACAAAATTAATTATTGAAGAAATATACAAATTAAAACAACAATAATTCAAATATCTTCTAATGTATGTGTTTTAACATTTTGTTATCTATCATAAGGGGGTGTCCAATATTAATAATTTTCAGCCCCACCACTATTCAAAATGAGAGGGCATTCATCCTGATGGTAGTTCCCCTTGGACTCTAATGAATTCCATATATGTCTATAAGATAAATTTAGTTAATAGAGAGATCAATAGACTAAACTGTCAGAAGCTTTTTTTGGTAAAGTGACACTAATAAAAATGTAACTCAAGATATTGATTTCTGAATTTTAGTTATTTTTGTCAGCAAATTAGTCACAGATAATAACTGAAGAACAAATTTGCAGTGTAAAGTTCATGAATGTAGAATTTTTATCATTTGACAAAAGACTAAGAGGAATTTTAAAAGTGCAAAATGATCATAGTGAAACATCCAAACTAGATCATCTAAGTACAACATAGTAGAGAGTAATATATTTACTGTTCTTATTTCTTTCATATTGTACTATTGATGGTACAATAAAAACAATTGCACAAAACTGAAGTCGGGATTACTAGGAGGTGTGTAAAACCACCCAGTTTCACAAAATCTCATTAACAGTGATGCCAACTGAAACCTATCACACAGCACAGGTATACATAAGCCATAAGTAATGAGAAGGGCAGAGAGTATACGTTTTAAGGGAACTGACTGGGTTTTGCCACTTATAAGACTAAGTACATTTCCCTCTTTGCTGATAAAGTAGGGCATTATTTCACATGTTAACTGGTTAAAGTTACACTTGATCATAAATCAAGTGACCATATACACCTATGTCTTTTTCTGAACCCTCTATTCTGTTCCATTGATCTGTATATCCTTGTCCAATACCACAGTGTCTTAATTACTGAGGCTGTGCAAAGGGGCCTGATATGCAACACAACAAGTTTCCAATTTTAATTTTTTTTCAGAAGTGTCATGCCTATATTTGGCATTTGCATTTCACATTATTGAGCTGCATGAGCCGACTGTAAATTTTGGAGATTAATCCTTTGTCAGTTTCTTCATTTGCAAATATTTTCTTCCAATCTGAGTTTGTCTTTTCATCTTGTTTATGGTTTCCTTTGCTGTGCAAAAGCTTTGAAGTTTCATTAGGTCCCATTTGTTTATTTTTGTTTTTATTTCCATTTCTCTAGGAGGTGGATCAAAAAGGATCCTGCTGTGATTTATGTCACACAGTGTTCTGCCTATGTTTTCCTCTAAGAGTTTGATGGTGTTTGGCCTTACATACAGGTCTTTAATCTATTTTGAGTTTATTTTTGTGTGTGGTGCTAGGGAGTGTTCTAATTTCATTCTTTTACATGTGGCTGTCCAGTTTTCCCAGCAGCATTTATTGAAGAGGCTGTCTTTTCTCCATTGTATATTCTTGACTCCTTTATCAAAAATAAGGTGAGCATATATGCGTGGACTTATCTCTGGGCTTTCTATCCTGTTCCATTGATCTATATTTCTCTTTCTGTGCCAGTACCAGACTGTCTTGATTACTGTAGCTTTGTAGTACAGTCTGAAGTCAGGGAGCCTGATTGCTCCAGCTCCATTTTTCTTTCTCAACATTGCTTTGGCTATTCGGGGTCTTTTGTGTTTCCATACAAATTGTGAATTTTTTTGTTCTAGTTCTGTGTGAAAAATGCCAGTGGTAGTTTGATAGGGATTGCATTGTATCTGTAGATTGCTTTGGGTAGTAGAGTCATTTTCACAATGTTGATTCTTCCAATCCAAGAACATGGCATTACTCTCCAACTATTTATATCATCTTTAATTTATTTCATCAGTGACTTATAATTTTCTTCATACAAGTCTTTTGTCTCCTTAGGTAGATTTATTCTTAGATACTTTACTCTTTTTGTTGCAATGGTAAATGGGAGTGTTTCCTTAATTTCACTTTCAGATTTTTCATCATTAGTGTATAGGAATGACAGAGATTTCTGTGCATTAATTGTGTATCCTGCTACTTTACCAAATTCATTGTTTAGCGCTAGTAGTTTTCTAGTAGCATCTTTAGGATTCTCTATGTATAGTATCATGTCATCTGCAAACAGTGACAGCTTTACTTCTTCTTTTCCAATGTGGATTCCTTTTATTTCTTTTTCTTCTCTGATTGCCAGGCTAAAACTTGCAAAACTATGTTGAATAATAGTGGTGAGAGTGGGCAACCTTGTCTTGTTCCTGATCTTAGTGGAAATGGTTTCAGTTTTTCACCATTGAGGATGATGTTGGCTGTGGGTTTGTCATATATGGCCTTTATTATGTTGAGGAAAGTTCCCTCTATGCCTACTTTCTGGAGGGTTTTTTATCATAAATGGGTGCTGAATTTTGTCAAAAGCTTTCTCTACATCTACTGAGATGATCATGTGGTTTTTCTCCTTCGATTTGTTAATATGGTGTATCACATTGATTGATTTGTGTATATTGAAGAATCCTTGCATTCCTCGGATAAACCCCAATTGATCATAGTGTATGATCCTTTTAATGTGCTGTGGGATTCTGTTTGCTAGTATTTTGTTGAGGATTTTTGCATCTATGTTCATCAGTGATATTGGCCTGTAGTTTTCTTTCTTCATGACATCTCTGTCTGATTGTGGAATCAGAGTGATGGTGGTCTCGTAGAATGAGTTTGGGAGTGTTCCTCCCTCTGCTATACTTTGGAAGAGTTTGAGAAGGATAGGTGTTAGCTCTTTTCTAAATGTTTGGTAGAATTCACCTGTGAAGCCATCTGGTCCTGGGCTTTTGTTTGTTGGAAGACTGTTAATCACAGTTTCAATTTCAGTGCTTGTGATGGGTCTGTTCATATTTTCTATTTCTTCCTGGTTCAGTCTCAGAAGGTTGTGCATTTCTAAGAATTTGTCCATTTCTTCCAGCTTGTCCATTATATTGGCATAGAGTTGCTTGTAGTAATCTCTCATGATCCTTTGTATTTCTGCAGTGTTAGTTGTTACTTCTCCTTTTTCATTTCTAATTCTATTGATTTCAGTCTTCTGCCTTTTTTCTTGATAAGTCTGGCTAATGGTTTATCAATTTTGTTTATCTTCTCAAATAACCAGCTTTTAGTTTTATTGATCTTTGCTATTGTTTCCTTCATTTCTTTTTCATTTATTTCTGATCTGATCTTTATGAGTTCTCTCCTTCTGCTAACTTTGGGGTTTTTTTTGTTCTTCTTTCCCTAATTGTTTTAGGTGTAAGGTTAGGTTGTTTATTCAAGATGTTTCCTGTTTCTTAAGGTAGGATTGTATTGCTACAAACTTCCCTCTTAGAACTGCTTTTGCTGCATCCCATAGCTTTGGGTCGTCATGTTTTCATTGTCATTTGTATTTAGGTATTTTTTGATTTCCTCTTTGATTTCTTCAGTGATCTCTTGGTTATTAAGTAGTGTGTTGTTTAGCCTCCATGTGTTTGTATTTCTTACAGATTTTTCCTGTAATTGATATCTAGTCTCATAGCATTGTGTTTGGAAAAGATACTTGATACAATTTCAATTTTCTTAAATTTACCAAGGCTTGATTTGTGACCCAAGATATGCTGTCTCCTGGAGAATGTTCCATGAGCACTTGAGAAGAATGTGTATTCTGTTGTTTTTGGATGGAATGTCCTATAACTATCAATTAAGTCCATCTTGTTTAATGTATCATTTAAAACTTGTGTTTCCTTATTTATTTTCATTTTGGATGATCTGTCCATTGGTGAAAGTGGGGTGTTAAAGTCCCCTAATATGATTGTGTTACTGTCAATTTCCCCTGTTATGCCTGTTAGTATTTGCTTTATGTATTGAGGTGCTCCTATGTTGGGTGCATATTTACAATTGTTATATCTTCTTCTTGGATCGATCCCTTGATCATTATGTAGTGTCCTTCTTTTTCTCTTGTAATAGTCTTTATTTTAAAGTCTATTTTGTCTGATATGAGAATTGCTACTCCAGCTTTCTTTTGATTTCCATTTGCATGGAACACCTTTTTCCATCCCCTCACTTTCAGTCTGTATGTGTCTCTAGGGTGGGTCTCTTGTAGACAGCATATGTACGGGTCATGTTTTTTTATGAATTCAGCCAATATATGTCTTTTGGTTGGAGAATTAATCCATTTACATTTGAGGTAATTTTCGATATGTATGTTCCTACTACCATTTTCTTAATTGTTTTGGGTTTATTATTGTAGGTCTTTTCCTTCTCTTGTGTTTCCTGCCTAGAGAAGTTCCTTTAGCATCTGTTGTAAAGCTGGTTTGGTGGTGCTGAAATCTCTTAGTTTTTTTTTTTTTTTGCGGTACGTGGGACTCTCACTGTTGGGGCCTCTCCTGCTGCGGAGCACAGGCTCCAGACGTGCAGGTTCAGCGGCCATGGCTC
The DNA here is from genome assembly GCF_964374135.1 of Grampus griseus. Lineage (NCBI taxonomy): Eukaryota > Metazoa > Chordata > Mammalia > Artiodactyla > Delphinidae > Grampus > Grampus griseus. The sequence continues at coordinate 100,403,900 of NC_138998.1, forward strand.
TTGGGCCCAGCCGCTCCGTGGCATGTGGGATCTTCCCAGACCAGGGCACGAACCCATGTCCCCTGCGTCGGCAGGCGGACTCTTAACCACTGTGCCACCAAGGATGCTCTCTCTTAGCTTTTGCTTGTCTGTAAAGGTTTTAATTTCTCCATCAAATCTGAATGAGATCCTTGCTGGGTAGAGTAATCTTGGTTGTAGGTTTTTCTCCTTCATCACTTTAAATATGTCCTGCCATTCCCTTCTGGCTTGCAGAGTTTCTGCTGAAAGATCAGCTGTTAATCTTATGGGGATTCCCTTATGTGTTATTTTCCCCTTGCTGCTTTTAATATTTGTTCTATGTATTTAATTTTTGATAGCTTGATTAATGTGTGTCTTGGTGTGTTTCTCTTTGGATTTATCCTGTATGGGACTCTCTGTACTTCCTAGACTTGATTAACTATTTCCTTTCCCATATTAGGGAAGTTTTCAACTATAATCTCTTCAAATATTTTCTCAGTCCCTTTCTTTTTCTCTTCTTCTTCTGGGACCCCTACAATTCGAATGTTGGTGCATTTAATGTTGTCCCAGATGTCTCTGAGATGATCCTCAATTCTTTTCATTCTTTTTTCTTTATTCTGCTCTGCAGTAGTTATTTCCACTATTTTATCTTCCAGGTCACTTATCCGTTTTTCTCCCTCAGCTATTCTGCTATTGATCCCTTCTAGAGAAGTTTTAATTTCATTTATTTTGTTGTTCATCACTGTGTGCTTGCTCTTTAGTTCTTCTAGCTCCTTGTCAAATGTTTCTTGTATTTTCTCCATTCTATTTCCAAGATTTTGGATCATCTTTATTACCATTATTCTGAATTCTTTTTCAGGTAGACTGCCTATTCCCTCTTTATTTGTTAGGTCTGGTGGGTTTTTATCTTTCTCCTTCATCTGCTGTGTGTTTCTCTGTCTTCTCATTTTGCTTTACTGTGTTTGGGGTCTCCTTTTCACAGGCTGTAGGTTCATAGTTTCCATTGTTTTTGGTGTCTGTCCCCAGTGGTATGGTTGGTTCAGTGGGTTGTGTAGGCTTCCTGGTGGAGGGGACTAGTGCCTGTGTTCTGGTGGATGCGGCTGGATCTTGTCTTTCTGGTGAGCAGGTCCATGTCTGGTGGTGTTTTGGGGTGTCTGTGGCCTTATTATGATTTTAGGCAGCCTCTCTGCTAATGGATGGGGTTGTGTTCCTGTCTTGCTAGTTGTTTGGCATAGGGTGTCCATCATTGTAGCTTGCTGGTTGTTGAGTGGAGCTGGGTCTTTGCGTTGAGATGGAGATCTCTGGAAGGTTTTCGCTGTTTGATGTTACATGGAGCTGGGAGGTCTCTTTTGGACTAGTGTCCTGAACTTGGCTCTCCCACCTCAGTGGCACAGCCCTGACACCTGGCTGGAGCACCAAGAGCCTGTCTTCCACACAGCTCAGAATAAAAAGGTGAAAAGAAAGAAAGAAAGAAAGAAGATAAAATAAAATAAAGTAAAGTAAAATAAAATAAAGTTATTAAAAATAATTATTAAGAAAAAAAAATTTTTGAGTAATAAAAAAAATGGATAGTCGAACCCTAGGACAAATTGTGAAAGCAAAGCTATACAGACAAACTCACACACAGAAGCATACACATACACACTCACAAAAAGAGAAAAAGGGCAAAATATATATATATGTCGTTGCTCCCAATGTTCACCTCTTCAATTTGGGATGATTCATTGTCTATTCAGGTATTCCACAGATGCAGGGTACATAAAGTTGATTGTGGAGATTTAATCCACTGCTCCTGAGGCTGCTGGGAGAGATTTCCCTTTCTCTTGTTTGTTCGCACAGCTCCTGGGATTCAGCTTTGGATTTGGCCCTGCCTCTGCATGTAGGTCGCCTGAGGGCATCTATTCTTTGCTCAGGCAGAACGGGGTTAATGTAGCAGCTGATTTGGGGGCTCTGGCTCACTCAGGCCGGGGGAGGGAAGGGTACAGATGTGGGACAAGCCTGCGGCAGCAGTGGCCAACATGACGTTGCAACAGCCTGACGTACGTGTGTGTTCTCCTGGGGAAGTCGTCCCTGGATCACAGGACCCTGGAAGTGGCAGGGTGCACAGGGTCCTGGGAGTGGTAGGGGAGATGTGGATAGTGACCTGTGCTTGCACACAGGCTTCTTGGTGGCTGCAGCTGCAGCCTTAGTGTCTCATGCCCATCGCTGGGGTCCGCGCTGAGAGCCACGGCTCACGTCTCTGGAGCTTGTTTAGGCAGTGCTCTGAATCCCCTCTCCTCACGCTCCACTAAACAATGGTCTGTTGCCTCTTTGGCAGCTCCAGACTTTTTCCCAGACTCTCTCCCGGCTAGCTGTGGTGCACTAACCCCCTTCAGGCTGTGTTCATGCAGCCATCCCCTGTCCTCTTCCTGGAATCCGACCTCCGAAGCCTGAGCCTCAGCTCCCAGGCCATACCTGACCTGTCAGGTGAGCAGACAAGCCTCTCGGGCTGGTGAGTGCTGGTCGGCACTGATCCTCTGTGCGGGAATCTCTCCGCTTTGCCCTCTGCACCCCTGTTGCTGCGCTCTCCTCCGCAGCTCCAAAGCTTCCCTCCCCGCCACCCGCCATCTCCGCCCATGAAGTGGCTTCCTAGTGTGTTGAAACCTTTCCTCCTTCACAGCTCCCTCCCACTGGTGCAGGTCCTGTCCCTATTCTTTTGTCTCTGTTTTTCCTTTCACACTACCCAGGTACGTGGGGAGTTTTTTGCCTTTTGGGAAGTCTGAGGTCTTCTGCCAGCATTCAGTAGGTGTTCTGTAGGAGTTGTTCCACATGTAGATGTATTTCTGATGTATTTGTGGGAGGAAGGTGATCTCCACATCTTACTCTTCTGACATCTTGAAGGTCTCTCTATGGATCACTTTAATTTTGTCATCATAGTTTTCTGCACTTCCTACACACATTTCAATAAGAAACATGTTTTAATTTTACAAGGTGAAAAATAACTTTATTTGCATTTAAAAAAAATTCTTGCAAATATTTTTAAGAAGAAAGTTTCTTTTTCATCTGCTTCCTCAATTTTTGTTCAAGTCCCTTCTGCTTGAGTTCTTAAATTTGCTGAGGCTTATTTACTATGTCCCCATGAAGTGTTCTTGGTATAAGGTCAATATTATTCACTTCATCACTCCTTGGCTGTTTGCATTACTCCCCATCTCTGCTCCTCCCATCCCCCCCAAATATATATAACCACAAATTTTAAAATCTGTTTTCAAAGTTCCAAGAATCGTTGCCATTACTTAATAGCAGTTGAGGGGACCTGAGGATAACAAAACAGTAAGAGTAGGGAGTTTTTGCAGCTGAAAACAGCTGACTCAGGATCTCTCGGGGATAATTGCTTTTCCAAAGGCTCCTTTCTCCTTCTCATGTTTGTTTGCGTGACTTGGTGCTTAGCTTCGAGATGCCTGTTTTAATGAAATGTGTTACTTTCACAGCTTGTGCGTTGTGAGTAGTGCTTCTTGCCATGTGAACTTTGCTGCATTGTTGTGCTTGGAAGTTTTAAAAGTAAACATTTTAAGATAAATAAACAATTTCTAAACTATCCTTGAACTCTTGTTCTTTTTGATCTTAATTTTTAATTAAAAAATCATGGTAGTCATAACAAGACCGACTTACCTACAAGGTTTTACTAAAATCAACCTGCTGTGTTAGCCAATAATTAATTTACTTACAAGGTAAGTACTATTTTATACAGAGTAAAAATAAACTCTTGGCATTATTGTCTTCATTTTTTATTAGCTATCAACCTAATAATTAATAAAACAAATCAATGTGTCTCAATTCAGTTCCAGGTTAGATGGCTGTGTAATAGGGCCAAAAAATGGCCAAATACAAAAATAAGAAAAAGGGCGTAGGGTGGCAGATGAAAAAATTAGGATTTTTTTGGAGAAACTATTTACTCTATTTCTAACACTTATTAGCATCAGTTGTTAGGTCATAATATGACAATTCTAAAGATGAAATGTGAGGCACCTAGGTCCTCTGATTCACCTGGAAACTTTCTACAATTCTGCACTCATATTTGCCTGGGAAACTCTAATATTGTTTCTACTATTTAATAGGAGTAAATGTCAGGATTATTGGTAGGAAGAAGATAAAGTGAGATATCCCATACAAAACTAATTTTCACCATATTAAGATATTCTTCTCCATTTGAAAGGATAAAAACAATTATACCCATAGCCTCTATTGTCCAGGCCAATACCCTTTTGTCACAGGTCTTAAAATGCCCAGCCACATATGGAGCACAAGCAAGATAAAATCCACCAAATGTCACATCATCCTTACTTATTTCTGTCAGTATGAGAATGAAAAACTTCTCTGCTCATCCATTAGTTTCTGAGCTCTCATTCCCATCTATCCAATTCATGAATGTACCTGATTAATCTCCTCTCCCCAGCCTGTTTCCCCATTTTTTTTTCTGGACTGTCTGCTCATCAAATACCATATAGTCTTAAACTCATTTCTGAATTTTCCCCTTACATGTTTCTTAAATGGAACAATTTTCCTCTTTGATATACCATTGCCTGCAGTCCTTTCAATAAGAAGCTATTTTTTTTGACATGCTATATATCTGAAATTTGAGAGGAGGATTGATAGTCTCTTTGCTCTCCTTTGTTGCTTCCAGATTATTATTTCTTCTATCATTGAAATTCTCAACATTTAGCTACATACCTGCTCTGTAGAGCCTCTTAATGATCTTCAACCAAAGTCTCAGGCATTACTTCCTTCATTATAGACCTTACCTCGTAGTCCATAGTACTTAACTTCAACTCCATTCTATGATAACTTCAGTACCCTTTGTATATCTCATCTTACTCCTTACCATATTCAACTCCAAAGAATTTTCCTTTACCTTACCCTATCATGGTCACACTGTGCCTCTCATTATAATAAACTGAACTCTCTCTTGAATCACTCATTTAAATTTCTTACTATAACATGTTCCCCAAATCAATAAAAAGTCACATATAGTGATCTTGCAGATCTTGCTATATGACTTTCAGAAAGTTTACTTCTGTCTTTGTTCCCTTATCTGTTAGATAAACATGATAGTTCTTATAGAGTTGATATAAGGAATAAGTTAGTTAATCCATATAAAATGCTTAAAACAATTCCTGGAACACTGCAGGTTGCATTAAATATTAGCAATCACTATTATTAGTATTATGATAACTTTTTAATCTTTACATCCTTTTGTTATTCTTTCCTTAATTACTTTATTTCATAATTACTGGCCTGAAATGGGGACTCTACCCAGAACACCTGTATTTTTGTTTTTGTTTTTGTTTTTCCTAGTAACTATGCTTTTCCAACAGTACAAAGTCAATTTCATTCTATTATAACATTCCTCAAATCCCTTTTTCCCATCTCAGTTTCAGCTGGTGTGTCTGAAAAAGAAGGAAGGCATCTTTCTGCCATCAAATTTATAACAGATTTATAGTTGTCGTATATATATTTTTCCTCTGTTTCTTCATTTGTCTACTATGTTCTACTTATTTCCATAATAGGGACTTCTCTTTAGTGACTGTCTATTCTGATTTTTTTCCACTTGTTAATGGAATCATACCCATATTTATTCAAAGAAGCTCCAGAGAAAACATACAAATGGATAATAAGCATATGAAAAGATAGCCAAATTCATTAGTCATCAGGAAAATGCTAATCAAAACCATGATGCAATACCACTTTACATTCACTGGCATGGCTAGAATCAAAAAGTCAGGTGATCGCGAGTGTTGATGAAGATGTGAAATCAGAACCCTCATACGCTGCTGATAGGAATGTAAAATAGTACTGCTCCTTCAAAAACAGTTTGCCAGTCCCTCAAATGATTAAACAGAGTTACCATAAGACCCAGAAATTCCACTCCAAGGATATACCCAAGAGACATGAAATCTGATCTACACAAAAATTTTTACATGACTGTTATAGCAGAATTATTCATAGTAGGTAAAGGTGGAAACAACCCAAATGTCTATCAATGGACAAATAATATAAGCAAAATGTGGTATGTAAATACATGGAATATGATTCAGACGTAAGAATGAAACACTAATACATGGTACAATATAGATGAACCTTGAAAATGTTATGTTCAATGAAAGAAGCTAGTCACAAAAGATCACATATGATTCCATTCCTATGAGATGCTCAGAACATGGAAATCTATAGAGATAGTGTTTATTAGTGGCTCCCTATGGTTGGGTGGATGGGGGTGGTGTGGAGTGGGATACAGAAGGTCAATGCTAAACCCTACAGGGTGTCTTTTGGGGATGGTAAAATATTCTAAAATTGCCTCTGGTGATGATTGCACATATCTGTGAATGTACTAAAAACAATTGAGTTGCACATTTTAAATTGGTAAATTATAAAGTATGTGAACTGTATCTCAATAAATCTGCTAAAAATATATCTTAATTAAATATGTTTCTTTCTATCCATAGCACAGTCCAAGCCACTATCCTATTTTATTTTATACTGTAAGAGCCCAGTATTTTTTAACTTATATTCTTGGCTATTCCAATGATCTTTCTACACAGCATTCAGAATGCATGTTAAATAAATGTTAATTAAATCCCATCATATAGTCGCTTAAAACACTTCAGTGACTGTCACATCTGGAATGGAATGCAATTTTCATAAAATAACCATCAAGACCACATATTACCTGACTTCTACCTAAATTTCCAAAGCCCTATGAAACCAGGCTTCCACTTTGCTCTATATGTTGGCAATCACCTTCTAAATCTTTGAACACAGCATGCTCTCCTACCCTCCCACTTGCCTCTTCTTCCTGGATGCTTTCTTATCCATCTTGGTTTTATTTCAAATCTTCAAATAGGGCTCCCCTCATCACACAATTTGAATTAGTTTCACATTAAATATTCCCTTTAATATCTTGAAAAATAGCCTAACTTGTGGGCATATTTTTACATTTGATGTAACTTTTGAATGTCTACCCCATTAATTGATAGAAGCAGCCTATTTAGAATTTATTCCCATATCATATCCTTTAAAAAATGGGAGAGGAGAGGAAAGAGAAAGGAAAGGAAAGGAATAAAAGGAAAGGGAATAAGGAGGGGGAGGAAGAAGAGGAGAAAACAGTTTAACAAAATACTAATTCACAAACTTAGGTAAAGGAGATAAAATCAATAAATGCAGGTTCATTATACTGTACTTCAAATTTTTCACTGAGTCTGAATAATTTAAAAATAAGAGATGCTATAAATGAATTCTGACTCCCATAACTCCAAAGTTGTAAGCTCCAATAGAAAAGGATACTGTTCATTTTAAACAAAGTTACTAACATAATATCTGGTTTTAGTAGTCCTCAAAAATATTTACTGAATAAATGAGTGCACATTGCTTAAATTCTATTATTTAGGGATTGATGTAAGTCTGTTTCCCTCAGAATGTAGAAACAGGAGAATTTGTCCTTCTTGAATGGTGTGTTTCCCTAGATCAAGTGATAGAAACCAAATTTGACACCTTGACATCATTTTATCTTATCAACTATAGGGTTTAAAGTGAAATGCAATCATCAAATTCAGAATCTGTATTAACTCGTTTGTGACCAAATATCTCATTATTTACTTTATTTTATATGCACATATCACTATTATTTTCATGCTCATATAAGCAGATATGATTGAAAATTGCTGTTCCAATGATTCTTGCTATATATCAAATTACCTCACAACTCAGTGCCTTATAACTACTTTTTTAAGCTCAGAATTTTGTAGATAAGAACTTGAGAAAAGTTGGGCAGGAAGTTCTCACTTGAGGTGTCTCAAAGGATTGTCATCAGATGTTGATGTGGCTGCAGTCTGAAGGTTTGCCTCATTAGCACATTCAAGATGACTCACTCCCAACTGGCTGTTCAACCAGGCTATCGTTCAGAATGTCTACATGTGGCCCGTCCAACCTGAAGGTCTTAAGATTGTCTTTTTACAGAGTAGCGTATTTCCTCCAGCTGAAGCTTCCCAGAATGCTCCTAATGGGTTTTGCATTTCAGAACTCGATTCATGGAGAACAGTCACTTAAAACTGTTTTCCTCCAACTTCAGTCTTAGACTTGGTGGTAGTCTACTTTCTTAAGTCAGTTGGAAGGGGACATGTGGAGGTCGATCCTTTCAACTTCAGCAGCAACTCAAAGCCACCTTCCAATCATCTCATTGAGGGTATCTTGCAGGAGACAACCATCAGGATCCTCAGTCTCCCTTCAGCTTCAATAATCTTTTCCACAATGTGTCTTGAGTAGTTGTCCTGGACCTCACAGCAACATAAATTGAAAAACATATTTTCATTGGTAGAAAGACAGGAAAAGATCTGGGGGCTGAGGATATGGCGAAAGTTTTAAAACTGAGAGTCGCTCTCATTGGTATCAGTGTAGCCTCAGGGTCTCCCAAGTATGCTTCCTTGGTGTTTAGCAGAGAAAAGTAACTTGGGAGAAGGAAGTTGCGGGGAGGGGTCTTTTGGAATTCTATCTCATTTAATCATGTATTGGGGTTTTTGTAAGGTTTGTTTTAAGAAAATGTTCTATTACAAATTTTTTGAAATTACTAACATGTTGTATTCCAATAAATCAATTTATTTCTAAGCGTAACATTGATACTACTTGTCCAGAAGTAAAAAAACCCTGAGAAAGTTCATATTTCATCATTACTCTCTTGATCCTGTTTAGAGATTAATGCTTAGCTGTGCATCTGTTGCAAAGGGAAATGCTGTTGAGTTACACTGTTTGGCTAAGTCATTTAACCCAATATTTCAGGTTGGCATTTTGCACAGCTGTAACTTCAAAGGTGATATTTCACAAAAATGATAAAAAAAATAGATGTCTTCTCCATTATATACTTTTTATAAAGGTTAAGTGCATAGTGTCTCACTTCTAAGGTAATTTTTGAATTGATTACAAAGTTACTCCCTTTTTTTTAAAGAGATGTCAACCATAACACATGGTTCATTAAAAAATGGCCCACAGTCTTTCTTGCTCTTAATGCCTTCCTTTCAGCATTTTAAATAAAAACCTATGCTTGACTCCTTCACCTGGAAAATTTATTGTCATGACTGCTGCTATCAATCAAGCATTATAATTCACCTCTCTGCACCCAGCTAAAATGATTTTTTTATAAAAATTAAGCCAATCACTGGTTGAGTTTTAGGTATGCATGCTTCTGAACGACCAACCAAAAAAAGATGACTTGGTGCAAAGTACATAGTACTATTCACCTCCCATAATGTGAAAATCTGATGCTAGCTAATTGTTTGTAATTCAGATGACATTGGAATATATTATGTTTATTTTGTAAAGTGCAATCAAATGGAATGTTATAAAACTTTGTAGATAGTATATAGATTTACTGTGAAGATTCCTGTTCCTAAATCATCAAGTGGGAGGTATCTTAAATTACACAGAAAATTCTCACACACACACACAAACGCACACTCACTCACACACACACACACACACTGTTTTAAATGACTCAGTACTTTGAAGCTCAACCTTAATATATAAATAACATGTTGACTTCAAATTTGCTCAGTAAATTCCAGCTCTGTGACAGACTTTGTCTTGTTTAGGTCCTAGAAATGAATGAAAATGAATGCATTTATTAAAGCATACTGATATTAAAAGCTCTAAATGAAACTATTTTTTAAATTTTTCTGTGCATGACAATGGGAAAAAAACCCTCTCTTTTGAACATTGCACCTATGGGTTTGCATGAGTTTGTTTTAATATTGTTATGTGTTTTTCTCTTTTTGACCCAACTGTGATCATTTATATTTGTGCCACTGTGAAACAGGGTAGATGACAGTAGTGATGCTTTACAGACTGTTTTTGTCATTACTTAAATGGTTAATGTAAATTTAGATTAGTGTAACTCTCTTATAGTTTTCAATTAGTGAAAATATCAGTGAAAACTACATCTCCTTATATGTCAGCATAAGAAAGTAAGCTGACCTCCTCCAAATAATTACCTTATTATTTGTTTATCCTCCTCAAGCCTTTCTCTTCCTCTAAAATACTTGACACTATAAGCAATCACTCATTTTTCCATATCAGAAAATATGGGGAGTTTCTGAGCAAAATGGACATGATTTCTCCTCTAAAATACTTTTATTTTTGAAAATGTTGAATAACAGTGAATATGTTTCTTTTCTGTAATCAGAACAGATATTAAAAACCTTTGTTTTACCCACGCACATATGGTCACCTTATCTTTGATAAAGAAGGCAGGAATGTACAGTGGAGAAAGGACAGCCTCTTCAATAAGTGGTGCTGGGAAAACTGGACAGATACATGTAAAAGTATGAGATTAGATCACTCCCTAACACCATACACAAAAATAAGCTCAAAATGGATTAAAGACCTAAATGTAAGGCCAGAAACTATCAAACTCTTAGAGGAAAACATAGGCAGAACACTCTATGACATAAATCACAGCAAGATCCTTTTTGACCTACCTCCTAGAGAAATGGAAATTAAAAACAAAAATAAACAAATGGGACCTAATGAAACTTCAAAGCTTTTGCACAGCAAAGGAAACCATAAACAAGACCAAAAGACAACCCTCAGAATGGGAGAAAATATTTGCAAATGAAGCAACTGACAAAGGATTAATCTCCAAAATTTACAAGCAGCGCATGCAGCTCAATAACAAACAAACAACCCAATCCAAAAATGGGCAGAAGACCCAAATAGACATTTCTCGAAAGAAGATATACAGACTGTCAACAAACACATGAAATAATGCTCAACATCATTAATCATTAGGGAAATGCAAATCAAAACTACAATGAGATATCATCTCACACCAGTCAGAAAGGCCATCATCAAAAAATCTAGAAACAATAAATGCTGGAGAGGGTGTAGAGAAAAGGGAACACTCCTGCACTGCTGGTGGGAATGTGAATTGGTTCAGCCACTATGGAGAACAGTATGGAGGTTCCTTAAAAAACTACAAATAGAACTACCATATGACCCAGCAATCCCACTACTGGGCATATACCCTGAGAAAACCATAATTCAAAAAGAGTCATGTACCAAAATATTCATTGCAGCTCTATTTACAATAGCCCGGAGATGGAAACAACCTAAGTGCCCATCATCGGATGAATGGATAAAGAAGATGTGGCACATATATACAATGGAATATTACTCAGCCATAAAAAGAAACGGAATTGAGCTCTTTGTAATGAGGTGGATAGATCTAGAGTCTGTCATACAGAGTGAAGTAAGTCAGAAAGAGAAAGACAAATACCGTATGCTAACACATATATATGGAATTTAAGAAAAAATAATGTCATGAAGAACCTAGGGGTAAGACAGGAATAAAGACACAGACCTACTGGAGAACGGACTTGAGGATATGGGGAGGGGGAAGGGTGCACTGTGACAAAGTGAGAGAGAGGCATGGATATATATACACTACCAAACGTAAGGTAGATAGTGGGAAGCAGCTGCATAGCACAGGGAGATCAGCTCGGTGCTTTGTGACTGCCTGGAGGGGTGGGATAGGGAGGGTGGGAGGGAGCGAGACGCAAGAGGGAAGAGATATGGGAACATATGTATATGTATAACTGATTCACTTTGTTATAAAGCAGAAGCTAACACACCATTGTAAAGCAATTATACCCCAATAAAGATGTTAAAAAAAAAATCTTTGTTTTTCGTAGTGTACATAGCTATGCTATCATCCATGTTTTGGCTTTTGTTACACCCAGGCATGTCCTCCCTTACTCAAAACTGCAGCTTTTCTCTCCAAACTCCAAGAAAAGGTGAAAGTTAACTGACCCTATACCTTGCACTCTTAAGCAAGTTATCTGCATGATTAAATGGAACTCTGAAAAAGTGAGGATAAAAAATATACTATTTTTAATCTCTAAAAATATTGGAAGTCTTTATCTTTCATTTATGATTACATACAGGATGGAGAATATTAGTGTTGGTTTCACATATACTTTTCAAATGGACAATATACATTAGAAAAAAACTTTCAATTATATCAGCCACAGTGTGGTCCATGAAGAACTCTGGCTATTGGTTTGACTGAGTTTGGGGCAGTTCTAATAAACCTTTCCTAACCAAACAGCTGGAGTTTTATTGCTTTTTCACTTTTCTTAAATGACTTTCACACCAAGTCTCATCTCATATGAGTAACCAACATGCAATTTTATATTTTATTTTTCCAAGCAAACATAGAATTCTTAATTGTAAACTTAAGTTGAACTGTGACACTTTTAATTACTTAATTTTATCCTTTCTTTTCACAAACTCCTTAATAGCAATAAGAAATAATATATAAGTATTTTTACAAGAAATAAACTCCAGTATAATGACTGCAAAATAACACATTGATCAGCCAATATTGTTCTGCAGAACACAGGCTCAGATTTGAAATACATATACTTACAAAAAAATAATTTTAAAAAATCTACAGAAATGTGCGAAATTTCCTCAGATAAACCTGTTCAGAATCAAATCAGTTATTGAATCTTTCCTGCTCAGATGTTGCAGCTCTTTGAACAGAATGAAACTCTGAAAATCTTTTGGACAGGACAAACTAGATTAATTTACAGATTTCATAAAAACAACATATCCTTTAAAAATTGAGAAAATCCCCATATGTTTTGAATTACTAGATTTGTTGGTCAAACATCTGCATATGTAACAAAAATTTTGGTACCCACATGGTGGTATAAAAACAAAAATTCCAGAAGCTAGAAAAGCTGGCTTCTTCCACCAATTGATGTAAACATGATAATGTAGACTCAATTTCTTCTACTTATTAGAAATCTGTCATTTTAAGCTTCTGTCAAAGTCTGTATTTACCTATTATTTTCATAAGTATAGCTAGAGGAATGATCAGGGATTCTAAATGTACATTTGTTTTGGTGAGCTATTGCTTTTGTGTGTGGATACTGATCAACACAGAACCAATTCCTATCACTTAACTATTCTTTGTACACAAAAATGAGCAAGGAACCAGAACACCAATTACAGGCTCTGAAAAAAATTACACTAATCTTGATTGCTAATTTTAGTTATTTTTAGGATTGAAACTGGTGATATCAAATGTAATAAATTAAATATTTACCTTGGCCAATTGAAAATATGTTTCCCAGCATATGTTATCTTACCTCTTCCTAAAGTAGAGTTTATGGAATCAGAGTTGAAAAAATGATTAAAGTATATAATACACATCTCATTTTTAGTTATAACAACAAAAAGGATCTAATTTGTAGGCATTAAAATAATGTATTTGGATCATATTTAATGGTATGGGAAATGTTCACAGTATACTGTTTGAGAGATAAAGAACATAAACTTTATAGATAGTACATTACCAATTGTGTGTATGTGTACATATGAATACACTGTACTTTGTGACAGCACTGTAATTTCCTTATAGTATTTTTAAACTTTCTACCTATTTTTGTACTTCAACTTGGAGATGGCTGGGCATTAGGGAATTAGGTTGGAGCAAAATACAGTAAAGAACCTAGTTATAAGAAGGGAAGAGGTAGAGTGAGAAATATGTAGCAATGGCCATTGGCAGGATGTGACGGGGGGAAACTATGACACACTTCTGCAACTTTTGAACAATTCCTTAGAGAGATCAGTGATGCTAAAGAAAAGTGAGATAAAAACTGAAAATTCTACATTTACTCAGTTTGGAGGCTTACATAATATTAGTTACGTATTATTCAAATGGTGACCCGTGAAAGCTGGAGAATGTAGACTCATGTGCATTGCACAAAAATCATGAAGTAATTTTGTTTGGCACCAGATAGCCCAAAAGCAAACTGCTTGAAACATAGTATAACATTTTATCCATTATCTCATTCTAGTAATCTAATTTATGAAAGCTAGAATGTCATATTATTTCAGTTCACGTCCTCCATTTATTTTCTCCTAACTGAATGACAAGTCTTTCTGTCCCTAAATCATGACCAATAACTATATAACTTCAGTTTTCCCCTGATTTTACTGGTCATTTCTATTTTTAAAAAAAGAAACAATAATCATACTAACAGACATGATCTAATCCTGACCTCTATTTTATATATCTAAAGCAACATTAATATGAAAATACATTGATATTTTTGATCTGCAGTTTTAAACACCTCAAAAGTAGAACAATTCTCACAAAAAACCAACTGGGAATTGGCAGAATATCTCTTATAAAACCAAAGATGCAAGAAAGATTCCCACATAACTGGGTAAGTCCAAAAAAAAAAAAAAAAGCATCAGAAAGGGACTGGTGCCCCTAGGGAGGATCTGTGATGGAGACATGGGCAAGCCCTCACCCTGGGAAGCTACCCTGCCTGCTACGAGGTCCACTGGGACAGACAGAGGGGCTGGAGGGGGCTGGACTCTGCTCCAAAAGAGTGGGCATGTGCCAGTTTGCTAAAAATTAGGATAGAGAAAGACAGGCACTGACAGCTGCCACCTTGTCACACTTCCCAGCAAAAACCCATGCCAGGCAGGGCTGCTAGTATGCCAGTGGCTAGGCAGTGAGTCTCAGGACCTGGGAGAAGATTTGGTGTAACTGCACAGAGAAAGCCAGGAGGGCCTTGGGTGTGATCTAGGCCAAAACTTGGAGCCCACTGTCAGCTTGTGAACAGTGGTGGTGGGTCCCACAGAGGTGGACTTTGCTGGTGTGCACACCAGGTGGTGTCATGGAACCACAGGTCTCCAGTGGATGGCCCCTGGGGAGGAATATGCAGTGGTTCCTTTCCTGGCAGGAGCACTCTAGTTCTGCCCATCTCACACCCCAGATTGGAGTCGGATTAGGGGCAAACTGGTCCTGGGAGGAACCATCCCACAGTGGCAGCCCAGGTCCCAGGCGGCAGCAAAACCACATTGTTTCCTGCAGCCATAGTACCCTAGCCCCAGTCCCCAGCCTAGCACTAGGTATGGGATGAACAAAGAAGGGGACACAATTTTGGGCTGTTGATGGGAAGAACCGTGGATGCCTGCATGGGCAGTGCATAGATTCCCTCTGACCACATGGACCTCACTTGCTTCAGTGCTCACTTCCTCTGGGATAGAACATGCACTTATAGGCACACACTTATCAAACCCAACCATTAGGGCTTCTAATCCAACAACTGGGGAGCAGATCCCACCCCCAACAGGGCTGTGACAGCCATGGAGCAAAAAGGAGGCCCCACCCAACATCTGGTCCAGGCTCTGGACACCACAATACCGATTGCACCCTTTTTCAAGGAGATAATGGCCAGCACACATTGGGGAAAAACATGACTGGCATGCACACCAAGAATAGTCCTTCCACAAAAACACTACACTCACAGAGTCTATATAGGGACAGTTCCACATAAAAATACCCCTTCAAAACCACAGTAGAAAACTGTTTCTCCTTAAGTCACAGAGACAGAGAAAGTTAAATTAAATGAAAAAGCAGAGGAACTACTCCCAATTAAAAGAACAAGAGAAATATTCTGAAAGAATAATAAAACAGAAATCACCAAGCTATTAGACCCTAAGTTCAAAAAGGAGGTAATAAAAATGCTAAAGGAATTAAGATTATCAGTAGAAATGCAGATCACTGTAATAAGAAACTGGAAAGTATACAGGAGAACCAATAAAAATTAGACAACTTATTTGCTGAGATAAAAACCAATGTTGAAGCAATGAATAACAGAATAAATGATACAGAATGAATAAGTGATCTGGAAGTTAGAATAATGGAAAACACCCAATCAGAACAGGAGACAGACAAATGAAAAACAAAAACCAGAAGGCAACATATGAGATCCATGGGATCTAATGCATATGCATGCCAACCTATGCATAATATGAGTTCCAGAAGGAGAAGAGAGAGAGAAGGGAATCAAAAATATATTTGAAATAACTATGGCTGAAAACTTTCCAAACCTAAAGGAAACAGGCATTCAGGTACAGGAAGCACAGAGCGTCCCAAACAAGATAAACATATTCACACCAAGACATATTATAATTAAAATGGCAAAAGATAAAGAAAGAGGATTCTAAAGGCAACAGGAGAAAACCAGAGTCAGTTACAAGGGAAGCCCCATAAGCCTATCAGCTGATTTCTCTGCAGAAACTTTGCAGGCCACAAGGGAGTAGCATGATAACATTCAAAATTCTGAAATGGAAAAGCTTGAAACCAAGGATATTCTACCCAGCAAATCATCATTTTGAATAGAAGGAGAGAGAAAGAATTTCTCAGACAAGCAAAAAGTGAAGAATACAGTAATACCTAAAAGAAATATTCAAAGGCCTTCTCTAAAAAGTATCAAGAATCTATAGGAGGGCTTCCCTGGTGGTGCAGTGGTTGAGAGTCCACCTGCCAATGCAGGGGACATGGGTTCGTGCCCCGGTCCAGGAAGATCCCACATGCCGTGGAGCGGCTGGGCCTGTGAGCCATGGCCACTGAGCCTGCGCATCCAGAGCCTGTGTTCCGCGACGGGAGAGGGCACAGCAGTGAGAGGCCCGCATACCGCAAAAAAAAAAAAAAAAAGAATCTATAGGAAATAGAAAACTACAATAGGAAAGGCAAAAAAATATAAAAAGATGAAGATCACTTAAATAAACAAATGGGTCAACAATTAAAGAGGAAATCATAAAATATCTTGAGACAAATGATAATGAAAATACAACCTAACAAAAACTATGGGATGCAGCAAAAGCAGTTCTAAGAGGGAAATTCATAGTGATACAGGCCTTCCTTAAGAAACAAGAAAAATTGCAAACAATTAACCTACCATGTAAAAGAGGTAGAAAAAAACAAACAAATCCCAAAGTCAGCAGAAAGAAGGAAATAAAGATTAGGGAGAAAAGAAATAAAATAGTGATCAAAAAATAGAAAAGATCAATAAAATCTTTTGAAAAGATAAAATTGACAAAGCTATAGCCAGGCTCACTAAAAAGATAAGAGAGAGAACCCGAATAAAAACAAAAAAAGAAGTGAAAGAGAAGAAATAACCAATACCACAGAAATACAAAAAAATCATAAGAAAATAGTATTAACAGATATATGTTGACAAATTGGACAACCTAGAAGAACTTGACAAGTTTCTAGAAATATAGAACCTGCCAAAATTGAGTCAGGAAGAAACAGAATTTGAACAGACCGATAACTAGAAGTGAAATAGAATCTGTAATAAAAAATTCCCTGCAAACAAAATTCCAGGACAAGAAGGCTTCCCTGGGGAATTTTACCAAACATACAAAGAAGAATATATACCTATCCTTCTCAAAATATTCCAAAAGAATGAAGAGAGAACACTTCCAAATGTTTTATATGAAACGACAATCACTCTAATACCAAAACCAGACAAAGATGCTACAAAAAAATAAAATTACAAACCACTGTCTTTGATGAATATACATGCAAAAATCCTCTACAAAATATTAGCAAATCATATCAACAATATATAAGAAGGAACATATACCATGATCAAATTGGATTCATTCCAGGGTTACAAGGATGGTTTGACATACACAAATCAATGTGATACACCACATAACAGAAGAAAAAACAAAAACCATATGATCATCTCAATTGACACAGGAAAACAATTGATAAAATTCAAAATCTACTCATAATAAAACCTCTTACCAAAGTGGGTACAGAGCGAACATATCTCAACATAATAAAAGCTATTTATGACAAACCCACAGTCAACATAATACTCAACAGTGAAAACCTGAAAGCCTTCTCACTAAAATCTGGAACAAGACAAGGATGCTCACTCTAACCACGTCTATTCAACACAGTATTCAAAATCCTAGCCACAACAATCACACAAGAAAAGAAATAAAAGCTATCAAAATTGGAAGGGAAGAGGCAAAACTGTCACTATTTGCAGATGAAATGATACTCTATATAGAGAAGCCCCAAGACTCCACACAAAATCTATTGGAATAAATGAGTTCAGCAAGATACAAGATTAACACACAGAAATCTGTTCCATTTCTTTACACTAACAATGAAGTATCAGAAAGAGATTTAAAAAACAGCCTCGTTTAAAATTGAATCAAAAAAGAAAAAAAACCTAGGAATTAACTTTCATGGAGGTGAAATACCTATATGCTGAAAACTATAAAACACCTGTAAAGGAAATTGAATATGATTCAAAGAAATGGAAAGAGATCCCATGTTCTTTATTGGAAGAATTAATACTGTTAATATGGTCATATTACCCAAAGCAATCTACAGATTTATTTCAATCCCTAACAAAATACCCATCATATTTTTCACAGAACTAGAACAAATAATCCTAAAATTTATATGGAACCACAAAAGACCCAGAATTGTCAAAGCAATCCCGAAGAAAAAGAACAAAGCTGGAGCCATAATGTTTCCAGACTTCAGACAATACTACAAAGCTACAATAATCAAAACAGCATAGTACTTTCACAAAAGTAGACATATAGGTCAATGGAATAGAATGGAGTCCAGAAATAAATCTACACACCTACGGTCAATTAATATTCAACAAAGGAGGCAAGAATGTACAATGGGGAAAAGACAGTCTCTTCAGCAGGTGGTGTTGGAAAAGCTGTACAGCTACATGAAAAATCAATGAAATTAGAACACTCCCTCACACCATATACAAAAATAAACTTAAAATGGTTTAAAGACCTAAATATAAGACATGAATTGTAGCAACATTTTCTTAGATCAGTCTCCCATGGCAAAATAAATCAAAGCAAACATAAATAAATGGTACCTAATCAAACTTAAAAGGTTTTTCACAAAGGAAGCCATTAACAAAACTAAAAATAACTTATGGAATGGGATGCAGTGAACAAGGGGTTAATATCCAAAATATAAAAACAGCTCATACAATTCACTATAAAAAAAAACCCCAATCAAAAATGGGTAGAATATCTAAATAGACAATTTCTCCAAAGAAGACATACAGATGCCCCCTGGTACATGAAAAGATGCTCAACATTGCTAATTATTAGAGAAATGCTAATCAAAACTACAATGAAGTACCACCTCACACCAGTCAAAATGGCCATCATTAAAATGTCTACAAATAATAAATGTTGGAGAGTGTGTGGATAAAGGGGAACCCTCCTACACTGTTGATGGGAATGTAAATTGGTACAGACACTATAGAGAACAGTATGGAGTTTCATGAAAGAACTAAAAATAAAACTACCATATGATCCAGCAATTCCACTCCTGAGCATATAACCAGAAAAAAAAAAAAAAAACCCACCAATTTGAAAAGATAAATGCACCCCAATGTTAATAGCAGCATTATTTATGATAGCAAAGACATGGAAACAACCAAGTGCCCATCAACTGACAATTAGCTTAAGGTGTGGTACATATATACGTATATACACACTCACAATGAAATATTACTCAGCCATAAAAGGAATGAAATAGTGCCATTTACAGCAACATGGATGGACCTAGAGAATATTATGCTTAGTGAAATAAGTCAGGCAAAGACAAATATTATATGATATCACTTATATGTGGAATCTAAAAAATAATACAAATGAATCTATGTACAAAACAGAAGCAGACTCACAGACATAGAGAACAAACTCATGGTTACCAAAGGGGAAGGGAGGCAAGGGAGGGATAAATTAGGAGTACGGATTAACAGATACAAACTATTATACATAAAATAGATAAGAAACAAAGACCTACTATATAGCACAGGGAACTATAATCAATATCTTGTAATAACCTCTAATGGAAAATAATCTGAAAATACATTTATATATATATATAATTGAATCACTTTGCTGCACACCTGAAACTAGTAAAATATTATAAATCAACTACACTTCCATAAAAAACAATAAGAGGTCAGACTTTCCCTGCCGGTCTCTACACCTCTATGCCGGTGGCCTGCTACGCCTGGCGCTGAGATCCTACGAGGAGTCAGTCGTCCACCCCCGGGAGCCTTGCAACCTTCAGGGCCCAGAAATGAGGTTGCGAGGGGCCGGGATCGAGCCTGATAGTGGGAGGTAGAGCAGTATGATGCCTGGGGCCCTGGGTCCAGTCGGCTCTTTATCCCCTCTGCTGCTCAGCTTCAGTATCTGTACAACTAGGACTGTTCATAGCACCTCCCTAGTGCTATTGTTGTAAGGATAACAAGTTGTGCTCAGCAGCCAGTAATCAATAAATGGCCTACTCAAAGAGGTAACCTCATTGGTGAAGTGTTCCCTGAGCGTGGGACAGGTTTAGGTCCTCAAACTAGATTTTTAAAACGCCTTCTGTTAGGAAGAGGCAGCCTAGCCTAGTGAGAAATTTAAAACTGAAGCCAGGGGAATTCCCTGGCTGTCCAGTGGTTAGGACTCCGCGGTTTCACTGCCGAGGGCGCGGGTTCAGTCACTGGTTGGGGAATTAAGATGCCACAAGCCGCGCACGCGTGGCCAAAAAACCCAGAAAAACAAGCCAGGCCTAGATTGAATCCTTGCTTCAAAATCTACTAGCTTTGTGGCTTTTGGCAGGTCACCATCACTTCTCTTGCCTCAGTTTCTTGTCTGTAAGTGGGACAGTAGCACCTATATTGAAGGGTTGTTGGGAAGATTATTAAAAAAAAAAAGGCACAAATACTAATTGCTCAAATACTTGTTGAATTAATACAAAATAAAAGAGCATGTATCCCCCCCCCAAAAAAAAACAATAAGAAAACACTAGAATAGATATCTTTCATTAGGAAAATTTAGTGTTTAAATTTTACTGCATAAAGAATAAACCATTCTTATTTTTTACTTCTCTTTATAAAATCCATGAGCCTCCTGTCTCCAGAGTTCCATGATTAAAAATTATAGTATATCATTTCTTTTATTCCCTAATTTGTACATTCTTGGATATACTAGCTATCCTAATTTCAATCATCATTCCTCAGAGTTTCTTAAATGAACTTTAAGCCTCTTTTGGCAATTTTAATTATATTCAATTTTCTCCTGTATGACCTACTGTTTTTACCTTTGACTATTTTAAGATCTCATTCAGGTGGCCTCTTCCCTTCCAACATCTATGATATTTTTTCTCCAACTTCTTTCTTGGCATCATAATATATTTGGACCTAGAATAAAGTATGAGTAATTTGTTAACCAATTAGAGCTCTTAAATACATATTATTTACTTTGTAAAGCACATTCATTGATTTATAGACAGGAAACAGGAATGTTCAGACAAAATAATATTTGTTTACCTCCTATACATTTAGATGGCATATTTATCCTAAAATATTTATACAGTGCCATAGTCTAATTCCATTTTTGATACTTGACAGCTGATAGCTTTCAAGCCCTGCCTTTCCTTTCTACTTCCTATGGTCTGAAAGTTTGTGTCCCCCCAAAATTAATTTGTTGAAATTCTTAACCCTAAACGTAATGGTATTTGAAGGTGGGCCCTTGGGAGCTGCTTAAGTCATGAGGGTGGAGCCCTCATGGATGGGATTAGTACCTTATAAAAGAGACGCCACTAAGCTATATAGTCCCTTGTACCATGTGAACATATACAGCAAGAAGGCACTGGCTATGAACCAGCAAATAGGCCATGACCTGACAATGCTGCCACCCTGATCTCAGACTTCCAGCCTCCAGAACTGTAAGAAACAAATTTCTGTTGTTTACAATCCATTCAGTCTTGATGGTACTTTGTTATAGTGACTTGAACTGACTTACACCCACTCTACCTCACAACTAGGCAAGCTGACAAGAAAATCCATGCGCCCCCCTCATTGGGCTCTGAAGAGAAATTCAAACTTCACAAAACCTGACTCACTAAGGTAAACTTTTCCTCAGGTGTACTATCTAGTTGAACTCACTCTCTCTGCCTCACTCAAACCAGCCTGGACCTACTTGTGCTTCCCCTACTCTCCCCAGGTTTCCTTGTCTAATAAAATTTGTTTCAAATTCTCTTTGTGTGTGGAGTATCAAACTCAACATTCAACTTATTAATTGGGAAGGGGTCTATTTCACCTTTCATGGGTGACCACAAAATAAATGCTTAAGTATCTGTGTGACTTCCCTGTGTTTAGATCTCAATGTTGTGCTAACTATGAAAGCAGTAAGTACCAATTATCTGGAAAAATAGGAGTTCTTCTAGCTAGGTCACATAAGAAGTACTATGGATTCATCTGAAACAGATCTAATTTCCCAGTTTTCCTATGTTTTTAGCACTGTGGAGAAAAATGTAAAATGATGGCAAGATACACATGTTTGGTGTGAACTTTTGAAGCAAACCTAAGAAAGCATGTAGGTATATTATTCTACAAGATAATAGATATATACAGAACATTCCATCCAAAACAATGGAATACATTCTTTCAAGAGCACATGAAACATTTGCAGGGTAGACCACATGTTAGGCCACAAAACAGTCTCAATAAACATATGAAGATCGAAATCACATCAAGCATCTTTTCCTACCACAACGGTATGAAACCAGAAATTACGGGGAAAAAAAAAGGAAAAACAAAAGGCATGGAGGCTAAACAGTATGCTACTGGAAAACCAATTGGTCAGTGAATAAATCAAAGAGGAAATTTAAAAATACCTTGAGATGAATGAAAATAAATAGGAACACAATGACTGAAAATCTATGAGATGCAGCCAAAGTAGTTCTCAGAAGGAAGTTTATAGCAATACAGGCTTACCTCAAGAAACAAGAAAAATATCAAATAAACAACTAACTATATACCTAAAGGAATTAGAAAAAAACAAAGTCTAAAGTTAGTAGAAGAAGGAAACTGTAAAAATCAGAGAGAAAAAAAGAGATTTAAAAAACAACAGAAAAAGTGAATGAAACTGAAAGCTGTGTTTTGAAAAGATAAAGTTGTTAAGTCTTCAGTCAGACTCATTAAGAAAAAAAGAGGGCCCAAATTATTAAAATTAGACATGAAAGGGAAGAAATTACAACTGATATCACAGAAATACAAACAATCACAAGAGAATACAATGAACAGTTGTACACCAACAAATTGGACAAAGTGGAAGAAATGGATAAATTCCTAGAAACATACAATCTCCTAAAACTGACTCAGGAAGAAATAGAAAATCTGAACAGGCCAATTACGAGTAACAAAATTGAATCAGTAATTTTCAAAACTCCCAATAAAAGTCCAGGGCCAGATGGCTTCACAGATGATTTCAATCAAACTTTTAAAGAAGAGTCAACACCTATCCTTCTCAAACTATTTCAAAAAAATTGAAGAGGGAACACTTCCAAACTCATTCTATGAGGCCAACATCACACTGATACCAAAACTAAAGACACTATAAAAAGAACATTACAGCTCAATTATCATGATGAACATAGATGAAAAATTCAAGAAAGTATTAGCAAAACAAATTCAACAGTACAGTAAGAGGATCATACACCATGATCAAATGGGATTTATTGCAGGGATGCAAGGATGGTTCATTAACTGTAAATCCAACAGCATGATATGCTACATTAACAAAATGAAGGATAAAAATTACAATGATCATCTCAGTAGATGCAGAAAAAGTATCTGAAAAAAATCAATTTGTATTTATGATAAGAACTCTCAACAAAGTGGGTATGGAGGGAATGTACCTCAACATAATAAAGGCCATTTATGACAAACCCATAGCTAATATTATACTCAGCAGTAAAAAGCTGAAAGATTTCCCTCTAATATCAGGAAGAAGTCAAGGAGACTCAGTCTTGCCACTTTTATTCAACATACTATTAGAAGTCCTAGTCACAGTAATCAGATAAGAAAAATAAAAGCAACCCAAGTTGGAAGGGAAGAAGTAAACTGTTACTATTTGCAAATGACATAATACTTTATGTAGAAAATCCTAAAGACACCACCAAAAAACTATTAAAATTAATAAATGAATTCGGTAAAGTTGCAGGATACAAAATTAATATTCAGAAATCTGTTGGATTTCTATACAATAATAATGAACTATTGGAAAAAGAAATCAAGAACACAGTTTAATTTACAACTGCATCAAAAAGAATAAGATGTCTAGGAATAAATTTAACCAAGTAGGCGAGAAACCTGTACTCTGAAATCTGTAAGATACTGAGGAAAAAAAATGATGACACAAATAAATGGAAAGATATTCTGTGTTCATGGATTGAAAGAATATTGATAAAATGTCCATATGACCCAAAGCAATCTATAGGTTCACTGCAATCCTTATCAAAATACAAATGCCATTTTTCACAGAAATAGAGCAAATAATTCTAAAACTTGTATGGAACCACAAAAGATCTTGAATAAACAAAGCAATCCTGAGAAAGAACAAAGCTAGAGGTATCATGCTCCCAGACTTCAGCTCTACTACAAAACAGTATGGTACTGGTACAAAAACAGACAAATAGATCCATGGAATAGAATAGAGAGCCCAGAAACAAACCCACACATATAAGGTTAATTAATCTACAACAAAGAAGGCAAAAATATACAGTGCAGAAAAGACAGTTTCTTCAATAAGTAGCATTAGGAGAACTGGACAGCTTCATATGAAAGAATAAAACTAGACCATTTTCTCACACCATATACAAAACACACACACACACAAAAAAACAAACAAACAAACAAAAACACCTCAAAATGGATTAAGACTTAAATGTAAGACCTGAAACCATGAATCTCCCAGAAAAAAACATAGACAGTATGCTCTTTCACATCAATGTTAGCAATATTTTTTGGTAACGTCTCTTCAGACAAGGGCAACTAAAGCAAAAATAAACAAATGGGACCAAGTCAAGCTATAAAGCTTTTGTACAGTGAAGGAAATCATTGACAAAACGAAAAGGCTGTCTACTGAATGGGAGAAGACCGTTGTCAGTTATATATCTGATAAGGGGTTGATATCCAAAATATGTAAGAACTCAAACAACTTAATGTAAAAAAAAAATGCAATTTAAAAATGGGCAGAGGAGCTGAATAGGCGTTATTCTGAGGACATACATATGGTCAATAGGCACATGAACAGATGCTTAACATCACTAGTCATCAGGGAAATGCAAATCAAAACCACAATGAGATGTCACCTTACATCTGTCAGATGGCTATTATAAAAAAGAAATAACAAGGGTTGGTGAGGATGTGGAGAAAGGGAACCCTGTGCACTGTTGGTGGGAATGTAAGTTGGTACAGTCATTATGGTAAACAGTACGGAAGTTCTTCACAAAATTTAAAATAGAAGTATCATATTATCCAGCAATTTCACTCATTATCTGAAGAAAGCAAAAACACTAATTTGCAAAGATATATGCACCCCAATGTTCATAGCAGCATGACTTACAATAGCCAAGATATGGAAGCAAGCTACATGCCCATTAACAGATAAATGGATAAATATGTGGTGTATATATACCATGGGATATTAAACCTAAAAAAAGAATGAAATCTCACCATTTGCAACACATATGGACCTGGAGGGTATTGTGACTAGTGACATAAGACAGAAAGACAAATACTGTATGTTTTCACTTACATGTGGAATCTAAAAAAAAATGAAACAGATGGACAAATAACAAAACAGAAACAGACTCACATATACAGAGAACAAACTAGTAGTTGCCAGAGAGGAGGGGGTGGGGGGAGAGGCAAAATAGGGGAAGGTGATTAAGAGGTAAAAACTACCAGTTATAAAATAATTAAGTCACAGGGGTAATATATAGCCCAGTGAATATGGTCAAAGGTTTATAATAACTTTGTATGGTATGAAATTTATAAAAATATCAAATCACTATGTTGTACACCTGAAACTAGTATAATATTGCAAGTTAACTACACTTCAATATAAAAACTTAAAAATTAAAAAAAAGAATTCAAGAGATCATATACAATCCCCCTCCTTCCCTAAAACTTATTGGTCATGGTGTAATTCTGTGGTGGAATTGTGACTTATTCACTATGAAGATACATGGCAACAGGTTTATTGATTTAGATTCATATTTATACATGTAAAAATATATATCGTAATATATACTTATTAAAATTCCTAAAAGAAAACACATACAAAGCGAAGAATTACATATAGCAAAAAAAAAGAAAATTATAGGGTCAATACAGTAAATGTTAGACTTCCTTATCTTTATTTTTATATTAGTTTTTGGAAAATTAGTCCCCATTCAATCTAATTCCTTGTTGTCTTACCAAAAGATTTAGGTATTATCTAAACCCTTTAATGGCTTTGACTATATTCTACGACTTCAAGCTAACAAAAAAATGTTTTAACCTGTTTCTTTTTAACTGTTGATTTAGTGAGCTGTTTCTTTGACTACCTAGTTCTACTGAAGTCAGATGAAAAAAAGCAGGACCACGCTGTCAGGGTAACTGGATTTCAGACCTGCATCTGAAACTAAATAGTTTTATTACTCAGAGGCCTCAGATTGATTTCACTTGCATAAAGGATACCAAACTAGATTTTATCTAGAGACTCTGGCATCTTTAAAATTCTATGGTTAGATTCTCCATTATTTCTCCTTCATTCATGCATGTCAGATTATAATCTTTCTTTAAGGGATATAAGGAAACAAACTATAAGCAACATTTTGTGTGTATGTTAAATCTTGAACTTGCTCTAAACAATAATCATTTCAATCTTTGGGGAAAGTGCCACCTTTTCTCTCATCCATGAGTGTCCACTTTAGCTATAACTTCATGTAATTTAAATCCTCAGATACAATATGTCTTTGCTTTATTAATGATTAGTGACAGCTTCAAATAGAAATCTATGCAGGTTCAAAGTTGTTAATCATTTACCAAAGAAAGAAATATTTTGTTAAGAAATTTGCAAAGAGCAAATCATTACAATCAGCTAGTATCAGGCAAATCAGAATGTTTTAAAATTATGCTTTTTCCCCCAATACATTTTTATCTAGTGTATTTTGAAATGTAAAGCCAATGCCATGTTTTAAAGGTTAATTGAAAGATTGATTTCATTTTAAATCCAAATTAAAAATTTAACATATTTTGGATAAGTAAAGCAATATTACCTTTGTAGAATAGAATTTGTTGGGATAACAAAATAAGAGGAAAATCATACTATTTTCCATGTTTCTATAGGAGACAATTGTGATAGGCTACTAGGGCTTGCTCAGGAACTAGAAGCCTGCTGGCTCAGCTGTCTGTGATTATTGACACCTGTTTTCACTACCAGTAGCCAGTTACAGGCTCACTGACCACAACTTTCAGAAAGGTGCTATCCATACCCCACTTTATTTCAGCATGTTAATAAATTACCCAACACCTCCCTTACCTAATGTACAAACACACTTATGATAAAGTGAGTCCACATGCTTGATTCAGGTTGGAGTTGATAGAATCTGAGTCATGTGCAAGGATGCAAGAGGCAGTGTTCTAAGATGAAACCACAGCCAACAGCAGAGGCAGGCCCCATGTGGAATTCATCTGAGGGCATGGGAAAACCAAATTCAGGATATAAAGCCCTGATATCTCATACCAGAACAGGAAAATGTAAGAAACTGAAATGTAACCAGTATGTCAGAGGGTGTCTATGGGTGTCTAAGACCTTAAGCTATACTTGGGAAGTAAACCAAGAATTATTTACAGACTGGGACACTGTTTTAGGAAAATGAAAATTAGGGAGAGAGAGAATGACAACAGAAATATAAAGTAAGGAAATATATCACAGACACACAACTTTAGATAATAAGTAATAAATAAAACTTAAAGCAACAGAAGACTAAATAACACAGTAAGGTAAAGTTACAATTTTAAGTAGCATGGAAGACGGAAACGGTCTCACTGAGAAGGCAATATTTACGTTAAGACTCAAAAGAGGCAATAGACCCAGCCATGGGCTTTGCCGTGTACCTGAGATGAGTGTTCCAGGCAAAGACAATAGCAAGTGCAAAAACTGTGAGGTAGAGCATGTCCTGTGTAATGAAGGAAGAGTATGGAGGCCAGTGTGGCTGGAACTAAATGAGCGAGGTAGAGAAAAGTAGGAGATGAGTTTACCCAATCATTGTCTTTGCGGGTACTTGTGTTTGAATAATGCAGGAAACCATCGATGGGTTCTGAGCAGAAATGTAGGCTAACGATATATTTGAAATGTGGTACTATTGGGCTGCACCCTGCAGGCCTGAAAGCATTGTAGTGCTCAGCCTCAAGACTGAAGCAGGAGCCCAGAGACAGGGACATCAACGGTTTATTGGACAGGAGAGTCTTACGTGTCTGAAGGAAAAGGTCCCGAAGTGACACTTTCACTGTATACGGCAGCCGGCAAGCAGGAATCAGTAGCAATCTTCACTACTGGAGGAGGAGGCTAGGATTTATAGGGGGAATTGACTTCAGGTTGGCTCATCAGTTACCAGGGAAACCAGCGGCTGGAGCAGGGGGCAAACACTGAGGTAGTTACTGATTAAGCCATATAATTATGAGGATTGGATAGTCATGTGAGTGAAACAGGGACTGATGGAGCGTGGGAGGTACAGAGAGCAAGAGAACAGTCATCTTGAATGGCCTGACCGTAGACGTACTCTGGCTGCATGCTGAGAATAGGCTTCATGGACCTGGCCCATCATTTAATCATGGCTCCACAGCCCAAGTTACATATATGTCACTGTGAATTTACATTGTCCTAGACATTTCAGAGACAGAATCAAGTTTCACAAAAATAATTTATTATGTGAGAAAAACAGGTTTCAAAACTCATGAGAGAATATGGAAAAGATAGAGTATGTCTGCAATAGTTATCACAGATTTGCAAAAGAAGTCAGCTCGATGTGAAATTCAGTTCAATGGAAACATATGACTATATAACAAGTCATATTTTTATCTAAAGCTTAGCAGATTTCTATAAGTTAAAATGAGATTGAAAGTAATTGAATTCTAGTTCACTTTCAGGGAGATTTTCTATCATTAAGCACTTCACTGGCAATAAAATTTTGAATGAAAAGAGAAAAATTCATTCCGTTTTTAAAGAAAAAACATCAGAGGACATAAAAATTCATAAACATGTGCAAAAACTTCTTTATCCTACCGTCTGGGAAATTATAAAGATCCTTTTACACAAATTCTATTGCAGGTGGTAGAGCTAAAAACTCTTAGCATTCTGATAGTTATAAGAACAATAAATGGTATATTCACAGAATATGAAGAAATACAAGCATGCCATTTATTTATAGTCATATCTGTAATTTGCTTTAGTTTACAATTGTATGAAAACAGATGTTAGAAATAAGCATGTACTGAAAGAACAAACTGCATCACATATGACTGTAACATATCCTTTCTTTGTTAAAAATGATTTCCGAAATAATATATACAGTTATTATTCATAATAATATGAATATGAATTCATATGTCCTTTTAATATTAAGCTGTTAATATTCATTGGTTTATAGTTGTTTTCACATTTCTTATTGATTCCGTTTCTGCCCGTGCTAAGCCACCTGTTATAAACTTAGATTTATTTACAAAAACACCTTCCGCTTGGTTAGAGACAATCAGAATTTAGGCTGTAATGGCATTTCATACCTCTTTTTGATCCCTGTGGAGAAGGAAGTCTCAAGTTGACCTTCATGTACCTATTTAAGGAAGGCTATTATTGTACTTCATAAGGTGATCTAATTCCACAAGAATAGTAAAACGGAAGAAGAGGGTAATCATATTTGAAAAACGTTGGCTCATTCATTTTACAGGATATAGAGAAGAGCAAAGCAATATTAGTGATGATGTTCTCATTTAGCACAAGGTGAAAGAGCTTGAAAAAATGACACCGGTTCAAAGTCCTCCAAGTTTCATTTTTATCTGATTTCAGTGTTTTCATCCACTTGTTATAATACCATAATGTAAGTCCAGCAACTCAGTATCATTTATCTGGGCAAGTTGACATCAATCAATTAATTGCTAAACTTTACCAAAAGAAAAAAATTTGTTCTTAACCTACTTTCCTTCTTTACTCTCACAATATGATGTACTTATCTCCATGAGGATATAAGAATACTTGCCTTTTATTGTTTTATAGTTGTTTCCTATAGGATATTTCTCAGAAGGAAGAAAATATGCATTACTTCTCTTTATTCACACAATGATACAGAACTGTTACCTTACTGGCATGTATTCAATGAATAGGTGTAATTTAAGAGAGAGGTTAGTTAAGGATGAAATCTTATATTTTAATGGGTGATTACTGTCCACACCTATAGAAGGAAACAGTTTCTTGAGAAGATTGGAATATCCTGTATTGAACTAACTAGATTTAGTATTCTAATTTAAGATTTTGTAAGCTCCTGGAAACTCTCTAGTGTTCTCTGTTAAATCTGTTACTTTCATCACAAGTCTTACTATGTATGGTGTTAGCCACCTGTTTAGAAATCCAATACGTATAATTAAATAAAGATTAAAGAAAGAAAAACAGTTACATAAATTTTCTCTTTGTTTCTCCATCAACATTCGTCATTTTAACTCATACTGACCCCAACTGATGTCTATACTATAGTTGTAGTTTAAATATTATAAATGAGCAATATATGCCTGTGTATTCTAATAGAAATCTCCAACATGATACAAGCCAGTTGCTTGCTCGGTAGTGACCAATTGTAGTGTAGAAATTGTTTGGTCTTTGTTTACATTTAAATTAATATAAAAATTTTGCTCTGTCGTAGGAGGGAATGAGTTAGTTGGCAGAAATCTTAAAATATTAAATGGACCTAGAGTTCTCACTGCAATTCTAAGGCAAGTAGCTTGAAAAACCACAAGTATAAATTTTCATTCAACTAGTTAAGAGTTAAAAAAGGAAATGTTTATTGTTGTTATTTTGCTAATATGAATTCAAATAATATAGAAATGTAGATAAGCTAATTTCAGAATAATTTTAAAGCAATTTATATTTAGTTATCACAAATATATTTATTTAATACGGTGAGTTTCCTTTATTACTACAGGGTCTGAATATTTCTAGACTTCTTCCAGCCTAAAATATTTTAAAATCACCTTAATATTCAACTCCATAATTCATTAGTGGGCAGGCCCTCTATCATCACCTTATCCCACATCCAATAACACCCATTAATAAAACACATTCAAAACTTAGAAATAAAAGGGAAAAGTGATTTCAGTATCATATTAGAATACTGCCTAACAAAATCACCTAAGAATTATTTGACTAGAAGGATCTAATTTTGTTTAACTCGTATTTGCTATTGACTAGAATGCAAACACTACATTAGGGGTTAATTTGTAGAGAACTAATAATGTGAAAATGATTCTTTATCTGGTAGAGAACGTATTTGTAAAAGTTATGGTTTAATTCCCTTTGGGGACACTGACTACTTTTGGATCTCATGGAGTAATCTTTGATTTTTTTTAACATTTATTTTATTGAAGTATAGTTGATTTACAATGTATTAATTTCTGATGTACAGCAAAGTGATTTAGTTACATATATATTATTTTTCATATACCTTTCCATTAGGATTACAGGATATTGAATATAGTTCCCTGTACTATACAGTAGGACTTGTTGTTTATCCATCCTATACATAATAGTTTGCATCTGCTAATCCCAAACTCCCAATCCATCCCTCCTCCCTGCCCCCACCTTGGCAACCACAAGTCTGTTCTCTATATCTGTAAGTCTGTTTCTGTTTTGTAGATTAGTTCATTTGTTGTCATATTTTAGATTCCACATATAAGAGATATCATATAGTATTTGTCTTTCTTTTTCTGACTTACTTCACTTAGTATGATAATCTCTAGGTCCATCCATGTTCCTGCAAATGGCATTATTTCATTCTTTTTTAGGGCTGAGTAGTATTCCATTGTATATACGTACCACATCTTCTTTATCCATTCATCTGTCAATGGACATTTAGGTTGTTTTCATGTCTTGGCTATTGTAAATAGTGCTGGTAGGTACATAGGGGTGCATGTATCTTTTTCAATTACAGTTTTGTCTGGATATATGCCCAGAAGTGGGATTGCTGGATCATATGGCAAATCTATTTTTAGTTTTTTGAGGAACCTCCATACTGTTTTCCATAGTGGTTGCACCAATTTACATTTCCACCAACAGTGTAGGAGGGTTCCTTTTTCTTCATGGAGCAACCTTATTCTACCATTCTTTGTTTCCCATTTACATCCTTATTTAAACAAGATTTTTTTGCCATGCTGATTCCATCCTTAATAAGTTAAGTAAAATTTAGCCATATATTAAGAAAGTACTTCTATAAGAATCATATTTTTAACTTTTTTGAGAATTGTCTTGTCATTCCTTTAGACAGTCCAAGGGGACAATCAGCATGTAATATTACTTTCAGGTAATATCAGGCCTCATGAACACAACTTTTAACTATTTCAGGTCACCCACCATTTTTTATTATTAATTTTATTTTACAGCATAAATATTACCACAATCTTAGCAGCTAAAAACAACACAAATTTATCTCACAGTTTCCATTGGTCAGGGGTGTGGCATATCATGGCTGGGTTCTATGCTGAAGGTCTCACATAGTTGAAATTGAGGAGTCATCTGGGGTTGTGTTGCAGCTGAGGCTCAAGAACCTCTTCCAAGCTCATTCAGATGGTTGGTATAATTCAATTCCTTATAGTTGTAGGACTGAGGATGCTATTTTCTTGCTGGATCTTTTTGGATCCTAGTAGGTGCCCACCATTCTTGACATGTGGCCTTCTCTACATTATGGCTTTTGCTCCTTCAAGAAAACATCTCTGTTGCTTTCAAACTTTGACTTTCTCTGTCTCTCACCTGTAGACCATATGACTAGGTCAAACCCACTCTATTAATCCACCTTATGATTAACCTAAAGTCAACTGATTAGTAATCTTAATTACATCTGCAAAAATTCCTTTCAAAGTGTAATGTATCACAGGAGTGATATCTCACATTCCTGCTCACATCCAAGGTAAATAGGTGAGGTGATAGATGTGTTAATTAATTCAATGGAGGTAATCCCTTCACAATGTGTGTGTATATCAAATAATCACATTATGCACTTTAATTATCTTACAGTTTTGTCAGTTACACCTCAATAAAGGTGAAGAAAAAGAGAATGTGGTTTAAAGAAAGACAGACAAATAGATCAATGGAACAGAAGAGTTCAGAATTATACTCATATATGGACAAGTGATCTTTGGCAAAGATAAAAATGGAATTTGGTAGACAAAGAGTAGTCTTTTACCAAATGGGACTAGAACAGTTAGTATTCACATGCAAAACAAGTAAGCTTCTATACCTTGCACCACACACAAATATTTAATTTAAAATGGATTACAGACCTAACTGTACAATTTAAAACTATAAAACTTCTAGAAGGAAACATAGGAGAAATCTTTGTGACCTCAGTTAGGCAAAGATTTCTTAGATAAGACACTAAAAGCATGATCTATAGTAGAATACATTGGAGCTCTCTATCTATGCAGCTCTTGCCTCTCTTGTACTCTAGGCTGCAAATTCTTGCTGTCTTTGTCTCCTTTGACTATCACTTCTTCAACCCAGCAAGTTTATTGTGCTCCATCTGAGTTTCCCCACCCTGTACTGCAGCTTGGATACTTGTCTCAAGGCAGTAAACTGGGGCAATCATATGACTCACCCTCATTTGTTTCCTGTCTTTCAGAGATTACTGCCTTTCACTGTCTGATGCCCATTGTCCTGTAAACTGTTGTTCCATATATTTTTATTTGTTGGTTAAGTGGGAAGAAAAATCCTGTCTCTGTTACTCCACCTCTTACTTTAGATTCTTGAGTCTCTCCACTTTCTTGTATCTAGCTCTTTTCATCTTCCTTTCGTATAGTATCCTGTAGCAGCCTCTGCTGTGATTTTGATTTCTGGTACTACCACTGATCTCTAGGTGCCTCAGTTTCTTTATCTACAAAACAAGGACAATAATAGTATCTAACAGGCTTGAACGTGTCAAGGATTAAGTGAGATATTAAGTCAAAAGCTCTTATTGTTTTCTTATTGGCTCTTCCCAGCTAGGGTTTTTACCCTCTTTAAGATTCCATCCGCCTAAGAAGATTAGTGATGCCAGGATTACATGAGCTGTTTCAATTGCAGGGTTGTGGTGGCTGCTATTTGAGGTCAGCTATTGTTAACAAATTGCTAAACACCTTTTAAGTTTTCCAATGATATTTATTACAATGTATGGACATAAGGGCAAATGGGAACTTGGAAAACCCAATTTGATGGTCTGTGATGATCTATGTGAGAGATACTCATATTTTGCACTATGAGATAGATGGTTGAGATATTGAAAAATAGCATGGATTTTGTGTGTTCTGGGTAATGGCAAGGGAGAAATAAATGTAAATTTCTATGACTGGCCAATTTATAACGGGGAGAATAAAAGTAAAATGGGGAGAAAGAGCAAAAAAATCAGATTTGAAGTGGATCGAAGAGATGCAAATCAAGTGATGAAATTTTAAGTTAAGTGAGAAATGCAAGTGGATACATCAAGGAAACAAAATTTATGAGTCTGTACCTCAGTATATAGGTCTCAGCTGGAAAAAAATGAAATTATTCTATATATAGGTGATATTTAAATTCAGGAGTTAATAACACAGAAGGTAAATTGTCAGACTCATAAAAATTATAGTTCTTAGCCAACACCAAGGATAAATAATAATTCTATTGATACAGATAGATATACTCTATATGAAATAAACCAAATCTTTTAGACACAGTTTCAGAAAAAAAAATCATTACTCCCAATTTACTATGCACTGTGGTTTGGGATTAATGAACAAGTTCTGAACAATGTGTGTGGAAACATTCTCAAAAGAAGTCATTTGCTTTGGGGACTCCTCAGTTTCACATAATAAAGATGTTTACATGCCTGCCTACTATTCTCCAGTCAGCTATTCTCCAAAGAAATCTATAAACTCTTAAGGGTATTTACAATAAGAAATCTAGGCATACTGGCAGATCGAAATAAAAAGACATTTCTTTCTAAGCAGAGAACACCACCCCTACCTTTCCACTAGTAAATATCATACCATGTTTATAAGGAACTGAGTCCTAGATCAATCACTTGTACCCTGGATCTCAGAGAAAGGAAATGCTGCTGTTATCAACTTCTTGTATAATTTAAAGCCACTTTCATTTTTTCTTCCTGGCCAATAATTTTCCATCATTGGTGGGTTTCAAACCAGTCTTCCTAAATATTTTCTCATTTGGGGGCTATGGGAGCCCATGTAAGTAGGTTTTGCTTCATTTAATTTTATTAATGAATATACAAATTCATATTACATCACATAGACATGACAGAGAGATTAAAAAGTTACACTATTATGTTTTGTTCCTTCCCAATAGAAATTACCTTTTCCCATGTTTCCAGTGACCAGGGTAGCAATTAGAGGCCATTATTCAATAAATTGCAGATTCTCTCTGACTTATGAATATAAGCATATCCTGGATGTCATAATATAAGCTTTTACAGATATAGGTTTCCAGAATCATATGACATTTTCCATGCCTCCCCACATAGGGACAACATGGCATTGATTCTTTATGTATCCAATCTCAGTTGAATCATAGGAGGGGGAATTTTTCTTTTTATCTTTGGCACCTAGGACAATAGAGAGCTAGGATCTTGTCCCTGGGGCATCTTTTCATAGTTTATGCTATCCAAAGTGTCCCTCAAAAATATACCACCTTAGCCTGGGTCATTAACATTAATTGCTACAGATTTTTAAAAACACTGGAATCCATTCTGCTTTTCCTTAAGTGAAGGCGTAAACCCTCTATCAGAACTATGAACGAGTTTGGTGTTTCATCAGTTTAGTGACATGCCTAGCTAACTTATAAATTATTCATCATCTTCCCTAACTGGCTGCTGCTGACAGTCTCCTGAAATAATTTGCCTATTATACTCCAAGAATCATGAGACAGTCAACTAAAATTTGTACCACATCTTGCCTAACATGTCTAGTTCTCATCAAGTCACCATATATATTGTTACCATAGGGTGTTTTTGACAAAGGACAGGCTGGGTACACCTGCAGAAGAATTGTATAGCCCATTAAACTCTCCACTGGCGGAGTGTAAACCTAAATACAGCTAGCATGTGTTGCCGTAAATAGAACACATGCATCTCAAAAGGAGAATTATTTGTGATATATGTCTGCCATATAAACCTGAAACCTCTTTCTCTTGAGGCTACCCTGCTTCCATGTCACTTTTCTAAAAAAACATTTAATCTACATTCCCATTTAGTATATTCAAAGGAAGCAAGTCAAGTGTAAAAAACATTTAATCTACATTCTCATTTAGTATGTTCAAAGGAAGCAAGTCAAGTGCTGACCTTCTGGGAAAATGACATCAATTGGCTTCTCATCATATTCATTTCAAAGCCATGCCATGTGTAGAAGAAGCTAAGCAGCATGACTCAAGTGTGATATTTATCTCATGATATATTTTAAAAGAAAAAAATAGCAAATACTGTCCACAAATCATGAACCCAATGTTAGTTCTACCTGATTGAATCATCCGGGTGTCCTGTGACCGTATTTTTTTCTCCAAATTATCCAGACTGAGTTTTTAGGCAGAATACATGTCAGCACAAGTCAGTTTCCATTCTTTGTACAAAACAGGTCAAATCCTTTTCCCAACATTTTCCAATAATTAATATGAGAACTTAGAGACAGCTAAGAGTATTATTCTTTTGCTCTGAGACATTCTATGGGAATAAAATTACTGCATCTTTCCCTGAAATTACAACCTATATATGGGCATTCTTCCTCTTTGCCATAAATTTATTTCTCCTTTTATTACCTGTTTTAACTTATATATTTCCCTCCTTAATGGGGGGCTCTGGTTTGGACATAATGCTTATGTAAAGAAAGACAGAAGCATTGACAATAATTGCTACAACAGTTCTTGTTTTTACCCCTTTCCAGTAAGAAGTCTTAGGACTTGATAGGTAAAAAATTGTAAGATTGTCCTTGCCACTTGGTAAGGGTGACACAATCATAGTTACACCTAAGTTAGCTGCAAGGGCCAAAATTTTGTCTTACCATAAAGTTCATTTAGGGATATTTACTGACAATTTTAGCTAACAGATATTGTATCTCATGCATCAATATTGTTCTGTATCCTGGCATACGTAAATACAACTGTTGCCTTAGGGCAACCAGACCAAGTAGGTAAAGAGAAGAACTATGTAATGTTGGAGAGATAAGACGTTGTAGAATTGCTTTACCACTCAATACTTCATTCCTATCTCCAGATTCTAATAACTGTTCCAGTGGAGTCCTTCCTTTATGCCTTTTAAATTCAATGTCAGGACATATTCATTTAATTGACTCAGCCAGTCTCTCAAACTGTTCTCATCACCTCTTTTAATAACATAATGCTTAAAATAGTGTGTTCAGTGATATCATTATTAAGAACATATTAAGGAATATGATATATCTGTTTAATATATTTTCTTGCTTATGGCCATACACTGGTAAGAGTAAAGTGTGTATGTTGATCAGAAGAAATATAGCCTGGTGGAGAAATTTGGTACCCTGTTTGCTGATTCCAAACTTTAATTGTATTTTCCATAGTTGCTTCTGAAACTGAATAAACAAAACAAAGAGTGAAAAAAATCTCAATTCTAAGCAATATCCATTTGCAGTCCCCTGCAGCTACTGATAGGAGTCCATGCATTCCAGCAAAGCGCTGGTTCCTAAGCAATAAGGATTTTACACAGAGCCATCATAAGAAGATATCTTTCCTATTGGCAGGAGCTGAGAGCAGAGTCTCTAACCACATTAGTGGTTTCAACTGACTTGATGTTGAACCATGCACAGCCTGAGCATACTCATGCCTATTCGTTTCATGAATTCAGGTAACTAGTTGTCCAGCTCTGACCTCAATATCTCCATAGTTTTCCAATATCTACTTAGCTGGCAGTTGGTCATTTTGGAGGGCATCTACATGAATTACCTTCATCCTTTCTGTAAATCACCAAAGAGACTTCCATAACTGAGTAACTCAAACAGGAGTGGAGTTTGTCATCTTGTTTGCTAGGACTTCCTTATCTCCTTTACTGTAAGGTCATTGGCTATAGCACAAGGGTCTGCAAAGATCCAAATGCTATTCTCTGTGTAGGAGCCTAATTCCACCTGCACCTGCTGAATAAACTGTTCGCAGTTTCAAGTAATGTGAACTGTATCTTTTCCTTCCCTAGTAAGATTTTATGCTGTCTATCAAGTATATAGACAAGTATATAGTATATATATAGTATATATATATAGTATATAGTATATAGTATATATAGTATAGTATATAGTATATATAGTATATAGTATATACTATATATATAGTATATATATATAGTATATATATATATAGTATATAGACAAGTATATAGTTTCCAAAACAGCCATTCAACCTCAGTTTTAGAACACTAATGTGGACCAAACAGCATGATTAGCTTTGCTGGAAAGGAAACGTAGCCTTCAGACCATACTGGGTCAAGGAAGGGAGATCCTTCAAGGGCTTATCACAGGACTCTGCAAGCAGTGAAGAAACTGGGCTTGGTATGTGTGAATTCATAATGAAATCCCCCTAATCATGGTTCTGCATATATCAGCTCCATTTTATCAATGAGAGTAGCTGTGCTACTTTCTCCCTATTGGACTTTCTCCAACATTACCTGAAACATTTTAGACATTTATGGTCTCAGAATTATCTGATATCCTTCAGTGGCAGGAACCATTTGCTTCAACACCCAATAACAAATTAGAAAGTGTCTTTCAAAGAAGCTATAAAAGTGGCTGTGTCAGGCTATTTTAGAGCTCAAAACACAAGAAGTTTTGGATGAATTAATTTCTGCCAAAGGGTTCAGTCTACATAACTTCTGACTGCAAGCACATTTAAAATCTTATAAACTATTGAGTCATAATGTACTATTGAGAGTTCCTGAATAACTGCCTTTTGTTAATCTTTTTTCTGCTCATAACCCAATCACAATTTAGATTTCATTTTGGCAACCTTATATATAGTAGCCAGCAAAATTCCTAAGTGGGAAATGGGATTCAATAGAACCCAAATAGCCCTGCCAGATGCTTGGAATACTTTTAAATGGTGGGGTTGGAAAACTATAATTATTTATAATATTTTCAGGGATAACCATTGTAGTGATGGCATGCATAGTTACTCAGAATTTCACAAACTGGGCTGAACCTTGATGTTTAGCAGGATTCTCCAGCCAGCCTTTCTTTGTCACATGGATGACTCCAGTCCTTAACTTGTCCTGTATTTATTTCCATGAGGAGTCAACAATCATGACATCATCAGTGCAGCCCATGTATACAGTGTTCAGGTACCTACAATACCAGATTAAGACCGTACTGGTGAAGTCAAATATCTTGGCTCAAGACCATAATGGTATAATGCACATCATTCATACATGTACAGTTTTGACACCTTTTGCTGGATTCAGGCTCCATCACAGACTTCCTTAACCCTTCCATTAAAATCTCATTCAGATACACAATTAAGGAATTGGTATCTGTTTTATTTTTTTTTAAGTGGAAGAGGTGAAAAGTCATTGTCATCTTGTTTGCTTGGTAAAGAATTAAACACAAGAAGTTTAATAATTGAGGCAATTTGGTGAAAATATAAATATGAATTTTGGACTCTGATATAGGTGGGTTTCTGTCTTTCTATCTTAGAAACTGTAATATCAAGAAAACTTCATTGTACTATATGCATCTGCAAACTAAATTCATCATTTTTTTCATCTAAAAAATGTGGATGATAATATCCTTACTTTGCAAGCATACTCAAAATATCAGAGAGAATTTCTGGAAAGTATGTTTTCCAATAGAGTAGATACTCCCCAAAAGTTTGTTATTATTGATATCAATAAACTAAGGTAATATTTATATGGTATAAACTAGGA
The DNA here is from genome assembly GCF_964374135.1 of Grampus griseus. Taxonomy (NCBI): domain Eukaryota; kingdom Metazoa; phylum Chordata; class Mammalia; order Artiodactyla; family Delphinidae; genus Grampus; species Grampus griseus. The sequence continues at coordinate 100,443,777 of NC_138998.1, forward strand.
TAGACCATTCAGAAATAATTACTTGGTGGATTGAGTTAAATAACCAGTCAATTATTTTGTTACACAGATCTTAAAATGACAGGGTCAATTGGATGTTTTAATTGAATAGATTATAGATTATGTTGGTATCTAAAACAACACAGTTAAATATTAACATTTTGTTGCTCATATTTTAATCCAAGTAGATGTATTTACTTCAGTGATTTTCTTTGTTATCTAAACTGGTTATAAATCTGTGGCATTTTTATATTTTTATTACAACCTTATATAAATTAATATTTTGAAAGAGCACAGATATTTTTAAAAAATATAATATTTCTAGTGATTGATCATTTCTACTTTTCTTCCTGGAGTTCAAAAAAATGATTAAAGTATTTTGGAATGAGGTCATATCATATCCGTATAACTTCCTGATATTGTTTTAAATAATTGATACGAGAAAGAGTGATAAAGATTTGGCAAAGGAGAATCTTCTCAAAAATAATAATTAGATGGTTATCTGCCTGCTTTTAATTACATTTGAAATTTAGGTTTCACAATTAGTTCCAAGAGGAGGGAGTCTGTTTCTTGATCTCCTTCCTCTCACACACATTTTCTTACCTCCCGCCAGGCATGAGTGGCAACAATGGAGTAGCGAAAAATGTTGGTACCAGGGATTCTAGCCAGTTATACATGAATATGGTACAACACAGACATCTTCTAATTAGCAAAAGTAATTAAGAATAATCTTTTGCTCATACCCCATTTTCTCTGGCAACTGGTTGCTGACACTCTAGTAATCTTCTGGCTTGCTAGTAGCAAATTTTGACCTTTGTGTTTCTGCAGATTACTCTGCATACGAGACTCAGTGATGATAACAATTTACTCTCCTTTAGTGCCTAGGCATTACTCATTATGCATACTGTTCTTCTTCATTCCTCTTGAGCAACTGTAGCATCTTCTACCCACGTAGGTTAATTCTTAATGACAGGGAAGAATCTGCTTCACACTCCTGACTCAGTACGTTTTAATAAAACCACGCTGGTAGCAAACTGATATTTCTGAGATAACTTTGATCATAGAATTTAAGATAATTTTCAATAATACTGTTTTTAAAATATTTTACAATTACTAGCAGGTAAATTTATACTCAAATTTATATCATAATTTTCAATTGTTAATTGATTTATGTTTTAAACTCTAACAATGTATTATATACACAAAATTCTAGTGAAATATCTAATGTCACTAAAAGTTATCTTAGCTGAAAATATAACAGGATTATCTCTAAACATAATAATATTTTTTAAAGAGGGCTTTTATGTTTGTATCACATTGTGATCCACTGTTCAATAAAACAGAGAATTAAACATGAATGTACACAAATATGAAAGAATGTGTCTAAAACTATAGTTATTCTTTTTCACAATGCTAGTAATTTTATAGGGGTATAAACCAAAGAAAAGCAAAGAAGTAAAGAAAGAAAAGATATTTGGGAAACACAATTTTTCATTTAAAAAATTAAATTAAAAAGAAATACTGGGGAACAGAAACAGAAAAAATGAATTTATATCACTAGAACTGATTTCTTCCTGATACCATTTTATCTCTTTCAATAAGGAAATAAATAATCTGTCACTTGATTTGGAAAGACTGATATAGAATTTTATATAAATAAAAAAGTCATAAACTACATATTCAGAGAAGTGCAGTTTAAATTCATTGTGTGAAAACCCAGGCTGTGTCACTCCTAAATTGGAAAACTCCAGAGGTTTTCTGTGTCTGAGAGCCACCATGTCGCCTTTGCCTTCCTTAGAATACCATCAGGCAGTCATCTGATGGCAGGAAAGGCAACAACAGTCCATGGTCTACAGCATCCCCAGTTTCCCGGAGAAGGGGATCAGTTCTCCTTACCTCATCAGACTAAAGGGAAAAAGAATCACTTCACAGGTCCTTTCCTGGATGAAGAAAATGTCACACTGAAGTGGAATCTGGGTGGGTGGCGGGGTGGGAGACAGACACTATTTGCATAAGCAGTTACTGAACCTGATCTGCTATGGTAATTTCTTCTACAAATACACTAAAAGCATAAAATTCAGTCTCTGCCTTTATGACCTTACTTTCAAGAGAAAAGATACATCCACATCACACAAGTATTCAAGTTCTAAAATGGGCAATAGAGGAAAATGATATATATATTTTTGAAACAAAATATATATGAAAAATAAATTTAATCTGCCTTCAGATTAAATGTTTCTTAGTTTTCAGATTTCACCTACTTGAAGCATAGTGACAAAGCTTTAGAAAAAGAAAACTATTTTCTGATTTTTTTGTGAAAGTTACTAAACGGAAACTACAGTATGCGTAATGACATCTATTTTGCTTTTATTATTGAGCAGTTAAGCCAAACACATACTCTATTAATCAATCAGGTGAGCACAGAAGGAGTTGATCTCAGCAAGATCCTCTTTTCAGTCCTTCATCTGTTACTGTAAATAGGAGTCCGCTAAGATTGCAGCACACTGTGTATGCAAAGAAGGGCTACCCCACTGTGTTTTTGTGTGGCTTCTTCACTTCCAAAGGGTGAAAAAAAGAAAGATCACCCTCTAAGCTATAATATAGCTCTTGGTATTCGGCACTGTGCAGCTTTTCAGATTCCTGAACAAGAAAGGGACATTTTATTAAAAACAGAAAATAAAAACTGGCTTTCAGTTTTGCCGGAAGTGAAAAGTGAGATTATTGATTTATAAAGTAGAAAAAGAATAGTTCAATGCTAATGACCAAACTATGATTCAGAAATTAGATCAAATACTATTTTCAAATACTAATTATATTCAATGAAATTTGCACTGTGATAAGCTAATACAAAAATGTATTTAATAGAAATATAATGTGTGTAAAATATCATTGTAACAAATGAATAAGTACAATTTCTCCACCTTAACGCTTTTCTTCTGTGTCAGTATTTCCCAAAATACAGTTCCCGGGACTTCCCTGGTGGCACAGTGGTTAAGAATCTGCCTGCCAATGCAGAGGACATGGGTTTGGGCCCTGGTCCGGGAAGATCCCACATGCCGCGGAGCAACTAAGCCCGTGCGCCACAACTACTGAGCCTGTGCTCTGGAGCCCACGAACCACAACTACTGAGCCCATGTACCACAGCTACTGAAGCCCATGCGCCTAGAGCCTGTGCTCCGCAACAAGAGAAGCCACTGCAATGAGAAGCCCGTGCACCGCAACAAAGAGCAGCCCCTGCTCGCCACAACTAGAGAAAGCCTGCACACAGCAACGAAGACCCAACGCAGCCAGAAATAAAATAAATAAATTTATATAAAAAAAGAACTATTAAAAAAAAATCTGCCTGCCAATGCAGGGGACACAGGTTCGATCCCTGGTCCGGGAAGATCCCACATGCCACAGAGCAACAAAGCCCATGTGCCACAACTACTGAGCCTGCGCTCTGCAACTACTGAGCCCACGTTCCACAACTACTGAAGCCTGCGTGCTCTAGGGCCTGCGTGTTACAACTACTGAAGCCCTCGCACCTAAGCCTGTGCTCTGCAACAAGAGAAGCCACTGCAGTTAGAAGCCCGCACACTGCAACAAAAAGTAGCCCCCTCTCGCCACAACTAGAGAAAGCCTGCGAGGAGCAATGAAGACCCAATGCAGCCAAAAATGAAAAAAAATAAAAATTAAATTAAATTAAAAAAATAAGGTTCCTAAGGGTACTTATTTCAAAGGAATTGCAGAAGTCATCATCTTTCTTTGAAAGAGGGAGGTGGAGTGAGGTAGGGAGAAAGGCAGAGAGAAAGAGAGAGAGAGAGAGAAGGAAAAAAGTAACCAATTAAAAAAGAGGAAAACTAATGTTTGAGAATCAAACAATGTAGTCTATGAAGTTAGTGATTTCCATGAAATATGACAAAATTTATAGTACCTTGGATACTACTGTACCCATAAATATTTCTTCTTTTCTTGACTTTAGTATGCCTTGACTTGTTTTTCCATGAAATACTGGTACTGGAGATGTTCCAGGGGATGTGTACACTGCCATCCAAAGAAAAGTGTTCTTTGTTCAGTAGACATGACCTCGTCTATTTGCTTTATTTAATTCTCTATCCCTAATCCCAAGAAGTGGGCTTGGCACATGGTAGTTGGCCAAAAAAATTGTTAAATGAATGAAATCTATTAAACTTAGAAAATTATGTGTAGTTAATTTCTGCTCTAGAAACACATATCATAAATAGAATCAAGAATATAAATTACATCTTTGAAAAATCAAGTGCCCAAGAAGCATATTTTTATTTTACATAATGTTCCAATTCTTAGTGTTTATATGACCTAGGTGATAAAACAGTTCATCTCAGAGGATTTCTCTTTATTTAGGATCATATTGTGATTCAGGATCCTTTTTACATAATGCTAAAGTACTCAACATGGAGGTAGAGCATGCAGACCTTCACCTTGTGTCCCCATTGCCTTTGAGGTGTCTGTTGTCTCTGTCCGTCCACTTGGCCTTCAGGTCCAGTGGGTCTCTGCTGCTCCTGTACAGTCTCTGGTCCTGTGCAGTGGCTGGTCCTGATTTCATATCAGGAGGGACATAGAAGTTGCAATTTAGGTGGAGGAGAAGTGTCAATGAACTTGAGACTGGATTTGCATAGCTAACACGTTTTTATTTGAATCATGTGTTTATATGGCTAGGCTTTGAGGGAGCTTATGGAAATTATTATGGAGCCACTAACGACCTGCTCATGCACCTCTGCAGCCACTCCTCCATGTTGCTACTAATTCTCCACTGTGCTGGTGGCTCAGAATTTTTTGTATTTCCTTGCCTTTGTTAATGCCTAGAAGTCTTTTGGGGAGCCTGTGATTCCATCTCTCTAGATTCATCATACTCTTCTCTGCAATTTTGAAACTTTGGTGAGTTTGAACAAAGTATTCTTGGCTGTTGTAATCTAAAGTATCTCACTCTAGACAAAGCAAGTAGAACTACCCTACTATTCATCATCTGCTCTCTTAGGTTGTATTCACTTACCTTAAACTTAAGTTTGAATCTAATTTTAGAGAACACCTCTATAATAGGAGGGAGCAAGTCCAATTGGTCACAAAGGGACTTTTTTATTTTTTAGCCAAAATTGAACAATTCCTGTTGCAACTATCTTACAGCTGTTATTTAGACATTCTTCATATATGTCATTCTCTTTCTGCCAAAACAATATTCTTGGAGCTCCTAACACTCATTACTGATGCCTGACCTCCTGATTTTTATTTTTTCAGAGTGCTTTGATCATATCTAAATTATCTGACGTATGGAATCTTTGTCCTGAACAGCAGGTGCCTCTGAACTAGCTTGACATTGGTTCCAGGATTTCTTGCTTTGTCAAACCTGAAATTGATCTCTAAGATTCTTTACCAATTATTCCTACCACCTGACACCACCCTCTATTCTTTCATATATCTGAACTTAAAATACCTGTTCCAGCCAAAAACAAACATAAGAAACAGGTTTTTCTTTTTTTTGCATTCATTATTATATGCTAGTAACTCAAACTTAGGCTCCTGTCATACTCTAATGCTTATAACAATACCTGGTGCAGAGTAGGCTTTTAATAAATATTTCTTTAAAAAAGAAATGAGTGGCTGCATGAGTGAACAAATGGACGCCAGACATAAAATTGGGGCCTATTATAACAGAGTCTGTCTGATCTGGGAGCTTTGGGGTCAGTATAGAATATATAGTCAGTAGTGTTAGGAGAACTGGAGTTATGAATAGGATAAATCAACTAATTATGGAGGCATTTTCATACTTTAAAATCAGAAATTGTAACTAGATGTCATTCTCTGAGGAACCTAAACTTAATTTGAAAAGCTTAGAGTCAGGTGTCCTATAAGCTATGTTATCTGAGAAGGGGCATACTAGGATGACAGGACTAGATAGGGAGGAAGGATGAGACTTCAGTTTGGGTTGCCTTGTCCATTTGTTCATTTTTGTGCATGATGCTACATCATTAAAAGTCAGATGCTACAGAATAAGGGCCATTTATCTAAAAATGAGATCTTACATTTGGAGACGCAATATCTAGTCTTCAAACAATACTGCCCCTGAATAGAGAATAATCCATGATTTTTACATTAACTGTTATCTCCTATCCTTGACCATCAAACACACCAAACACTCATACTCCTGCCATTTTTTCCCCTAATGATCAAAAGCCATGTTTACTGTGGATGATAATTTTGATGCTATCATAATGTGTGAAATAAAGCAGATGCTCAAAACATAGGTGTACTCTTCTCTTAATTGATATAAATTAATCTTCACTTACCTCAAAATTTACCAGTATTTGTATAGTTTCTCTAATTCTTCTTAATTTCATGTATTCCTTTTCTTTCAGTGATTGACATAAGACAGTGGACTGTCTTTTCTCTGATGAAAAATGAGGATCCAAGATAAAAACACTGCAGCCAAAAATTTGTAAAAAATATATTCAATACAGGACAGATTATGAAATATTAATAATAAAGTTCAATGCTTATTTTTTGACTATTTCAATCATGAGTTGTTCACACAATAAGATTTGCAAAAATAATTATAAAACATAAAATCTCTTAATAATTACAATATTTTCCTATAAAATGTGGTTTTCAAAAAATAATTTTCTAACTTCTGTGTAGTACTTACTGAAATTTTCAAGTGATGAAGTTTGGTGTTTTGGGGTATTTAGAATTATTTTATTTAAAGAAATTGAAGGAGCATGTATTCACTTATTATGTAGTTTTCTTTAAAAAAATCAGAATTTTACTAGTTTCAAACATAAAATAGAATAAAACATCTATGAGAAGTTCTATATTTGTGTGATTCAAACATTATAATTAAAACAGAAATTTTGCCTTATTCCAGAAAATATATTTTATAAACAGGAAAACAACATCATATTTTGAATATGAACTAAATCAAAACTCTATCAGGTAACTTAATAGCTAAAAATATTTCTCCAAAATTGGTTAAATTTTAGAAAGGTACCTTATGATTAAAAAAATAAAAACTGTTTTATCTGGCATAACTAGACAAGAATGTTAATAGGAAGAATAGAATGTAAAAAAAATGTAAATATTGCACAGTAGAGCTTTTGACTTAATGTTTATAACCTCCCTATGGCCACTGAATACATAGGATTGAAAAAAGTCTAAAATATGAATTTTTAAAATATTCTTTGTGATAAGCTGAAAGAAAGATAACTATAGTTGATTTTACCAGTCCAGGGCTATGACTTTCACATTCTTTTATCATATTCGCTGTCTGGAGAATAAAGAGCACATTTATTTTGTATAGGCCTGGCTTCATGAATAGATGGAGTAGGTGATATGAGTTAAGGGATTTTGAGGCAGGTCAATGCCCTGAAAATACTCTCCTCAAATCTAGATGCTACCCATTGAATCTTGTAAGTTCTCTTCTATGAGATTCTCCTACAAAACATAAACATTTATAGAATTTTTTATTTATTACTAGTAGTACAAATAATGATTATTATGATGACAATGGCTAACACTTTTATAGTGTTTACTATGCGCTAGGCACTGTTCTAAGCACTTTATATATATGAATTTAATTATGACAATAAATCTAGGAGGAGATACTATTATATTCCCAGTTTTACAGACATGAAAGCGGAAATACAGAGATATTAACTTGTCCAAGGTCACTTATTATTAAAAAAGCCAGATTATACAAAATCCCTCCATGGTGTCAGGGACCACTCAGAGTCACATTTCTCCTAAGGGAAATAACACAATGAACAACACTATGGACATATTAGGTGCCTAGGTGAGGAAAGATATATATATGAGGGAGGGAGATATGAAATATAAATAAAAATGGTACACCACTGATGAAGAAAACTAAAATGATTCAAGAAAAGAAGTTTTAATGACAAATTTTAGCTACTCCAGGAGTTTTATTTACAGCTTTAGTTTTAAACACTTTTGGATTGAATTTAAATAAAATATTGTTTGTTAGAAATCTCTCTTTACTCATCAAACAAAAATGAAATGTTAATGCCTTTATTGTTCCCTATTTATATTTAAAATTTGGATGTCTAATTTCCAAAGTGTTTATCATGTGTGTTGATCAAAATTCCTTCTAATGATTAAATACCCTTCTTATTTAAAAAGTAAGCAAATATTTTTGCTGTGGCTTCTGAGAATCTTGCTACAGGTGTGTCATGAATCCTTTGGCAAGCTTTAGTTCTCTGCCATGCTAAAGCATATTTAACTACAAAATCTCTCTTTCTAAAATACCAGTCAAGATTTCCTAGATGGCTCTACCCAGGAGCACCCTTTGGAAACTGGTTCTAAAAGGAAATTCAGACCAAAGTAAAACTGGTTGGTTTTTTTAAATCAGCTTCTAACTTGGGCTGTCTAAAAAAATGTTCATTTAGCAGAGATTTATAGTGACTTACTCTCCATAAATTCATTCATTTATTGTCCTTCCATTTGTATGGTCAACATCAGATGACAATATAAAAAGGGTCAAAGATATTTTAGAGATTGATAATTTTCAGATAATAATAGCTAATATACATTGAACAGTTACCATGCTCCAGGTATTAAGTTTATTACAAAAGATAGGCACTATTATTACTGCCATTTTATGAGTGAAGAACCCCAGGTAAAAAGAGGTTAAGCTACTCAGCCAAGTTCACATAGTTGGTCAGGAGCAGAGCTGGGGTTCTAACTCAGACGGTCTGAGGCAGAATCCACATCCCTAACTTCCTCTGCATCATGGAGATAAATAATTGTGAACAATTACTTAAATGGGATCAGTAACTATGCCAAGGTCTTAGGAAATTAATGAAATTTAGTAAGGTTTTACAATAAGTCTCCAGTTCAACCCTGTTAGTATTAGCAAATATGTCATATCAGGATAAAATAGTAATAATGAAGTGTAAAAAAAGCGATAAAAACATCAAGTTTTTGTTGTTCCTAGCAACTACTAGTATGTATAACCACCACCACAGTCAAGATATAGAATACATCCATAATGCCAAGGTTTCTTCATGACCTTTTACAGTCAATACCCACCTCTGTTAGTCAAACATTGCTTTGATTTCTAGTACTACCAGATTAGTTTTCCCTGGTATTGAATTTCATATAAAAGACATCATATAGTATGCATTATCTTGTGTCTGCCTTCTTTTACCTAACATGACATTTTTGAGTTTCTTCTGTTCCTCATATATTTCCTTCCCTTCTCTTTCCTTTGCTTTTCTTTTAGTTGATGAGTAGAATTCCATTACATGAACATACTATCCTTTGTTGTTCTAGCTCTTGAGTGTGGGCATGCAAGCTTGGCCAATCAGATGTTCCCTCTCAGGACATAAAATTCAGCTGAGCTACCACAAAGATGCTGTCAAAAGAGAGATTATTCACAGCAGCAGCAATGAGAGAGTTCAGAGGCAGCAAGAATCCAGTAATAGTGATTAAAGTGAAATTCTAAGTACACAATTTCAATTGTGTGATCTTACCTACAATTCTTGGTACCCAGGTTTCCTTTGTTCTGGTCCATTTTCCTAAACAACTCCAGCCTTCCCTTGAATTCTCAGAGCTTTTTTATATATTTCCAATTAAGTTTCTGCTTAATGTATCAGAATTCCTTGCTATTTCTTGCCACCAAGAATCTTTATTGGTCAATTCATTTCCTTCACTATTTTAAGATTACATGTCCAACACCTTAATTTTACACATAGTCTGAAGTAACAAAAGTTTAAAAGCTCTGATCATAGTAATTGAAGTAGTTACTGACAAGGTAGTTAAATTTCCTTGTCACTGCATCAATGATTGCTTTTAATTCAGAAAGGTATCAAAGTTCAGGAATATGAATTTTATTATGTATTTATTTATTTATTCATTCATCAAAAAATAAGTAAAAATTAGTGATACACAAAAGGATTCACTGCATGTTTTGGGGTAAACACTAATATACATATAATCACATTATGCAAAAAACATTTGTGCACATTTTGTACATATGTTGAAATGCTGTTTTCCAAAATAAAAACAATATTTGTATAGGATACAGATAATTTTAAAAATCAATTATTATATTTTTTGTTTTCCACAATAAACAAACATTTCTTTAAAATTAGAAAAAAAAGGTTTTATAAACCTAAGTGAGTGCCATGATCCCTTGATAATTTAAATAAGTAAGCCATGTTGTATCATTGTATGTAATATATTTTAGCTAGAGAGAAGCGGGGGAGAGAGAGAGAGAGAAACAAAAAAATGAGACAAAGTGATTTTTTAAAATACAGACAAAGCATACCATAGAAGCATTCTTAGAAGGAAATGATCCTTCTTTCTGGGGTAGAAAAGAAGTGTCAGAGAGAAGGAAATATTTTCATTCTTCCTGGAAGAAGGTAAAGTGAAATTATGTGTTTTCAGGGAATGGTGTGTTGCTAGAGTGTTAGATATGTTGGAAGAAGTGGAAAAAATAGTAGACTGGCAAAGAAAATTAACAAGGTATTGCCTTAGAAAGATCACTCTCTAATTTTCTTTCCCAATCTTCCAAAAAGAAATCTGTTTGTTTCTAAGTTGCATTAAAATCTCTTAAATGAGATGAGTCTTTTTTTTTAACAAAGCAAGAGCAGCTTTTGACACATAACAGTTTCTAGAGAGAATTTTCTTGAATTCCAATGATTTTATTTTGACAGTTAACTTGTATTAATGACAATTGGATTGAGTACATGTTTCTTTGAAAATAAATTTACTGAAATTCAAAAAATTACTGATGTAAGTTATTGCTGTAAGAACATGGTTAAATAACAGCATGGGCAGTACGGAGATTTGGTAAAATAGCAAAGGCATTGTGATATCAGCTGTGATTTGGGAATTTAAAATGAATTTAAAATGAAGTAACTGAACAACTTGCGGTTTTGAATTAGAAAACTACATCCCCAGATTTATTTAGGCAGTTCAATTTCTTTAAATTAAGTCATATATTTTAAATAAGTGTTCAATTTTCCTCCTTCATAATCATAATTATGATTGAAGATGTGTGGTGTAGTAGAAAGAGGAGTCATGGACTCAAGGTCTCTATTCTCTCTGAATATTTCTGAATATTTATCAAGCTTAGTTCTGCCCTTCACTATGAAACTTTCAATAAGTCCCTCAACATCTTATAATTTCTTCTTCCCTTCAGACTTTCACTTTTCTTTAAAAGGATCCCTTTAAAAGCTTAGTGATAAATGAAGTCACTTGGATCTGTGTCATTTAATTTTCAGGCCATGTTCCAAAATTTACAAGATTCTGTGATGGTGAGGATGGAGGGGTTAGCAACAAGGATAAACAACTTTTCTTTTCCACCTCCTCCACACCCTTTCAACCTGAACAGTTCCACTATTTATGCATTTTAAAGATTTTATTAGATGAAAGTGTCCTGGAATTAAATTTGAAAGTTTGGGATTAGACATTTCCAAAACTTAGCCAACTTAAAAAAGGGTGGTGGGGGGGAGTATATTCTATTGATTCCATGTCTCTGTTCATACTATTTTCAACTATTAAATCCAATAAAATATGTCTGTTCTGTTGATGTAATTAGGGTAATGTATTATAAAATTTGAATGATTGCAACACAAATGCTCACCCTTAAAATGCACAGGTTACTTCTTTAGAAAAAAAGATGCTACAGGTCACCATAAACTGTTTTGTGGATATCACAATTTGTTCCTTGGAAATGATTTCAGAGCTGTCTAGTTAAATAAACTCTTCATTAAAATCAGAGACAAAGGGTGTATAGTTTATACCAAAAGGTTTTTTTGTTTTTTTCTCAGATTTTTTATGTAGGACAAAATAATCTCATTCAAAATCTCACCATCAGTAATATGAAGCAATTGAAACAGATTCAGATTCATTTTACAGAGGTTTTTAAAAAATAATAAAATGTACTTTGGCATATCTGCAGAACAAATCTATTTAAACTCAATAGGGCACTTATCTCTTTTTTTCCCAAGGCAATATCCTTGGATACTGAGTAGAGTAGTGTATAGCAATTACCGTCATATTAAAATGACAAAATTTAGCTTCTAAAAGGGTTAGAGGACTTGGATAAGAAAGAAAAAAAGATTTAAAAACACACAGACACACAATGCAAAGCCATTAACCATTCATTTCTGAACACAGGAGAATTTAAAGATGCACTAAAGAATCTGGGTGTAGGTTTTACCGTCATTTATGACAGGTGTCTAAGGAAATAGCAAGATTTTGATTTTGATTTAACCTTTGCATGGATAATAAGACTTTTGGATAAAAAATATATTTATGAAATGTAACTATTTAGTAAAATAAATGTTTTCTAATATACTTTATTATTAAAGTTTTTAAACTATCAAAAAAAATGAGAAGATGGTACAAATACGCCCTCACTGAATTTCCCTATCATTAACGTCTTACATTAGTACGTACGTTTGTTATAATTAATGAACCAATATTGATACACTACTACTACCTACTTTATTCAGATTACCTGAGTGTTTATGTAAAGTATTTTTCTGTTCCAAGGTACCGCACTACATTTACTTGTTATGTCCCCTTAGGCTTTTCTTGGTTGTGGCTATTCCTCAGACTTGCCTGTTTTTGAATGTGACTTTGTAGAATTTTGCAAGATTCCCTCTACTGGAATTTTTTTGATGTTTTTCTCATGGTCAGACTGGATTTACGATTTATTGGAAAGAAGACCACAACTGTAAAGTATCGTTTTTGTCACATAATATTGAGTACATACTATCAACATGATTTATCATTGTTGATACTGACCTTGATCACCTGGTTGTGATAGTATTTGTCAGAGTTCTCCACTGCAAGGTGGCTCTTTTTCTTCCCATATTTTCATACTGTATTCTTTGGAAGGAATTCACCACGCACAGCTCACACTTAAAGAGTGGGGAAGCATGAATCTCCTCCATGAGGGTGAAGTATCTACATAAATTATATGAAATTTTTCTACCAGAGAGATTTGTCTTTTCCAGTTATTTATTTATAAGATTATTTATTCATATCAGTATGAACTCATACGTACTTGTCTTATACTTTGAGTTATAATCCAATACTATTTTATCTTATTGCTTAAACTGTTCCAGTTTTGGCCACTGGGACCTCCAATTAACCCTTATTTCCCTTTGATGTAATCCCATAAATGTAGGTATTCTTTTCTCATTGAGTATTTCCTTACTTTCTGACAATGGGAGATGCTCCAGGTTCATCTTGTATAGTTCCTGCCCCAGTTCTAGAATCAGACATTTCTCCAAGAAGCTTTAGCTCCTTTTTTTGAAAAATAATAATAAAAACCAAGATATTTGCATTGATATCCACATTGCTACTGGATTTTGATAGTGTTTCCAGGTTTTCTTAATTGATACAGCAAGGAAATATATGTGTATATACTAATCTGTATATATACACATAACTATAAGTATTTTATATGTAAATATATACATCTATATTAAGCTAACTGTGAGTTCATAGCATCTCCAACTATAACCCACGACCCCACCAATCATTTTAGCCCCCTCTCCTTACTTATCTGCAAACTCTCAATCAAACTGTGAGAAACCTGGCTCCCACAATCTGCCATCCACTTACTTAGCTGTTCATTTCCAGTATACAGGTACAGTAGTGACAGAATTGTTAACTTCTGTACCCTGGAAACAACCTTCTCAACCACAGTACAGTGCTTATCTGCAAATTCTTTGCCTTCAGTCTTACAGATTCCACTCGTTTCCAAAGTTTCTCTAGGGCTGCATCTTTTCCCCTATCCATTTCGGTTAGATTGTTTAATGCATTTGTAATACAGCTAGATTGTTCTGTCACATTCTGAATTCCATTCTGTAATCTTCTATCTCCTAAAGGATTTTTAAAACTTTGCATACAAGAGCAGCCCTGGATTCTGTAAAGAAGTGAAGTCATTTTAAAATATATTCAAAATATTCAGAGAGACTTATTACTGGTCCTTTTTAATAAATATTATTAGTTTACTGTGGGAAAGGTAACAATCTCCTTAATAAACTGAGTTATTAAAGTTCTATTAATACATACGTATTGTTAGATTAAATGTAATGATGTCCAAATATAGAATTTATATAGTATTAATGATATAGAATTCTGAAAATGTTAGTCTGCTACATGGTTAGCATGTAAAGCATTAAATAGAGTGTAACAGTAACTATTTACATTTAAAAATACTTGTTCACTTCTCCAAAGACATATAATAACACACTGGAGAATATTTCTATTAAAATACAAATTGAAATAATAGTAAGTATAATCACTTTATTTTATACTGTCACATAATAAACCTAAATTGGGAGTCAGTGACATATAAAAAGTAACCACGGTTTTTCAATCCTTTCTATTTCTTTGTGTTCTGAGGGAAACTAAAGTGTGTTTAAGACTGACATGTTTCATGATCTTTTAATCTCGTGCTGTAGGGACGGGTTTCCTATGGTGATGGTTGCTAAATTGAGAGGCATGGTTTACTTTTAGGACCCCACTGATTTTTCCACATCTGTTTTATGTGTCATAATGACTAAAGCAATACTTTGTTTGCAAAAGGGTGAATTAAGAGCCATGGCAAAATTTACAGTAATAAAATGTTGACCTGAAATAAAAAGCTCTTAGAATTCCTATCAATACTTAGAACAATTCCTGGACTATACGAGGAGTTCAATAAATACTATTGAAAGAAAAAAAAATACAATTAAGTATATAACAAATTACTTAATTAACTGAATACTTACATTAGATAAGATTATGAATGTAAATATACTGAGATCTAAAATTAGTGAAGAAACAGACATTGTTTACAATTACTTTCTAAACCAAATGAGTAAAGGGTAAAAAAGTATAATTCAAGTTTTTGACTCTATGCCTGTCAAGGTAATATCTCTTCTGAATGATTCAGAGAAAGATAAAAAGAGCAACTCTTAAGAGGTCTTATGACCTGTGGACCTTGTCTTCCCTTGGGAGGATAGCCATATATTTGACTGATCATCGGTTTAACAGTTAATTCCAGGAGGCTTCTTTCCTGAAAAAGTGGTACCATTACCTCTAGGCCTCTCAACGCTCATTCTCATTGCATCAAGAGAAGTAAAATAACTAGTTGGTAAGTTTGGAAGAAGATATTGGTCATGGAACCCTTCCTCTGTCTTGCTAGAATAATATGCCCACAGTGATGAGACTGTTTCTTTCTTCTCTAGGGACAGGCTCTGTTCCTGGCAGTAGAGACCTACCTAGGCCCAGTTCTGACAATTCTAAGAAGGTAAATATGTTAAATTCCAAACTTTGTATTAGAAACTACAATTTTCCATAAACAGAAGCCCTGCAATCTTACCTGAATATAATAAATAATTACACCCCACCCCTTTTTTGAAATACTTTCCTCATGTGGCTTTCAAGGAACCAGTTTTTCTTCCTATTTTTCTCCTCCTCTACCATGAAATTTTTATGGGTACTGTAAAAAATATATAAAAAATGCATAAAACACATATATGCAGTTTAATAGTTAAAAATGTCTAACCTATAAAATATTGGTTCAAGTTACTGATTTACTATATATATATAGGTGTATATATATATTTTGTGTCAATATAGATAGATAGATAGAGATATATGAACTTCCTGTTTTGTCTCAATGTTATATTAGCAAGATTGATCTATGTTTAGTCATTTTTTTATGTAGCGGTATCTTGTGCATTTTCATCTCAGAATATTTTTTAAAATTGTACTTTCAAGCTGCTGCTGATAAATAAAAACACAGGTTATTTAATCTTGCATATATATTTTGTATCCAGAAACCTTGCTATCAACTCTTATTAACTCCAATATTTTATTTGGAGATTCTCATGGCTTTTCTTTGTATACAATAATATAATTTAAGAAAATTGACAGTTACATTTCTTTCTTCCTTATCCATATATTGTTTATTTCTTTGTCTTACCTTATTGTACTGGCTAGGACTTCCAGTAACAGATAATATGGAGGCATTTTCTCTCAAAGGGAAAGCTTTCAATATTTCACAACTAGGTGTGGTGATTATTTTAAACTTTTATAGATGTACTTTATCAAAATTCCTTTCCAATACATAGTTTGCTAGGAGTTTTTATAATGAATAAATGTGAAATTTTTTGTATTCTATATTTGTATCTCTCTGGTCACATACTTTTTCTTTATTAGATATAAATCTTGTGAGTACATAAATTGACTAAACCAATTTCACTTTTCTAGGATAAAACCATTAATTATTTCTTCACATGTTGATTATCAAATTAACAAGTATTTTGTTTGCAATCTTTACATCTATGTTCATTAGAATAACAGGTTGTGATTTTGCTTTCTGTGCTCTTCTAAGTCATTGCTATTAGAATATTATTAGAATAATATTGCTATTAGAATATTGTTATTAGAATATTATTGGCTCAAAAAATTGCTATTAGAATATTATTGGCTCAACAAATAGGATGGAAAGTGTACCTTCTTTTGCCATTCTCCAAAAAAGTGTATGGTAAGAGTTGAATTCTTTTCTTAAATATTTGGTAAGACTGAAACTGAACATCGATTACTTTCTGTGGAAAAAAAATTAATTTAAATTAATTATGATTTGATATTTCTGGTCTTCTATTTCTCCTTACATCATTTTTAGTAAGTTATATATTTTCATATCCATACATTTCAAAAATATTTTACATAATTTTTGGCAAAAATGTGTTCAAAATATTCTTTAATTAACTTTGTTTGATATCTATATCATCCGAGAATCCTTTTCCTTATTACTGGTAATTTTTACAAATACTTATTTTTATGGATCAGTTTATGAATTTGGTTCTTTTTTTAAAATTAAAACCATAAAATTTCACTTAATAACAGCATAATCGCATCTCTTGAGCAACCAATATTTTAGAGAGCCAGTTGAACATATTAAATTTTAACAAAACATGATCATATAATATATAATAAAAACTTGCAGACAAAAGTGTTATTACCTAAACATAAATATGTGAAAATAGATATTTATTTGAAATAGATTTTTCTGTATTATTAAATTTTTTATTACATAAATGTTATTATAATTTAAGCAATAAGTAGGGCTAAACAGTGGCAATTAGGATACAGTAAATAAATAATATGTGTGAGTAAAATATAACAATATTTTATAATGTTTCTGTCCTCTAAAAGAGAAATTCATTTAACTTCTTCTTTAAACCCTTTATTGAATATTAAATTTATAACCTATGTTATTGTATATTCTTAAGGTACATAAATGTAAAACTTTTTAAAACGAGAATGTAAATACAATAGGAATAATCAAATAACTATTGCCTGTATTTAATAAAAAATATAAATATGATAAGTTTTTGTCCCATAATACAGTAAAATATTTTTTTTAATAAATTTATTTATTTATTTAATTTTGGCTGAGTTGGGTCCTTGTTGCTGTGTGCGCAGACTTTCTCTAGTTGCAGGGAGCCGGGGCTACTCTTTGTTGCAGTGTGTGGGCTTCTTATTGCTGTGGCTTCTTGTTGCAGGGCATGGGCTCTAGGCACTCGGGCTTCAGTAGTTGTGGCATGCGGGCTTAGTTGCTCAACGGCATGTGGGATCTTCGTGGACCAGGGCAGACTCTTAACCACTGCTCCACCAGGGAAGCCCCAGTTAAATATTTTTACTTTTTATTTTATTTTCCCCAAATACCTCTCTGAACTGCCTGCAACTTTTAGAACCACCTTCTTCTTATCTCCCTCCCCCCTCCCTCCTCTTCCTTCTCCTCTTCGTCCTTCTTCTTTTTCTCCTCTTCCTCCTCCTCCTCCTTCTCCTTCTCCTTCTTCTTTGTCTTCTTCTTCTTCTTCTCCCTCTCCTTCTCCTCCTCCTCCTCACTCTCCTCCCTCTTCCTCTTCTTCTATTTTGATATATTGGTAAACTTGAATAAAGTCAAAGGTAGAATTGTGCCTGACCTGTAGTTCTGTTGTTATAAAGCCCACATTACACTGATTCCTAGTGTCACTGTATTATGATGACACTAGCTATATATCTACTAGATTAAAGTGTTTGAAAGTGGAATACCAAGGTTTTTACTTACCAGCAACTGTAGGTTTTTAGATCTGCAGGAATTAGTTTCCAGATCTCCAAAAATGCCATCCACTTATATCTACAGACTTGCTTTGTAGATCAGCTGTTTGTCAATTAGGTTCTTTCCACTTTAAATTCATCAAATAGACTATATCTAAAATGTTCATCATTTTAAATATTCAGATGCATATTGCATGTCATGTTAAGTTAAACATCTCAGAGGAAATGGTTTCAAAGCACTGAGATAATTTGAACTTGTGAAATCAAAGTTGGATTCCAAATAAGTAACAGTTTTAGTTTAAAAAGTGAGAAAGTCCTTTCACTTTGTTGTTCATTTGAATTGAATTATGAAGCAGAAATATTTCGAGAAATTAGTTGTTTTATTCACTGTATGAGATTTTGCCAAAACATACTCATAACATAGAACAACTCAGGAACAGTTAAGGATATTTTCTAGGCTCATTGTGGCCTTGTCAAAGATCATTAAACCATTCTTAGATCACAGGTCTTAGGAAACCAGGGAGTGGATTGTATTTGGCCCAACCCTCATTCTAGACGGTGAATGTAAATAGAGAAGATGTGCTATCCAAAAGCTTAGTCCAGTGGGATTAAAAGAATGAGAAGTTTTGAATAGAAGAAGGATACACTGTAGGAGACTGAAAAATGTTATGAAACATGGAGAAAAAATAGAAACAAGACTACATCTAGCTTGTGTAGGGACTGGGACAAAATACAAATATAACCACATAATATAATTCTAAACACTAAGAAAATTAAAATTAAGGTAACAGTTAAATAAAATGTGATATATCTACTTACCTTGAAAATCATGCTTCCATATTGACAGAATAGGAAAATACGATTTTTCTGTAAGTAAGCAAGATATAAAGACAGAATTTAATTATAATAATATGTATAGTTTGTTCTTGTGGTCTGGTAATGTTATTGATTAAGTAATTAAATAAATAAATACATTTAAGTTATTACATATTACATAAAATATAGTTGCCTTTATTTTAACAAAATTAATAATTATGTAGTTATAATTTTTCACCTTTGGTTTCATTTAATAAAAAATGAAGATTTAAAAATAAAGTTTATTTATATTTGCATGTACCCATTTACAATCAATTTTAATGAAAAATAAATATAATCCAAATGAATCAACTCAAAAATCAATTTTAGTATATATTCAATTATTTTCTTGTTTATATATTTAAAATTATAAAAAAATTAAAGACTACAATTTAATTGAGATATATCACAATTTTAAAATGAAAATTAAGTAAAACTGACATTTTAACTTTTTGAAAATTTAATTGTTTTTGAATGATTTTATACAAGTAAAACTTTTACAACTTTACCATTCATAATCCATTTGGTTGGATTATGTAAAATATTATTACATTGTAATAATATGTAAACAATTACTACATTTCAGGTAAGTAACACTCAACTTATATACAGACAACTTTAAGAGTAACATGAAGTAATACTGGAATATATTCTGCAGTTGCCAGGTACAATTTTGGTGTATCGTATTAATGCATATTACTTTCAGAATCACTAATTGAAATAAAAGAAATCACTAACTGAAATAAAAGAAGCACGTTAAAAGGATCATACACTCTGATCAAGTGGGGTTTATCCCAGGAATGCAAGGATTCTTCAATATATGCAAATCAATCAATGTGATACACCATATTAACAAATGGAAAGATAAAAACCATATGATAATCTCAATAGATGCAGAAAAAGCTTTTGACAAAATTCAAAACCCATTTATGAAAAAAACTCTCCAGAAAGTAGGCATAAAGGGAACCTACCTCAACATAATAAAGGCCATATATGACAAACCCACAGCCAACATCATTCTCAATGGTAAAAAACTGACACCATTTCCAATAAGATCAGGAACAAGACAAGGTTGCACACTCTCAACACTAGTATTCAACATAGCTTTGGAAGTTGTAGCCACAACAATCAGAAAAGAAATAGAAATAAAAGGAATCCAAATCTGAAAAGAAGAAGTAAAACTGTCACTGTTTGCAGATGACATGACACTATGCATAGAGAATCCTAAAGATGCTACCAGAAAACTACTACAGCTAATCAATGAATTTGGTAGAGTAGCAGGATACAAAATTAATGTACAGAAATCTCTTGTATTCCTATACACTAAGGATGAAAAATCTGAAAGAGAAATTAAGGAAACACTCCCATTTACCATTGCAAGAAAAAGAATAAAATACCTAGGAATAAACCTACCTGAGACAAAAGACCTGTATGCAGAAAACTATAAGACACTGAAGAAAGAAATTAAAGATGATACAAACAGATGGAGAGATATACCACATCCTTGGATTGGAAGAATCAACGTTGTGAAAATGACTATACTACCCAAAGCAATCTACAGATTCAATGCAATCCCTATCAAACTACCAATGGCAATTTTCACAGAACTAGAATCAAAAAATTTCACAATTTGTTTGGAAACACAAAAGACCCCAAATAGCCAAAGCAATCTTGAGAAAGAAAAGCAGAGCTGGAGGAATTAGGCTCCCTGACTTCAGACTATACTACAAAGCTACAGTAATCAAAACAGTATAGAACTGGTACAAAAATAGAAATATAGATCGATGGAACAGGATAGAAAGCCCAGAGATAAACCCATGCACATATGGTCACCTTATCTTTAATAAAGGAAGCAAGAATATACAATGGAGAAAAGACAGCCTGTTGAACAAGTGGTGCTGGGAAAACTGGACAGCTACATGTAAAAGAATGAAATTAGAACACTCCCTAACACTGTATAAAAAAATAAAATCAAAATGGATCAAAGACCTAAATGTAAGGGCAGACACTATAAAACTCTCAGAGGAAAACATAGGGAGAACACTCTATGACATAAATCACAGCAAGACCCTTTTTGACCCACCTCCTAGAGAAATGGAAATAAAAACAAAGTAAACAAATGGGACCTAATGAAACTTAAAATCTTTTGCACAGCAAAGGAATCCATAAACAAGACAAAAAAGACAACCGTCAGAATGGGAGAAAGTATTTGTAAATGAAGCAACTGACAAAGGATTAAACTCCAAAATATACAAGCAGCTCTTGCAGCTCAATATCAAAAAAAAAAAAAAACAAATAACCCAATCCAAAAATGGGCAGAAGACCAAAATAGACATTTTTCCAAAGAAGATATACGGATTGCCAACAAACATACGAAAGATGCTCAGCATCAGTAATCATTAGAGAAATGCAAATCAAAACTACAATGAGGTATCACCTCACACCTGTCAGAATGGCCAGCATTAAAAAATCTACAAACAATAAATGCTGGAGAGGGTGTGGAGAATAGGGAACCCTCTTGCACTGTTGGTGGGAATGTAAATTGATACAGCCACTATGGAGAACAGTATGGAGGTTCCTTAAAAAACTACAAATAGAACTACCATATGACCCAGCAATCCCACTGCTGGGCATATACCCTAAGAAAACCATAATTCAAAAAGTTTCATGTACCACAATATTCATTGTAGCACTATTTACAATAGCCAGGACATTTAAACAACCTAAGTGTCCATCGACAGATGAATTGATCAAGAAGATGTGGCACATAAATACAATGGAATATTACTCAGCCATAAAAAGAAATGAAATTGAACTATCTGTAGTGAGGTAGGTGGACCTAGAGTCTGTCATACAGAGTGAAGTAAGTCAGAAAGAGAAAAACAAATGCCATATGCTAACACATATATACGGAATCTAAAAAAAAAAGTAAAAGGTTCTGATGAACCTAGGTGCAGGACATGAATAAAGACACAGATGTAGAGAATGGAACTGAGGACACGGGGAGGGTAAGCTGGGACGAAGTGAGAGAGTAGTATTGACATATATACACTACCAAATGTAAAATAGCTAGCTAGTGGGAAGCAGCTGCATATCACAGGGAGATCAGCTAGGTGCTTTGTGACCACCTAGAAGGGTGGGAGGGAGATGCAAGAGGGAGGGAATATGGAGATATACGTATACATAAAGCTGATTCACTTTGTTATACAGCAGAAATTGACACAACATTTTAAAGCAATTATACTCTATTAATAAAGATGTTAAAAAAAAGAAGCATTGTACACAAAATGCTTAGTATCTGAACCAAATGCACAATATATATTAACTAATATTAATTTTAGTAATTGTAGTAATAGTAGTAGTAGTTGATGACACAACTGCAAGATGGTGAGTAAAATGTTTTTCTTATATAAAGAGATAAAAATGATATATATTTAATCAAAAAAACACTTAAGATAAGTATTTAAATGACTTACAGGGAAGAAAGTGTATCTCCAACCATTTATCTGAAGTATTTTATTTGTATATGGACATCCATAAAACCATATAGCTCAAAATTAGTTAAAAATGATGTGACAGATAATAAAATTATAAAACTCCTAATAAAAGATGCTTAGAAGTTATGACAAAAATCACATTATATACTCTGTGATCAAAAGTTAATATGTATATTTTACTTTTAGATGTTAGTTTTCTTCCACGCTGACCAAATGGTATACATAAACAAGTCTAAAGCTATAGAATCAGTTTCCTAATGTCCAAGTTGTATTACAACAGGCATTTTAGATCCTTATGATGAAAAGTTCTCATGATGGTATTCTTCTATAAGTTCAAGTTTCCTGTTTACAAGGAATGCAATTTAATTCATAATCAAGTATTTATTGAGAACCCACTTTTTTCTTAGAGTTCAACATGAATATTTTTTAGAATCAAGTTGAAATTTCCTTTTTATTTTTCTTCTTCAGCTTAAAATAAGAAATAACCATCAATATCCAAGAGACTAGACAATAAATGCTCTTCAACACACACACACATATACACACATATCCTTGTAGTACAAGACTACATTGTACCTTTCTTAATGCTAAAATAACTTTTTATATTATTATTTTAAATATTATTATTATATCTTATTTAAATATGAAATACTTTCTGCAAATAACTTTTCTTGCATTGAAATACTAATTCTTCTAGATCAAATATTTTACATGGAATGTCACTTCATAGATTTGGAGATATTTCAAAGTTGATATTTCAATAAACATCAAAATACTTTCAGAGCATCTTTCAAAGATTCTGCAAATACAAAAATAAATGGATTTTAGTTGGCTCCATAAAATTTGTTTTTCAGAACTTTTCATTTGGACCTTTTTTATGTACTTACATGATTGCACATGTGTGTGTTTGTGTGTGTTTTAAATTTATGACACAGGGGGAGGACAAAGCTTAAAAACACTTGTAGGCTGGAAAATAATGAATATATTGTTATTTTGAAATGTATGACTTGGATCCACAAAAGTCTGAGGTTAGCATCTCAACCTATTTGACGGTATCTAGTAATACTTTTTTGACAAATCTCTTTTTAATTTTCATTTTCTCAGATAATATAAAATATTTGACAATATAAATACATTTGACAATAAAAACAGTATATTTTCATAAGAATTATTTTAAAATTCAATTAATTTCAGCAGCAACTATTTAAATAAATTATTCCATTTCATATATTCTCAAAAGTCACTACCAATTCACCAGCTATGTAAGCCTATCTCATTTAATTTGTGTAAATCACGATTATTTTTCTCAAGTTTAAGATTTTAGAAATAGTTGTATTTCATTCTCTGGTGACCAAAAAATCCACTTTAAAAAAATATTATCTTTCACATTTTCTAGACACCTTGATTACTGGAGGAGTGGACATTTATAGGCATAGAGACACTGTAAAGTGAACGATCACCTCTACTGGGCACGAAGTAAAGCACCAAACAGTACAAAAGTCAAACAGATTTTACCATGTAATTAGAATTCACCTTAGGGATGTGTACTTTTTCTTCTTGTCTCTTTTCATCTCTTGCTCTCTGGACCCCTTTTTTTTTTTTTTTTTTCTTTTGTTGCGGTACGCGGGCCTCTCACTGTTGTGGCCTCTCCCTTCGCGGAGCACAGGCTCCGGAAGCGCAGGCTCAGCAGCCATGGCTCACGGGCCCAGCTGCTCCGCGGCATGTGGGATCTTCCCGGACCGGGGCACGAACCCGTGTCCCCTGCATCGACAGGCGGACTCTCAACCACTGCGCCACCAGGGAGGCCCTGGGCCCTTTTTATATAGACTTACATTGAATAGTTTCTGAATTTTCTTTATGACTGAGCAACTCCTTTGGAATCAAGTTTCTACCTTCTTATATGTACACCGATATAGTGAAAACTTAACTTCACCATTACATTTGAGGTCAAATAATGTGCACAAGTTTGTTAGGAAACTAAATCTCAGGACGTTTTTATACTGCCACTCCTCTTTCTTTAGATTATATATGATTCAGTGGACTTGTCCCATTAAGAAAACTAGTGAAAATACTTCTTACAATTCCAGTGCTGCCCCACCCAGTGATACAGTGTAACAGAATCCATTAAAAAGAACAAGTCACAGACTTCCCGGGTGGCACAGTGATTAAGAATCCACCTGCCAATGCAGGGGACATGGATTCGATCCTTTGTCCGGGAAGATCCCACATGCTGCGGAGCAACTAAGCCCGTGTGCCACAACTACTGAGCCTGCACTCTAGAGCCCTGCATGCTGCAACTACTGAGCCTACGCGCCACAACTGCTGAAACCTGCATGCTCCAGGGCTTGCGTGCTGCAACTACTGAGGCCTGCACACCTAGAACCTGTGCTCCACAATAGGAGAAGCCACCACAATGAGAAGCCTGCCCACTGCAACGAAGAGTAGACGCTGCTCACTGCAACTAGAGAAAGCCCATGTGCAGCAATGAAGACCCAATGCAGCCAAAACTAAAAAAATTTTAAATTAACAAATTAAATTTAAAAAATAAAATAAAATAAAAAAGAAAGGACAAGTCACATCTGAGCCCTTGGATATGTAAGGACAAATAAATTAAGACCCAGCAGCATGATTAAAATTGGTTTCACTTCTATTAAATCCCTTATGTTAGTTAATAGCTTCATGATAACCTCAAACTAAAAACTTCAGAATTATATTAAACAATTTCTTGCCTTTCCACCTATATTCAATCAGTTAACATTTATTCTACCACAACAGAGTTTCTTGCAATCGCGCTGCCTCTATTCAATCCCACTGCCATTTCCATAGTTCAGACCTTCTATATTTCTCACCTATAGTTCTTAATTACTCTCACTCTGTTCACCACTACCCGCAGGAAATCAGCATTTCCATCCATATTTTACTCCAATGCCAGAGTTATTTTTCTAAAAGAAAAGTAAATCAACTTTCTTCAAAAACACATGTGTTGATTCTCAGTTTGCTATATACAAAAGAAAATGAAAAATTTAAATCCCGATACACAATGTTGTTTACTAGTCAATTTCACACCTACTTTCAGTTTCATCTTCCATATCTATATGTCCCTATACACTATCCCATTAATTTTGCTGTTCTTGAAACATCTTTTAATGCCTCTGAGCATTTCCCTAGGAATAACTTACTTAGCCTGGTTGAATCTAGTCATCCTTCAAAAACCAGCTTAAATATGATCCTCTAATCTCTGCCTCTTCCTTTGTAACTCCATAGTACTTTTTGCTTTTCTCATCATAGTTTAATACTTTGTTTTCACAGCTATATCTTGCACTAGATCATGATCTCATTACGGATAAAGACCATGCTATGTTATTCCATACCTTGGCCCATAATAGGTAATTGTAAAAAAAAAAAAAAAAGTATGTATTGTCTGCTTAATTATAGGTCCAATTTATAGAAAGTCTTGATTATAAATATTGTTCCACGCTTCCTATGATATGCATTTACCATAAATTCATATATTCTAGTCTTGGGTCAAAAATAGAATCAATATAACTGAATTAATTTTAAAGCTAATATATGAATGTTGCGATTTCTGATTTAGGCAGTAAGTGTAAACTCATGAAATCTGAGAGGGTTCCATACATATTCTCACATGTTTTCCCATTACAACTAATTTAAATGCAGTAAAAATGTCTGCTTCGTTGTTTACAAGCCACTGGGGGCTTGGATTCTTTCATTCAGGGCCACTAGAGACTCCAGATAGAGTACTAGAATAAACAATTTAATGAATAAATAATTAACACGCAATTAAAAATTTATTAAAACAGACTGGTATTAGCTATCTGTGTATTGAAGTTCTCATAGGTCTCCTGTAGATTAGCATTTAATATTTTTATCTCTATTATTAATCTTTGTTAATGGTATTTTTAGTCTTAAGTAAGAGAATTTTTATATTATTATTTAAAATTGCTTAATTTTTGTGTATACAGTGTATTTTTAGAGTAATATAGCTGAATTATTTTTGTGTTTTATTTTGAAAACTATTTCTAGATAAAACACTACCAATCATGACAAGTATAATATTCTCATAAAAGATCTTGCAATTGGCTCTTGAGCTGTAATGTCCCAGAAATTCTGGAATATAGTGAGCAAAATAGATGATTCCCAATGCTAACCACTTTGATTTCTTAAATAATTTCTTAATAAAATAGTTTATAGGGGTTTCTCTTGTAACTGTGCTATTTCTATGCCACTGTGACAAACTTAGGGATATATATCACAAGTGCTTGTCCAGATTCTAAGGTTTATTTCTTTCATCATTGTGATACTCTCCTTAAAGTAAGTTTTAGCCTCCCAAGGCCCTAAATGAAATTATTTAGACACAACTATTTGGCATGATCTGTCTTCATTCATTTGAAAAGTTACCATGATTCAGGTAACAATCCTGAAATGCTTCATCAATAACTTCATATTCTAAGGAAAATGTTACATTTTTTCTTAAATAATCAATGTTCCAAATCCTTGCGGTCAAATTGCTACATAAATTTACTATTTTATTTTCTTAATCAAATGTATGTATTTTTTAAAAGAAAAATGATATACTCCCATGAGTCTACTTATACACACTCACTTGCAAAGTGAAATTCTACAGCATGATTGGAAAAAACTTGAAATTGTGAAATACAACATTGCTCCATTTTATCAATGTCATTAAGTATAAAGTAAAACAGTATGAAGATCATCAAAACTGCTACCTGGCACTTTAATATCATTCCTTCAATTTTTTCATTGTTTTAAGTGTCACTGGCAAAGCCCAGGAACGATTCCAGGGAAATAAAAATAGAATCCAGCTAATAAAGTCTAACCTTTTATTTTTCCTTTGTGCTTGGTCTAGTTTCACTTGCTCATAGGGTGCCACAGGCAGAGGCCTTGCACAGGCACTTAGACCAGAGATCCTAATGCAAAATGACTGCACCGACACCTCAGCCGTGGGACAACATGCAGAAATGCAGGGCAGGACACCTCAATTCAAGATGGGAGCTGAGGGCTGTGTGCAGAGACACTGAGCCTGGCACTGTGACCTGGAGCATAAGCAGCACAGCTACGCCCACCCCACAAGAACTCCAACTCCTCCCCACTGACTCATCCCTATGTAGCGGCCCTGCCCACAGCATGTGGGGGACAGTGTGTGCTCCAGAGCTTCAGCACGCACCTCTCCATTCTCTGATCAAAGAATAAAGATTTCATTTGCTTCTCAACTGAACTTGGTCTCATTCTATTGGCTTGAACACCACCAGACAGAAGGATGCTTAGGGACCGAATTGGGAGGGTTGGTAACATAAGTATGGATATAAAACACTCAAGAGTCTTAAGAAAATCATTTAGTAAATTGGTACATATTTTTTACCATTCTTTTGTTATTTATGTAAATAATCCAAATTATCTCCCTTTAAACATGTAGTTATAATGTAGCAACTGACTCTGTACATGTATTTATAAAGTAATTAATAACAAGTGATGTTATTGTAAACCTATGACATAGTACAAGTATTAAAAACTGTTATTTAGGGCTTATTTTTTCTAGTATAAATGTTTCATTGTTATCAGCTATTTTTACTGTATTAGCACCTACCTAAATAGTACAGAGAAGAAAAATATATACATATATATACAAAACACAGATTTTTAGGTATATTTTGAATAATTGTTTTGCAACAATGCATTGGAAGCATTAGTTCCTAGTCCTTTATTCTTGTTTATGTTAACTTATATTGACAGTGAAATTTGACATTTTAAATAAAAATCTATATGTATAATTACAAAGTGCAGTACGTATTCTCTTAACAGTTTCTACGACATGTTTTTACTTGAATTTATTGGGACATTGCTTTTGATAAACCTCTTAGGACAAATACTTAAGTTAAAGAGGAATAAATGTGATTACTAAAGAGGGGGGAAGTGGAAAATCCTTAGTGAACACTGAACATAGAGAAGATCAGAGTGGTGGGGATGGAGGTAAAAGACAACAAGAAAGGAGGAAAGACCTTCAAAGGAGAAAAAAGAGGGGAGAGAAAAAGCTAAAGACATTGTGATAAAACAATTTGAAAAGCACTTCAATATTTAAGAATAGAAATATCAAAATTTGGGAGTTTCTTTTGTCTGGATTTTTTTTTTTCTGTTATGTATGGACTCCAAAGCCTCTCGTACTTCCTTTATTTCACCTTTAGTAAATTCTGTTTCTCGCACTAATACAACACATGTGTATGAGTGGGAGTTTAGAGGGAAGCAAAAGAGCAACTAACATCTGCTGACACATGTGGCCCTCTAAGCTTGTACAAGTGTTGGGTTTATAACATGTGGTATGAAATTAGGAGAGCAATAGGTAATCAAAATGTATTATGTTTGGGAAAAATAAAATAGTTTGGATTAAAATAATTACGTTGAAATTGCAGCATTGTTACTGGTAGCTGTTAGATCTTGGAAAATGAATAAACTTCTATCTTAACTTCACTCATTTGGAGAAGAGGAATAATAATATACAACTCAGAGGGTATTTATGAAGATTAAATGAAAGTATATCAGGTCACCAGCACATTGCCTGGTGCATTGTCATCAGTAATATTTAGGAATATTAGGAAATATTTCTTTCCTAATTCTAAATACAGAAAAGCAAGTCAATATTTGTTAATTTTTTTTAAAAGATTGCTATATAACTCTTCCATAAAATTCTATAAAAGTTCATATCGGTTTATCAAACAGTGCATGAAGGTAGATGCTTACAGCTGTTAGGTGACTAATGCACAGATGCTCTGGTGATTTCCCTGTGGAAATTTTTACGTATAAAATGGAATAGATAACTGGTATTATTCCCTTCATAAAAGTTCATTTTTGGAAATATTTATGTTCAAATTTTTACTTTGGAAAAGGTGTTGTAATTGTTGCTGCTGCTGTTGCTGTTGCTGTTTGGGAGGGATCTGGGTAGTTTAACAGGTTATTTTTTGAGCATTTTATCATTTTTTTAATTGGAGTATAGCTGCTTTACAATATTGTGTTAGTTTATACTGTACAGAAAAGTGAATCAGCTGTACATATACATATATCCTCTCTTTTTTGGATTTCCTTCCCATTTAGGTCACCACAGTACATTAAGTAAAGTTCCCTGTGCTATACAGCATGTTCTCATTAGTTACCTATTTTATACATAGTATCAATAGTGCATATATGTCAATCCCAACCTCCCAATTCATCCCATCCCTCCTTTCCCCCCTTGGTATCCATACATTTGTTCTCTACATCTGTGTCTCTATTTCTGCTTTGTAAATAAGAGTGTCTATACCAATTTTTTCAGATTCCACATGTATGCATTAATATACTATATTTGTTTTTCTCTTTCTGACTTACTTCACTCTGTATGACAGTCTCTAGGTCCATCCATGTCTCTACAAAAGACCCAATTTTGTTCCTTTTTATGGCTGAGTAATATTCCATTGTATATATGTACCACAGTTTGAAAGGAGCAGATGTGCCCATTCATATGTTAGTAGGCTAGGTCTATAGATATGCAAAGTATCAAAACTGAGGTGAACAAGTAAGCAAATTTATTCAGCTCCACTGAGTTACCTACACAGAGGAAGTAAAAACA
This sequence comes from Grampus griseus, assembly GCF_964374135.1. Taxonomy (NCBI): domain Eukaryota; kingdom Metazoa; phylum Chordata; class Mammalia; order Artiodactyla; family Delphinidae; genus Grampus; species Grampus griseus. The sequence goes on from NC_138998.1 coordinate 100,473,852, forward strand.
TGACCCTATTTTTACATTGCTATTACTGCTGTTATTATTTTTCTTCAATTAAAAATATGTTCAATAAAGAAATTGTTATTGCTTTAGCTTAATTAGGGAAACTAATCAAATGAATATTTTGCTCATACCAGCTTTCTATCCTGAAATATTTACCAAAAACTGGAGTAGGAAGGATTGAGCACAGAGACTTTGCTGAAGTTGGAAGGCAGGGACAAAAATTCAGAAAGTCTGATATAGCTGGAGCATTCAAAACAGAATACCAGAGAGTAGGAAGCTATACAGAGGAAGAACATGTAGAATTCTTTTTATGTGTACTATGGAGTTTGGCTGAGTACTAAGATGCATATCATAGGATAAGATTTAATCAAACCAAGAAAAGAACAAATACCAAAATGCTATAAACTGAAAACTCCTACAACACATAGGTTTGTGAAATATTCAAGTTTGACAAAATCAGAAATAACATACCATATTGAGCACACAAGTTTTGGTGGAGATAGTGGAGAGCCCATGTCATGTGGTAGGAGTATAAATAAACTGCCCCTGAAGTTTAGTCTAGACTCACACTAATAAAACTTATAAATAAGACCTGAAAAAATCAAGCTGAGCTGCAAATACATTTTACTACTGATCAGAAGAAAACTAAGCATTCTTAAAGGAAAACAACAAGATCCATATATTCAACAATAAAATTCATATTGTCCAGGATAAAAAAATTTTTTTATTAGGTAGAAAAATATCATCCATGATCAGGAAAAAAATCAGTAAATATAAGAGAACATAAATAATGAATATAATGTAATTATCAAACATGGTCATAAAAACAGCTATGATAAATATGTATAGAAATTTAAAGAAAAAACATGAACATAATAAGGAAAGAAAACAAGTTATTAAAAAAGAAACAAATTTCTTGATTAGAAAAATCCTGAAATAAAAATCATCACGGGATGGGCATAATAGCAGATTAGACATTATAAACAAAAATTACAAAAAACTTGAAGACAGATCAATAGAAACTATTCAAAATAAAACATAGTACTAAGCCTGAAAATGAATAGAAATTCAGTGATCTGAAGGAAAATAAGTAACTTAACATATATGTAATTGGAACCTGGGGAAAGATGAGGAAGAAAAAATACTTAATGAAATAGTGAGCAAATATTTTCTAATTTTAGGAGCAATATAAATCCATAGAACAAGAAATTCAGAAAAAAAAAGAAATTCAGCAAAATCAGAATAGGATAAAATTTTTTTAAACAAATTTCAGGCATCATGATAAAAATTCTGGAAACCAATGATCAAAAGAAAGTCTTAATAGCAGCCAACAAAGAAAGATACATTATGTACAGGGAAACAAATATAAAAAAATTAGCTGACTTCTCATTGGAAACAATGCAAGCCAGAAGACAATAGAATAAATTATTAATAGAGGTAAAAAAAATTTTAACTTCAACTTAGAAGGTTATACTCAGAAAAATAAAGGTGAAATGAAAACACTTTCAGAAAAACAAAAGTTGAGAAAGTTCACAATATAGGAAATATTAAGAGACATTCTATAACCTAAAGGAAGCCTATTCCAGATAAAAACTCAAACTTTTATAAAGAAATTGAAAGTTTTGCTAATGATAAGAATGTGAATAAATATAAAAGACTCTTCCCACTAAAAATAAAACTTGCTTCAAGCATATTTGACTCTTAAAACAAAACCAAACCAGTGTACAGTAAGAGTTATAAGTAGAAATAATAGAGGACAGGGGTGAAACAAAAATATATTTTGTAATGTTTTCATTTTATTTATTTATATTATCTTTTTTTTTTTTTTTTTTATTTTGCGGTACATGGGCCTCTCACCACTGTGGCCTCTCCCACCACAGACCACAGGCTCTGGACGTGCAAGTCCAGCGGCCGTGGCCCACGGGCCCAGCCACCCCGTGGCACGTGGGATACTCCCGGACCGGGGCACGAACCCGTGTCCCCTGCATCGACAGGCGGACTTTCAACCACTGCGCCACCAGGGAAGCCTTATATTATCATTTTTGATCAATGGAGCAGAATAGAGAACCCAGAAATAAGTCCAGCAATACATGGTCAACTAATTTACAACAAAGGAGCCAAGAATATATAACAAGGAAAAAACAGTCTCTTCAATAAATGGTGCTGGGAAAACTGAACAGCTACAAGCAAAAAAATGAAACTGAACCCCCATCTTACACCATTTACAAAAATCAAATCAAAATGAATTTCAGACTTGAAAGAACCTAAGACCTAAACCCATAAAACTCTTAGAAGAAAACATAGGTGGTAAGCTCTTTCATATTAGTCTTTGTAATGATTTTTTGGATTTGACACCAAAAACAAGGCAACAGAAGCAAAATTAAACAAGTGGGATTACATCAAAGTCAAAAGCTTTTGCACAGTGAAGGAAACCATTCACAAAATTAAAAGAGAACCTATGGAATAGGAGAAAATATTTGCAAGTCATTTATCTGACAAGAGGTTAATATCAAAAATATATGAAGAACTCATACAACTAAGTAGTCCAAAAAACAATCAGTTGTAGGATTTTTGGAATTTAGGTAAAGCAGTATTTTGTTATTTGAAGGTACAGTGTGATTTTAAAAATACATATTGTAAACCCTGGATAAAATCTCAAAATGAAAAAAAAAACAAATAGAAATATAGCTAATAAGATGCTCAACATCACTAATTATCGGAGAAATGCAAATCAAAAGTACAATGAGTTATCACCTCACACTGGTCAGAAAGGCCATCATCAAAAAGTCTACAAACAATATATGCTGTAGAGGGTGTGGAGAAAAGGGAACCTTCCTACAGTGTTGGTGGGAATGTAAATTGGTACAACCACTATGGAGAACAGTACGGAGGTTCCTTAAAAACTAAAGATAGAACTACCATATGATCCAGCAATCTCACTCCTGGACATATATCTGGAGAAACCCATAATCCAAAAAGATACATGTACCCCAATGTTCACTGCAGCACTATTTACAATAGGCAAGACATGGAAGCAACCTAACTTCCCACTGACAGAAGAATGGATAAAGAAGATGTGGTACATATATACAATGGAATATTACTCAGCCATAAAAAAGAACAAAATAATGCCATTTGTAGCAACATGGATGGACCTAGAGTCTGTCCTACAGAGTGAAGCAAGTCAGACAGAGGAAGACAAATATCATATGATATCACTCATATGTAGAATCTAATTTTTAAAAATGATACAAATGAACTTATTTACAAAACAGAAACAGACTTAACAGATTTTGAAAACAAACCTATAGTTACCAAAGGGGAAATGCGGTAGGGAGGAATAAACATACACACACTACTCTATATAAAATAGATAACCAACAACGACCTACTATATAGCACAGGGAACTCTACTCAATATTCTATAATAACCTATATGGGTAAAGAATCTGAAAAAGAATGAATATATGTATATGTATAACTGAATCACTTTGCTGTATACTTGAAACTAAAACAAAATTGTAAATCAAATTATACTCCAATAAAATTAAAAGAAATATAGCTAATAAATAAAGTTAAATGCTAAAAACATAATTCAAAAGAATTCAGAAACAAAATAGAATGGAAGTTTAAATTGAAATTAAAATTCCACCAGGTTTTGTTTTTGTTTTTGTTTTTTGTAGAAATTAACAACATGGTCCCAAAATGTTTCTAGAAATGCAAAAGATAAAGAAAACAAATACAGTAAAACAAGACAAACTAAAATAGAACAAATTTGGAAGAAAGCTTATGTTACCTATTTCAAGATGTATCATACAGCTATACTAGTTTTAGTAGGCAGAATTATAGGCCCCCTAAGATGTCTGTATCTTAATCCCTGGAACCTGTGAATATGTTATCTTACATGGCAAAGATGAGTTAAGGTGCAGAAAGAATTGAGCTTGCTAATCAGCTGACCTTGCAGTGGAGGATTTTACTAGATTGTTTGTCTGGGCCCAGTATAATCACAAGGATCCTTATAAATCGAAAAGAGAGGCAGAAGAGAGAGCGCCAAAGAAATGGTAGTATGAGGAGGACTCTGATATTTCTAGCTTTGAAGATGCAGGAAAGGGGCCATGAGAGAAGGAAAGTGAGTGAATGGATAAAGAATAAAGAAGATGTACACACACACACACACACACACATATATATACATACATACACCATGGAATACTACTCAGCCACAGAAAAGAAGGAAATCTTGCCATTTGCAGCAACATGGATAATACTTGATGGTTTTATGCTAAGTAAAATAAGTCAGACAGAGAAAGGCAAATACCATATGATTTTACCCATATGTAGAACCTTAAAAGTAAAACAAGTAAACAAACAAAACAAAACTCACAGATACAGAGAAAAAATTGGTGGTTACCAGAAGGAACAGGGATGGGGAATGGCTGAAATGAGAAAAGGATATCAATTGTATGGTGATGGATGGTAACTGGGCTTATTGTGGTGATCACTTTATAGTGTATACAAATATCACATTATAATGTTGTACACATGAAACTTATATAATGTTATATAACAACTTTACCCCAATCAAAAAATTAAATATTTGTGATATTCCAAAGATAACAGCAAGGAAATACATATAGGTAAGCCACAGACTCAAAGAAAATGTTTGTAATATATCTGAGAAAGGACTTATTTCTAATATATGTACAGACTTTTTTAATTCAAAAGAAAAGATATGGTCTGCAATGAAACTGGTGCACAAATGTTCATAACCATTTTGTTCATAAAGCAAAAAAATGGAAATAAACCTAATACCCTTCAACTGGTGAATGGATAAATAAACTAAGGTGCACTCATACAATGGGAGAGTATTTTGCAATAAAAATTATAAACTTCTGATATTACAACATTAATGATGAAATTCAAAACATTATATTGAGCAAAACAAACCAGGCACAACCAGACACAAAGCAGGTACATACTGTTTCCATTTATATGAAATTCTAGACCTGGACTAGACTTATATCTCTGATAGAGATCAGATAAGGGCTGTCTGAGATGGGAAGTCCCAGTGGATTGACTACATCAGGGAAAGAGGAAAATTTTAGAGTTACAGAAATATTCTAGATTTTGATTGGGGGCAGAAGTTAGACAAGTGCATACATTTGTTAAATGTAAATCATAGTACTAAAATAATAATAAAACTTGTTGACCTGTAATCTTAAAACAACTGTATTTTACTGTATGAAAATGTCTTACAATTCATTTACAAAAAAAGATGAATCAAACAGGTTAACCATTTATCATATATCATCTACAATTTGCTACTATCATAAAATATTGAGTCTCTTGGTTGTAAACTCTCATGCCAACTGTTGAATATTTAGTGTAATAAGTTACAGATAGTCTTCTTCCATAGAGTTCCTCTGCTATGGAAACATATTATAATGCAAAGTCCATTACCTTTGGATTTAAAGAGACCTGAGTTCAAAATTGCCACTCCTTGTGATGAATAAACAAATATTAAAATTGCATGAGTTTCAGTTCTTTTCTTTTCAGTTCAGTTCTATAGAATTTAGATAATAATGCTTATCCTATAGGCCTGTTTTCAGTATGAAGTTTCTCTCTTTCTCTTAACTGTTATCACTTCACATTTCTGAGATAGGCAAGTCCAGACTGTATTAAGTTACATTGCAGGACATCAAGTACACCAAATTGGACCTCATTAGAACAAAATACCCATTCTCTTCTAATAACCTGGGATGAGGAATAATATCAACTTTTTTTTTCAGTGTTTTTTTGAGATGGAAAAGAGATTAAATGATCATATATTTGGGAGACATAAAGAAGTCATTCTCCTTCATTTATGGCTTAGAAGGGAATGGAAAAGTGATACTCAGAGTTCATTTTATCTATTTATGTTTTCCAAGATTAAAACAATAAAAATAAAAAAGAGAAGACTTAAGTAAATTGTTCTTTCTTTTTTTTGCGGTACGCGGGCCTCTCACTGTTGTGGCTTCTCCCGTTGCGGAGCACAGGCTCTGGACGCGCAGGCTCAGCGGCCATGGCTCACGGGCTTAGCCGCTCCGCGGCATGTGGGATCTTCCCGGACCGGGGAACGAACCCGCGTCCCCTAGCATCGGCAGGCGGACTCTCAACCACTGCGCCACCAGGAAAGCCCAAATTGTTCTTTCTTGAGAGGTACCTTCCACTTTGAAAGGAATGTGAGGCCAGAATAAGACCCAGGGAAAGGGCCAGTGATTGTAACTGGTCTCTCAGACTAGGCGGAAGTTTAGACATTCCAGAAGATGAGTAAAAAGAAAAAGAGAAAGACAAAAGAGCATAGTTACTTTGTTTGCCAGTGTGAGAAAGCAAATAGGGATTGTGGGGAAAAGACTAGCCAGGGATCAAAAATGCATGTTTTCCTGTAAGGTCTAATCAGGAAACTGAATATATTGGTAGAGAGATGTAAAGAGTCATTAAAGCAGAAAGGAAATTGAATAATAACATATGTGAGGAGCTAGCACAGTGCCTAATTAGCTGTGCAATAAATATGACTTCCTTCTCTCCCGGTCTTACCTGTGCTTAATCATCGCACTGCAACTACCAAGAACCTAAATCAGAGGGAGAGTGAGAGCCATTTGGGACAGAGGAAGCAACATTATTCTTCTAGTGTGTGAGCGAGGAGGCACCCTGACATCAGATGCTGGGTAATCGCATTTTGGCTGCTCATTTGTGCTCTGGGGCAGTGCTGTCAAACGAGGAAGTTGGAAGCTGAAGCCCACGGTTTGAAAACCTGGGAAAAATTTAAATTTCCATAGTATTGAGATTTAAATAGCAGAGCTCTGAAAGGAAGACTTTTCTTCATGACAGATTCCCCAAAGATTCTCAGTTAATAAATCACTGACAGAGCTCAGGAAGTCTAGCTAGGTTTCCAACCCCACCGTTATCCCAGTTTAATTCAGTTTAGGGTAGAAATGTTTTTGAGGTCACACTTGTCTTTAAAATGATTCAAAACATGTCGATCAAATAGTCTGCACCTTGAAGCCTGGGGGAAGGGTTTTGTTTTTTCTTCCCCCTTCACTATGGTTACCTGTTACCAAAATGCAAACAAATAATGGAAATAAAGTTTCAAACATGCTAAGCACATTTTTTCTTTAAAAGAATTGCAGATTGTTACCATCAGAAAAGTAGGAAGAAATCTACATTTGTGTTGCTAAATTAATAACCTTTAGAAAGGTTGTGGTGTCACTTTCAAAGCCACAGTGCAGCATAAATAATATCCTGCTGTTTTCACCTCCCTTGTGTAATGCAGCCTGCAAAGTGCATTGAACAAATGACGCAATGTTTCCATAAATATGTTGACATCACCTAAAGTACGCAGCTGTTCTGTTCCACAAGAAAAAAAATATTCACCCATTATCCAAAATTTTATTGAAAGCTAATCCCACAAGGGTTTGTGTAGGAAATTATTTTGCTTTTGACACTTTATAGTTAAATACAGGTACCAAAAATCATCTTAAACAACAGTCTTCATAAAAATTATCTCTATATATACTGTACACATGGTAAGGGTTGCTTATCAACAGGACACAATTATGTAGTTTTACCTTTGCACATGTTTTACCCTATGTTTTCTGATGGTGTTATACTTTATTAACAAGCCTTAATTACAGAGGCAAATTAGTGAAAATGGCATAAAAATGTTGTTATGAAGATAAGTAAAGATGATATAATCATTAAATTTGATTATTTTTCCAGTTCAATTATATTTTAGTTGTATTATTCATCTAAAATTATATGAATTTTATGAGACTATAAGTTCATTTAAATATGTCATTCATATAATAATACATAATCAATAATTTTCTTATGGTTATATATGAATTGAATTTTTTGGTTGATTTTATTTGGAAAAATTAATTTTAAACACTTCAGTCAGAAAAAAAGATAAGTGTCTTGAAGAGTAGAGAACACATAAAATATTAAAGTGTTAAATATTCTAGATGAAGAATTTAATTTTTTACATTTAATCGATTGCCAGCATTTATAGTATCCTTAACTATGGTAATATCTACATAAGTGAAACAAGTTATCTAAATTTTTTCAAATATCGTTCTCAAGACAGTACTGTTAAGGAAAAGAATGTAGGAAGAGTGTGATGTGCAGAACTAAATCTGGGAAAAATGTTGATGATATTTTCATAGTTTAGATTGACTCTTGTTCCTTTTTTCTGATATGCCTGACCTGAGTAAATGTTCAATTCTTAATAAATAAATGAACTATATTGATATAAATCCATGGTAATACTAGCTTAGCAGATATTTAGTCCATTGCCTAGGTGAGGAAAGTTTGGAAGATAAGATAAACTAGATGCAGGGGAATAAGTAAGGTAAGTAATCTTCGTAGTGGACGATGCAGCATTGGAAAATCCCGTTTTAATAAAAGTGCTCTTAAGTTAGAGCCTGGAGATGTCATGTTTTATATACATGTTCAGTAATTAAATGTTTAGTTAGTGGTCAATATGTAAGTCAATGGTTATGTTTTGTTGGCATTCCTAGAATGTATTCATTTTTTCTTTTCTCTTTTTCAGATTTAGATGAAAAGTAAAACAAAGAACATTAATAGGAATTTCACTCAAAATTCAGATTTGTTTTCTACATCAAGTTTAAGTTTGGATTTTGAGATTAAGAACTCTGCATGAGCAATGTCATTTATATACAAATGAAAACAATTTTTTTCCCTGAAATTCCCACATATAACCTGCTTCACATATAACTCTGAAGAAGAATCAGGACATCAATATATAATTTTGAGTAGCTCTTTGAATTCCACACTTCTAAGATTCTAGTTTGATTTTTAACACGAATTTCTGTATAGAATTAGAATGTCATAGAACTCACTGCTTTGGAAAACAAAGACCAGAATAAATTTGTTCTGTATGGTTATTAGAGGATATACCCCATAACCAAATTGTGTGTGCTTTGCTAAATATCTTAAAGTAGTGAATATTTAAGAGTTAACAAAATATATAAAGTTAAATTTATTCTAGAGAATAGAACTAGGACTAAGATTTGAAAATAGAGTGAATAAATTTCCCCTCAACATAAGGAAGAACTTTTAGCAATGAAAGCTATCCAAGCATAGAAGAGGCTGCATCTCAAGTAGTCAGTCCCTGTCATTGGATTATTTGAGCAGAAGCCAGATATATGACTATCATTTGGGGATGGTGTGCATCTAGTGAGAAGGGAGATTATGTGACCTTTAAGGTCCCTTCAAACCCTGTTATGATTATAAGTAGATGCCTGATTGAAAATAGTTTAGCACACACATGACGATACTAAAATAGCAACATGGTCAAATCCAGCCAGAGAGAAAATAAACTGAAGGTATCATTGTGACTGGGGAAAACAATAATATTTTCTAAACTCTAGCAGCAATGAGTTGCCGGGTAAGCTACTGCAATGAATCAGTGCTTGGCATGAAGGAGACACAATGACTTAGTGCTTCAGCCTCAGTCCATATGGAGTTACTTATCAAATGGCAGCAATCGCTGTAAGGCATGCTAGAATGAATCTGCTGCCCACTACACAAACACCATGTAATGTCACTGTCAACTGCAGAGAGTTTGCTTCTACACGGAACAAGGAAACAATGACACAGTGATTCCCTTCCTCCTATCACTGCTTTGACTGTAGGATCTAGCTAAACTCGGCTTTCAGCTGTCAAATAAAAAGGAAGATTGACCTTAGGACTAAATCATATCAAAAATGAAAATTTAAATGGTTTTATTCTTTAACTTTTATCAGACAGTATAAACGATGTTCTAGGATAGGTATAGAATAAAACTGAGATGAACTTTCAAATCTTCACTACAACGTTGTCCACCCAAGGACGTGCTCTTGAGAGGCTGATCTGTATAGATATAAATCAACGAGCTTTCTTGCTTCTGGCTTCTGGTTAGAATCTGACAATGCAAGGACTGGCAGGCAGGAAGAGGGAGGAAATAGAAGCCAGATTAATTATTACCCTAGCTTCCTCCCTGCAAGGTTGCTTCACTTGACTGAGTACATGACCTAGGGTACCAGCTTGTGTAAAGTGGCCCTCTCCCCTTCGCCTCTTTGTTTTTGGCTCCAGGTAACATTTTCTTCTGGGCTTAGGGAAGGAAAAGGACCCTTACTTTTACTGTTACTAGCCCTAGGGCACTGCACACTTAATGCCACCCCTACACTCTCTGCATAACTCTATAAATAATTCCTTAACTGAACTCTCTGCAAATGACCCACATGTAGCTTGCTCTCTGTTTCCCTCCAGGTCTCTGGCCTTGGCAACTTGTTCCCTGTTCTCCAAGTTTTATTTGGCCACTTAGGCTTTCACGTATGTTTTAGGCAAATTCTTACCTCCCATATAGTTTAATGAGAATAAAGAATTTCAAAAACATGTGCTATATCATACTACTTGTAACCAGTATATTTTAGCTACATATTTGAATTTTGGACCATTTTTAAAACTGTAAATAGTAGAGTGGCTCTTATTGAAAAAATGATAGAGAGCTTCCCTGGTGGCACAGTGATTAAAAATTCGGCTTCCAATGCAGCGGCCATGGGTTTGAGCCCTGATCCTGGAAGATCCCACATGCCACCGAGCAACTAAGCCCATGAGCCACAACTACTGAGCCTGCACTCTACAGCCCATGCTCTGCAACAAGAGAAGCCACCGCAATGAGAAACCTGCGCACTGCAATGAAGAGTAGCCCCCGCTCATCGCAACTAGAGAAAGCCCGTGCACAGCAACGAAGACCCAATGCAGCCAAAAACAAATAAATAAAATAAATAAATTTATTTTAAAAAATGATAGAGATTAGGATACTGGCCTACCACCTTAGAGCATTAAGTTGATTGATCACTCTATTTTCATGGTACAGTTACATAGTGGGTGCATAAATTATTTTTAGTTGTGGCCAATAATAATCAATTTTGTATTTTTCTTTCAACTATCTAATGATATAAATTTCTCCAGGAATATTTGATAAACTGTCTAAACACTTTGGCCTAGCATAAAAAAGAACAAAATACATGTTAAAATTACTTATTTAATACATTCTATGTTGAATTAGATAATGTGCCCCAAGTGCAAGTCCTTCTTGGAGCCCCAGAATGTGATCTTATTTGAAAATAGGATCTTTGTAAATGTAATTAGGTTAAGATGAGGTCATACTGGAGTAGGGTAAGCTCTAAATCCAGTAAGACTTGTGTCTTTATAATAAGAGGGGAAGAGACACAGAGACATAAAAACTGGGGAAAGGTGATGTGAAGACAGAGAGAAGAAAACCTTATGAAGACAGGGCAGAGATTGGAGTCTTACACCTACAAGCTGATGAATGCCAAGGAAGGCCGGAAAACACCAAACTCTAGAAACAGGCAAAGAAAAGTCCTCCCTTAGAGCCTTCAAGGAAAGTATGGCCCTGCTAACAACTTGATTTCAAATTGCTACCCTCTCAAACCGTGAAATAACAAATTTCTATTGTTTAAGCCACCCTGTTTGTGGTACTTCTTTATGGCAGCCCTAGGAAACTAATACACATGCCTATTTAATATAAATATTACCCCACCTTCTTCTTTAAAAAATCTCATTTAAAAGACATCTGTAGGCTTCCCTGGTGGCGCAGTGGTTGGGGGTCCGCCTGCAGATGCAGGGGACACAGGTTCGTGCCCCAGTTCGGGAGGATCCCACGTGCCGCGGAGTGGCTGGGCCCGTGAGCCATGGCCGCTGAGCCTGCGCGTCCGGAGCCTGTGCTCCGCAACGGGAAAGGCCGCAACAGTGAGAGGCCCGCAAAAAAAAAAAAAAGAGAGAGGCCCGCAAAAAAAAAAAAAAAAAAAGACATCTGTAATTTTGAACTTATTCAAGAATAAGTTTTATTTTCAACTTGATGTATTTAATTCACAGTGTTTGGTCAGTATGCAAAAGGAACATTTTTTACTTACTCAAGTTTAATTTACACTACCATTTAAAACTTATTCCATTATTTCAATGAGCCATAACAGAATATTTAAAACCCATAAACCCATTATTTAAAAATAAAAAGTAGCTTTACTGTCATTGGAAAGAATTTTGAAAACAATTAAGATTTTTTGGGAGTTGCTTGAAATATTAATTCCTACTGAAGCAATAGTTGTTTGACATTAATGTTATTGTAACAGTGTTATTTTAGGGTTAATTTTTTTTTTGTATAAGTAGTATAGAAATGAAAAACAACAACAAAAAGCAGATTTCATTATTTGACAAGAGATAGCAGAGAGTAACCACAACTTCTTAATTAAGTCTAAATTAAATTTACTGATTATTAGGACATAAATACCAATTATAAAATTTAACTTGGCTAGAATCTCAGTTGATGAATAAGTGATATTAATGAAATCAAGGTCCTAGTAAGAGTCAGTTAAATTCTCCTTACTATTCATTTTCAATATATGAATTTGGTTTAAAAAGGACAAGCAAATAAAATCTATTTAAAAAAAAGAAAAAGACAAGCCAGAAAACCCATCAAAACTCCTAGAAAACTATTAAGTCATTCATTTCATTCATGGTTCATTAAAACATTTATTATACTTTGGATTTATTCCAAGCAGCATTCAAAATACATGTGGAAGTCAAGGATGTATGCTGCATACATCTCCCTTCTGAAAAACCTGATGGAGAGACTGTATCACTGCTCATTCTAGTTACCACAGCATTCACTCCAGAGCCACTAGAAACATTCTGAAAATTGCATTGAGGTCTGAAGCTATTCTTTCCTAAACTTTTTTTTTATCTACTCTTCTTTCACAAGTATCAGACTTGTGTCATGATCTGAAGACATTCCTCTTTTCTCTGCCCCCTCCTGCTTTATCCTTCACAGGTGTTCCCCCAATAAATTATCCAATGTCTAATCCCATCGTGGCATCTTCTTTGGTCCTAAAGAAGGAGGAGGACTAAAACTGACACACAAGCACACTGAAGAATTTCTAGTCTAAGAGAAGTAGAAGACATAAAAATACATGAATATAAAGTAATTCTTTAAGTATCATAAAAATTATAAGGACAGATTGTTTGGGCAACAAAGAGATGTCATTCTGAGGAGTCAGGAAACAGCATTTGAACATGCTATTCATAGTTGCCTAAGGATGGATAAAAGTAAATATTGAATGTAGTTGGCTTGTTTCACTCTGCACTGCCTCAGTTATGCCTACTTTCAGATTTCTTGTCCCTAAATTACATCTCAGGTCCAACTGATTAATCCTGGTGAGGAACATGTCAGAGAGAGTGAAACAGAAGCACAAGGCTTTCCAGGTACGATGAATAACATCCTCAAAAGTAAGAAGGTATGCAAGAGTGAAAGTGTCATAGAGAACAGTGAGAAATTCAGAGTACAAAGAGTGTAGTTTTTATTCTGGTATATTTTTTACCTACTTGGTTGTTCCTTTACAACTCTAAGACTTGTCTTTTTGATCAGCCTGGTACCCATGACTTCAATGAACAGGTATATGGTGATGATTTGCATATCTACACTGTCAGTCCAAATCTCTTCCCAAGCTCCAGCTGCCCATGTACTTCTCTGCCTGCGTATATTATAAGCAGATTAATTTTTCATGTCCCAAACAATTATCTGCCCCAATTTCTGCCTTCCTCATCTTACCAAAACAGTTAATCATTTGTCTTCATCTCAATGAACTTTTCTACCCAGGTGCACAGGTCAGAAGGCATCATCCTTCACTCTTTCTATTTTCCCATCATTCTGCTCCCCAGCCCAATATAGTAATTTCCCAAGTGAAATTAATTGTCTCTTTAAATTCTTTCAAATACCATTCCTTTCCATACCATAACAGTTACTGCCCCAGTATAAAATTCAGTTATTTCTCATATCAGTTGCCTCAAAATAGCATAATTGGTCCTCTGTCTCTGTTCTTTCCCACTTAAAAAATATATATATTTATTTATTTAGGCTGTGCCGGGTCTTAGTTGCGGCATGCAGGATCTTTGTTGTGGCATGCGGGATCTAGTTCCCTGACCAGGGATTGAACCCGGGCCTCCTGCATTGGGACTGCGAAGTCTTACCTACTGGGCAACCAGGGAAGTCCCATGTTCTTTCCCATTTTAATACTTGTTCTACACAGCTACAGAATCTAACATAGACATGTGATTGTATTAATGTCCCATTTAAAATTCTTTAGTGGATGGACTATAAAATATAAACTCCTTTTTTTCTTATAAAAGATATTACATGTTTTTACATCTTTGAAAATTTTTGTCTTTATTATTTTTATTCCCCCAATCTCATTTCAAAATACACATGTGAATACACACATACACACACACACACATACACACACAACTCCAATCCTATTTATCAATCCCCCGGTTGTCTTTTCTTTGTTTTCTCTCTGTAATTTAACTTGTAATTCCCATTGACTGGACGGTCCTTTACACACTCTTTACAGGCCAACGCCTTAATCATCCTGAGAGAGCATGTCTTTCTTATCTAAATGCAAAAAACATCTCTCCGAAATTATCTACAGAAGATATGTGTTTTTTGGGGGTTTTTTTTTGGCTGCCATTGGATCTTAGCTGCGGCACGTGGGATCTTCGTTGAGGCATGCGGGACCTTCCGTTGCGGTGAGGGCCCTTCATTGCAGGCTTCTCTCTAGTTGTGGCAAGCAGGTTTTCTCTCTTTAGTTGTGGCACGCTGGCTCCAGAGTGCATGGGCTTGTAGTTGTGTCGAGCGGGCTTAGTTGCCCCCGCGGCATGTGGGATCTTAGTTCCCCGACCAGGGATCAAACCTGCATCCCCTGCATTGGAAGGCGGATTCTTTACCACTGGACCACCAGGGAAGTCCCAGCTGTGTTTTTTTACTGATATTTGTGAATGTGTGTGTGGCTTCTTGGCTGTGGATACCAATGCCTACACAAACACAAAATCCTCAGGGTTAACTCTCAGAGCACCACTGCCAGCAGTCATCATAAAATGTCATCAAGTTAAGCTAGGTGGTAACTGATATAAAGAAAGAAATAAAAGGAAAGCGAAATGTTACATCAATAAGTCAACCCTGACTCCTAAAATAATTTCCTATCACAGTGAGATTCCTATGTATAGATCTGTTTTTAGATGTGTGCCACCTTAAAAAAAAAATCTAGACAGTTTTTACACTCAAACATAGGATGAAAAACTGAAGCCTTTGGATATCAATAAACAGTTAAATGGGTGGTGAAAAATATACTGGGTTATTTTGTAGTGGGACACCAGCTGTAAAAAATAACAATTTGAGTCACTGTTGAGGTAGCAAATATAATGTAATAGCAGAGACAAGATGACAGTTTGATGTGAAAAAATCCATCAGCCCACATGGTTTGTGTGACATTGATTCTGTGGAGTGGCTCTAACCTATCTATCCAGTGGAAATTTTATGAACTCAGACAACCAACGCTTCGAGCTTTATGGATGGAATAGCAGAAATGAAAAAACTAAATTATTTGGATTCATTCAATGATATATCAATTTTCAGCTTCCATGATTTATTAATATAACAAGAATGCACAATCAAATACCAAATAATGTTGATACTATTCTGAGGTGAAAAATAAGCTTCTGTGGATGTTCAAAGCAACAGAGGACCTAAAATATTAGAAACATGCAGCATTCCTTCTACTTTTCACTAAATGTCCTGCTTTAAAAAGATTTCTGATACAGTTAGTCCTCTAAATTTCAAATGGCTAAAAAGTATTTCCATTTGAAATCTCATTCATTGATTCAAAAACAATGTGATAAGTAATATTATGTTCCAAGCATTGGTGCTCTATATTAAGGATGGAGAAGTGAAAAAGACATAATTCTGATAGCAAGAACTAATCACTTATTGTGAGTACCAACAACTAAAATACAATGTCCTGTGATTGAGAGGTAATAAGTGCAGACCCAAAAAGCATGACCTCTGAAGCCAAAATGCTGAAGTTTGTATCCTGACATTTTTACCTGCTAACTATGTTGCTTTGTATAAATTACTCAAATTCTACATGCTTCTTTCACACTTATAAAATGGAAGAAAATATTAGTAGCCACCTCATAGGGTGTTAAGAGGATTAAATAAATTAATACTTGCAACCTGATGTAAACAAGGCCTAGCATGTAATAACAAGGTGCTCAATAATTGTTAGCTATGATTGATGTTTGCTTAAAAAGTTTAACAATAGTGGTTTAGAAGGGGAGATTTTTGAATACAGGTGTAAGGGCGGCCTGACTCTCAGTGAGAAATAATTTGAAAATAATTCCAGGGAAATCACTGCTTCTCCTGGAATCTTGAAAAATGAGCAGTAATTTCCCAGGATAATAGGGGAGCAGGCATTTCAGCAGAGGGGACAATATGTACAAAAGTAAATAAATGAGAATTTGAAAAATAATAATAATTATAGTAGAAACTCTTATAAGGATATCCATTTAATCCATTTACCCTAATTAACTGATAACCTTCTCTCTATGAAAAACTACTGAGTAGTACTAACAGATGTTAAAGGTTCATGAATAGGTAAATCACTCTCTAGTATATACACATACTTTTTCCTGCATTTTAAGTTGTGTCATGAAAAGCAGTTGGTTTTCTGTTTTTGTCACTTGCAATTATTATTGTAATTATGTAATTAATTTAAATAATACTTAAATCAACTGAGTTCAAAATAAATAGTTGCTATGATAAACAAATTAAATGATTTGCAAATAGTTGACAAAGGTGTGTAATTTTTAAAATTATTGTTAAATTGGGTGTGGAAGATAATACATGTTGGAAAGTTAATCATAAACATCTAGAATAAATCTGGAAAACTGTTTTCAACATTTTTACCCTTCTTTAGAGAAACTAAAACTGGAAAATCTAGATTATGATGAAAATTTAGAAGTAAGGCAATATCAAACTTCAATCAGCAATTCCACACACAAAGGAAAGACAATGGCCCTATAGCAGATGTTTGGCAAATGAATATTTATGTAAATGTTTCTATGTTAAAGTGCAATGTTTACAAACCCTATGTAAAATTTTTAAATTACTTCTTATTATTAGATATTTTAAATTAAACACTACGATCCCATCTCATTTATGATGGCATAGTTTTAGTTGTAACCTGGTTCGGTCAAAATGATATGTACTGATTAAAAATTGGTGGAAAATTAAGCTGGAGATGTAAGCTAGGTTAAATTATGAAGTATCATCTATGCTTTTCTGAAAATTATCAGAACTTTATAAATACAGATTTATTGTTAATATTAAGCCAGTTTTGTGGATTTACAAATACTTTCATCAGTTGTCAAATTAGCCCTTCAAGTTATGTGGTTTTGGAGGACAAATGGAATCATTCTCATTTTCTGAAGGATGAAACAAATTTTAGAGAATGTCTGAAGTAAAACACAAGTCTTTGTTTCATGTGGTCTTTTCATAAGTACTTGCTCTGTTCCTGTGATCCTACACATTTTTAAAATTCAGCTTATGAATCACCCACTGTGTGAGCTCTTCCCCATTGTACCTGAGCTAGTCAATTATACCTCTATTTCCCTGCAGTATTGTTAAAGCGTCTCTATTAAGTCATACTGCAAGATAACTTCTTAGCCTTTTTTGAAACACTTATCTCCCCCTTAGATCATGAGCTATTCAAAGGCACTCCAATATCTTGCACAATATGTTCCAAAAACAGACAATAAATGTTTGGCAAAGATGGCAAAAGAAATAGATTAAACACTTCTAAATTACATGTTGTATAACATTAGTCCTCTGCTCAAACACATCATGACTTCCTCGTTGTCTGTACAGGATAAAAACCAATTACATTTTCTCAAATTCTAGTCTAAATATAAAATGCCCCTCTAGGATTATCAGGCCAAATTTCTGGTTGTAACCCCAAGTGAAAGCCCTCATTTGAGGCAGGTTCATATCCTTGCTGCTTTCCTAATGTCTCTTGGGATCTCTGAGATCTTAGTTCGCAGCTTTTACTCATGACCTACATGTCAGTATCCTTAATAAGCCACTGTCCTTACCACTTCCTGTGCTTTCCCTCAAGCTTCTAGTCTACCGGAGTTTAGCTGAACTCAACAGAGCTGAGCTGCCAGGTGTCAGAGTGGCTGATTAAGACAAGTCAAAATGAAAGTAACAGTCAAGCCTTGATGAAAGTAACAGTCAAGCTTTGAACACACACTTAGAAGCTAAAACAGAGGAAGTGCTGGCCCCTGCTCCCACCCACTTTCCGCCAGGAGGTGGAGATGGCCTCACAGCAGAGGGAGCCCAAAACAAAAGGATCCTGCAGTTTTATGGAGGGGGGGGGCGGTTAGGGGTGGAAGAGAGGGAAGGGCTATGGGTGGAAAAGTACTGAGTACTGAGTCAAAAGAGAGGAAGAGTGTCCTCAAGTTTCCCTCCCTTTACCCCAGCCATAAGGAGGTTTGGGCATAGTTGCCTTAGGAAGGTCGCCACAAAGCCCCCTCCAAATGAAGGCACTTGGGCTGGAAAGGCAGCTATGCATAAGAGCATGACTAACCAGGGGACTGAGTCCTAGACTGTACTCCCTTCAGAGACTGCAATGCACTGGCTATGCATCAGTTCTGGTGTGGGGGGCAGCTTTCTCCCAGAGGCCCAATTCATAAAGGCTTTGTAATTGCCTATATCCAGGCACATATCACACATCACATGCTGTGTGTATTTGGTGCTTGACTTATCACCCTGTAATGTAGTATGTAATCCAACATTGCCTAACCTTGCATTTACCTCTTAAGCTCTGAGAGGGCAGGAGCATCTATTCTGTTTCCCATTGTACTAATCCAAGTAAGATTTCTTGATTGACTTTACAGAGCTCATACTTCCTATTTTCTATCAGTAAATTATGGAGTCAGAGAGACTAGAAACTACTTCTCTGGAATACACACACACACTCACACACACACACACACTCACACACACAGGATGGTGGTGAGTGTTACATTAACAAAAACTCTACATTTTGAATAGAATAAGTACCTAATAAGTGTTACTAGCCATAATGATTACCTATGAAATACCAATGTTAAAATATTAGAGGATAATATAATTCAGTGAATTTAGAAAGATAATAGGAAATGAACTAAAAATTACAGAAAGATATTTCACCTAAGTAATCAGAATTCTTAGTGCCTGTTGAATTTTCCATGCTCAATATCTTGAGCCTAGGAATGATTAGAAATTGTTTCTTTTTCACTGCATGACCATCAAGTCTGAGAAAATGCTTAACATCAAACATCATTAGATCAAAATTTGCGGAAAAGGTAATATTTCTTCATGCACATAAAGAAGACAGTGCAAAAAGAAAAGTGTCTTATTCTGGCAAATTGAAGTATGCTTAATGCTCTCAAGTCACCTGTCATTGATGAAATGCCTAAACAAGGACAGTTACCATAATGCAATCTATGCCGGTTTATAATTTCCAGTTGTGAATTCCCAAAGTGCTATTCAAGAGAAAAGAAGGTCTTTTGCTGTAATCAGTAAAAATAATGGTGCCTTCCTTATATGCAGCCTGTATATTATTTTACTTTAATTCCATAAAGAATTAATAAGCCCATATGTCTAGTGTCTGCTTTTCTCCTATCAGAACTCCCACAAAGAGGCATCCAGGGAAAGAAAAATGTATTTTATTTGCATTTATGAGATATTCTTCAGATAAAAGGAAAAACAGACGAAATCGATTGTTTTTGAAGTGGGGACTACCAGGGAGAGTTCACATGACAACAAATAGCCAGATATTGAATAGATTCCTCAATGCATTGAACTGTAACATTATTACACTAAAATGACAGAGTAGACATATTTGGGGGATTAATTACACAATCGATATTATGTATTTAATTCCTTTATGGATATTTTTGTTGAATATGTAGACTTTTAATATAGAAGACTTTTGGTTCGGTTTTATTCTTAATTCAGTGTCATGTATAATGTTAGTCAGCTTTATTTTGAGGTCTTGATAGGTAAATAGAAAGCTTGCGTAAGTAAACTAAAGAACTCCATTATAAGAAGGAATCCTCTGGTTATCTTCCGTTAAACTTTGTGCCTCAAGAAAAAGGCTTTTTCCCCCCCACACAGTTGTTGTTTCAAGTGTCTAAAATAATTATATATGGAATTTCATGTTGGCTCCCTTTCTATTACACCCTCATCCCGAAATATATTATGCAGCACCTCAAAATATCTAAAGAAAATGGCAAAACTTCGCAGACTTATAGACCTGCTTTTATTGATTTGGTCGTTCTTAATTCAGTTTTGTTTTATACCATTAAATGGTATCAAAACTTCAGAAATTATTTTTCCACATTAAATGTTATACAACATTTATTTCAAGCAAAGTTTTTATATCTATATAGATTTGACTGTGATTGTGAGATTTCTATGGGCATTCTTTCTTTTGTTATAATCTCCACAGCATCTATCATATCTATGGCAATAATTTGCATGTTGTAAATGCTTAATAAACTCTGATTTGTTTATAAGTAAGGTTGTATTCCTGATCTGACTAAAAATGTTTCCTTAATGATGCCATACTGTCCCTGAAATAACACTATCAGAAGTTTAGATTTATATTGGGTATCAGCTAAAATTTTTACAACTCAAAGCCTCATTTTATCTACTGGGGATTAGTGTATGATTCATCTCATACAAGCTGAATTTATCATCATGTATTTTGCTCTTTTCAAACTGTCCAAGTGTTTTAGAGAAAAACTGACATATCAGTGTAATTCTTAAAGAAACAAAACTATAAAAATTGTCTTGTCAACTTAACAAGATTCTTTTAAAGAACTTTTTAAGAGCTGAATTACTGCAAACTAATTTTATGATGGATGAAACCATCACATCAAATAAAGTAAATCATTTTTTTCCCTTTGACAGAAATTCCTTTTAAGTTCTTATCTAGTGAAAAGAAACTCAGTGAACATAAAATATATCCATCAGTTCTACTTTCTGAAACACTAAACCTAAGATATTTAGAAAAATCATTTTAAAGATCAGGGATATGTAAGATCAGATTTCAAGAGAGTATTTGGTTTGGCACTGAAAGGCAATTGAGTTACTAGTAACATCACTCTGGTTAGTTGGAAGGGAATTAGAATTTCCCACTCCCATGATTTGTGACAAAAAAGAGAGCTAGGCCTGATGTACAGCGAGTATGAATCAATTGGGGCAGTTTAGGTATGTGTTTTGGTTTGGTCAGTGTCTATGCTGAACTTGTTTCTAAAAACACTTTTGATATAAACCCTCTCCAGGGAAAATAAAGTGCATTTGCTAGATTTTTTTTTTTTATACTTGTGTGAGGAATAATCTGTTATATTAAAAATATAGGATTTCCTACCCTTTAAAGTTTAAGTTTCTGGTTTCATGAGTTCTAACTTTTCTTTACTCATCTCTTCTGACACAGTGTTCAAATCAATTTTCCAAAATTACAGGTAGACATCAGAAGTACAAGGACATTCTTCTCATAATTGCAATGGGATCATGAGGGTAAAGTTATGTTCAAATTACTTAAGTTATAGGTATACCTTCTTTACCTACCCAATTGCCATGATGTAAGTAATGGTGTGAATAATTCTAAGTACTCTCAGAATCTTGTTTGGAAGTGTAGAGCATGTGTGGATTATTCCTTAGGTCACTTTGCATCCTTTGTTAATTTATATAGTATCCCACTGTCACTCTCAGCCCATCACTCAAGCTTTTCCTCTAAACGACCTAGAATAGCCAACACAATTCTGAATAAGAAGAGTTGGAGGACTCACTACTACATTTCAAGATTTACTAGAAAGCTTCAAAAATCAAGACAGCATACTGTTTGCAAAAGAATCAACACATATATCGGAGGAACAGAATAGAGAGCCCAGAAATAGACCCACAAGAATACAATCAACTGGTCCTCGGTAGAGACTCAAAAGCAATTCAAGGTAGAAAGGATGATCTTTTCAACAAATGAAGCTAGAACAATTGGACATTCATATGTTAAAAAAAATGAACCTAGACCCATAACATAGACTTTTCATAAAGTTGAACTCAAAATGGATTATAAACCCAAATGTAAAACACAAAATTAAAAATTACTAGAAGGGGGCTTCCCTGGTGGCGCAGTGGTTGAGAGTCCGCCTGCCGATGCAGGGGACACAGGGTCGTGCCCCGGTCCAGGAAGATCCCACATGCCGCGGAGTGGCTGGGCCCATGAGCCATGGCCGTTGAGCCTGCGTGTCTGGAGCCTGTGCTCCACAACGGGAGAGGCCACACAGTGAGAGGCCCACATACCACAAAAAAAAAAAAAAAAAAAAAAAATTACTAGAAGGAAACATAGGAAATATCTAGGTGGCCATAGGTTTAGAAGTGAGTTTTTAAATACAAACAATTTTAAATGAGTTAGATATTATTAAAATTAAAGACTTCTGATGTGAGAAATACACTTAAAAATATAATAACAAGTCACAGTCTGTAAGAAAGTATTTGCAACAAAACACATTTTTGATAAAGTAATTGTATCCAAAATATAAAAAGAACTCTTAAGTGGAATCTAGAAAAATGGTATAGATGATCTTATTTGCAAAGCAGAAATAGAGACACAGACGTAGAAAACAAATGTATGGATTCCAAGGGAGAAAGGGGAGGAGGAATTTGGAGATTGGAATTGACATATATATACTACTGATACTATGTATAAAATAGTTAACTAATGAGAATATACAGTATAGCACAGGGAACTCTACTTAACACACTGTAGTGACCTAAATGGGAAGGAAATCCAAAAAAGAGGGGATGTATGTATATGTATAACTGATTTATTTTGCTGCACAATAGAAACTAACACAACTTTGTAATGCAACTATACTCCAACAAAAATTAATTTAATAAAAAAGAAGCTCAGGGCTTCCCTGGTGGCGCAGTGGTTGAGAGTCCGCCTGCCGATGCGGGGGACACAGGTTCGTGCCCCGGTCCGGGAAGGTCCCACATACTGTGGAGCGGCTGGTCCCGTGAGCCATGGCCACTAAGCCTGCGCGTCCGGAGCCTGTTCTCCGCAACGGGAGAGGCCGCAGCAGTGAGAGGCCCGCGTAAAGCAAAAAAAAAAAAAAAAAAAAAAGAAGCTCTGCAATAAAAAACAACTCACTTAAAATATGGACAAAAGACCTAAACAGGTACTTCACCAAATAAGATATATAAATGGCAAATAAACATACGAAGAAATGCTTAACAGCATTTATCATCAGGGAATTGCAAATAAAAGAATGGGATGTCACTACATGCTGATTAGAATCATTAAAGTACAAAAATAAAAATAAAACATGAAGATAGCAATAGCTGGGAAGGATGAAGTACAAGAAATTTCGTTCATTGCTGATAGAAATGCAAAGTGGTAAGCCACTGTTGATGATAGGTGGACAGTTTATTACAAAGCTAAGCATAGTCTCTTTCTTTTTTTTTTTCTTTCGACCAAGCCATGCAGCATGCGAGATCTTAGTTCCCCAACCAGGGATTGAACCCAGGCCCTTGGCAGTGAAAGTGTGGGGTCCTAACCAAAGGGAATTCCCAAAGCTAAGCAGCGTCTTACCATGCAATCCTCCTAAGTATTTATCCAACCAATTTGAAAACTTGTATCCACACAAACATCTGCACACAAATGTTAATAGCATCTTTAATCCCCATAAACTGCAAGCAACCAAGATGCCCTTCAATAGGCGAGTGGATAAACAAACTGAGGTATATCTGAATAGAAAGAATATTATTTAATGAAAAACAAAAATGAACCATCAAGCTGTGAAAATACATGGATGAATATTTAATGACTATTAAGTGAAAGAAACCAATCTGAAAAAGTTACACACTGTATGATCCCAATTATATGATATTCTGGAAAAGGCAAATCTGTATTGAGCATAAAAAGATAGTGGTTCCCCGAGGTTTAGAGATAGGAGAGTGAAGGTTGAATAGATGAAGCACAGGAGAATTTTTAGGGTGCTGAAATTATCCTCCATGACAATGTAATAGTAGATATATGATACTATGGTTTATTAAAAGCCATTAACATTATACCACAAAGAGTAGATTGTATTGTATGAAAATTTCAATAGAAGTAATTTTTAAATTTTATTGCAGTATAGTTGATTTACAATGTTGTGTTAGTTTTAGGTGTACAGCTAAGTGGTTCAATTATATATATATATATATATATACACACACACACACACATATATTCATTCATTTTTAGATTCTTTTCTCTTATAAGCTATCACAGAATATTGAGTAGTGTTCCCTGTGCTATACAGTAGGTCCTTGTTTGTTATCTGTCTTATATATAGTAGTGTGTGTATGTTCATTTCAGGCTCCTGATTTATCCCTCCCCCACTCCCACATTTCCACTTTGGTAACCATAAGTTTGTTTTTGACATCTGTAAGTCTGTTCCTGTTTTGTAAATAAGTTCATTTGTATCATTTTTCTAGAAATTAGATTCCACATGAGTTATATCATATGATATTTGTCTTCCTCTTTCTGACTTACTTCACTTATTAAAATCTCTAGGTCTATCCATGTTCCTGCAAATGGCATTATTTCATTATATTTTTAGGGCTGAGAAATATTTCATTGTATATATGTACCACATCTTCTTTATCCATTCCTCTGTCCATGGACATTTAGGTTCCTTCCATGTCTTGGTTATTGTACCTAGTGCTGCAATGAACATTGGGGTGCATGTATCTTTTGGGATTATGGTTTTCTCAGGATATATGCCCAGGAATGGGATTGTTGGATCACATGGTAGCTCTATTTTTAGTTTTATAAGGAATCTCCATACTTTTCTCCATAGTGGTTGTACCAATTTACATTCCCACCAACACTGTAGGAGGGTTCCCTTTTCTCCACACCCTCTCCAGCATTTATTGTTTGTAGATTTTTGATAATGGCCATTCTGACTGGTGTGAGGTGATAACTCATTGTAGTTTTTATTTGCATTTCTCTGATAATTAGTGATGTCGAGCATCTTTTCGTGTGTTTTTGGCCATCTGTATGTCTTCTTTGGAGAAATGTCTATTTAGGTCTTCTGCCCATTTTTGGATGGGGTTGTTTGGTTTTTGACATAGAGCTGCATGGGCTGCTTGTAAATTCTGGAGATTAATCCCTTGTCAGTCACTTCATTTGCAAATATTTTCTCCATTCTGTGGGTTGTATTTTTGTTTTGTTTATGGTTTCCTTTGCTGTGCAAAAGCTTTTAAGTTTAATTAGACCCCATTTGTTTGTTTTTGTTTTTATTTTCCTTACTCTAGTATGTGGATCAAAAAGATCTTGCTGCGATTTATGTCAAAGAGTTTTCTGCCTATGTTTTCCTCTGTTTTATAGTGTCCAGCCTTACATTTAGGACTTTAATCCATTTTGTTTATTTTTGTGTATGGTATGAGGAATTGTCCTAGTTTCACTGATATATGTGTAGCTGTCCAGCTTTCCCAACACCAGTTGCTGAAGAGATTGTCTTTTCCCCATTGTATATTCTTGCCTCCTTTGTCAGAGATTAATCGACCATAGGTTCATGGGTTTATTTCTGGGTTTTCTATCCTGTTCCTATTGATTTATATTTCTGTTTTTGTGCAGTATCATACCGTTTTGATTACTGTAGCTGTGTAGTATAGTCTGAAGTCAGGGAGACTGATTCCTCCAGTTCTGTTCTTCTTTTTCAAGATTGTTTTGACTATTCAGGTTTTTTGTGTCTCCATACAAATTTAAAACTTTTTTGTTCTAGTTCTGTGAAAAATGATGCCATTGGTAATTTGACAGGGATTGCATTGAATCTGTAGATTACTGTGGGTAATATAGTCATTTTGACAATACTGATCCTTCCAATCCAAGAACATGGTATATCTTTCCATCTGTTTAAGATATCTTCAATTTCTTTCATCAGTGTCATATGGTTTTCAGAGTACAGGTTTTTTTGTCTCCTTAGATAAGTTTATTTCTAGTTATTTTATTCTTTTTGACCCAATGGTAAATGGGATTGTTTCATTAATTTCTCTTTCTGATCTTTCAATTCTTAGTATATAGGAATGCAAGAGATTTCTGTGTATTAATTTTGTACCCTACAACTTTACTGAATTCATTGATGAGGTCTAGTAGTTTTCTGGTAGCATCTTTAGGATTTTCTAAAATATGTATAATATGTCATCTGCAAACAGTGTCAATAGAAGTAATTTAAGAGTTAGGGGAATACCCATATGGAATGCAGAATGTGACGATGCAATCTAATTTTATTATAAACAAATGACACAACCTCACTAGAAGTGACAGGTGGGGAGAAAGGCGCTGACCTAAGTGATTTTAGAAACCAACAGGGTCTGAAAAAATAAAAGTAAAAGAGTCTGTATATAAGCAGAGTTATATAAGCAGCGTTAAAGTGAGTTCAGGCTAACAATTCTGATACTACTCTACAGAAATATTAGAATCAGATAATTAAGTAAATGTGTGGCAGAAGTTGAGAACCAAGTTCTCCCTAGTGGACTGGAAGTTTACAAAGAGTAAGGGGAGGAGGTAGAAATGAACTATGTGGAAATGGATCAGAGTGAGAGACAGCCATATGAACTCTTGGTCAGCTTACACAAATACAGAGAGTTATATAGAGAAATATTTATATATATTTATATATAACTAGTTTGGTATACGCACAGGTATTCCTTAACTATGTCATTGGAGAGGGCTTAGAAACAGTGACATCCATAACAATGAACATACCTAGTACCCAGAACTCTGTTTCTATTACCATTTTCAAATAAAAGAAACATAGGCTCCTTGGAGAAATGACTAATTTTAAAACTGGGGCAGGAAAAATATAAGGTGAACCTCAACATCTTATAATGCCAGAAAAGAAAGAAGTGCAAAAACACTTCGTTCCACACACACATTTTGATGGAGCTGTATTAAAGGGACACAGGAGCCCAATGAAAGAGCTCTCGAAGGTCAAAGCTGACATAATCTGCATAAATAAATAAATAAATAAATAAGTATTGAATTATAATCCAAATAATAAATATCCATGAGTCTGCAATGATTTAAAGAAATGACTGAATAAATAAATAAGTAAATAATATGGTAGAAGAGAAAAATCCCTTGCCAAAGAATTTCAAATAACTTATGTAAATATTCCACCCTCTCAGATGTAGAGTATGACTCCACACTGTAAGTCTGAGGTGAATAGAGTGATTTCTTTCTAAGAGTACTGTAAAGTGGGAATAAAAAAAAATATCTTTACAGTAAAGGACCTGACAAATACTGCCACGGCAAGGTGACTGATTTCAACATCAACAGTGATAAGTCGTGTTGAAAGTATGTGCCATTTATATGATGTGCTAAAAAGGTATTTTACCTCTGTGGTCTATCTTTCAAAAACCCATAAACACAGTCTAACCATGACAAGCATTCTACAAAGCATCTAATCAGTACTCTTCAAAGCTGTCAAGGTCATCAATAACATAAGCACATTCTGAGAAACTGTCACAATCAAGTCTAACCTAAGGACATGGTGATTAAATAAGATGTGGTATCCTGGATGGGATCCTGAAACCAAAAGGATACTGAGTACAAACTAAGGAAATCTGAGTAATAACATATATAATTTAGCTAATAAGAATGTATCAATATTGGTTTATCAATTGTAACTAATACACTAGACTAATGTTAGATATTAATAAAAGGCAAAACTGGGTTTGGGTTTAATTAAGATAAATCTCTGTATTATCTTAACAAATTTTCTTTATATCTAAAATTGTTTAAAGTAAAAAGTTATTTTAAAAACCTAATAAGTACATGAAAAATCCATTATTTATCCTGTTCTCCCTCTATAACCTGTGCTTTAGAGTAGCCAAATTGTTGATAAGGAAAAGTTTCTTTTTATAGAATGACCCCAGATTTTCAATAAAGTAGGAAATATAAAATGAAAATATCACCATTTTGTAATACTTAATGAAACAACAGATGTAATGATAACCAGTGTCTGTTAATAGAGTTGTCCTTTGGTATCCAGGGGGATTGGTTCCAGGACCCCCATAGATACCAAAATCCATGGATGTTCAGGTCCCCTATATAAAATGGTGTAGTATTTGCATATAACCTACACACATTCCATACACTTTAAATCATCTCTAGATTACAAATAATACCAAGTACAATGCAAATGTTATGTAAATAGTTGTAAATATAGTGCAAATGCTATGTAAATTGTTCTTGTGCACAACAAATTCAAGTTTTGCTTTCTGGAACTTTCTGGAATATTTTTTCAAATATTTTCCATGCATATTTGGTTGAATCCACAGATGTGGAATCTGAGAATATAGAGTGCTGACTATCTCAAAAAGAGACTCAGTCAATTACTATGTAGCTCCTAATAGAATTATCACCACCTAGAGTTATTCTTAACCAAAAATTGAAAAAAAAACCACAACCCAATGTTGAAGAAATAATTTATGGACAATATAGCAGATCTAAATACAAATTTACAAAGAAAAAATAATAAATACATTCCCATATAAAATATTTATGAAAACGCACAAAATATTTATGAAATATGGAGACGTAAGACTGAGTTAAATTAAAGCATGAGGATGCAGTTAAAATTTTTCAGGTTGTGAGGACTCTATGAAAAACATTACCTAACTTCTTCAACAAAATGTTCAAGGGGAATAAAGTTATCAAGGAGAAATCTATAGAATAAAATAATTTTGGAGATACATTAACCAACTGCAATGTTTACAATTTATGGAATCATGATTCAAACAAACAATTTTAAACCATAAATAAACATACATAGCGAAAAAACCACACATGCACACATTTATGAAACAATTAAGTTTTAGCACTAACTAGATATTTGATGATATTAAGTTGAACTATAGGTCAAAAATGTTGAAATATCTGAGACTTCATGCCAAATATCCAATTAGTGTTGAATTGTTTTAAAAACCTCAGTTTCTTAGGAGCCATAATAATATGGTGGCTCATTTTTTAAAAATAGAATTCTTAGTATAAATATATATTATAAAATATTGCAGATAAAATGATATGACAATAATTATTGACATTTTATGATGAGTTCATGTACATTTGTTATATTATTCTGTGTATTTTACAAATGTATAAACTTTCTCGAAATTATAAGTTTAAAAATTAATGAATATAGTATAAGTCCCTGGGAGCCCTTTTAATATTTTATAAACACACTTTGCTACTGCTAACTACCATAGCATAATAATTGACTCTGATTATAATAGAATCTGACTTCTGTATAAATTGATTATTAAAAATAATTTAATGCATTCACAAACATATTTTATACACACAGACACACACATAGACACAAAAGTGGTGTAGACAAGAACGCATATGCTATTTACCTTTGATTTGCTCTAACAAAGTAGGAAAGATTCTAGAAAAATCATAAATGTAAGTGTGCAAAAATTCTTATAATTCAGTGATTCTTTAAATATCTGCTTGTATTCTTTTTGTCATTTGACTTCCTCTGTGTCAACATATATCAAGAATACAATATTATTATTTATTATTAGAAATTATCTTTTCCTAATATTTATTCTTCTCCCCTACCTATCTGACTCATGCCTTTTCACGTTCCCTTTGACATCTTTTTTTTATATGTTTCTTAAACATTGGTGCTCTCCAGCATTGTAGTCTAAGATCCTTCCCTTTTTATGGTCTGGTCCCCCAGGCCCAATATTTAGTAATTTCCTGCAGAGTTAATAAGCTAATGGATCTCAAATCCATATCACAAGCACAAATGTTGTTCCTGATTTTTAAACTTACCTAGACAGCATCTCTACTTCAGTTGTCCTTGGAAACTACTAACATTTGTTCCATATCTTATCACCTTATTGATGGAGAAATCCAAGGTAAATAAGTTCTTCTCTATCAAAAAAAACAGTGTCTTTACTAGCCCTGAAATAAAACTTATTATCTAAAACAATTATTTTCTTAAATGTACTGGCGGCAAGGAGGAACCAATTAGCAACACTCATTAAAAAGCACACTGTGTTCAAATTATTTTAGTAAATATTATTGTACATAATAAATTCTCTATTTGTACTTTATAATGACCATCAGCATAATCTCAGAAAAATCTTGTAGTAAAAAAGTAGTTTAGTTGTTTAACTCATTGTTTTCCAGTCTTAACCACATACTATTTTCCAGTAATATAACACATTTTAAAGTCTAAGAAATTGGGATTTTGTGGACCACCCACTAGGAAACCCTTGCCTGTACTTAAACCCTCATTTGAAAGGACCTCCACAGAGAAGCTGATTAACTCTACTGTCTCTGTTGTGCTTCCGTTGGTGGTGGCAGACACAGATAAAATCTTTGATATTTCAAGTGGAAAATGGCTGGGGCTTGATTGGAAAGCAATTGGGTTCTGCTGTTATTTAACTGGAAAGTTCAAATGAATTCTGCCTCTGCAAATTTTTATAAGACATTTGTTTTATGAAACAAAATAAAACGTAACAAACATTTAAATTTATTTTTAAATGTCAAAAAATGAAAAAGAATCTTCATACAAGTAAAAATGTGGAAAAATAGGTGATCTGCCTTTATTAACCTAAAATAAATATTTTAAAATTTCTCTTAGATACTCCATTAAATGAGGATATTTTTTATCTGCTTTTGTTTTATTACTTTATTTTTTGCTTTTTCATGGGAATTTAGACTTATGAAATATAATTTTACATGCCTTTCAGTTTAAGGATAACAGCCAATTTTTTCCCTTTGGAAGGTAAGTAGAGAGAAAAACTGAAGCAACAAAATTGTTTAAAAAGAAGCATCGGGCTTCCCTAGTGGCGCAGTGGTTGAGAGTCCACCTGCCGATGCAGGGGACACGGGTTCGTGCCCTGGTCTGGGAGGATCCCACATGCCGCAGAGTGGCTGGGACCATGAGCCATGGCCGCTGAGCCTGCGCTCCGCAAAGGGAGAGGCCACAACAGTGAGAGGCCCGCGTGCCACACACACACAAAAAGCATCATTTCCTGGACTCATACTGTAAACTTTTTTATTTTGATTTCTAACGTAGTTTCACTTTGTAGATATGGATATTTGCATATTAGAATAGCAGTGTTAGAAGAGATTAAGTTTTTTTCTAAAACTAATTACTTGTGCTTATTACTGTCACATCACTACTATTTTGCCACAAGAAAATTCCCAAGATTTTCCTCAATAATTTCTTTTGCATTTAGTTAAAATCTTCCAATTTCCTAACATTAGAGGAATGAAAGGGAGCAAACCATCAAAACCACTAGGATTACTGAAGATATATATCACATTTCATAAAAATATAAATGGTTACAGTTAAAAAGTTTCACATAAAAGCTAGATCAAATAATTCAGTTGCATAAAAAAGAAAAAAACAATTTAAAAGTCTCATATGAAAAATGTTACTTATTCCTGTTAAAGAGGATACATCCATATCTGTGATGAGGTAAGTAAGAACTCTCCCAGCATTAAACCCCACAGTGAAAATATTT
This sequence comes from Grampus griseus, assembly GCF_964374135.1. Lineage (NCBI taxonomy): Eukaryota > Metazoa > Chordata > Mammalia > Artiodactyla > Delphinidae > Grampus > Grampus griseus. The sequence goes on from NC_138998.1 coordinate 100,505,395, forward strand.
TTAAACTGGTACACCTAGAAAATTTATCATTACTTTTATTTTCCATTACCGTTCCCATGGAAACTTGAAGAGACGGTGATAAAAAGGAACAAGATAAAGAGTAAGAATAGAAAAAGAACATTTATCGTATATGATATATGCTTTAGAAAGATGTGGTGACAGCATCTAAAGATGCTATGGTGACACCATTTTGGGTGACACTTTAAGACTGAAGAAAATCAGAACCACCAGGTGGATGCTATTTAACACATAACACCTTGTTTTCTAGTCTGAATAATTTGAAAAAGGTAAAACAAGACAGGTGGTTAAATAAAAACGGAACAGTAGAGTTTCCTGTCACTGAAAACTACACATTTTCCAATGTGTAACAGTATTTGTTTAAATGTAGATGAAATAATTTAAACTTGTTAATAACAGAGAATTGTTTATTTGTATCTTTCAGATTTGGGCTATACTATTGGTTTGGCCAAAATGTTCGTTTGTTTTTTTCATAGCTTACCAAAAACCCAAATGAACTTTTTGGCCAACCCAATATATTATAGATAATTAGAAAAGAAGTAAAATAAATATCATACCAAAGGTTTATGAAAAGTTTCAAAACCCCTTTATCCTTATTAGACTTATTATCTAACTCTTAAACCTTATCACTTATTACCTTCAAGTTCCAGTTTCATCTGTGCCAAAGTGGAACAGCATCACTTCCTGTCTGTAACCATTTATCTCCACCCAAGCCTTGTCCTCAGAAAGACCATAAGCCTTATGCTGAGCAGAGAACATGATTGTCTAAATACCGTAATGTGAGAGGGGAATGGCAGCTCTCTTGACCATAAAACCCCTTAAATTTACTTTTGACTTAGAGATTCTATGTTATATTAATTTTTAGGGTATTCAGAAAAATATGTTTGTACCATGTCAACCATATGATAAGCACTGTATTATTTACTGAAGATCGTGTTGTAAGAAATGAGTATGCCTTCCAACTCTCACAGGAACTTAAAGCATATTGAGGGAGATGAGCATTGAACAAAAAGTAATTCCACAAATATTTAATTAGTAAGAGATATGAAAGAAAAGTTTGAGTTATGACAAAAGCCTTTATCAGGGCAATTTAACTTACTCTGAAGGGCAAGGAAGACTTACTTGAAGAAGTGATATTTGATCTCTCTTCTGAAGATAGAAGGGAGTTAGCTAGGATCTGGGGGGAGGGAATTTTTTTTGCCTGCATGCTTTGTGAAGCATGGCATTCTTTTAATGGAGACTAAACCTACTCCGAATTGAAGGTAAGGTATTCACTTCAAATATTCTTGAGAGAGATAACAAAAGTGACTTTAAATGCAATTGAGGAATAAATACATAATTGATATTTGATCTTTTAGAGGGAAAACAAATAGATTTTGATGGTGGAGTTTGGAGTGAAAGACAGAACCTTGGTATACCAGTTGAAAAAAAAAAGAAGGAACAAAGTTAGAAAGAGAGAAAGATGCAGACATTCAATTGTGCTTACTTCAGTAAACAGTAAGCTAGGTATTGCACTGAGGATACTCATGTTACCAAGCAAGGGCTCGTGTGCCCACAGCAGAAAAAGCCAAACTCTTGAAACTGAGCAGGACGCTGTGGGGCCCTCCTGGGTACAAATCCTTTCCCTGTCCCCCATTTCTTGTTTGTAGGAAATAGGTTTCATTCAGCCCCCTTGACCTTCCCTGAGTTCCAAAGGGCAGATTCAAACACTTGCTTATCAGGGAAGGGAAGGAATGCAGAAACAAAGGAAGAGCAGTCAAGAAACAATAATAATGCAGCAATGGGGCAGGGTCCTGGTTCCTCCTCAAGGAATATATATAACAATATTTTTCAGTTCTTCCATAGGAACTAATGTCCCCACCGAGGTGGAGGATGGTAATTTCACACTGAACATAAGATTCCTAGGACATCACTCTATTACTTCACTACCAACCAATCAGAAGAAAGTCTGCACACAGTAGAAGATAACAAAGACTTTGACCCCCTCCCCCCAAATAATTCCCGTTTTAAAACCTTTCATGGTTGAGCAGAATTTTCAGAGTTGGTTTTTGGACACTAGTCCACCTTCTTCCCAGGTTGCCCACCTCCTAAATGAAGCAACTTTTCCATTCCAACCAACACTCATCTCTCATCTTTTGAGTGGTGAGCAGCCGAACCTGAGTTTAGTAACACTCTGACAGTGGGTTTTTGTAGCAAATGAAGGGTTTACTTGCAGGGCACCAAGCAAGGAGAATGGGCACCTCATGCTCAAAAGACCCAAACACTCTGGTGGCTTTCAGGCAGAATTTTTAAAGACAGTATCAGGAGAGAGGGTCATAGGATGTGTGACTTTCTTCTGACTGGTTGGTGGTGAGGTAACAGGGTACTGTTTCAGGAATCTCAACTTTCTGTTTCCAACCAGTCTGGGGTCTTTGTGTTTGGAGTCAGCATGTAATCACCATCCTCCACCTGGAGCTGGGAGGTAGTGTCTTAGTTTCTCTAAAACAACTCAGAGATATGCATCATATTGTTATCTATATCTTTTCTGGAGGAACTAGGAGTCCTGTGACTCTGTTGTCCTAATCATTAACTGCCTGTGCCTGCTCTTTGTAACGCCAGGAAGGCCTAGGAGACTAAAGCTTTTTTTTCTACAAACAAGAAACAGGGGACACAGAGGGGCTTTTGTACCCAGGAAAGCCCTGCAGGGTCCTGCTTGGTTTCAATCACCCCTTTTCTTTGATGCTCATCAATCCTGAGGGGAACAGGGGCAGTTCAAGAAAAGAAATAAGGGACTTCCTTAGTGGTCCAGTGGTAAAGAATCCACCTTCCAATGCAGGGGATGCGCGTTCAGCATCTAATCCCGCTCGACACAACTACAGAGCCCACACACCCTGGAGCCTGTGCGCCACAACTAGAGAGAGAAGAACCTGCAGGCCACAACTAGAGAGAGAAGCCCATGCACCACAACTAGACAGAAGCCTGCGTGCCGCAGCAAAAGATCCTGTGTACCTCAACAAAGAGATCTCCTGTGCCACAACTAAGACCCAACACAACCAATAAATAAACAAATAAATAAAATTTTAAAAAAGAGAAGCTTAAAAAAAAAAGAAAAGAACTAAAGTTTTGGGTATAGAGGTTAATGATAAACTCGGTAGGGAAACTCTGTTTTAGGGGAACTTAGTTTCATTTACTCACCATAGAGAAGTTTATAGCTCTCAGGTGTCTTAGAATCTACTGGGAGGTTGATAATATGGTAAGTGCAAACAAAGAGGATTGAGCAGGATGACAAAAGAACCAAAAAGGAGAAACTCACCACTCTGCCCAGGAGAAAAAGAAGATTCCTAGAACAGAAATGCTCTCAGCTGGGCTTTGACATAAATGCTGAGGATGTTTATGGTGAAATTTGCCTACTCTGAGTTTTCCTAGTATTGATCCAAAGTTCCCTCTCTCTCTCTCTTTTTTTTTTTAACCTACTTCTCTAGCAGGTTCTGTGGGAACACGGCTACTTAGAGTGATGATTTAATCAATCATGCCTATGTAATGAAGCCTCCATTAAAAAGTCAAAAGGAGGAGTTCAGAACACTTCTACATGCCACCGTGCCAGGCCCCAAACCCCATGAGGATAGAAGCCCCGTTGTTTGTTCACCTTATTTATTTCTTCATCTGGCTATTGATTCACATCCTTTAATATCCTTTGTAGTGAACAAATAATCTAGTGAATAAACAATTTTCCTTAGTTCTGTGAGCAGTTCTAGCAAATTAACCAAACCCAAGGAGGGTGTTGTGGCATCCTCCAATCTATAGCCAGTGGCTCAGAAGCACAGGTTAACAAGGTGGGTTTGTGATTGGCATCAGAAATGGAAGCTGTCTTATAAAAACTGAGCCCTTAACCTGTGGAATCTGGTGGTATTTCCAGGTAGAGAGTGTCAAAATTGAGTTGAATCATAGGACACACAGCTGGTGTCAGAGCATCGCTTGATTGTGTGAGGGTCCCCTCCCCACGCTGAAAGTGGTGAAGAAACAATAAAGCCCAATCAATATGCTACTTGGAGGTAGTAAAAAAATACTACACTTGGGGATACAGATGAGCAACTATTAACTACAACAGAGAGTGAGATAATTATGACAGTGGAAGTACGGTGTTACTGTAGTTTTAGAAAGGCTTACAGCATCAGAAATGGATTCCTAAATTAAGTGATAGCTAGCCTAGGATTTGAAACAAAGTTAAAAACCTTGAGTTAGGCAGACAAAGATTGTTGTGAGAGTCAGGGAAAACGATGCTGTAAATGAAGAGAATAGGATGTGCCAAGGCCAGCAGTGCAAGAGCATAAGATGTTAGGATAACTACAAAAGTCTGGTGAATGTGGAGTTGTAGAAGTCAACAGGTGGGTATGAAGGAGAGGAGTGAAAGAGCGTTAAATAGGATAAAATAGCTTCAAAGCCTTGTAAACCACATTAACAAATTGGAATCCATACCGCAGTAATGTGGAATCACTCAAGTGATTACTAAGGTCATGGAATGCTTCAATCATATTTAAATCTTACAACCATAACTCTGGCTGCAGGGTGGAGCATTGTTTGGTGGGAAGATCAATTTGGCCAGGAGTCCAAACGACATTGCTGAATGGCTCAAACTGTGGGAAAGGTGTTGTGATGGAGAAAAAAAAATTGATTTATAGTCCTCATAAGCTTTAGGTTTAATTTATCCTTACATGAATTTACATGTTTGAGGAGAATACTTATTATGTTTCAGAAATTGTAAAAATTCTTGATAGCCTTATAACAGCAAACTATTTCAGGCTCCTTTTCTCAACTGTAAATTGGGATTCTACTACTAATATTAATGTAAATAGTACTTGATTTGCTCTTAGGATATCATAGAGGAGCTCATATTTAAACACTTTCTCGAAGTATAGTTAAGACATGGACATACCCAGAATAAGCGTATGGCCTGAATTTTCCTGGTAAAAGAGAAGTTTCAGCACAAATAATATGCAAACATTGAATATGAAAGGGATACTAAAATCTAGGGACTATCAGTGAAATTACTGTGACACAGATTAGAAAAGTAAATGAGGCCAGTTTGTAGATAATCTTGATATCACTCAGAAATTTTTCACTTAATCTTATAGACAAATAGTAATCAGTGGATTTCGTAAGAAAAGCATATAGTGTGCTTACTGCAGAAGAAATGGCATTTCAGTTTTACATAGAGAAAGATGAACTAGAAGTAGAATACTTCTAACTGAAAATATTTCATTTTCCCTCACTCTGAAGATTTATGAAATGAAATAGAAAAAATTATTCATAAGTGGTGAGAGCCGTGAACGTGTGTCAGAAGTATTTGAGGAGGCACAAATACTTTTGCAAATGTAAATAAAGGGAAGGCAGAGACAAGGGAAAAGATTTGAATCTTGTGCTAAAGTTTTTCTAGAAAGTTGGGCTGCTGTCCTGAATAGTGATAGATGAGTGTTGAGGGATGGGTTAAATAAAGGGTGTGTGAACACTGAAAGAGGACAGCGTTTTGAGACATGGTGATTTAACAACAGTTTGTGAAACCCTTAGGAAGCAAGGATTTTGCTGAATCTTCCATGAGAAAGAGAAGGTGGGATAACAATCATGATCTTTGGGGCAACGAGAATCTTATTATTCATCAGGAAATTTCTTTGGGTCTGTGTCAAAGACTCAGTACTTCAGATGAAAAATGCTTGAAGAAAACCTATTCTGAGAGCTGTCTATGTTATGGGGAAAGTCAGATTAAAAAAATGCAAGTGGTTAACCCAGGTTCTAGGAACGCCTGAAAATGGGAATAAACTCCAAACAACTCCATCACTTCCAATTTATTTCAAATGAAGAGAAAGGAAATAATTCAACTTATAATATGTAGAACAAAGTTATAATCTGTATAATCGGTAATTGAGTTCAACTTGTTTCTTTTTTCAGTCTCTCATAATGTGCACACTGTATAGAATATTTTAAATTTGATTGTGATTTGGGGTCATTTAATGACTGAATTCGGCAAACTAATTTAATTATGAAAAATTTCATTTAACTTGAATAAAACATGAAATGCAACCACTGTTTATTAATCTTTTGCTTTTAGCTTAATTGATATGTCTGATACTTTATGAGTAAATCATCCCACTAAACTGTTCTGTTTTTCCCATAATGAAATGATCTCTATCCATGCCCCTCTAATGTAGCAGTAATACAGATAACACTGCGCAATGTAAAGCCTGACAGGTTGGTTTTTTTTCTTTATTGTAATGCAAGTGCCTGACTTAAGCTTTCATTGCCATGGCATCCACTTCAAAGCCAGCTATTGTGAATAAACACCTGGCCAGCCACATAACTAGATAAAGAGCTCAGTTGCCTCCCCCAATTGAGGCTCCTTTGTTTTAGAGATCTGGGTTGATTTTGATAATTGACCAGTTGTGCCATTTGCTTTTTCTCTTCCTGAGGTTTAAATTCTCTCTCTTATGTTTTAAATTCACCAATAAAGAGTGAGCCCAGGAAATCCTAGGCTCCCATCCTCAACACCAATAAAAGCAGAACCCCAGGCTTGAGCACTCAAGCTCTCTACCTGCTATCTTGCTGTGTGGCCCCAGGTGTACTGTGTAATTTCCAGGTCCTGTAAGTAATAAATCTTTATTTTTTCAAAGTTTCTGATGGTTATTGCTGAAGGATGTCTTCAGTCATAATATGAACCACAAGTGCCGGTCCAACAACATTGGTTATTGATAGGTTGAGACTACCACAAAACACACTGCATATGACTTAGAAAACATTTACATCTTTAGCTTACAGATACAATTTTACATGTTAAAAAATCCCATTCTTTGGTATAATTTTTCTAGTTTTTAATATACTACAAAACTGATTTTTAACAATATGATTTTAAAATGTGAGGCTTAATTATGGGAAATTCTATGATATGTAAGAAAAACTTGAAATATAAATTTAAAAAATAACAACAAAAGAAAAAGCTGTATACCTACAAAGAAAACATAGCACCAATTCAGCAGACATATATGTTCGATATGAGTATTGTTTTAAAAGATTTTGCTGAATCCATAATATTTGAGACAATGTAAAATCTATTGTATGCTTTCTCTTTTAAAAAGAGTGTTCTACTGAAAACAGCAGCAACAAAAACTATCAAGATATTGTGAGGTTAGCATAGCCAACTTTATCCCTCCCTTGGATATTAATAAAAACACAAATACAGTATTACTGTTTTTGTTGTCTCCAGTAAGGGTGGAAATAGTCAAAAGGGAGAAAAAATTTACAAGAGGCACCAAAGTTAAAACATAAACCAGTTCCAAATTCATGACAACGTGATAGTGAAATCCTACCTGGATCGCAGTAGAAATGCCCATGTTATCATGTGCAAATCTGAATTCCTGCACCTACAGTAAATGGGAGATAAGGCAAGGGGAGTTGTTTACTCATGACACCCTTGGCAATGTTTTTCAACTATTTTTGTGCACAAAAATTACCAGAAAAGCTTTTTAAATATAACTTTGTGTTCCCATCCTCTGTCCACTGTGTTATAATTGTCACTGATGTTGTCCAAGATATGCATTTTAACAAGCTCCCTAGTTGATTCTGTTGTGATACCAGATGAGAGTTAAGAGGCAATAGTAAAAAAACTATTTCAATAATTTTGAAAAAGCAAAAGAAATTTCAATAATTTTGGAGGATGAAAAGTGATTGTTGGAGAGTTATTTTATTAAAACAAGCAAAATAGAAAAGAAAGAAAGAAAGAAAGAAAGAAAGAAAGAAAGAAAGAAAGAAAGAAAGAAAGAAAGAAAGAAAGAGAAAGAAAGAAAGAAAGAAAAAAGCTACTGTGACAACAGAGAGGGAGTCCAAGTAGAAGCTATGCCTGAGAGGTTCTGAGCCTGGTGGCACAAGGAGATAAGGGGTTAAAATCTGATAGATCGATGGGGACTCTATTTTGACCATCTAGAACCCTAATTTACCATCTTATGGAGACAATGAACTCTACTCACCCTAATTCAGGCAGGAAACCATAGTTGTAGTGCATGGGTAATTGTACTGGAATGATATAAGAAAAGAGGAAACTAGAGAGAGTGTGAGGCTGGTGCTGAAAACAAGAGTGTAAGTAGAAATCTGGAAACTGAATTGTAAAATTACCAGCCATATTCTCTCCCTGCTCCCAGAAAACCAGCAGCAAGAATCGTATGCCCTAGATAGGAGACTGGAGGGGTTTCCGCCACTGATAATTGGGGCAGAATCCTCTTATGAAAAGCTGGCTTATTAACTTTCATTAAGGCTTACAAAAATAGTAGGAGATAAGGTCAGAGTGCATACTAAAGTAAGACTAAGTAAGTAAGTAAGTAAGACTTACTTACTTAGTAAGACTAAGTAAGATTATTTTGTTGCATACTGACCCTCCAAATTCACTCACAACCCTTGTCTACCCTGCCTTAAAACCTAGGAGTCAAACAAATATATACTATATTCCTTGGTATCTGGTTTGACAAATGGGGGATGGGGAACCTTTGGAGGTCAGAGGATGGAAGGAAAGGGAGGCAAGTATATTTCTTTTCCTGGCTCAATCTCAACAGTTTCATTTAGGATGACTGCATCTCTTTACCAAAGACTCAGCTCCTATAAAGCAGACCTTTCTAAGCAGCTACCCATTCTGGGCACCAGTAACTCTTTCAGTTTGCTCTGGCAGGCCTAGTGTTGGTAAAGTAACTACATTTTTGTGGACACTGCAATACTTTACCCAGATCCCCCTTCAACAAAGAACACGTCGTTTTTGGACAGAGGGGTGATAATATGAGATTTAAGTCAGATTGATTGACTGATATATGAAGAATATACTATAGGAGGGCAAGAGCAGAAGGAGTGAAGTAGGTTAGGAAACTATTACAAAAATCCAGGTATAAGATGATGGTACCTTAGGCCAGGGCTGAAGTGGTGGTAAAACTAGGTCTGATTTGGAATACATTTTGAATATAGAGCTAATTATCTAAGAGATAATGTGAGAGAAAGAGATCATTCAAGTATAATTCCACATTTTGGGGAGTCAGGCTATTAGAGTATTGGAGTTACATTTACTGAGATGGAGATGGTGACTAGAAGAGCAAATTAGACATAAATATTAGAATTTCACTTTTGGACATGCTAATTCTTAGACGCTTTTGGACATCCAACTGAAAAGTCAACTAGACAGTTTTATATACAAGTCTGTACATCAAGGGGATATCAGGGCTAGATATATAAATTTAAAAATCATAAAAATATAGATAATATCTAAAGCCATGTAAGTAAATAAGAGTGTGTATAAATAGAAAAGTGGTTCGAGGGTTAAACCCTGGAGTACCACAAAGTAGTTAGGGGGATTAGAAAGGACCAATAAAGAAGATGGAAAAACAAAAGCCAATGATGTAGGAGGCGAACCAAGAAAGAAATGCTAAAGTATTTGAAGGAGGAGGAACTGAGCAACTAACTATGCCAAATTCTGCTGATAAATGAAGTAATAAAAGACTGAGAATTACACATTTGGTGTAGCAAAATGAAGATCATTGCTGAGTGGGCAAATGCCCTTTTGGTATACTGGTAGATGTGAAAACCTGACTGGAGTGGATTAAAGAATGAATGGGAGGTCAAGGTGAAAATTAAAAATATAGCCAGCTACTGTAACAAATTTTTTCATAAAGAATCAAAGAAATGTATAAATATATTATTTAGATATATTGAAAGAAAAACTATAAGAGACAGCTCATGAATTTTAAAGTATTTTCAGTTGAAAGTGTTTACAAATCAGGGCAAAATACAAGTTTTATAGGTAGCCTCTAGGTAACATTCACATTTTTAAATGCTCATGCACTGCAGATAATAAATTAATTTTTAAAATATACCCATATATGTATCAGATAGTATTTGCTAATAATCTTACTTTTCCCAAATGAACTAAACTATAAACTCCATGAGAGCAAGATATTTTTTTCTATTTTATTGATTATATTCACAGTGCCTAGAATAGTAACTTGGCACACTGTATCTGTTTTACAAATATTTGTTTGAAGAGATGATAATTATACTAACTTTTCTGTGCACAATAATGCATCTTAGAGAAATTTTTAAATCAAAACACACAGAGATAAACCTACTTCACTTTAATGTCAACTTAAAGTTCTAATGTCTAATTAATGCCATTTATAGATAATGTATGTCTCTATTTTCAAACAACTTTTCAAATTGGAATGCTATTAATTTGTATTATATTAATTGTTACCTGGAATTTTGTGAAATAGTCTTCCATTTTCAAGTAAATTGAGGAATGGGCAGTAAATATGCTTTAGCAACAAATAATTATGAACCCTAAATACCCATGTATAGAATATTTAGTCCTAGATTAATCTATGAAAACTAAATCTGACACTATGTACAATAGATCCTCATTCAATTCTACAATATATCCTCATTACATTACTGCATGACAATCAGGAACAGCTATTAAAGGTTAGTATAAATAAGAATCGTCCATGAGCCATTCCATACATATAAAAACTAAGGGTAACATGTTGTCCTGCATATGAGAATGGAGCTCAGCAGCTAAAAGCAAGTGCAATGGTTTACACCAATAAAACTATTTTAAAATGTGGAGAGAGTTGATTTCTGTTTGTTCATTTGTTAGTTTTAATTAGAAGATGCTTTCAGAATAAAATTTGGAAATATCTTTTATACAAGGGAATTTCACAAGTGCTAGCACCTGCTAATATTTTATTTCCTTTACTAAGATAACTAATAGATAAGAGTCCAATGTTTAAATATTGTATCTTGCAAGCTATTGCCATTATTTTCTACTACATATTAGCTTTCCCTTTGCCATACCCCATGTTCTTTAACCTCACCTCAGTCTGCCCAGGCATATTATTTTCCAGGGATCTGTAAAGTAAAATGCAGCAGTCATATTAATAATAATATGCCTTATTATTATCATTTAGTGATAAGCCTGATGACCCTTAAAAAGACTCATACGTAGAAAAAGCAGGACTGTAGCATGAAATTGTTACCTCTGTCCTAATTCAAGCTTTCCTCTTTCTCTACGGATCTGTGTCATAGTTTATTAACTATGGCAAGAGATTGCAGGAGGTAAGGAGGGTATATGATCAATGCAGAAAATTCAAAACAATTCTATTATGTTTCAATTCTATGCATGAACCACCTATATGTAGGATATAATTTTTTAAAAATTAGGTCCCTTTTTACTTATTTTCCATTGTCCAAGTTGTTATTCAAAATGTGAATAAAATTTTCAAACCACTTATTTGCTAGATATCTAAATAACTCCATAAGCAAGTCCTGCATATTTTTTCAGTCATGAAATTCAAAATAGTTGTGCAATAATTAGTTGCATTATGATTCATGGTTCTAATGAACCAATATACTTATAAAAATTGTTAATACTGCAGAGAGTTAGGAATAATGATGATTAAAAAATATCTTGAAAGGTTCTTGTTCAGGGGCAAAACCTTAGGAAAACTCCACACTGTAAAAATAGATATTAAATCAGCCTAACATTATATAAATTTTTTAAAAGCTGACTATTTGTGATTTATTATATTTATCATTACTTAGTATACTATCAGAGCAGTATCAACATAAATGGCACATTAAACTAAGTATATTTTTCTAATATTATTTGATTGCATAGTAATCAGGAAATTCATTGTTATGGCTTCCTTTTACAATAAAAACACTTTGTTCTCCACATGACCACATAACACTTAAGTTCCTTTTTCAGAAAGCACTTATACAATATCTGAAGATCATAAGTGAACTGTGGTCAAGTAATAAAGACTACATTTTAATGCATATATGAAAAAAATATTTATCAACATTATGCTGAATTTCTATTTATAAAAGGAAACAAAATTGGAATTTATCTGTTTTAAAACCTCTAAGGCTGCAAAACTCAATCTAGTTTTGGTTTAGTATTATAATTTGTCATTGATTCAAATTTAATGCTATGCTCAAAATTTTTCTGTTAAAGTTGAATTTTCTATTGCTGTCTACTGATTTGTAAAATGACAAGAATTATTGAAACATGTCTCAGTTTTTGTCATAGATTATTTCAAAAATGGCTTCAATCACTTCCTCTTTTAATTACCCTCTGCAATTGGACTTTGTAGGTCTTCTCATTAAGTGGGAGTTTATAATATTCCATACCTTGCATGAGGACTAGGCTTGCGACCGCTGTGGACAATGGAATGTAACAGAACTGATGATGTACCCATTCTGAGTTTAGGCATCGTTCTATACTCTCTCTCAGAGTCCTGTTGCCACCATGTGAGTGAACTCTAGAGAACCTACTGGATGAAGACAAATGGCTCAGTCATCCCTATCACCCCTGCTGATTGCCAGCTAATCCCTAACATCTGAGGGAGACAATATTATACCACATTCCACCAACCGGCTATAAATATCATGAATGAGGGCAGTGGAAATTAGCGGAGGCTGGTTCAGATCCAAGGAACTGCCTAACTGACTGATAGACTTGTGAGCAATAATAGGGTGTTGCTGTTTAAAAGCATTAAATTGTGGGGTGCTTTGCTATGCAGCAAAAGAAGACTGATACAGCCCTATATGAAACCCATGAAATATTTTTCTTGGTACTTCTGCAGTCTAAACAAAATAGGCCCCTGTGAATTCTACTATGTGATGAAATTATTATAGTGCTGAGAAAGCATACATAAATTGATTTGAGAAATCTAAAATCTTTCATTTATTTGGGAGCCTCCCAAATTTTGGTACCTTAATTGTGAAACTGAAGGATGCATGATAATTCTATTATTGTCCAAGAGATATGGACAAAATGGTAATACATATGTTGAGCAAATCATAGAATACTGCATCCAAGAGCACTGTAGGTAGTTTGAAGGAGTTAAAGATAAACTTAAGATAAATAAAAAATAAACTTGATGTGCTAGAAAAGGGGCTCATTATCCTGAAAAGGGGTACAGATAGTCTTATTTTTATTATTATTTTGGTTTGGTTTTGGATCATATGAAAATTAAGTAAAAATTTGGATATCTTCCTTTAACATAGAGTTTATTCTCTTCAAAGTTGATTTTCAAACTGTCAAATGTGTTCTTCAGAGTTAATAAAATAATATGCTCTACGCACACTCTCTTTAACTCAATAATGCTATATATTAAAGTCAGATTAACATACTACAGAAGTCCTGCTTTTTCCTAATACCACTACCTTCGAATTACTGGTTGCCGTCACACTCAGTGGGAATCCTAGTATTAACATCTTTTTTTATCTCGATTGGTTTTTCTGTGTTTTCTGCAGAAGCTCATCTAGTTTCACATGGTTGTCTCAGGTTAGTGAAAACTAAAATGAGTATGGGGGAAATGTATGAAGTTCAACCCATTCACTTATTTTTTCAATCTGAGCACTTTTTCTTTGTTTCGTAACAAGGGATCCACATCACGTATCTTGGAGACAAGTGATGTCACTATAGAAATACAAAAAATTACTTGAATGCTTTTGTGAAGAGTACAGGAATGCCCTGTCTGGTTCTTGCCATGTGCACATACTTCCAACAAGGCTGGCTTGAAATTAGTAAACAGGGTTCAAGGTGAGAAACAGAGAGAAAATTTTCTGGAATGTAGACTTTTCTGTGATCACAGAAAATTACTATTGAGAAACAAGTTTTAACTATGGACTTGAGAATATAACTAACTAACTAAATAATAAATAAATCCTTAGTAATTAAAATCTTTCTGAGCAAAATTACATGAAATGAAAGATTAAGAGGAAAGGTCCTCTGGTGAAACAGGAAAAAAATGCAATTAAAAAGAGAGGCTCAATAGTCATCAATTCATTATTTTGAAAAAGTGGATGCCAGTGTGTTTTGAATATAATTATTAATAGAATTATGTGTTCGTTAGTGACTGCCAATGAGAAAGTAGATTAGTCAAGTGACATAGAGGAAAAAAAATGCACAAATTGAAAAAAATTGGACTAAATTAACAAAAACATATTTCTATTGCTAAATTAACTATTTTATTTTCCAAATAATCTAAAGTAAAGCAAAAGATAGACTGTTTAAAATATGGCATTGTGTCTAATTCTAAAAAATATGTTGCTATTTCATTTTGAGTATTTATGTTTAACTGAGAAGAATATCTCATCAAATGCTTTTGCTAATGAGCTTCATATCTGGATTATCTATTTCAGTCTTGTGACATGAGTTTATATTAATGTATATGATATATTTTATGTATATTTCTCTTAATCTCTATGTAAGGATAGTGTATTATAAGTTTTCTACAGGTCTTGGTTCAGATCTCTCTTCTGTATATGAATATTGCAAGCATCAGTAACTCTAAGAAGAAGAAAACAAACTCTAAATAGAAGATAGTTCCCAAGTCACACAACTCTTGGGTCAAAGAAAATTTCAAGATACACGTGTATTCAATAAGAATATTTTGAAAAAGTATCCAAAAATGTTAATCCTCTTTCTTGCTTACTAAATGAATGCTATGAAATCAATGAACCTAGAAATGCTATAGGCCATTCCTCTAAAAAGACTTCTGTTTTAATAACTGATAACCCTAGAGGGCAGTCATTATTCAGAAAGGTACTCTACAGCATCTAGGGGTTTAATATGAACTGTGATTAATGTGACTCTGATTAAACACTGTGTAATACAGAGATTTCAATTTGAATTTTCAAATTAGTTTACTTTCTTACCATGCCTAAAATCAAACATCAACTTTAAGCATTAAAATTGAAATAAAATGTAAGGGAAAGGGTAAATTTTCAATCAGAAATTATATTTTTTATCAATTTACTTTTAACTTATTAAATATATTTTTTTCACCTTTGCCTTGCAAAAAGGCTAGTAAGAAGAAAGAAAAAAAAGCACAGCATGACAATTCACTAGAAACTTTTTAAAGGAAATGATGGCAAATCATCATATAAAAATGTTCTTAGGAAAACTCAAACACATGATACTCCTGTGCTTCTACTATAAGCAAAAATATAAATTAAAAATAAGAGACTTAATTCTCCCTGTTGAAAATAAGGGAATACATTTCCCTCCCCGAATTTTTCTTTGAGCACTTACTCGAGAAAACTTGTAAGTGCTTTCTCCTTTTGAAAGGAGATTAGACTTCTCCCCTTTGAAGACTAGATTGACCTTTTGTCAGCTTTATGACCCAGGAATGTTTCCTCAAGAACCTGGGAACATCTCTTTGAAATGCAAACTTCAAGAGAATTTCTCCCAGTTTCTATGGGAGGGTAGGAGCCTAACTTCAGTGGGAGCCTTGCCCTAAATTGCAAAACTTCCTCCTGTCACAAAGACAGGAGAAGAGATAAAACCAATTAATTAACACAAATATTCACCCCACAGATGGTCACCCCAATTATCAGGTAAAATTAGGTGAATATTGTGTAAAAAATGGTTCTGTCAAGTCCTCTTACTTGAGGACTAGTTACTGTTTACCTTGAAAACATACATGTAATGGGTTGTATCTGCTTGGATACATAAGGGCATGAACTTCCTTTCTGTCTTAGCAACCTCTGAGCTAATTGCCTGTTATGGGCATCATACTCTGGCTTAATGCTTCTTCAACAATAAAGGTGTTCTCTTTCTCTACTACCACTGTGGAAAGGCTTTCTGGAGTGGGAGATAAAATTTTGTCTTTAATTGTAATTCAGCAATACTATCTAACACAAAGTTCAGTTCTTCAGCAACCCTGCAGACTGCTTGATGACTGGAGGTGAGAAAGGAGGTGAAGCATGGGAGAGGGGTATATGGAGAGGTGAAAAATGAAAGCCTCGTAGAAACTACGTTTGGGATACTTCGGAGGGAAATTCTCTGTAGAGGAGACATCAGAAAATTAAACCAGAGATGCCTAACACACGGCAAACTTTGGAAAAAATTTAAATTATAATACATATGCTAAAACATTTTATGTTCAACATAGTTACAGTATTATGTTTTAATTATACATAGTCATATTTGTGGGAGGAAAACTCTGCAAAAAGTGCATTTAACAATGGCATTTACGACCTTCAAGATGGCGGAGGAGTAAGATGTGGAGATCACCTTCCTCCCCACAAATACATCAAAAATACAACCTATTAAATGATGGCAGAAGACCTCAGACTTCCCAAAAGCAAGAAAATCACGATGTACCTGGGTAGGGCAGAAGAAAAAAGAAAAAACAGAGACAAAACGATAGGGACAGGACCTGCACCTCTGGGAGGGAGCTGGGAAGGAGGAAAAGTTTCCAAACACTAGGAAGCCCCTTCAATGGTGGAGACGGTGGGGGGAGGAGGGGGGTGGCAGGGTGGAGGAAGCTGCGGAGCCACAGAGGAGAGCGTAGCAACAGGGCTGCAGAGGGCAAAGCAGAGAGATTCCCGCACAGAGGATCAGTGCCGACCAGCACTCCCCATCCCGAGAGGCTTGTCTGCTCACCCACCGGGAGGGGTGGAGGCTGGGAGCTGAGGCTCCAGCTTCGGAGGTCAGATCCCAGGGAAAGGAGTGCGGTTGGCTGCATGAACACAGCCTGAAGGGGGCTAGTGCGCCATAGCTAGCCGGGAGGGATTCCGGGAAAAAAAGTCTGGACCTGCCTAAGAGGCAAGAGACCATTGTTTTGGGGTGCGCGAGGAGAGGGGATTCAGAACACTGCCTAAATGAGCTCCAGAGATGGGCACGAGCCGCGGCTATTTGCATGGACACCAGAAACGGGCATGAAACACTAAGGCTGCTGCTGCAGCCACCAAGAAGCCTGTGTGCAAGCACAGGTCACTAGCCACACCTCCCCTCCCAGAAGCCTGCGCAGCCCGCCACTGCCAGGGTCCCATGATCCAGGGACAACTTCCCCAAGAGAACACACGGTGTGCCTCAGGCTGTTTCAATGTCATGCCAGCTTCTGCCGCTGCAGGCTTGCCCCACATTCTGTACCCCTCCCTACCCACGGCCTGAGTGAGCCAGAGTCCCCTAAGCAGCAGCTACTTTAACCCCGTCCTGTCTGGGCAGGGAATAGATGCCCTCAGGCAACCTACAAGCAGAGGCGGGGCCAAATCCAAAGCTGAATCGCAGGAGCTGTGCTAACAAAGAAAGGGAAATTTCTCCCAGCACCCTCAAGAGCAGCGGATTACAGCTAACAACTTGATGAACCCTGCATCTGTGGAATACCTGAATAGACAAATCATCCCAAAATTGAGGCGGTGGACTTTGGGAAGATTTGGGTAGATTTGGGGTTTGCTTTCTGCATCTAATTTGTTTCTGATTTTATGTTTATCTTAGTTTACTATTTAGAGTTTTTTATCATTGGTAGATTTGTTTATTGATTTGGTTGCTCTCTTCCTCTTTTTATATATATATATATATATATATATATATATATATATATACACTTTTCCTTTTTCTCTTTTTGTGAGTGTGTACATGTATGCTTCTTTCTGTGATTTTGTCTGTATATCTTTGCTTTTACCATTTGTCCTAGGGTACTGTCTGTCCATTTTTTTTTTTAAATACACTTTTTAGGACTTGTTATCATTGGTGGATTTGTTTTTTGGTTTGGTTGCTCTCTTCTTTCTTTTTTTCTTATTACTTTTTATTTTTAATAATTATTTTTTATTTTAATAACTTTTAAATTTTTTCTTCCTTTTTCCTTTGTTTCTCCATTTTCTTCTGAGCCATGTGGCTGACAGGGTTTTGGTGCTCCGGCCAGGTGTTGGGCCTGTGCCTCTGAGGTGGGAGAGCCAAGTTCAGGACGTTGGTCCACCAGAGACCTCCTGGCTCCATGTATTATCAAAAGGCAAAAATTCTCCCAGAGATGTTCAACTCAATGCTAAGACCCAGCTCCACTCAACGACCAGCAAGCTACAGTGCTGGACACCCTATGCCAAACAACTAGGAAGACAGGAAGACAACCCCACCCATTAGCAGAGAGGCTGCCTAAAATCATAATAAAGTCACACACACCCCAAAACACTCTACTGGATGCGGTCCTGCCCACCAGAAAGACAAGATCCAGCCTCATCCACCAGAACACAGGAACAAGTACCCTCCACCAGGAAGCCAACACAACCCACTGAAACAACCTTAGCCACTGGTGGCAGACACCAAAAACAATGGGAACTATGAATGTACAGCCTGTGTAAAAGAGACCCCAAACACAGGAACTTAGCAAAATGAGAAGACAAAGAAACATACAGCATATGAAGGAGCAAGGCAAAAACCCACCAGACCAAACAAATGAAGAGGAAATAGGCAGTCTACCTGAAAAAGAATTCAGAGTAATGATAGTAAAGATGATCCAAAATCTTGGCTATAGAATGGAGAAAATACAAGAAACATTTAACAAGGACCTAGAAGAACTAAAGAGCAAAGAAACAATAATGAACAACACAATAAATGAAATTAAAAATCCTCTAAAAGGAATCAATAGCAGAATAACTGAGGCAGAAGAACAGATAAGTGGTCTGGAAGATAAGATAGTGGAAATAACTACTGCAGAGCAGAATAAAGAAAAAAGAATGGAAAGAACTGAAGACAGTCTTAGAGACCACTGGGACAACATTAGATGCACCAACGTTCGAATTATAGGGGTCCCAGAAGAAGAAGAAAAAAAGAAAGGGACTGAGAAAATATCTGAAGAGATTGTAGTTGAAAACTTCCCTAATATGGGAAAGGAAATAGTTAATCAAGTCCAGAAAGCACAGAGAGTCCCATACAGGATAAATCCAAGGAGAAACATGCCAAGACACATATTATTCAAACTACCAAAAATTAAATACAAAGAAAAAATATAAAAAGCAGCAAGGGAAAAACAACAAATAACATACAAAGGAATCCCCATAAGATTAACAGCTGAACTTTCAGCAGAAACTCTGCAAGCCAGAACGGAATGGCAGGACATATTTAAAGTGATGAAAGGGAAAAAACTAAAACCAAGATTACTCTACCCAGCAAGGATCTCATTCAGATTCAACGGAGAAATTAAAACCTTTACAGACAAAAAAAGCTGAGAGAATTCAGCACCACCAAACCAGCTTTACAACAAATGCTAAAGGAACTTCTCTAGGTGGGAAACACAAGAGAAGGAAAAGACCTACAATAACAAAGCCAAAACAACCAAGAAAATGGTAACAGGAACATACATCTCGATATTTACCTTAAATGTAAATGGATTAAATGCTCCCACCGAAAGATATAGACTGGCTGAATGAATACAAAAACAAAACCCATATATATGCTGTCTAGAAGACACCCACTTCAGACCTACAGACACATAAAGATTGAAAGTGAGGGGATGGAAAAAGATATTCCATGCAAATGGAAATCAAAAGAAAGCTGGCATAGCAATTCTCATATCAGAGAGAGTAGACTTTAAAACAAAGACTATTACAAAAGACAAAGAAGGAGACTACATAATGATCAAGGGATCAATCCAAGAAGAAGATATAACAATTGTAAATATTTATGCACCCAACATAGGAGTACCTCAATACATAAGGCAAATGCTAACAGCCATAAAAAGGGAAATCGACAGTAACACAATCATAGTAGGGGACTTTAACACCCCAATTTCACCAATGGACAGATCATCCAACATGAAAATAAATAAGGAAACAAAAGCTTTAAATGATACATTAAACAAGATGGACTGAATTGATAGGTATAGAACATTCTATCCAAAAACAACAGAATATGCTTTCTTCTCAAGTGCTCATGGGACATTCTCCAGGATAGATCATATCTTGGGTCACAAATCAAGCCTTGATAAATTTAAGAATATTGAAATTGTATCAAGTATCTTTTCCGACCACAATGCTATGAGACTAGATATCAATTACAGGAAAAAATCTGTAAAAAATACAAACACGTGGAGGCTAAACAATATACTACTTAATAACCAAGAGATCACTGAAAATATCAAAGAGGAAATCAAAAATTAACTAGAAACAAATGACAATGAAAACATGATGACCCAAATCCTATGGGATACAGCAAAAGCAGTTCTAAGAGGGAAGTTTATAGCAATAAAATCCTACCTTAAGGGCTTCCCTGGTGGCGCAGTGGTTGAGAGTCTGCTTGCCGATGCAGGGCACGTGGGTTCGTGCCCCGGTCCAGGAAGATCTCACATGCTGTGGAGTGGCTGGGCCCGTGAGCCATGGCCGCTGGGCCTGCGCATCCAGAGCCTGTGCTCTGCAACAGGAGAGGCCACTACAGTGAGAGGCCTGCGTACCACAAAAAAAAAAAAAAAAAAAAAGAAGCAAGAAACATCAAATAAACAACCTAACCTTATACCTAAAGCAATTAGAGAAAGAAGAACAAAAGAACCCCAAAGTTAGCAGAAGGAAAGAAATCATAAAGATCTGATGAGAAATAAATAAAAAAGGAATGAAGGAAACAGTAATAAAGATCAATAAAACTAAAAGCTGGTTCTTGGAGAAGATAAACAAAATTGATAAACCATTAGCCAGACTCATCAAGAAAGAAAAAGGGAGAAGACTCAAATCAATAGAATTAGAAAAGAAAAAGAAGTAACAACCGACACTGCAGAAATACAAAGGATCATGAGAAATTACTACAAGTAATTATATGCCAATAAAAAGGACAACCTGGAAGAAATGGACACATTCTTAGAAATGCACAACCTTCTGAGACTGAACCAGGAAGAAATAGAAAATATGAACAGACCAATCACAAGCACTGAAATTGAAACTGTGATTAAAAATCTTCCAACAAACAAAAGCCTAGGACCAGATGGCTTTACAGGAGAATTCTATCAAACATTTAGAGAAGAGCTAACACCTATCCTTCTCAAACTCTGCCAAAATATAGCAGAGGGAGGAACACTCCCAAACCCATTCTACAAGGCCACCATCACCCTGATACCAAAACCAGACAAAGATGTCACAAAGAAAGAAAGCTACAGGCCAATAACACTGATGAATGTAGACGCAAAAATCCTCAATAAAATACTCGCAAACAGAATCCAACAGCACATTAAAAGGATCATACACCATGATCAAGTGAGATTTATCCCAGGGCTGCAAGGATTCTTCAATATATGCAAATCAATCATTGTGATACACTGTATTAACAAATTGAAGAATAAAAGCCATATGATCATCTCAATAGATGCAGAAAAAGCTTTCGATAAAATTCAACACCAATTTATGATAAAAACCCTACAGATAGTAGGCATAGAGGGAACTTACCTCAACATAATAAAGGCCATATATGACAAACCTACAGCCAACATCATTCCAAATGGTGAAAAACTGAAACCATTTCCACTAAGATCAGGAACAAGACAAGGTTGCCCACTATCCCCACTATTATTCAACACAGTTTTGGAAGTTTTAGCCATAGCAATCAGAGAAGAAAAAGAAATAAAAGGAATCCAAAACAGAATAGAAGAAGTAAAATTGTCACTGTTTGCAAATGACATGATACTATACATAGAGCATCCTAAGGATGCCACCAGAGAACTAGACCTAATCAATGAATTTGGTAAAGTTGCGGGATACAAAATTAATGCCCAGACATCTCTTGCTTTCGTATACACTAATGATGAAAAATCTGAAAGAGAAATTAAGGAAACAGTCCCATTTACCATTGCAAGAAAAAGAATAAAATACCTAGGAATAAAGCTACCTAAGGAGAAAAAGACCTGTATGCAGAAAACTATAAGACACTGATGAAAGAAATTAAAGATGATACAAACAGATGGAGAGATATACCATGTTCTTGGACTGGAAGAATCAACCTTATGAAAATGACTATACTACCCAAAGCAATCTACACATTCAACGCAATCCCTATCAAACTACCAATGGCATTTTTCACAGAACTAGAACAAAAAATTTCCCAATTTGTATAGAAACACCAAATACCCTGAATAGCCAAAGCAATCTTGAGAAAAAAAAAACGGAGCTGGAGGAAACAGGCTCCCTGACTTCAGACTATAATACAAAGCTACAGTAATCAAGACAGTATGGTACTGGCACAAAAATAGAAATATAGATCAATGGAACAGGATAGAAAGCCCAGAGATAAACTCACACACATATGGTCACCTTATTTCTGATAAAGGAGGCAAGAATATACAATGGAGAAAAGACAGCCTCTTCAGTAAGTGGTGCTGGGAAAACTGGACTGCTACATGTAAAAGAATGAAATTAGAACATTCCCTAACACCATACACAAAAATAAACTCAAAATGGATTAAGGACCTAAATTTAAGGCTAGATACTATAAAACTCTTAGAGGAAAACATAGGCAGTACACTCTATGACATAAATCACAGCAAGATCCTTTTTGACCCACCTCCTAGAGTAATGGAAATTAAAAAAAAAATAAACAAATGGGACCTAATGAAACTTAAAAGCTTTTGCACAGCAAAGGAAAGCATAAATAAGATGAAAAGACAGCATTCAGAATGGGAGAAAATACTTGCAAGTGAAGTAACTGAGACAGGATTAATCTCCAAAATATACAAGCAACTCATGCAGCTCAATAACAAAAAAACAAACAACACAATGAAAAAATGGGCACAAGACCTAAACAGACATTTCTCCAAAGAAGACACACAGAGGGCCAACAAACACATGAAAAAATGCTCAACATCACTAATTACTAGAGAAATGCAAATCAAAACTACACTGAGGTATCACCTCACACCAGTCAGAATGGCCATCATCACAAAATTTACAAACAATAAATGCTGGAGAGGGTGTGTAGAAAAGGGAACCCTCTTGCTCTGTTGCTTGGAATGTAAATTGATACCACCACTATGGAGAACAGTACGGAGGTTCCTTAAAAAAGTAAAAATAGAACTAGCATATTCCCTGACAAAACCATAATTCAAAAATATCCATGTACTTTAATATTCATTGTAGCTCTATTTACAATAGCAAGGATATGGAAACAACCTAAATGTCCATCAACAGATGAATGGATAAAGAAGATGTGGCATATATATACAATGGAATATTACTCAGCCATAAAAATGAACAAAACTGAGTTATTTGTAGTGAGGTGGATGGACTTTGAGTTTGTCATACAGAGTGAAGTAAGTCAGAAAGAGAAAAACAAATACCGTATGCTAACACATATATATGGAATCTAAAAAAAAAAAAAAAGCTTCTCAAGAACCTTGGGGCAGGACGGAATAAAGACACAGACATAGCGAATGCACTTGAGGACATGGGGATGGGGAAGGGTAAGCTGGGACGATGTGAGAGAGTGACATGTACTTATATATTCTACCAAATGAAAAATGGATGGCGAGTGGGAGGCAACTCCATAGCATAGGGAGGTCAGCTCGGTGTTTTGTGACCACATTGAGGGGTGGGATTGGGAGGGTGGGAGGGAGACACAAGAGGGAGGAGATATGGGGATATATGTATACATATAGGTGAGTCACTTTGTTATAAAGCAGAAACTAACACACCATTGTAAAGCAATTATAATCCAATAAAGATATTAAAAACAAACAAAAATAATGGCATTTACTAAAATATCAGAATTTTGCAAGTAATAGAAAATCTCCTGTTTTCATTTTCCTTTCCTCTCCTAATTCATTTCAATTCCCACCTCTTCAAAATAAATCTCAAATTATGAATGTGATAAGCATAATATAGGATTTATAAGATAAAATAATGTTTCATCCTATTTTTATTTATTTTTAAAATAATTTTTTTAATTTATTTTTGGTTGCGTTGGGTCTTTATTGCTGTGCACTGGCTTTCTCTAGTTGTGGTGAGCAGGCTGTACTCTTCATTGCAGGGCACGGGCTTCTCATTGTGGTGGCTTCACTTGTTGTGGATCACAGGCTGTAGGTGCACGGGCCTCAGTAGTTGTGGCACATGGGCTTAGTTGCTTTGTGGCATGTGGGATCTTCCCAGGCCAGGGCTCGAACCCGTGTCACCTGTATTGGCAGGCAGATTCTTAACCACTGTGCCACCAGGGAATCCCTCAACCTATTTTTAAACTCATTTAAAAATCACAGATTATGATAGATTATTTAAAATTATCATAGATCATTGTATATTATTCAAAACCCTATACATGTGTCAGTGTATTTGTCTGAGTGCTAATTATAGACAAATGATTGTACAGTATAACAGGTAATATTAAGTATAAGTAGGTTCAGGCTAGGAAAATAAATCTTAGTAATTAAAAATTGGACTTCTCTTCATATACTGATACTTCTACAATGGGATGGCCAAGACACTTGCATTTTCTTCTCAAATTCACCATGCTTTTCCCACCAATAAACTTTTGAGATAGTCGAAATTATTGCCATGAAGAAGCTAGTCTCATCCATAGGTCACATGGAAGTGCATGATTTTCTTATAATTCTTAGAATTTCCATATTTCTATATTAAATGGTTGTGTAATATTATTTTAATTGATGCCTCACTCTGTTCTCTGCAGCACACAGAAAAAGATACCCTCAGGCTATAGGGTCTTTACATTCCATGGCTCTTTGAGAATACCAAGGGTTCACTATGCAAACTACTCTCTAGGATGAAACAATCATTTTAAGGAATTAAAAATCTCTCCATTTTTGTAAGTAGATTTCAGATAAACTGGGTTAGCAAGATATTTATTCTTGAATTCTGCTTTGGACTACCTCAAATGGAGGAGACATAAGGATTATTTTCTCACTTTGGTCAGAAAGATAATAGGTCATATTTAAACGAATCAATAAAAATTTATTTTTCACTGAAAACACTTCAACATTCATAATGGTCATTAGAGTCCAAAACAAACCAGCTACAAATAACGGAGAAGGAATTGAAGCACTATGGGGACAAAATGTAGAAGGAAGAATTTAGTTGAATTCTGTATATTTGTTTTATTATTCCAATAAAATTTGTTACTACTCCTTCAGCTTTGGACCATCAATCAAGTGCACAATTTAAATAGAATGTCCCAGTCATTGCATTTGTCCTCACTTCAAGGTCACATTTGAGTTTTTCTAAAGATTTATTTTAACTTAGACTTCACCGTAGAACTGCTTAAGTGATTTCTTTTGTGAGTATAAATATTCAGATAAAATAGTCACAATATCAAATTTCAAGCCATAAACTCTTGGACATTAATAGGAAATATTTTGAATGTTCTGTGTCCATTAAATTACATGGTCTAGGTAGTTTTAAAAGAGGAACTTATTCTGAGTAATTTATTATATAATACAAATTATAATAACAGGGATGTCACCAAATATTTTTGGCAAAATAAATTAACATTTAAGCATGCTGGAACTATAAAATATTAAACATCTATATTTACATAATTTTTGTGTAATGTAATAGTATTAATTCCTTTAACATCAGATATTAACACCAAAGTCTTCTTAAAAGCTTGGACTCATCTTTCTCTACAAACCCTAATCTCCTTATTTTTCAGATACATACTTTATGTAGCAGTTCCAATCATGGAAGATAAATCAGAATTGGGGGAGGGTTTTGTCTAAGTCCACAACTGCAAGACCGGTCTCTCTGGTTGAAAAATGCTAATATCTAAATCTCAAACCAATGAAATATATGTATATACATATGCATATATAATATATATATTAAAAAAAGACAAAGTGAATCAAATGATTTTATAGTGAGGGTACATAAAATCATGTGATTCACTTCTGACTTCTTTTAAACTGTTTATAGGAAATTGTTATAGCTGAAACCATTAAAAACATGCCCATTTATGTTATGCATTCATTTCTAGAATCTCAATTTCATAGAGCAGCTTGTTTTCTCGGTTTCTCATATTTCAAAGACTCTATTACATGAGAGCAAGAATATTGATTGTATTATTGAATTGAGACATAGAGGATTGGATTTTGAGCTTTCAGTGAGAATTTTTAGAAGATTGAAATGGAGTTGAAGAATTAAATCTTGCATTCATCCAAATAAAATCAAAATGATGAAATTATTTAATTTTATGAAGGAAATGGTGTTAAAAGGCATAGGATATTGATATATTAAAAATTAAAATTTAGTTTGTATGGTCCAGGAAAGGCCGTTGATCAGCTGCAGAAAACTATATCTTAAACTATTTGTTAGAGAAACATATTACAACAAATATTCTCTAAAAAACGATTTTCATTTGATCAACTAAAGAATCCATATGCCAGTGGTAGGATTTTATGGAAACTTTAATTTTGGAATTGACTACACATTTGGTAATGAAACCATATACAAGCCCCTGTGTCCCTGTCCTTCGAAGTAAAGCCTTTTGCTTTAGTCTTCCAGGCCTCCCTTAGGTCTCTGAAGGCTGACTCAAGAGTTAGTGATTAGGAAATGTGAAGATATAGAAACAAAAAATAGCTGTTGGACTGGGAAACTGGTAACAATTTAGACTATAAATTCACCATATAGTAGAATCACCAAACTCATAGTTCCTTGAAAGATACATATAAAGGCCTGACACACGTTCCTCAGTTGTTTTTACAGGAAGCAGACCCCCACCAGATGAAAACTGCTGACAGCAAGAACATAGAGTTTAGAATGGCTGAAACCAGAGGTTGATGATGCTTGAAACTTCACCTTGATGCCAACCAATCTGAGAATTGTGCACAAGCTGATCATGCACCTTGCAGCCACCCTCTCTCACACCCCTTCCCTGAAAGCCATTGGGGAGTTTGGGTCTTTTGAGCATGAGCTGCCCATTCTCCTTGCTTGGTGCCCTGCTATAAATGCTGTACTTTCCTTCATCACGATCCAGTGTCAGTAGATTGGCTTTACTGCACACAGGCAAGTGGACACAATTTTTGTTTGGTAACAGTAATAACATTAAATATATATATATATATATATATCTTCAATATATTTCAAGATTTAATTCCTTTCTTAGTAAGAGCATTATATAAATGTCTCCCAAATAAACGCCTTGAGTAATCAATATTATATTAATTCTCTCCAATTGAAACACATAAGAAAAGGGGTGAAGAGCAATAACCAACAAGGTAAAACCATGAGTGATACTATATTCGAGCTGGAATGAGATGTGGCTCTGAAGCAAGAGGTTCATTTTTTCCCCTGTAGATCATTACCTGGTTTTGAAAACTATTATGGAAAGGGAATCCCTTCCCCTCAAAATAAATGAATAACCCTTCCAGTTACTATAAAATAATAAGTTTCAATTTACTCTGTCATTTCTTTATTGTGTTAACATAAAAAACATTATTTTATATGCTGGAATCCTATTTTCTTGCCTGTAAAGTAAATATTATTGGACTAAATATTAGAGTTTCATAATAATAATAATGGATAGTAATGTTGTTTTAAGAAAGAGAGGAAGGGAGGGAAAGGAAGGAAGGAAGAAAGGGAGGAAGGAAAAAAGGGTCACTTTACCTTAAGGTGCAAAAAATGAATACCCAGAAATAAACGTATTTTTAATAATTAACTTCTTAAAATACTACCAGAACATTCAGTTAATTCTAAAATGCAATTTTACAGTGTTTGTACACACACACACACACACACACACACACACACACATATATATATATATTAAACCAGATTAAAAATTTCAATTTGTTTAAAATCTAGGTTTAGTTGATATTAAAAAAATCCTTATCTCCTTAGAGCAATAAATTCTTCTGGCAAATAGATAAAATGAGAAGAATTTTTAAAACAAATGGCTTTCCAGGCTGCATTTAATATCTGAAAGCTCTCTACTTGATTCAATTTTTTCATAAATAGATGTCTCAGTGTAGAAATAAATGTAACAGAAAATGTCAGTGTAGACCTTGATATATTTTGTATAAATGGAGCTCTATTACCTGCCTCTTCTAACACAAAGTATCAGTAGTTAACTTTAAAACATCTTGCCTTTTTATTTTATTTAATTGCACCATATCTTTAGGCTTTATGTTTTACTTTTGCTATCCTGTGTCTGTAGGAAAAGTCTTAAATGATCGAAAAATCACGTTTCCTCTTTGGCCCTTTTTTTTTCTTATATTTTATTTACTGATTCATAGCTTTCCTTTTCCTGTGATCTATTTGTATTCAAAATGGAACTGAATGTCTCTCATATTGCTAGGAACAGGGATTTTCCATCACATTACCTCTGTATTTAGAGAATTCTACTAGGTCCCAAAAAAGCAGAGAATTGATTTTTAAGATCTTGATATTAACTCTCTGGGTTCACGCAAGGTCAATTCATCAGTTATTTTTTCCTTTATTTTTTCCTTTTTTTCTCCTTTGCCAAAACTACATGACCTACTCCCAGAAAATCTTTTGTCTACATTATACTATATTTCCTGTAGCATTATAAGACCTCTGACCACAATCATTTGTAGTATTAGTTCTTCTTCATTAATCGTATATTTAAAATAATACCAAACAATCTATATTCTCTTTACCCCCTTTAGACATATCCTATCCCCTTTGGAAGCAATAAGGGTCAAGAAAAACAATCAGTGAAGCAGCATGCCATAATTGCCAGGCATACAACTAGTTTGCAGGGGTCACTATAGGTCACCAGCAAAATAGGCTCAATTTTATCCCAGTTCTGTGATTCTTCTTATGAAGAACAGAATAGGTGAGGTGACATGGATTGATAAACCATGTAGTTTATTTGCAATAGTAGACTAGTTTTGTAGGAGATGCCACAAGCGTGCAGGAATTAAAACTCAGCATTTTAAGTTTTATTTCCAAGAAAACCACTTACCACTACAAAAGCAATTTCATTCCCTGTTATTCCACCCTTCATTTCAACCACCTTCAAGTTCTTTCCCAGGACTTCTTTGGAGATGAAGGTAGCTATGAATCCTATTTAATATTTACTTCTTTTTTATGAGGTTTTCTAGTTATTATTTAATTATGGCATGAAATTTGTAGTTAGTAATCAGGAATAGAAGATAAGTGGTTTTGCCTTTACTTCTTTGTTCTCACCCCCAAAGTGTTTCTAGTTTATCCTGGTTTTATGAGGACAAAACAGTAAATATTACCCAGCCTTCCTCCCTTTCTTGATGACCAGAGTAATTTTAGCATGGCACATAGAAGTATTTTTTTTCTAAGTATACGTCCCTATTTTCTCTCCAGAAACAATTATGGTATTATTCTACATTTGCTACCTATCACTGGAGACAACACAAATAATTGAATTGTCAAATCAGACTAATACAAACCAAACATCTTGTTTTGTGTCAAGCTTTATTAATAACTTGTGGTATAGAGGCAATCAATAGGCTCAAATGATGTTGACAGAAATCTAGGACATCAAGAGCAGCTCCCCAGGTCATACAGAAATGTACTCTATATACCAGAATAATAGATGAGGTCTCCAGCTGAGGTTATAGCAGAAGGAGTGTATGAGTTTTCAAACACCTCTAGTTTGTACCCCAGAGAGTTACACAGTTTCTATTAGCTTCTCCAGGGAGCCTTGGCCCATGAATCCACAGATACTGGGTTCTCTTTACTATAGGCAATCCTCAACCGGAGACATTCTG
Source organism: Grampus griseus (assembly GCF_964374135.1). NCBI lineage: Eukaryota > Metazoa > Chordata > Mammalia > Artiodactyla > Delphinidae > Grampus > Grampus griseus. Next base: position 100,534,878 of record NC_138998.1, read on the forward strand.
CTAATGGCATTTCAGATAACGTCTCTTCCTCCTAGCAAATACCACTTGTCTTTTAACCTAGACATCAGGTGACAGTGATTAGATCTAGCTACGTATCTTTTTTCTTCCTTCCCAAGCCCCCCCAGTGAATGCACATCAGGCCAGCTGCTGTCTACAGCTCTGTTGCTAGAACTATAATTTTGATTCGAATACCATAGATTTGCCAGAACAAATTTGTGTGACCCTATGATATATAAAGAAAACATCCAGCTCAGGTCTGTCATTTTTCCCAGCTCGCAGTAATCTCGCCTCTGTCTCTCTCTCTGGGTGTGTTTCCTGCCACGTTCCTCCTCATTCTACAACCTCCATACCAAATGACCTTGCCTCTGCCCCTTGCAGTTCCTCCTCAGCAACCAAGTTACATGTCTCTGACAGGAACACCTTCAATCAGTTTTCTCTGACCCACTGATTCCAATTTTTCTGTGAAGATTCAACACAGGCATCACCTACTTCAGAAATTCTTCTATCTGACCCCAATATGAGAAATGATGACATTTCCCAGGCTCACGCCACTCCATGCCTATCTTTATTGATATTAATAGTTACCACACTCTACTAACATTTTCTCATGATGTGGTTTCTCGTCTTGGTATTGCTGCATTCCTAAGAGCTAATCCATATTGTCACAATGAACATTTCAATTTCATAAATAAACAATAGGAAGTTCTAAGTTACTAAATAAACACATGCTTAATGAAAAAAACACAAAAACAAACCTGCTCTCTAAAACAATCACAATTTTTTCGTGGGAAAAAAAAAAAAATCCGGCAAGATACTGGCCATGCACCAGCAAATAAGATAGCTAGAACCTTGCTTTCACATGAAGGCATAGTGTAATGTTTCTCAGGAAGTTCTCTACCAGCCATCTATGTCAGGATCCTTTGGGTGGGCAGGAAACTAATTTAAATGAAGACTTCTAGGGCAACCCAAGGCCAAAAAATTAGATCTCTGAGGATAGATCCTAGGAATCTGTACTTTTCTAAGAATTTCCGAGACTGATTATTATACAGACAAGAAGTTTGAGAATCTCTGATTTACTACAGATTAGATTCCAAATATACTTCAGTGAGCTGGAAACAAACTTTAGGTTAAATTTCACAGTATCAGAGCAACTAGGTCATAACAGATATGACTTATCATTTCAGTAATTCCATCAGTCACAGTAAAAGTAATCTGTGCTATAAAATGAAACACACAGGCATGCACACACACACATATACACATATTTTCCTGCAAGCATCACAAGTGTTTGAAATTAAACATATTTCTCAGTACTTGGTAAACCCTGACTATTACAAAATAAGAAGTTCACTTGAAGTTTTTTCTTTATTTGTTTTATATTTATTGACAGTGTCAGTCATTATAATATTACAATATATACAAACTTACATTGCTTTTAATTATTTTGCATATAATACATGTGCCTTTTCTTCTCATGATTGGCCATTCCTTGAAATCAAGGATTAAATATCTTTTGTAATTTCCATTGCCCATGGCAAATGAATGAATCAGAGAACATCACAGCCAGTACCAAATTAATTCAAGGGTAAAGTTATTTCTACTATTAAATAGCAAATTATAATATACAGATGATGAAGTGTCCAGTTAGGATTTGTTCATTTAATTAGCTTAGAATAGTGTGTTTAGAAATAAACCAATTTTATATGTGACATGGTTTCTATATTCTTATATTTTCTTACACCATTGTTCAGAAATTGGAAAAGTACATTTGCAGTGGCTTGAGGATGTTGTAGTTATTTTAAACAGAACTGAACATGAACTCTAGGTTTATAGGAAAGATGGACCCCAGCTATCTGAAAGAGTGAGAGAGTGTTAATTGGAATTTTTCCCTAAGGTGTAGTTTTATTTTTCAATAGGATACAAGAAATATGTATTACCCAACACAGTAATTTGTTTTTCAAGAAACACTTAAAGTTTTAATTCTTCAAACAGTTTTTATGGCAACTGTAATATCATAATCACAGGGTTGTGCTGTAAATTTTTCTCAAGTTTCTTCAAAGAGCCCGGTTTTAACTGACTTTCCAGCTGGATTTATGCACCCTTGATGCTTTGAGGGTTTTATTCAGTCTGATACAATAATGAGTGTTTGTTTTTTTTTCTTCTAGCTGACTCTAAAATTCAGAAAACTAAAATTCATACATTGCTAAGTGAGAACAATGTTTATAATTAATCATTTATATTAACATGATGTGCATGAACTATTTTAGCATGTCTTTGCAGTGACAAAGTCACTCAGACTTTTAAAAAGCTCAGAATTATAAAAATATTTTATGTTCTTTTATTTACATTCATCATATGTGTTACACATTTACTGAATTTTAGGTTCTAAACATGGCATGATAATGATAGAAATAGGAATAATATATACTTTATATATTCAAGGGAGCTCACAACTTAGTAAATAAATTAGAACATGTAATCAATAGTGTTTTAGAAGCAAGAAGAGGTTAATGCAAAAATAGAAATTAATATAAATTATGTTATATAAAGTTTGGTAAGATATTTAATTGTTTTAAGCCTCAATTTCTCTTTTTAAAACTTGGAAATAATAATGCCAAAATGGAAGAATTGTTTACAAGATTACAGACAATATATCACAGTGCTGTTTGCATTCTATCAATAGGTCCTCAAGAAGTAAGAGCTATTGTTACTATCACTTGAGAAGTCTTCACCAAAAATAGAGGAATTTTACCTAGAATTAAAGAAAAAGAAAATAGGACACACATGTGCTGTTCCCAATGAGAGTTGAGAGGCAGAGAAAGCATTCCAGGTAATCAGAGGGAAAATATATAGGAAAAGACATAAGAGAATCTTCTTCTATTTCAACAAGAGACTGAGGATAAGTTCTTCATAGACAATATCTCTACTGTGATTTAATAAATGAATACTAAGCTTTTTGGTACATTTCACAAATATTTTAGAAAGGTAGATACCTGGACCATTTTGTTTTCCTTTGTGTATATTAATGCATTATTTTTCTCTCAAAAGAGAATATGGGATAGACCAAATGACTTAATATAAATTGGTCAGTAGTGCAGGAACCATATAAGTAAGTAGAATAAAATCATCAAAATCCTTAGTAACAACCCACACATGGACACCATTGTCCATAACTAACGAGATGAACTGAAGATACAATGCATAGTTTAAAAAATGTGATTGCCGGGGGCTTCCCTGGTGGCGCAGTGGTTGAGAGTCCGCCTGCCGATGCAGGAGACACGGGTTCATGCCCCCGTCCGGGAAGATCCCACATGCCGCGGAGCGGCTAGGCCCGTGAGCCATGGCTGCTGAGCCTGCGCGTCCGGAGCCTGTGCTCCGCAACGGGAGAAGCCACAACAGTGAGAGGCCCGTGTACCGAAATGTGATTGCCATTGGAACATAACCATATCTTTATAATGGACTGAATATGTGTTGGTTTGGGGGTAGGTGTGAGCATCAGAATAGGAGAGCTGTCCTGTTCTGGGAAAGAAGGGAGTAGCACATATTTGTGTTTGCTCCAAACTGTGCATGCAGATCAAATTTTTATCAGCCACACTGGGAATACTAAGACACATTAGACAACTCTTTGCTTATACTAAAACTGTTTCCCCAGAAAAAGAAAAAAATAGTTATTTGATTACCTTTTATCTTCATAAAACAATGATATTTCCTATCAATTTGTTTAAACAAAAACAAAACAGAAAGTATATGAAAATGAATTTCAGTAGAATTCTGCTGTTTAAAGATTCTGCCAAGCTTTTATTGGTAGGCTCTTTGCTATTAACTGTGTCAAGAGAAACAGCAGGTATTTCCCTTGCCTGTCTTTTGCAGTGGAACTAAGTTCCCTAGTCATTTTATATTTTATCAAAGCTGCTGACATTACTATAAAGAATTAAAAAATCATATTTTACATTACTGTTTTACATGATCTTAAGAAATAATATTTAAATTTTCAAGGACTGAACTCAAATGTATTTCTGGCTTTCAAGTTACGGACTTTTTATTGCTAGGAATGACTTGTCATTGCTAGAATATTTTAAGGCAACATTAATATTGCCTTTTTTTTATTGCCAACATTTTTTTAAGGCAACATTAATACTTTTTGCTGCCATTTCTTCAAGAGAATTTAGGAATCTCACCATTCAGCAGAGTCAGGTGAGATATGCAAAGCTGCTGAAGAACAAAAGTTTTATTCTATGAGATTTCGGGTTAAGATAGTGCCTGATTTCACACCAAAACAATATACAAACAAAGAGATGTAAATTTTCAATAACACTGAAAACTAGGTGTGTTGATCAAAGATATCATAGGTTACAGAAGAAATGTTTATTAATTAAAGCAGGGAAGAGACCTTGAGGACTATTAGTGGAGGCTGGCAACTATACAGGGGTTATTATAACCCTTTGTTACTGTATCTATAGATTATTTTAGGGGCATAGGTTCTTAACTGACTAAAGAGAAAAGAAAATTTCTTGCTAAAGGAACATTACTTTCTGAATCATACTCCTATGACCAGCATTCCCATTAGGACTTCTCTTTCCTTATCCATTTTAAGATTACATTTTCCAATAATGCTATACAAATAGTATTATACAATATGCTTGCTATTACCACATTCTGAGATAGTACAAAGAGAGAAAAATAGGAAGAGCCAGGGGAACAATAAACTATGGATTCAGTATTGTTTTATACATTCATGCTGACTGTGGGGAACTTCTAATTCTCCAAAAATAAATTATCTTCCATATAGCCTGAGCTAAGCATGCAGTGAAAGAACTCTTCAGTACAATAGAGCCTGTCTAAATATACAACTGCCAAACAAGAGAACTTAGCTACAGACTGTGAATGATACTGAAGTAAGAAACAAAAATCTAACATTTACTTTGTGGATAGTGAGAGGTGCAACTATGATTCGAGCATGCAAGACTGCATAACATGCTAAAAAAAATTTTTTTAATTTAAAAATTAAATTAAGTTTTAAATTAAACAACCAACAAACATGGAAATGTGAAAAATTCAAAAGCATAAGTTAAGGAAACTATTGCTTTTGAAAAGCAGAAGAAAGCCCCATCTTAAAATAAGTTTTAAAAACAGTAATTGAAGAACACTTTAAAATTACTTGCTTATGTTCATAACTCATGAAACCAATATCTTTAAAATTTTAAGAGAAAATAATTGAAAATAGTGGACTTACAGATATAAGATAATTAAGGTCAAACACAGCAACATGAAAAAGAATTACAGTCAAATTGTTTAAAACCAATAAAGAAAAGTCTTAAATGTAGCCAGAGAAAAATAATACATTATCTATAGATAAAGATGACAGCAGAATGTTCATCAGAAACAATTCAAGTGAGAAGACAGTTAAGCAAATTCTTTCAAATACTGAAAGAAAAAAAAAAATCTTTCAAATACAAAGGCAAAATTAAGATTTTTTAGATATGCAAAAGATGAAACAATGAATATAAATTCAGATATAGAAAAGCTGAAGCAATACAGCAGATCCACAGTACAAAAACTGTTTAAGTCCTTCAGGAAGAAAAATATTTATACCAGATGGACAATTGGATCCCCACAAAGGAATGATGAGTAGCAGAAATGGTAACTGCATGAGTAAATATATGACTGCTTTTCTTATTATTTAAATCTCTTTAAAACATAATTGACTACTTAAACAAAAATAATAATAATATGGGATTTATAACATATGTACAGGTAAAATGTATGACATCAATAGAACAAAGGTCAGAAGGGGAGAATTTGAAACATATTATTATCTCAAATTAAAATATTCCATTCTAATAAAATCTTCTTTTGTTTTTAACCAGTAACTTCTAAAACACTCATTCCAATGGAATCAAACCAACTGATATGATAATATTTATCATGTATCAATTCTATATAATTATAATATTTCAAGTTCCCCAAACTTGAAAAAGGTGTTCAGAAATTAGTGCCCAAAGAGAAGGCTACTGTATACCACAGCATCAGAAATAAACCATGTGTTCTTAAAAAAAAACTAAAAATAGAGTTACCATGTGATCCAGCAATCCCACTCCTGGGCATATATCTGGAAAAGAAAAAAACTCTAATTTGAAAAGGTACATGCAGCCCATGTTCATAACAGCACTATTTACAATAGCCAAGGCATGGATGCAACCAAAATGCCCATCAACAGATGAATGGATAAAGAAGATATGGTACACACGCACACGTGTGTGCGCACACACACACACATACACACACGGGGAATATTACTCAGCCATAAAAAAGAATGAAATAATGCCTTTTGCAGCAACATGGATGGACCTAGAGATTATCATACTGTGTTAGTCAGAGAAAGACAAATACATATGATATCGCTTATATGTGGTATCTAAAAAAATGACACAAATGAACTTATTTACAAAACAGAAATAGACTCAGAGACATAGAAAACAAACCTATGGTTACCAAAGGGGAAAGGTGAGGGGAGGGATGAATTAGGAGTTTAGGATTAATAGAGGCATACTACTAGATATAAAATAGATAAACAAAAAGGACCTACTATATAGCATGGGGAACTATATTCAATATCTTGAACCTATAATGGAAAAGAATCTGAAAAAAGACATTCTATGTATACATATATATACATATATATGTATAACTGAATCACTTTGTTCTACACCTGAAACTAATACAACATTGTAAATCAACTATACTTCAATTTTTTAAAAATGTATACACACACACACACACACACACACACACACACACACGAAAGAAATAAACCAAATGGCAGTGTCATTTGTATATTTGTAGTTCCTTTTTTTCTTTTTCTTTTAGTCATTTGATATTTCTGAATTCTGGCCTTTATCTTAGTGTTGCTTAGTTTTTATCAGTGTCTTTACTTTTTTCATAATAACATACCTTGAATATTAAAATGTATAAATATTCCTCACCTTTACTTAGAACAATGATTACTACCATTGTCTGAAACACATGGCCCACTGGTCTTTTAATTTTTCCACTTTTAATAGAGATATGAATTTTAAAACTTTCTCTAAAATTTACAATTAAGTAATCCAAACTGTCACAAATGGCAGCTGACATTTTACATTTGGGAGACAATAACAGAAGCAAAAACCATGGCAGAGGGGAACGCACACTCAGTCTAAAGAAAGGTAAGTTTCAGAAAATTGTTTTTAAATCAGACTGCTGGCCTGGCATTTTCACATATTATTTTTTCTTCCAAGAGAAGCTGAAAATACGAATATTTTTATGTGAATTACCATGAATATTACAGGTTGATAATTAATGTTAAAATTAATATGCTATGGGTCAAAATACCATAGGCCAAACATATGTGTTATTTTCTCTAGTTTTGAGGGGGGTTTTCTAAACAAAAATTGCTTTTGTCTAAGTTGAACATTAGGCTTTCATGCTTTGGAATATAAATATTTGGAAATATACATATTTGGAAAAAATGTTTTTTGAATATGTTACTACAAAAGGAAGTCAACATGAGAAGGTATTCTATTTAATACAATTATTTAGCACTTCTCTATATTTGTTATTTTCTATTGTACAACACTTGATTTGAACTGGCCCTTCAGTGTTTTTTTGTTTCTTTTTTTTTTTAATCTATTCTTTTGTAAAGACCTTTGAAATTGACTCTATCTTTGTTGTCTCTTACAGGACCTGTATCATAGACCTGCAATGAAGTTTTCTGCATCACTGAACCACTTTCACAGACTCTGTGTTAAAAGGGAGTGAGGCTTTATTCCCTTCTTTTCCCTAAACCTTTTCCATGTGCGGACAATGAGCTCCTCTGAAGAAAGCCTACAGATCTCAACATCTCATGAAAGAGAATTGATTGTGCTTTTCTCTTTTTCCCATAAGCCTCATAAAGCATGAAGTTGCTGTTACCAATATCATTATTTTGGGACAGCTGTGTACAAATCTGAAATTCACATTGGTCAGAGTGTGACTTCAAATATAGAAACCACCTAGATTGCCTGTGCTTTAAAGAAAGGTGAGATCTTAAATTTGTAATTCTCAATAATATACTTCATTGCTTCTTCTCTTAGTTTTAAATTATCTTTGGGTAGCAAAAAATAAATAGTAATTTCAACGAAATATCAATAAATGCTGTGGTTTGAAATAATATTTGTCACAATTAAAGCTGATGATACGAAGGATATGGTACAAACATATAAAATTATATCATGTATAACTGCAGTTTATAATTTTCAGGTAAGGGTACAACCTAAATCAACTAAGAGAATAAAGGCTAGCAATGGTTTTAGTACTTATAATGAAGTAGTGGACTTTTAAAGATACCACAAAAGGTTATCTTGCTTAATTTTTTATTAAATATTTAAATCACTAAACCAGATACTAGTGTACTCTCATTAAAGATATATAAACCAATTTGGATTTATCTCTCTATATATCTATTTATATCTTGTTATAGAGATAGAGACAAATCTTTAGCACTCTTGTGATAAGTGTGAGCTTAACTTATATATGGAAGAAAAAATTCTGAAGGCAGATGGAATTTTTAAAAAAGTATTCACTTAGGAAATTCAGTGGCAACTTAGAAGCAGCTATATACTCATTCAATGAGAAAGGGGAAAATGGGTAATTTGCAGAAAAAATTTGAGCACCCAAGTCTCACTTTACACACTGTGCAAAGTACACTATACCATAATAGTCTACTATGCCTTCATTTTTTAAACCGTCAATAGAAAATTCAGTCCTAAAACAACTGAAAAGAGATTTCGACTTTATGTTAGGGAAGCTTGTACAAGACTAACACTCCCAACAAGGATCGATTATAAAACCTAGAAAAACGCACAAGGAAGACAATATTCATGGAGTGAAAAGTCTTGAGAGAAGAAAGTCATACTGAGCTGAGCCCTTATAGTCACTTTGGCTTTATCCCTTGAATGCTTTTCCAAACCATAACAGGAAAAGTAGAGGCTTAGGGAAAGTGACATCCCAGGTCTTACTGAGTTAACAATAGTGAAGTTATACTATGATACAGCCAAATAGACTGAGACACAAGAGGAAAGTGAGAACTATATAGATAAGAGACTAAAGTTCTGTTTCAGATTTGTTCATATCAGTTTGCTAAAGCTGCTCTAATAAAATACCACACTGGGTAGCTTGAACAACAGAAATTTATTTTCTCACAGCTCTGGAAGGTGGAAGTCCAAGATCAAGGTGCCAGCAAGGTGAGATTCTTCTGAGGCCTCTCTTTTGCTTTCAGAGGGCTGCCTTTTTGCTGTCACTTCATATGGTCATCCCCTCTGGGAACGCACATCCCTGGTCCCTCTCTCTCTCTCCATGACCGTATGGCAGTCATACTGGATTAGGGGCCCACCCCAAGGGCCTCACTTTAATTAATCACCTCTTTAAAGACCTTATCTCCAAATAAGGTTACATTCTGAGATATTGGGCACTGGGACTTGGATATATGAATTTGGAAGACACAGTCAAGCCCGTAATAAGGTATTTGCTGATTCTTAAGTTGCATATGCAAAGAATGACACACACAAAGCAGAAAGCAGTAGCTATGTGACTGAAGCACTCTACAAACATTTCAGCAGTCTTACAATACTGAGGAGACAGAGGTTGGAATTTAGGTCCCACCAAGATGAAGGTTTTTTTTTGTTAAGAGGAAAAGGAAAAGAAGCAAGCGAGAAAGCGGCGGGGGGTCAGGGGGTCAGAGTAATTAAGTGGAAATCACAGAATAGTTAAAAACAAGAAGAATTATTCTTCAGGAGGAAGGGCAATTGAAAATAACCAGCACTAACACAGTTTAAAAAACACTGTTACCTAGATCAAGGTGACCTAAAGGTTCTCTACCTGCTTTCCAGAAAAAAATTAAATCCTTTTGAGAGGAAGATAACATAAGGTAAAGCCTTGTCAATTTTCATTAAAAAGTTTCTGGCATTCAAAAAGAGATCACAGGCATTCCAAAAGAGGAGACCCTAAAGGAGCCAAACCAAACCAAACCAAACCAAAATCAACAAAACAACGTAAAAAGACCCCCAAGTCAACGTTCTGTTTCTACTAAAAGAAATTGAGGAATGCTAGCGTCAACTCCAAAATAAAAACAGCTTAGAAGTCATTACTCTAACATTTACACCAAGCAAAGCTTAAACTGAAAAGTGATAATTTTCTTTGACCTATTAGAGAACTGAGATTGCAGGGCAAACTGCTGTCCTCAAACCTGAAAAGTCACAGCTTAGATCTGCTTACCTGGAGCAGTAGCCACTGGAGCTATAAACATTGATGGATACCTATATGGTTATTACATGGTAAATTGGACTAATTGCTGAAAGCTGAGTATGGATTAGCTTGAGAATGAGAAATTCCTGGGGCTGCAGTCTTAGGGGACACTCACACTTCAACGGGTTTTACCTCAAGGAAACACCAGGTTCTCAAGGTCAGGATCCAAGAAAGATCCCTAATGATTGGCAGAAGCAGGAGAAGAGTAGTCATTGTAGAACAGGAATGGAGCATTTTCTATAACAAAGGCCTACTCTGGAGGAGAAGGACTTCATTAGAGCCTAACTCCACCTGGAGGAAGGGCATTCCTCACATTCAAACGACTGGTAGTCTTACTGTTTCTCTCTTTCAATCTAATGGGATAAAATACTATGTCATTGGAGAAATACTTGTAAAAGTTACAGACCAGAAACACAGGCCCAATAAAAGAATAAGATTTATTTATAAGAGAAAGCTGAGAGAGCTAGTTTAGCACCAATTAAAATAGATGTCAAAACAAAGAGACTGAGCTTTTGGTTTGGGGACTATAGCTCTACAGCTATACCATTCCATTCTGTGCAAGCTCTAGATAGTCACAGGATGTGCTTCAGGTAACTCGGTGCCAGATACCACCCCATTCTTGTAAAACATTTAAAAACAAAACAAAACAGAGGGGTATAGATACTTTAACAAATTGTGTTTGGCCAACCTGGTAGACGTGTAAAAATGTTAGCTACTTATTTACCTCACAATGTATATCAAGAAAAACTATAAATTAATCATAAATTTAAAAACTTATGAAACCAAGGGCAAAATCTTATAACTTTGGAATAGAAAAAACATTTTTAAATCAAAAGGCATGTGCAAAAGGCATGTCTGCAATTATCATATTTATTTATTAATAATAATCTGATTCATACAGAAGATTTCTGGAGCAGAGACAGATTAATTATTATATTTACATAATAATAGTTGCACTGATTCCCCTTTGGCTTAATTCTATCCCCTAAAGCAATGTCATGAGAACCAGATGTCATCTATATGTAATGGGGTCTGTGCTGTAGGTGAGAAAAACCATGAAAACGAATCTATGTACTTATGTACACACTGTCCTCCCCTCCTTGAAGGAGGGAGAAAACTTTTTATTCCTAGGAAGATTCTGATTTCATATTATACTTTTTGGAATGTAAATAAATCTCTCCAAGGGAAAGATAAGAATATTGTCTTCAAGTTTGCAACCCAGAGATATCTCCCTGTCCCAGGTCTCAGCGCTCTTTGAAAAGTAAATTCACATTTCCAGGGTTAGATAAATTCCTCTTGGGTTCTCATGGCTGTACATTAACTTCTAAGACTTGCTCTTTTAGACTAGGTCCCAAGCTTCACTAAGATTTTTCTCAGAAAGCATGAACTATGGAGAAACATAAAAATACATTCTCTACAACACCATATCATGAAAATTAATAACATTGAAGACCTAAAAATCAAAATTCTTCCATCAGAAGAATAGACAAGGAAAATAAAACTATATAATTTTCAATATAAAAATTTATTAGTGTTTTAAAGTATACTAACTTCATGCTAATTTTTAAGGGGAATTTATCATATAATTTCTAATATAGGAGGAACTGAATGAGGCCAATGCTTTGATTCATCTGAAATTAGTAAACATAACTCAAGATTCAGGGGATATTTTATACCCTTGAATTAATTTATTCTCATATTACATGACATTTGTCTTTTTAATTTTTTTTATTTATGAATGCTCACATGTACACATATCACTTTCAGCTAGAATGGAAATATTTTGATTCACCATATCTTAGTTAGAGGGGAGGTATTAAAAGATAATTTCATAAAACTACTTATTATTTTGACTTTTGATCTTATAATCTTGTTTAATTAACTATTGAAAAATATCTTATTAAAAAGTCCACAATGGTAGTGGACTTTTCAAAATTTAAGTCACAGAAAAAAAATTAAATATTTTCAAAGTTAATTTCTGAATCAGAACTGATGACTTCATGCAAGATACCATCTATATAGTGGATAGACCAAGTGGAACACTTGGAAGGATGGTTTCTCAACCTGAGAATTACATTAGTCTTCCTGCAGAGATTTTTAAAAATATCAATGCCCATTTATCTCACCCAGAGTTTATTGGTTAAGTTACCTGAGTGGATGGAGTCTGGGTAATGGTATATTTAAATATTCCCTCAAGGGTTCAGAATCTTGCTAACATCAGGTATTGCAATTAAGGATTAAGTCCAGCTGTATGAAACAGAAATTCCAAGTGATAGTGACTTAAACAAGAATGAGGTTTATTTTTCCCCAAGTAACTAGAAGAATGGAAGTAGGCAGTCCCAGTCTAAAGTAGCAGCTTAAAGATCTCTGGGCTGAGGCCACCGTGAATCTGTGTTTTTTCGTTCATGGTCAGTTTTAAGATGGCAGCTACAGTTTCAGTTAATGATGTCCACATTTTAGCCAGGAAGAAAAAAGAAATGTCAAAGACAAAAAGTACAGCCAAATTAATCTGTTTTCTGAAACTTTCTGGAAGAGTCAGATATCAACTTTCATTTATGTATTATTGGCCACTATTCCTTTAGGTGGTGCTATAGAATACATTATTTCAGCAGGTACAATGACACCTTCAACAAAATTTAGGTTTGTTAAGGTGATAGGTTATCAGATAGCAGTCTTTGTTACTCCTGTAGTGATGTTCTATGAGGTCTATCACTCTACTATTCTGAAGTTATACTTAAAATATAAAGCAACAAATGAAGTAATAAAAGAAGAAATATAAAATTATATACCTATTCATCAAAAAAAATAATATCATAAGTATCCATAAGAAAGATAACCCATGTCATAAATAAAAATGTATAAAATTTATAAAAACTTCTTCATTTTTCATGACAGTGAAAATGTCTACATATTTGACAATGTAAACAAATAGCTAAGAACAATATTTTAATAGAAGACAATTACAAAAATTACTGTTATTGAAAGAACCAAAGGACCTGAAGTTGGAACCACAGTGTCTTTAGCCTCAAATCATTTCATTAATAGACTCACTAGTAATACCAGCATGAATTTTGGAAGCGAAAGAAAACTGATTCCCAATGTATGGGACAGGTATTTGGTATACAAGTTTAAACTAACTGTTTATAACTCAAGACAATAGTGGCCTGATACTTGAAAGAAAGTATAGCTTCTGTGTTCCATTAGTTTATGCTGACCATAATCCAGTTTAGAGTAGTATGCCTTACAAAACATAATTTCCTGTCTCAGCATACCTTAGAAATTAGAAAGTTTTGTAATTATCTCCTAACAGAGTGGAATTAATTCAGAGCAAACTACTCAAAGCTGCTAATAACTGCATGATCAGGTAAATTTATTGTTTTAGCAAACAATGATAACATGCATTTAAATTTAATTTAACTTTGCTGTATATCTAACAGAAAAAAATTTTCACTCTTTGGAAGTTTATTAGTTTTTATTTCCTTTGGTGGAATTTTAATATGATAGAAAAGCCAACTTTTATAACTACTGCTATACTCCATAAATAATGAATTCTTTACTTTTCATAATCCCAAATTCTCTATATAATATGATTGAATTTTCTGTGCACAAACTGTTTGATATTTTAGAAGAGTTAAATTTGAACAGATTTCAGATTTCATTAAATTGATCCACTAAGTTGCAAAGGATGGGAATTTTGTTATTCCTTGTAACTAATCCTTTGATTATTAAAGTCCTTTAATTTGAATCTAATTTTTCAGAGACACAGTTAATAAATAATTTTATAAAATACTAACTTAACAAATAAAAGAATAATTATTATACTCAAAAGGAATATATTGAAGTGTTTTACAGTATTGTGCCATGCATGGTGTTGTATTACACTATTTTTTTTTTTTTTTTTTTTTTTGTGGTACGCCGGCCTCTCACTGTTGTGGCCTCTTCCTTTGCAGAGCACAGGCTCCGGACGCGCAGGCTCAGCGGCCATGGCTCATAGGCCCAGCCGCTCCGCGGCATGTGGGATCTTCCCAGACCGGGGCACGAACCCATGTCCCCTGCATCGGCAGGCGGACTCTCAACCACTGCGCCACCAGGGAAGCCCCTACACTATTTCTTGATAGAATGGAAAGCATATTCTTTATTGGAAGATGTCTTCAAGTTGGTAACCTTAGCTATTATTTTAAGTATATGATTAAAAAGCAGTATTACTTTGGAAAAAATGTACCATGAACAAGGGGACAATAACTCAAATGTAATAGGGAATGAATTATTAAATTTCAACATTATTTTCCTGGCCATAAGGACTAAAACAACTGAATTTTATACCTGGTTTATTCTTCTTCACTAAAGCACACTAAGAGAAAATCAATTTTTTAAGTGATGACAATATAGTAGGTACCTAATGATAATGTGCTTCAGGGTTGTAGGCTGAACACATTCATTTATCTCTCCTATGATGTCATAATACAATTATAGAAGCAAAACAAAACAAAACCAACAAACAAAAAAACCCAACTGGCTGCAATAAATAGGAAATTTTCTAGATGATATAAATCAGGTAGGGGAGTAGTGCCTAATGAACCAGAGGGGGAAAAAAGTAATAAAATGAAATCAACAATTAGGAAATAATTCTGACCTGCTGAACCCTGGAGAGGGCAAGAACCCCCAAAAAAGGTAAGTGTCAGAAGTGTGGCTAAAGAAAAGAAACAATTCAGTCTGTATGTAAAGCAGTCTCATCCTTCTCTTTTCTCCATCGCCACTCCAGGCACTTATTTTTCATCAGATAAATCAATATCAATTGTGAAAGCTATCTTTGAGATAGCTGGTCTTTCTATACTTATATGGCTGATGATTTTGGAAAGATCTTCTATCAGTTTGCTATCACCACAAAACTAATGCATAACAAACAACCGTGATACCTCAGTGGCATACTACAATATGTGTTTTTTTGTTTTTTTTTTTTGTGGTACACGGGCCTCTCACTGTTGTGGCCTCTCCCGTTGCGGAGCACAGGCTCCGGACGTGCAGGCTCAGCGGCCATGGCTCACAGGCCCAGCCACTCCGCGGCATGTGGGATCCTCCCAGGCCGGGGCACGAACCCGCGTCCCCTGTATTGGCAGGTGGACTCTCAACCACTGCGCCACCAGGGAAGCCCTACAATATGTGTTTATTTCTCACCAGTCTGGGTATCAGCTGGCAGTTTTGGCTGATCTCTGCCAGGCTTGGTCTTGTGTCAGTGGGTCAGCTGATTCACTCTAGTCTAGGACGTCTCTTTGTGTCTCTCATCCTTCTTGTGTGACCAGCAGGCAAGTTTAGCATGTTCTTCTCACTGTGATCGTACAAGAGCATGAGACAAAATCCAATCACACAAACACTTTTCAACACTCCTTGCACCAGATCTGCTAACGTCCCATTGGCCAAACATAATGAGCCGAGGGACAGGGAATTATGTACACCCACAAAAGAAGAGCAAGACAAATTTAAAAGGCAAAGGTCAAGGATAGAGAAGTTAGAGGAGATTTGAGTCCAATGCTGAAATCTACCACATATCTAAGGGGAGGTTTCCATCTTGAAAAAAAATATCAACGTGTGACAAAGAGATTCATAAACACAAACGTATTGTGTTCATGAAAAAGTACAAAATTCTCTAAACAAGTTATGATAGCTGGTGGTATTTACTGTCATGATGGCCATAATTCTGACAATTAGTAATGGAAGTGCCTCTTTCTTATGGTGAGTAAAGGAAGTATGGTGATGCACAAAAGGTAGAAATAAAAGAAATGAGTAAAATAGCTCAAGTAACAGAAGCTGAGGTATGACAAGAAAAGAAAAAAAAAACTGATTAGTAAAAATATATTTATGCTATAGAGGGAAATAAGTGAGATTATTTTCTTATTTGAAAAATACATGAATTGCAAGCTATAATATCTATTCAGGACAATGCAAATCAATTATAGTTGAGATAAAAGTGACCTGAATTGGTTAGCTTTATACGAAAACATCTGACTGAAACATACTTCCCAAATTTTCACATTTTAGACATGATAAACAGTGATTACCAGGAAAAGACTTTTAAGAAATAACTTTAGTCACCATTTAATTGAAGTCATTAAGTGAGTTCTACTTGGATGCTTTTAAATGTACTGAATAGTTTCTAATATTTTTTCTTTTTTTTTTTTTTGCGGTATGCGGGCCTCTCACTGCTATGGCCTCTCCCGTTGCGGAGCACAGGCTCCGGACGCGCAGGCTCAGTGGCCACGGCTCACGGACCCAGCCGCTCCGTGGCATGCGGGATCCTCCCGGACCGGGGCACGAACCCGCGTCCCCTGCATCGGCAGGCGGACTCTCAACCACTGCGCCACCAGGGAAGCCCTCTAATATTTTTTTGATTATTGATTTGAGTTAAAATATGTTGTCAATCATTCAAGATCTCCTAGAAAATAACGGAGTAAATATTCTTTTCACCAATTTTGAAATTTTTATGGAAATAAACCAATACACTTATTTTAGGCTTAAACAAACATTGTTGCTCTTTTAAAAAAATCCTGAAATGTAACTTTAAATACAAATTGTATTCCAAAATTTTCACAAATTTCCAAAAATTTTTATTCCTAATAAGTGGACCATGTGTATGCCATAAGAAAAAGCCGCACATAAATCTTTCAGCTCACTTTATTTTAGCTAAATTAGCTGCACTCTTCTTAATTATTCAAAACTCCATTAAACAAGTTAGGAATCTGAGAAGTATAAAAGAATATATTTCCTAAATTTTCCTGTTTGATTAATGAAGCAAGAAAATTAATTACTATTAAGAAAATGCAGTTTTTAATTCATCAGATAGGGGTTGTGAAATATAGGAGTCAAGAAAGCTTCATAAATTAAAGTTCATGCAGCTTTTTCACAAATATATATGTGTGTTGATAGGTAGATATTATAAATATATAATAATGTAGCCACAACTATTAAATGATGGGAAATTGTTTATAAACAAATATTTATAAAAGTGTCCAAACTCTTTTGTGTGAGAAACTATTTCTTCTGATGATGGCTAAAATGAAACTTGGGAATTAAGAGAGAAAATGTGCCATGAAAACTAGCCTTGCAAAAGGATCAAAGTTACTGTTTAAGAGAAATGGAAATGTCCTAAAGGCTTACCAAACTAATTCCCTTCTAAATCCAGAAATAAATTAAAAATAAAGTCACAGAAATTTAAATCCAAAATGGAACTTGAAGAAAATTTAGTCTAGTTCTCTAACTAAAAAGTGAATTACATTCAAGTTTCATCGATAGGGTCACAAATCAGCACCAAGGCCGGAAGCCAGTCTCTTATTTCTCAGCTTTATGCCCTTTCTGCAGCTCCACACCAACCTTGAGTGGAGAGGATCCTGGAGGTAATTAATGCACTATATTCTGTTGCTTACTCTTGGGATTTTAAATCTGTAAGGATGTGGGGAGACTGATGTCACAGCTGACTAGACAAATATAATAAAATATATGCAATTTTTTTCTTCTGTGAGCCGCTTCCAGAATAATTATTTTTACAGAGAATGTTTTGATACTAACAAGTGTAGCTTGAGTGTCAGAATGTGGCAAGCACCAAGGGTTGTCACTCCCCCAAAATAGCAGATCTGTCAACACATCTTGGTTTCCTCTATAATTAGAGAGGTTTAGTCTATTAACCACTTGAATGCCCAATGGACAAATTATATATTCATAAGGCAGCACCTGTAGCAATACATGAATTCTGAAAAATTACTGTTAAAAATAAAGCAAACTATATTCAAGGCACAGAGTTTCTTCCAAAGTACTTCTTAGAGAGTGCCTACATGTACCAGAACAAATTGCTGATCAATTTAGGTGAACCAAACATTAGTCAATTCTGGGGAAAATAAGGCATCTGACTGAACTAATTGCATGTTTTGTCTAACTTGATAGTTGTAAATGCAACCATTCCATTATTCAATCAACAATTTAAAATACATTTTTGTTGCATTTTTCTTATTTCAAAAGTAATGTACATTTATTTCAAAATATGCAAAAAAATCATGAAAATAAAAATCATCTGTGATTTTATACTCATTGTTAACATTTTAAATTATATGCTTCCAAGCTTTCTTCTCACACATCCATGAGTTACTCTACATACTGTTTAAATAATCTAAAAATTTTACTGTAATCTAAATTATCTTTCTGTCAATAATTTTCTAAAAACAAATTTGATGTCTTTATGAAAGATGTCTTTATGTCATTTATGAATGAAAAAATGATTTAATCTCCCACCTCTATGTATATATGTTAAGTAATTTCTTTTGAGATAAAATCTACATTTTTTAAAGTGTGTGATATGTATAATTCTTCCAACAGTAAAAGTTCAGTGTGTTGTCTAAAGGAAGAAAGGAATAGATGATGACATTGAACTCTATTGATTTTAGTAGGAATCTTTTAATAGCAAAACTTGAATAAATAACTTTATATTAAAAGGATATTGGTTGAGAGGTTTCAATTTTGAAACCAAAGCATCTTATGCTCTTAATTTTTCCCATGAAAGAGAGTTTAGCACTGTTGTGAAAATTATAGTTAATAGTGCATGATTGGAAATAGCAGCGGTAGAAAGTTAATGAAAATGGACTCACTGGGAAAGATTTAGATTTTTGGTGTCCTGAAATAGCTGTGTTTTGGTAGGAGGTGAATTAGGTAAATAACATTTACCTAATAGGAACTTCAATAAAACAAGTTCATTTACCTTTTCTTTCAACCTTATGAAAGACAAGTATTATCACATTAGTACTACTGCTGTATGGATCCAGAAGCCATGGTTGTGTATATTAAAAATTTTTCTTGATGGCGTACATGTGCTAAGATGAGAAACTAGGATTCAAATAACTGAATCTGCATTTCTGTAATTATCACTTCCATACTGAGAGGAACTAAGGCAATGTTATCTCCCCCTCTCCTCCTTGTTTTGGTGACAGAAATTAAAATTATTAAGGCTTTTTATATGGCCCTCCAAAATATGGTCTATCTGGAAGAATATTCCATGTACGCTTGAAAGAGATGTGTATTCTACAGTTGTTGTTAGATGGAGTACTGTACAAGTGACAATTAGGTCACGTTCCCCCTTCAACTTGATAATACTTAATGCATTACATAATAATCTTACAATAGCATAGTTCCATTTTTCCCTCTTGACCTTTGGCCATGGCTCTCATATATTTTACTTCTGTGTATATTAGTAGCCTCAGGGAATTTCTCTTAATTTTGAAATTTGAGCAATGCATTTTAAAAAATAATTTATTTTCTCCAGAATTTCTAAAAATTTAGAAGTAGGAGATGATTTCATGGTATGTCTACTGTATTCTCAGAAATACAAATCAAACACCTTTAACCATATCTAAAAAAGAAGAAAATGTGTTACTTTCATCAATGCCAGTAGTCCTTGAATAAAAACACACACAAAACAGGGGAACTATTAGAAGTTTTTCTGATAGTCAAATACAGTTCCAATTTTCAATAAGAGGAATATAGAGGCCATACACTGGGTTGAAGAGCATCCTATTGGTCTCGCAACAAGACTTCGAACAGTAATTAAATGTGTCAAATCCTGAAGAATGGAACTTTCCCTTTTTTTTCTGCTTCTCTTTATAGAAAAAAATGAAACTCTTCAAAATAGTCCACTAATGTGACCCTCCTATCTTATTAAATACCATTCTCATCCTTCCAACTGTAAAGAAGAAAATTCTTGCAGTCATCTTTGAATCTTCTTTCTCCCACACACCATGTTTGGTTTGTCAGAAATTCATTTAAGTTCCATATTCAATATTCAAGTTTTCAATTCCTCCCATTCTTTTATTTCTTGAATGCATTTCCGTCTGGCCTTTGCTATTACTATTTTACCAAAAACAGCTTTTTTCAAAGATCTTTTCCCAAGAGCCATTCTTTGTGTGTGTGCTTGTGTGTGTGTGTTTATGTGAAATTTTTCTCTTGGTGCGCAATTTATCACTTCATTTTCTTGATTGTCCTCTAATCTGACCTATTCTTTTTTCTTTTTAGGTGATTCTTTCTCAAATGTGTAACTTCTAAATATGGGAGTTACAAGAATTTACTCCTTAAGCCTCTTTTATATCTATATTATCCATCCTTCTAGTTTTCATAATATCTACAGCACTTAATATTTTTTATTTCCAGACTCATCTATTCAGCTGCCTTTCTTATAATCTTCTTTGATATTTAATAGGTGTCTCATATTTTGAAAACCCAACTCATGTCTCTCCCTCCCATTTCATCTCTGAAAGCTGATCTTGCCACAGTCTTCTTAAAGCTCTCACTGAATTCTCTTTCTCTCATACCTTACATTGGTTCCATTAGCAAATCCTATAGGCTTGAATTCAAAATATATTCTGAATCCGACTACTTTATCCCACTTCTGTAGCTAACATTGTCATCAACATTACTAATATCTATCCTGTGGTTTATTGTAGTAGCCTCCTTACTCATAACTTTGCTTCCCCTCA